>NC_080090.1:39622884-40246153 GCF_950005125.1 Chionomys nivalis | reverse complement strand
CCCAAAATGGTGCTCTTAAAAATATTATGTTGGGAATAAAAAAGGGGGCATTTGCCTTAAATGTACATAATGATATAAGCCAGAGTAAAGTGTTTAAACTATAGGATTATCTCAGTAATGACAACTGAAAAGCAGAAAACAATTTTGCTCTTCTGCATTATGGTAACATTTTCTATTTATTTACTATTCTGGGGCCAATAACTTGCTACAAAATAACAAAATCAGGTTGGCTTCCCTTCCCCCTACCCATTTTCAGAAGCATTGGATACCCAGACTAAAGATGAATATATCTTGATACTGTTCTCATTTAATGTACCTTTTCTTTATATAAGACAGGTTGCCTAGTTCTTTGGAAGCTAAAAACCATTCTTTAAAGCATAAGTAGCATTATCCTCACCAAGTACAGAAACCCTAGGAAAATGAGATGCTTGAATTAGAAGCATTCATTGTTTTCCATTGCAAGCATGTTTATCCCACATTTTTCAGACAAAGTAACAAAGCAGTGACCCTCTTGACCTGGTTGGCATGTCTTTCTAGGGCAGACAAAGGCAAATTGACTCCTTCTTGCAAAGTAATAACAGCAGTGACAACATAATTGGTATCCAAGTGGCACCTTTCACAGAAATTGTTATAAGGCTCCACATCAAAGGCCAACCCACTAAGAAAAATGGAACATTTAGCACTGGCTTTGGCAAAGTATAAACATTTCAAAAGTGCTGAGACATCTTAGTGACCATGGTCCACCCCTTCCCAAATTATCTTGAATACAGAGCTTAAAACAAATACTTGGTGAGAAAGTGAAGCAGAAAGGCAGCTGCAACTGATGACCGACTTGTATCTTCAACTAAAATTAGAGGATCTCTGGCATGTATCAGTGTCAGACACACAATCAGTGGAGCCTAGTCTGCTCACACAGTCATCAGTTTTCTTTGTGAGTTACTGTACTAAACTACCTCAAAAGAATCCATTCTCAGGGCTGGGGAAATGACTCTGCAGTTAAAAGGATTGCCTGCTCTTACAGATAACCCGTATCTGGTTTCCAGCACCCGCTTGATTGCTTACAACTGTCTTTACTCTTCTGCTCTCTGAGGACATTTGACACATGTGGTCCACCTACACACAGTTAAATAAATCTTTAGAACAGAAAAGGAATTACCTCAATTCCGATAAACATGGCTAAAAATATTATCTTAATTTTACAAATTCTGGTACTGAGACTCAAAAAGATCTTATTCAGTCAAAATCAGAGAACCAGAAAATGATGAAGCAGGACTCATAACCTACAATAAATTTTCACCTTTCATGAAATCTACAGATAAATCCATATGGCATTCATTTTTCTATTTGCACTTATGTCCACATAATTCTTTCCTTGATAATCATATAAGAAAAAAATTTCATTTCTGAGCAAATTTCATTTCCTGTCTTCTTTTTTTTTTTTCGTTTTTGTTTTCTTAAGCCAGTGGGAAGTACTTCCTGGTGCACCTAGGGGATAAAAGGAAGAAAGGTAGAGAAAAAACTAGGATCTCTCTCTCCCTCTTTATACCTGCGCCTTCACCAGTGTTCTGATTTCTATTAGGCCAGTGTGTTCTTATTACAGCTTTTGACAAGTGGCTATGACCCCTGGTTACACCATTCCCTGCTTCTGTCTCTGAGTTTGATGACAGTTTATAAGAAAGGCTATTTTTTGATGAAATACACTTTCTGTGTTCTTTTTTTTTTTTTTATCTCTTCTAACATGTTGTTTTATAATTCCCAAATGCTGACTGGCTCAGCATATAGATTTCTTTTTCTTCTCAAATGAAGCCTGATGGAACTATCATACAATTTTGACCTGGACATACAATGAAGAGAAAAAGAAGTTAGGTTTCTCTGTTTTTTATCATCAGCTCTCCACAATTTCTACTTTATCCTTCACACATTTCCATCATGGAAATAGGAAATGGGCTAAATTCTCTTGAGGAAACACTTTGAGTTGGGCACTGACTTCAAAAAGGAAGGAATTATAGTATATATCTTTTCCTCCTCGCTCATGAATTATTAGTGTGAACAGAAAAGAAATTGGTTTTGAGCCCCTTCCAAAAGCAGGTGGTTAGTGAGTCTAAAGGCATATATGTAAGTGGAGTGTGACCGGGCCTTCTGTGCTAACTAGTTTATGTATGGCTTCTGGGCATGGCATATTGAAAGCAAATTGGGTAATAGAAGCAGGGACACTCTACTGCCAAACTCAATCACTGTGACCAAAATGCAGGTGGTCTGCAAGCTGACTGTCCGTACTCCCTATTGGCAAAGAGCAACACATGGAGAAACATGCCCCAAAGCTAATGCAAACCAATCACAGTTCAAAGCCACCATACACCAACACACTGGGAAAGCAGCAAGTTTCCACAAGAAGACGGGAAAGAAGTGCCACGAATGAAATGAGAATATTACTGCACAGTCTTACATGAAGTGGTAGCAGCTGCAGTTTCTACAGTGCCCACTGCAGCTTCTGCAGTTTCTGTGTCTGAGACATTGGATACGTCAAGTTCTCTTGGGTCTGTTGCACATTCTGATTTCCTAGGTTTGTATATGGTTGAGAATTTCATTCATTGATAATACTTGCTTGTTCACTGCCTGGAAAGATCACAGGAGCATGTGGAGCTGAACTGTGGCCTCCTTTCCTGGAGGAAGTCTCGAGGAAAGAGCTGCTGGCTGTTTGTGCCTCAGGGTTACCCAGTAAGGATATGCCCTTTTTACTATGTTTTTCTTGACTCTCAGAAGAACTTTCTTATCCAGCACTGTTCATAAGTTTGAGTAAAATGTTACTGCATGAGATTTGAGAACCCTGAATGACTTTCTCTGAAAAAAAAAAAAAAGAGGGGGGAGGAACCTACCAGATAATTCAAAGATGAATGGGAAAGGAAGAGGCAGATCAAGGAAGCCCATTGGCTCTTCAGAACTCCTCGCTCCGCTACTACTCTTCTGCACCAAATGCTCAAATATGGGCCTGCCGGGAAGTCACGAAAAGCAAGCAAACTTTTCTGTTGTTTAAGGCTTTTTGTTTTAGTCTTGTTTTAAGATGAGGAGAAATAATGTGCCAGGAAAACTTCCAGGAATCCACAAGGATGACCCCAGTTAAAATCCCTAGCAATAGTGGAGAGGGTACCTGAACTGGCCATCTACTGTAGTCAGATTGGTGACTATTCTAATTGCCATCACAGTAACTGACAGAAGCAGATTCAGAGATCTAAAGCCAAGCACTAGGCTGAGCTCTAGGAGTCCTCCTGAAGACAGGGAGGGGGGATTTTATGCGTCAGGAGGTCAAGGTCTTGACAGAAGATCCCACAGGGACATGAGAATACATGGACTCTGGACCAACAGTTAGGGAGCCTGCTTGGGATGATCCTAGGCCTATCTGAATGTGTGTTATAGTTATGTCTGTGACATGTGTGGTCAGTCTGTAAGGCTCCTAGCTATGAGATCAGGACCTGTCCCTGGAGTTTAGCTGACTTTTAGGAACTTGTTCCCCACTCTGGATTATCTTGGCCAGCCTTTATATGGGGGTGGGGGAGATCTATGTCCTGCCTCAACTTGATGTGCCATGTTATGTTCACGCCCATGGGAGGCCTGTGCCTTTCTGAATGGCGATGGAGGATGAGTGGATGGATGGGGAGGGAGGGAGATGGGATTTGAAGGAGGTGGGGCATAGGAGGTAAGGAGGAAAGGGAAATTGTGGATGGTATGTAAAATAATGGTAAAATGTTAATATAAAAGATAAGGAGAATATATTTCAATAATGTTGACAGAGAAGAGCAGATGTCTGTATTTTATATTCCTTAACTGGATTTTAATAGAATTTTTATGGTTCCATATTTATTTTCAATTTTGTCACATTAGGGAGTCTGGACTCATGGAACCAATGCAGTCCTGGTTGATGGATAATGAAGTGGTGACAGGACTATTTGGGGAATAGACTGACTGAGCCAAAAGTAACACCGCAATAACACAGCTGAAAACCAACTTTTACAAATGCTCCGGAGGCTCTAGGAAATAACCAAATAATCTTCAGAAGTTCCCTTTCTTCTAAGAGTATCTAATAATACTTGAGAACTTTTATGCAATATACTTACTATTCTGTGAGGGAAATGCAGTATAGGACTCTTTCTGTTCTATTACTATATTGAAAGAGAAAACACACACACACAAGTACACATGTCTGCACATTTATGCATATGCACATGCCTATACACATGTTCACATATGCATAGATACATACACATACACACATATGCAGACAGACACAAACATACATACTCATATACATATGTAAATATTTATATATACACTTACGACACACATATGTGAAGACACATACTTGGATATTAATATATGAACATATATACATATATATACATACACATATATGTGAATACAGAAACATACATACATACTCATACAGACATACACATGCATATACACATACATGCAGACACATACATACACACATACAGTGCACATACACACACGTATAGTCAAACCTATTTGTAGCAAAGCATGATAAGCACAGATGTGTGCTGAAAAACACAAATTTGTCACACTTTGTATGACTCTTGTTTCATGCAGTAAAATTATAGTTATGACTTTATTCTACTATATGCCCTGTAAGGAAGAAGACATAAACTCTGGGCAATAAACACTTCTTTGAAATCTAAAAATTCCTACATGTCAAAATATTTCTGACTGCAAGATTTGCCCTTAAGTGATAATGGGTTTTGGATATTATTATTATTCAAGATTACTAATGGATGAAAAATTGACTTCCAGAGATCAAACACTTGCATATAAAAGGTTGCTTGTCAAAGGGCAAGCTGCTTTTGGTGACAGTGGTGTTGGTACATATATTTAAATGGGCCTTAGGTTTATTTTAGGTGTTCTTGGACAAAGCCCCTAACTTCCCAAAACCCAACACATGAGCACAGTTAACATAATTTATCTATACTGGTACCTATATTAAAGCAAAGATCGTATTTTAAGGATTTTACTAGGGAGCCACAGACAGGGGCACAAAACAAAACTTACTAGTGTAATATTAAAATACATATTAAATACATAAAAATAGTTGTTAAAATGTCTTTAGGCCAATACAGACTCAGGAAAGATAAACTGACTATTCCATTATGGTGAGTTGAAACAGCTTCATGCTATTCTTGGCCATTACTCTCGAAGAACCTTCTACTTTTCAAATAAAAATATTTGAATATAGATATTGAATATGCCTCTTCCTCTTCTGAGAACTTGCTGGTGACTTTCCTAGCCTCAGGCCCTCATGCCTCCATGACTCCACACTGGACTGAAAACAGAACACTGAGCTGTTGATAGAGTTTGTTCAGTGCAGTGGGCCTTGATAAAGTACTTAGTAGCACAAGGTCAATGTTGTTTGATGGTTCTCAAATGCTGCGTGTGTAAAGTGAGGAACTTTCTTAATCTACCACCTCCGTTTGAGCCTACAGGGGCCATAGTCACCTTAATATTTTTCAGTGAATTTCACAGATAATGAGTAATATCTAAGTGATCTTATTAACCAGGCCCAGACTGTTTCTAACCCAATGTCGCATTCATCAGAGCTACCAAATAAATTAAAGTTACCATCCAAGGCTTGTTTTCCATTTGTTTCTGGATTGTAATAATACATTTTAAATATGTCCATAAGGTGAAAATGACACATTTTATAAGAGGAAAGAAACTGCCAATGTTGTGTTATATTGAAATAGAATGCGTTCCTTTTATTACTATTAAACTCATTTTACGTATTTCTCACCCTTCCCTCTCTCTTTCTTTTTTTTCTTCCTTCTCAATGTAGTCATTCTTTAAGTAAACTTTAAAGAGAAAAAATGGAGATAAAAAGTAATAAAAAAAATTTTATTCACTATGTTGCCTATTACCATCAGAAAATAGGAATACAGACAGACATGGTAGCTCACACCTGTAGTTCAAGCATTGAGAGGTAGAAGTAGAAAAATTGGGAGATCAGGGCTGTTCTCTGCTATAGATCAACTGAGGGCAGCCTGAGCCTCACGAAACACTGTATACAAAATAAATAAATAAGTAAATAAAAATAAAAAATAAATAAAGGAGGAGACACAAAAATACAGAGGATAATGAAAATAGAACCTAAGGGGAAGCTACTTTCCATTATTTATGTATTGATTCAATAATTTTACTTCATTTGATTAGTTTTACCTAACAAAATAGACTATTTATTAGATATATTTATGTCTGTAATTAGCCAGAATTGAGATGATCTGTGAACATAAAATATCCCCCCAAACTTTCAGACATTTACAAATAAAAGTGTGAATTGTTTCAGTAATTTGTGTAGTAATTGTGTATTAGAATATCTTGACCATTGTACATTAGACAAAATATATTGCTACATTCAGTTTTTGCTCCTTTGTGTTGAGCTTACTGTGGTGCATTTAGCAGATAGTTCACATCATCCCTCCAGTGAACAGTGCTTCTCTGATTCCCAGAAGCTTCTCATTCAACAATATGTGAAAGAGTGAAAAGCCCTTGGTGGGCCAGTGACAGTCCGCAGAACCCCAAGGATGGTCCAGTGATGTCCTAGTGCAAAGAGCCTCTTGAGGCCTTAACTTCATTATATGGAATGGAGCCTGGAATAGACAGCCTTAACAGGTTTCTCAGGGAATTATAAAGTGATGGAGGAAGGTCATTGGTTAAATAATAAAGAAACTGCCTAGGTCCATTGGATAGGCCAACCCTTAGGTGGGTGGAGTAAACAGAACAGAATGTTGGGAGAAAGAAGCCGAGTCGGGAGTCGCCATGATTCTCCCACTCCAGACAGACGCAGGTTAAGATCCTCCCTGGTAAGCCAGCTCGTGGGGCTACACAGAATATTAGAAATGGGTTAGATCAATATGTAAGAGCTAGCCAATAAGAGGCTAGAGTTAATGGGCCAGGCAGTGATTAAAAGAACACAGTTTCCGTGTAATTATTTTGGGGCATAAGCTAGCCATGCGGGCGGCTGGGTGCCGGGGATGCAGCCCCGCCGCTTTTATTACAACAATAAAGAAGGACTCAACTCTAGCCTTTCCTGACCTCACATCCAACTACAAATGGCAAATGACACTGACCAATTCTAAAACCTCTATGTGCTGTTTTCAAAAGTGCTTAAAGATGAGTCCTAACCTACTCAACTAATAACAGAGCAAAAGGTTCTTCATGAGCAAAACAGGGTAGACTATCAAGTTGCTCTTTATTGGTTTTGCTTAGCTTTTGTAGGCATTTGCTTGAATATTCCTGTTGGCCTCAGATAGAGATGGAGCTGGAGAGTACCTCAACGTGCCTCTTGCAGCAGTCAAATCCAATGTACATCTAGAGATCATTCCGTTATCTAAAGTCCATTTTCTTATGAGCTGTCATATAGTGTCTGTCTTTTTAGCCACAGATAATTGGACATGGTGAAAGGTGCTACTGTTGTCTCTTTATCAGTTTGCAAATCCTCTTCTAGGACGATACTAGAGTTGCAGAATCCCCCAGTGGCCTACTAAAGTCTGAGCTCAGAGCAGTTTTATCCCTGATTGAGACAGACATTTGGGACTGCAGTTTCCTGAAGCTATGAGTTTCACTCAAAGGGATCTAAACACCTCATCATTGCACATCTTCCGCAGAGTAGTTATTATGGTGACTTAAAATGTTTAGACATTTTGAGAGAGTTCATATAAGAAGAAAGAAAATCAGTCTCTAAAACCATGCACCAATATCATTCAGAATATTACTAAGAACACCCTCATAAAAAGCAGAATTGGATACATAATCTGTGATACATTCACACAAGGAATACCAGAAAGAAATGAGCACCAATAAACCGTAGCCTTCAAATATGGCATTTGAAGGCCAGATTAATGTTTTCATACACAATTAAGACCAGAGTGACAGCAGTTGTGGGCAGAAAAAGAAATCACATAGAAGATAATCATGAACTACATGATTTCACATATATAAAGCAAGAAGTAAGGCAAAATGAGCAACAGAGAAGTTGAATGCTGGTTTCTCTTGGGTGATGGGAGGTTGTGGCAGAAAGAGCGTGAGAGGGCTTCTCAGGAGCTGCTTGCATGATTATATTCATGACCTCCACACTTATGTGGAGTTTGGTTTTCATTTCTACTTTTGCTTATATTTTTGTGTATGTTTGAAAGTGAGGTATATGTAGTAAGTTCAATGCCAGATAAATTTTCAAAATAACAAAAGTGGGTGTCATATCCTCTGGAGGCAGAGTAAGCAGCAGTTGTCAGCTGCCCAGCATGGCTGCTGGGAACAAGCTCAGATTTTCTGCAAGAGGAATATGTGCTTTCTCCTACTGAAGTCCCCCTCAAGCCTAATATGGAGAATATGTGGACATCACACTACAGAAAGCACAAAACAACTGCAGGAGGAAGAGAATAGAAAGAAAGGGCCGGGGGGTGATTGGTCAAGATCCTCAGTATATAGGGAACAGGCATGGTTATTGACATATAACGTTCCAAAATTGTAGGACCCAGGTTTGTCCCAGTCCATACAAAGAACTCACTCATATGTTGTAGATACTAGAAAAACATTGTCCATATCTTTCAGTTATATTTCTTAAACAAAAAAGAGGGATCTTTACTATCAGTCTATTACCTCCCGTAGTTCCATGGCCTCTTCACTGCAAAGATTCCTGCCATTTTCTTTGCAGAAAAGGTTACACATCTGAATGCATTGGGAGAGATCGGACATACAGTGACACTCTGAACCCAATTCACAAAAACTATAAAAAACAACAGAGGGGACAACTATAATCCCATCAAGTAACCAAAAACCCGAAAATGTTCAGAAGATAAAAGGCAAACTCTTCCAAAGGGGTTCTTTTCACTTATCTTCATTGGGATGAATTATATAGACCTATATGATTATTTCTCAAAAGTCAAATTTGTTACAGAATGAAGAGTGCATTTCTTCATTCAGTCAGCACATATTGATTGAATATCTACTAAAGGTCAGGTGCTACGCATGATGCTGACATTATAAGAATGAATGAGTCGTGCTTCCTGGTTTGATGAAGCCATAGATTAAAGGAAGAAAGATTACATCATATTACAGCATCATACAGAGATGGAAGAGCATAGATTTTCAAAATAGCAAGCTAATTGCTTTACTGGATGGTGTCTACAACAGGAAATGTGAGATTACTCAGTGCTGAGACAAAACAATTCAAGCTAAGCTAAAGAAGATAAAAGGATTTGGGGGTAGATAGATGCTCATTTCTTGTGACCCACATTAGAGTGTACATCAAGAGTTCAGCAACTCAAAGGCCCTACCTATATTCTGAGGGGCCACTAAAAAAGAAACAGAACTTTTCCCACCTGATAGACTTCTCTCGGTTGCTTAACAGCTCAACCAGATTTCAAACTTCTGCTTTTAATAGTTTTCTCCTCCTATTTCTCTCTTGGCCACTTTCATGAGGTATTTATCACTAAGCAAGCATTTTCATGATTGTCCTGCTTCTATGTCACCACTAAATTCAGGACTCCAATGGGGCTTCTATCCTAAGCCAAATGTCTAAGAGATCTTTACAGTTTGCACCACCTTTTAGTGTCCATCTAAGGTGCAAAGCTATACTTGAAAGAGGACCTCAAAGGGAAGGTGGCTCCGCTGTGCTGCAAACTGAACAGACTTTTTAAAGCCAACAGAAAGGGTTTTGGTGTGCAGGTGAATTGGAAATGCATGAAGTTCTAGAACGGCGTGAACTCTTACTAGAGCAGATTAATGGAAGTCTCACTCAACTGTTGTCAGCAGAAAGAGGGAGAAATAGTCTTCTTCGGGGATGAACCCTGTAATTTTTTATCCAATACCAAGCAGTCCTCCCTGAAATATTATACACACAGGTAGCACAAAATAGACTCTGCAGGTTGTTTATATATTTACGTATTTACTCATAGCTAGCAACAGTTAGAAAGAAACAGAGGACATGAATTTGAATGAAAATGAAGACAAGGAGAACAGACATGGTTTCAGGGAGGAGAAAGAAAGGGGGAAATTATTTGCTTCAATTTTCTTTAAAATTAAATTAAAAAAATTAAAAAGGGAAAAATAGATATTCTCAAAAGAAAAGGCTTTTAGAATCATGACATTTGAGAGTTTTCCTATTTGTTCATTTCCTGACCACACTCACTCAAAATAATCACACAGAAACTATATTGTTTAAATCGCTGCTTGGCCAATCACTTACATGTATTGCTAGCTGGCTTTTACATCTAGATTTAACCCATTTCCATTATTTTATATTTTACCACAGGGCTCGTGGCCTATTGGCAATTTTTCAACTGCCAGCTCACATCTGGAACCTTTTGGCATCTCCAGGGAGTCTCTCGACGCTGCCTTCCTTTTCCCAGAATTCAGTTTAGTTTTCCCTGCCTAGCTCTACTCTTACTTATCACAGACCAAAAAGTTTCTTTATTCATTAACCAATAAAAGCAACACATATACAGAAGGACTTCCCATACTGTTTAAATAAAAAGGAAGGCTTTAACTTTAACATTGTAAAACTACAAATAACAAAACAGGTATCAAGCAAAACTACAGTTACAATACTTATATCTACTTTGTCTTTTATCATAACTAAGGAAAGCTATAATTATAACTATCTATTCTTCAACTTCATCAAAGACACAAGAAGAATATAATTTTACCTAAGTAAACAGGAAATCCATTGTAAGCAAATTACAAAATTCTAGAATTGACAGAGACATCTCATTGCCTGGACAGTCACCCAAAGTTCTTCTGTATCATTGGAGTGTCTATCTTCAGCCTACAGGCCCATAAGATTCAATAGACTTTTCCATGAAGCAGGAAATTTTAAAAACATTTCTGCCTAATTTGTCAGTTTGTCAGTCACTTTCTTCTGAGTCCTGCAGAATGTCTGGCAGTTTCTTTCATGAAGCAGGAACCCGAAGGACTGTCTCACCTTTTTTAGGCAAGTTCATCAGTCATTTCTATGTGGGTTCTGCATGTCCAGTTCATCAAGCAGTCCAATCAAGAGCAGTTTCTTGCCAAAATGGCTAACCAACTCTATAAGGACCCTCTTTGATGTGCATCTTTCTCTTGAAGTAATTAGTCCTGCAAGGAGCAGATGTGTCTCATTGTCATGAAAAGTCCTAAGTTTTTAAAACATTAAAATGCCATATTCCAATAGTCTTAGAGAAAGATTTGAAGAATATCTATCTAACTGAAATATATCTCTATATATCCATAAAAACTAATTAGCATGACTACAAGCTTGACTATTATATATGATTATCGATTAACCTACATTTCTTAATTATACATTATGTTTTTAAATGAGTTTAACAAACAGAATACCTTAATCAAAAGCATATATATATAACAAAATTGATCTTAAAATTGTATAAATAAGCCACACTTCATACCAATGTAAATCTCTATAGCATATACCCCTTTAAATGTAAACAGACATTTATAAATGATTATTTAGGGAATTTGGGAATAGTTCTTCCCAAACTGCTTCCTGCTTCTCATTAAGCAAAATATTTTTGGGGGTGTTTACAGTGACCTTTCATGGTTTCTTAGTCCATCAAACCACATCATTCTGAATGAGAGCCACAGATTCCCATCTTCTGTGGAAACAGAAGAAGAACCTCTTTTCAAAAGCAACATATCCTTAGATTCAAATTTTGAAGTCAAGAAAACTTTAAAACATATATGTTGGTTTAACTTAGCAGTCTTCAGAATCTAATGTTTCTTTGCAGTCAAAAATTCAAAGAAAATACAGTAATATTCATCACCCAGACTCTCTTTTTATATTATATCTTTATCTGACTTATTTTTTTATTCTTATTACTTTTTCTGCAAGTTTACTTTCTCTAAAGACTATGTTTTATGTTTTTAAAAACCATTTACTTCTTTTTATAACTCTCTATACTCTTTTTCTTCTCTCTCCCAAGCCTACATACATTTATCTAACACTATAAAAACCCATTTAGAGGTTTTTTTTTTATAGAATCTGAATCCATCTTTATTGTGTATCTGTAATTATTTTATGACCAGAAGCTTCTCTTTCTTTTCTTCTTCTTCCTCTTCCTCTTCCTCTTCCTCTTCCTCTTCCTCTTCTTCTTCTTCTTCTTCTTCTTCTTACTACTATTATTATTATTATTATTATTATTATTATTATTATTATTATCAAGCATGACTAGGGCCAACAAGGCACTGCCTGTTGGCTCTACCCAGTCCAACATGGAGGAATCATGAGTCTCCCATCTGAGACTGCCAGGTGGGAGCCGTCCTCACTACCTCAACTCCGGGAAGCACTGTGCAGCATATAAACCCTTTATTTATAGGTAAATATGCCACGTAGAGCACTGCATGGTCTGGAAATATCTCTGTGTATAGCATATGCTCTCCTGCCTGTGCACTTCTAGCAGAACTGATCCCATTGCCTGACTGTGCTGAGCCACAGGCATGGACTCAGCCACTTACCTCCTAACCCCAAGAGGGCAAACAAGCACCCAGGCCCAAAAGCTCCATTCAAGTGCTCCATAGTGAAACCTCCCAACAGAATCAGATCAGAACCCTTTGTGCTGGCAAACCAGAAAGCTGTTGCTTTGGAATCATGGGTTGGGTTGTTTGTTTGTTTGTTTGTTTTTACCACTGTTGAATCAGAAAGATCTCTTTTAGAGTAGCTGCAGCATGCCACCAGCAAGCAGAGCCCATTCGAGAAAAAAAAATGTGGCTAAATTTGTTTTTTTATGTCTAGATTTCCTTTCCAAGCCCTCTCAGGTTTTATATGGATTTAGCTAGCACATGTTGGAGTGCCAATTTGTAGTGTCAATTTGTTTGTTTCCTAACCACCTTCACTCAAAATAATCACACAGAAGCTATATTATTTAAACCACCCCTTGGCCATTCACTTAAGTGTATTTCTAGTTAGTGCTTACATCTAGATTTAACCAATTTCCATTATTTTATATTTTACCATGCAAGACCAGCTTGCGTCTTTCCCCTCTGGCGGCTCCATGGCATCTGTCGACTCTGCCTTCCTTCTCCCAGCATTCAGTTTAGTTCCTCCACCCCAGCTCTACTCTGCCCTATCAGAGTCCAAAGAGTTTTTTTATTCATTAACCAATAAAAGCAACACATATACAGAAGGACTTCCCACACCATTTTCCCATAGCATTTAAAGATTATTTTTGTCTAAATAATCTTGAGGAAAGTCCTATTAAGAAACAGTTGATTAATCATTTATATCTATCAAACTGTTAGAAAATGATGAGTTGCTAAGGAAGTGTTACATGGTCTGAGATACTAGGAAAGGCACTTATAAAAACATAAGAATCCTTGAAAGCTATAAGTAGAGTCTGTTAAACTAACAGTAAATGATATAAAAGTAAAAAAAAATCAAATCAAATACACAGAAAGACTCTGGGTAAAGGTTAATGGCTTTCAAAGAGCACACATACATTTGCTAGTCAGATATGAGACAACAAACACCTAAGGGTTGGTGATTTTTTTTTAATCTGGGTGTGTATAACCTTTCCACTTCCAGTGGCAATGATGGCCTAAGTAAATCAAGTACATTTGTGTGGCATTCTAACATGTAGGGCCACCACTTCCTCTGTATACATGCAAATGTACAGGCATGCATCGGTGTCTGTTTGTGCATGTTTTGTGTGGGAACCCATGGAGGCCAAAAAGGAGTGTCTGAGCCTATGGAACTGAAATAATAGACAGTTATAAGCCACCTGACATGGGATCTGAGAACATCATATCTGGTCCTCTTTAAGAGCAACAGGCACTGCTAACCACTGAGCCATCTCTCTAGCTCCTCAGACTTTTATTCATTTTAGGTGTGAGAATTTTTAAGCTCCATTATATGTATATGGATATTGTATTAACATCATCCCTCCTTCATCTCCAACTTTGTTCCAGTTTTCCTCAAATTCATAGCCTATTTTATTTGATTATTATTTATATATAGTATGTAAATAAACATATAAATAAAACCTGCTGAGTCAATTTACTGTTACTTGTATGCATGTGTTTTCAGGTTGGCCATTATCAGATAACCAGCTTTTGTCATTTAACCCATAGTGGGTGGTGCTAGACCTGGGCTGCTGATCATGGGTTCTATAAAAAGGTGTGCTGAACAAGCAATGGGAAACAAGCCAGTAAGCTGCCCCCCTCCATGGCCTCTGCATCAGCTCCAGCCTCTGCAATCCTGTCCTGTTGAGTTCCGGTCGTGACTTCCTTCAGTGGTTAACAGCAACGCAGAAGTATAAACCAAATAAATCCTTTTGCATCCCCATGCTTTTTGCTCATGGTGTTTTGTTGCAATAATAGAAATCTTAACTAAAACAGGAGTCATTTCATTGACATTGTTTGTTTGTTTGTTTGTTTGTTTGTTTGTTTTATTCTATATCTGTAGTGTATCCTGCCTCTGGATACTGGCCCTCAATAGTGGGTTCCCATTCAGAGTATAGGTCTCCAATTGGACCAGATATCAGGTGGTCACTCATACAATTTCTAAGTCATATTTACCCCAGCACATCATGTAGGCTGAAAAAATATTAGGTTGAAGGAATTGTGGCTGCATTGGTATACCAGTTCCTCCCCTGAAAGTCTTGCATGGTTCTAAGAGATTGCCAGTTCTGGCTGTGTATTGGGTTTGCTAGGAGTCTTAGCTAGGACTATTGAAACCTGAGAATTTTCATTGCTCTAGGGTTCTAGCCAACCCAGAGATTCCAAAAGATTCTGGTTATCTCTGCCAATACTCCCTCCATCCTCCCCTGACCTAATCCCTTTTAACTCTGATCTCCATCTTCCTTCTAAACCCACCCTTCACCTCCACTGGCAACATCCATTCTTTTTCCCTTCACAGGGTGATTCCTGCATCCCCCACTCCCCACCTTGAGCCCTTCTTGTTACTTAGCTTCTCTGGGTCTGTGGATTGTAGCATGATTTTTCTTTATTTTATGACTAATATCCACTTATGAGTGAGTACATACCATGTTTCTTTTTCTGAGTCTGGGTTACCTCACTCAAGTTGATCTTTTCAAGTTCTATCCATTTGCCAACAAATTTTCTGATGTCATTGTTTTTTAAGAGCTGAGTAATGCTCTATTGGGTAATGTACCTCATTTTCTTTATCCATTCTTCAGTTGAAGGACATTTAGGTTGTTTCCAGTTTGGGGATATTATGAATAAAGCTTCTATGAACATAGTTGGGCAACTGTCCTCAGGTTTTAGGTATATGCCAAGGAGTTGTATAGATGGATCTTGAGGTAGATCAATTCCTAATTTTCTGAGAAACTGCTGTATTGATTTATGAAGTAGCTGTACAAGTTTGCACTGGTACCTGCAATGAAGGAGTGTTCCCTGTTTCACATTCTCTCCAGCACAAGGTGTCATTTGTGGTTTTGACCTTACCCATTCTTATAGGTGCAAGATGAAATCTTCGTGTCATTTTGATTTGCATTTCCCTGATGGCAAAGGATGTTGAACATTTATTTTCTTTGTCTTTCTTTTTTTTTTAATGGGGGGGGTGTTTCACGACAGGGATTCTTTGTGTAATAGCTCTGGCTTTTCTGGAACTCACTCTGTAGACCAGGCTGGCCTCAAACTCACAGAAATATCCATGCTTCTGCCTCTGGAGTGTTGGGATTAAATGGTGTGTGCCACCACAACCTAGCCCATTTCTTTAAGTCATTCTCCACCAATTGAGATTCCTCTGTTGAGAATTCTTTGTTTATATCTGTACCCCATTTTTAAAATTAAATTATTTGGTTTCATGGTGTCTAGTTTTTTGAGTTCTTTACATATTTACGTATATTGGAAATCAGCCTTCTGTTAGATGTGGAGTTGATGGAGAACTTTTCCCATTCTGTAGGCTGCCATTTTGTACTTTTGATGGTGTCCTTTGCCTTACAGAAGCTATTCAATTTCATGAGATTCTATTTATTTAATTGTCGATTTTAATGCCAGGGAAACTGATGTTCTATTCAGGAAGTTGTCTCCTGTGCCAATGTGTTCAAGGCTATTTCCCACTTTCTTTTCTATCAGCTTCAGTGTATCTGGATTTATGTTAAAATCTTTGATCCACTTGAATTTTAGTATTGTGAAGAGTGATAGATAAAGATGTATTTGGGTTCTTCTTCATTCTGACAGACAATTAAACCAACACCATTTATTGAAGTTGTGGGGCTTTTTTTGTTGATATTGTATAATTTTAGTTTCTTTGTCAAAAAAATTGTACATAGGTGTGTGAATTTAATTATGGGCCTTTGATTTGATTCTATTAATTAACTTGCCTGTTTTTATGCCAATAACCATGCAATTTTTGTTACTATTATTCTGCAGTACAGTTTGAAAGCAAGGACAGTGATACCTCCAAAAGCTCTTTTATTGTACAGGATTGGTTTAGCCATCCAGGATTTTTTAATTTTCCATATGAAGCTGAGTATTGTTCTTTAAATGTCCATAAAAAATCATTATCAAACTTTGATGGGGATTGCAATAAATCGGTGCATTGCTTTTGGTAAAATGACCATTTTTAACATGTTTAACCTACCAATCCAGCCACAAGGAATGTCTTTCAATTATGGATACCTTCTTCAATTTCCTTCTTCAAAAACTTGAACTTATTGTCATACATGCCTTTTACTTGTTTGGTTAGTTTTATACCAAGATATATTATAATATTTATGGATATTGTGAAGGGTAGATTTTCCCTGATTTCTTTCTCAGCTTGTTTATCATTTGTATATAGGAGCGCTACTGATATGGTATAGGGATTTTCTTTTCTGATCCAATCTACTTGTTTTTCAGTGAACTACTTGTACCTATATAGGTATCTCCTTCTTTAGGCTGAAAAATTTTTCTTCTAGGATTTATTAATATATTTCTGGGCTTTAGTCTGTGATTCTTAATTTTTTATTCCTATTATTCTTAGGTTTGGTCTTTTAATATTTTCCTAAATTTCTTTATTTTTATAATTATTTTTTTTAGATTTAACATTTTCTTTGACAAATGAATCTATTTTTTCTATAATATTTTCAAAGCCTGAGATTTTCTCTTCCATCTCTTGTGCTCTGTTGGAGGTGCTTGTATCTGTAACTCCTGTTTGCTTTCCTAGATTTTCTCTTTCCAAGTTTCCCCAATTTGTGTTTCTTTTATTGCTTTTATTTCTATTTTCAGATACAAAAGTTTCCTTCACCTGACTGTTTGCTAATTCCTGGCTTTATTGGCATTCTTTATCAGATTTATTGATTTCCTCTGATTTCTTGTTTGCTTTTCTTCAATACCTTTAAAGAAATTTTTCACTTCGTCTTTACGGTCTTCTTTCATCTTCATAAACTTGGTTTTCTGGTCATTTTCTTACTCTTCAGCAATATTGACGTATTCATGTCTTGCTGTTTCTAGGGATGCTGAGTTCTGTTGGTGGGTGCCATGGCTACCATTGATTGTATTCTTACACTGGTGATTGCGCATTTGAGCTTGGGTTGATTATCAGTCTAGATGCTGATATCTGAGTTCGTTTTTGCTAGATGGATGCTTTGTTTTCTGTTTGTTGTATTTTGTTTCCTCTTGGTGGCTTGTATTTCTGATGGCTGGCTTGACCTTTGATTTAGTATGGAGTCTCTGTCCATGTTGGGGACTGGATTTCTATATGCAAGCTTGGCCTGTGATGCAGTAGCAGTTCTCCTTTTGAGTTGGGTGTGAGACAATGTGGTAAGCAGGAGAGTGGAGATTTGGACATTGAGTGAGTGGTGGAGGTCCATTGATGGGTAACTTATCTATGATTCTGGTGGTAGGCGTGGTCTCAGGTAACATAGGGAGTACCTACTTAATTTCTCCTATTTGTGTTTCTGCCTTGCTTGGCCTACACCTATTCATCTGACTGGTGTGTCCTCCCATTGTGCAGTGCAAGTCTACCAGGGGCAGTGGAAGAGAACTCAGGGGGCATGAATGTGTCTTTGAAAATCTAATCTGGGATCTAGAGATTGTTGAGTTCCTCAAGCAGGAGAGCCATGCACCTGTTATGGAATATTATTTTAAGAATGTTATATTTGTTTATGTTGTGGAATATTTGTATTAATTATGCAAGGTGTGTTATATTCTTTTATGCTGCATTTGTTCAACTCTGTGAAGCTGTGTGTATCCAGGCACACTTTGGCCCTGCCCCTTAAGCACAGTCATGCCTCAACTTATGACAAGCAGTTCCAGTGTATTCAGTACAAAGACCCCTTTAAGAGACAAGCTCCTGATCTCTCTCTTTTTGCCAAGGCAAGAGAGACTTGGCCCCTTCTTCTTTTTCTTCTTCTTCTTCTTCTTCTTCTTCTTCTTCTTCTTCTTCTTCTTCTTCTTCTTCTTCTTCTTCTCCTTCTCCTTCTCCTTCTCCTCCTCCTCCTCCTCCTCCTCCTCCTCCTCCTCCTCCTCCTCCCTCCTCCTCTCTCCCTCCCTCCCTCCCTCCCTCCTCTCTCTCTCTCTCTCTCTCTCTCTCTCTCTCTCTCTCTCTCTCTGTCTCTCTGTCTGGAGGAGTAGGCTGCCACTACCATAACTTCAAGATCAAGATTTTACATTTTCTTTGATCGTTTGTTAAGTATAGACCTAAAAGATACTTTTCTTTATGCAAAAACATCTGTCAGAGTCATTTCTGATATAATTATACTACCATTTATGCAAAATAAATTTCAGTACAAATTATAAACAATAAAGATGCTAATATGTCTAAAACTTCTGTTTTCAGAAACTCAAAAAACTCTTCCAACAGGTCAAATTAACCCTTCCCTCAATTATGGCCATAAGCAGCCCAAGTCTTTAAACCTTTCCAAGGTCCTGACTCCCTCCCCTTTTAATCACCAGGTTCTAAAGAATTTTTTTTTCCTAAACTTAACCTTGTCCTCTGCTCTGCCAGCACTTTGCCAGGTCCAAGAGACATTGGACAGTTCCACAGAGCATAGGCAGCAGTAAAGCAACCAGATATCCCAGGTGGGTTAGCACCCCAAACTGTCTCACTTAGGTTCCCTTCCTCCCAAATCATCAGGAAGCAGTCTTGAGAACTCAATGCCCTCATCCCCTTAACCTGCATGCCTAACTCCTCACCTTTTTAATAGAAAAATTAAGTGAGGAATGTAGCATCCAGGCACTCCACGTTCCTGCCCCTTGGGCACAGTCATCCCTCAGCAAGCAGTTTCCCTATCTATACACAGCGCAAAAATTCAGAGACAGGTTCTGCCCACTCGTGAGCTCCTGATATCTCTCTTCCTGCTGAGGCAAGAACGATCTTAGCCCTCTCTCTCTCTCTCTCTCTCTCTCTCTCTCTCTCTCTCTCTCTCTCTCTCTCCTTTTTCCTCCTAACTAGCTTATAATTGGGTATAATAAAGGGTTATTTATTTAGGGGTAGACTCACAGATCACAGTTCTCTGCTCAAACAGAGAACAGCAACCAAATTCAGGGGCAGGAAGAGAGTGAATGTGTGCTTTACATTGGCATTTATAGAATAAGAGGCCACACCCAAGTGGGCAGGTAACTTAAAGGCTACTGGCTGAAGGATTTCCTACAGCAAATGCCCTCTTCTTAAATAAACTCCACACTCAACCTATCTTTGCATGGCATATTTTGTCACCCACAATTTTCCCTGTCAGTTTTCTTCCACTGGTATAAAATGGGGATGATGATAATGCAGTAAGACATAATCAGTGTATATCTGTGCACTTAAAGAGACCTGGTCTCACCTTGACAGTGAGACAACAGACAATACGAATGCATGAGAATCAAAAGAAGACCATCAACTAACTGCATGGCATTCACTTAAGCCACATCTTATGTGTTACTGTCCCTGTTTAAAACACCTGATTGGTCTAATAAAGAGATGAATACTCAATGGAAATGCAGGAGAAAGGATAGACTGGGCTGGCAGACAGAGGAAATAAATAGGAGAGAAAAATGGAGATCAAAGAGGAGCAAGCGAAGGAAGAGGACTCAAGCAGACAGCCACCCAGCTACACAGCAAGCCACAGAGTAGGAAGTAAACAAAGGCAAATGAAAAGTTATTTCACCCCAATAAACCTCTTTGCTGATGCATAATCCAAATCAGACCAAATCTAAACAAATTAGAAAAACTCAGGTTTAATGGATACCAATGCTTCCGGGTGACCTTCCAGACCCAAGAAAGGAGATGGGGAAGGAAGACTAGAAAATCACATATTTGTTTTCTGGAGAACAGATTAAATACCCTGTGAGAGTGATCTTGAGCATCTCAGGGAAGGGTCGTTATTTGGCGTCCTTTCTCAGAGGTGGAGTCTGGACTGAGGCAACTCCCAGAGGAGGGAGCTTGGGATGGAACTTCCACCAGAACATTCCAGACTCTTTGGATATATGGATGGCAGGGACTGTGGTGTGGCCTTAACCCAAACATTCCAGACTCTTTGGGTATATGGATGCCAGGGACTGGGGTGGCACCTCCAACCAAACAGTAAAAGCCCAGAAGCAAAGATAGATGGGGTAATTTAAGTTAAGAAAGGTTGGCTAGAAACAACCCAACCTAAATTCGGGCAATTATAGGAAAGAATAAGCTTCCATGTATATTTATTTGGGAGCTGGTTGGCAGACCCTCCCAAATAGAAAAGAGTAGAAAGAGTAAAATGTAACCAATAATGCTCACCTGTTCTTACTGCTGTGGCCTGCTGCTGGGTAGCAGAAGTCCACCCATGTTGTTGCCAGGAGCATAGTGACATCAAGATATTCCAAAAGACAGTTTGATATATATCATTTAACTGATGAAGGATATATGGGTAGACTGGAGGCCAGGTCCTCCAACATTAGCATTTTAACTCTGGTCCACAGTGCCCCAGATACATTCTATTCACTGTGCCTGCCCAGCCTCCTAACACTTCAATGTGCAGAGCTGTTGTAAATTAAAACAGAAGGCTAAATTAAAAGGGAGAGAAGGCAAGCTGTGATTGGCAGTAATATGAATCCCTCTGAAATCGCTGGTGTTTTCAATTAACAACCTCTTTCTGAGACATTTATTGCTCTTGGCTTGAATTGAGGTCATTAAAACACTTGTGAGCAGGGTTCTCCAAAATCTTATTAAATAGACTAGACAAGAGTTTGGGTTCTTGTTCTGCTCTGCATGCATTCAGAGAAGTCATAGTAAATAAAGCAAGCCCCGCAGCTCTCAACTTTGCCTTTTTGCTTCTCTGTTTTATTACCTGAGTTCTTGAGTCCCTTGAGTATGCATTCCATTATCCCAGAGAGAAGCCACTATTCTTTAAGATGTAGGTCTATAGAAAAGTAAATATATAAATTAAGTAACAGCCTACATATGAAATAAATTCCCTCTCAACTCTGTGTGATGTTTGTAGGCATCCACCTAAAAGATGTCCAGCACAAAAAGCATGTTGCAGGCCAAGATGAATCATAGTGGCTTTACTAACCTGCCCTGAATTAGTCTCTTCACATTGGAATATTTTACACCATTATTTTATTGGCAATGACCATCACCAGATAAACTGCACAGCAGTGACTGATGTAAAACTATGCAATTTGAAGCATCTAGACGGCTTGTAAAAGAGAAGTGTTTTGCCAAATATTTCAAGGATGAAGCCATACTGACACCCTTAAAGGAGATGATTGGTGATGGCTTATTCTGGAGGAGGCAGAGCTGTGGAGAAAGACCTGATACGAGGAAATCTAAAACTTGGATGTTTTCATGTGCTTGATAGTTTTGTTTTTATTTGCTTTATAAAATATGCTTTATAATAGAAGGCAAATAAATTTCCAAACACACTGCTCCTCACTGCTGTGTCCAAATGGACGATGCATGTGTTATATATTACGTTTGGGAAAGAAATATCCCAGCTATAGCAAAGATGCATTTGCATGCAAGGACTGGAGAATTTGTGTCTTTCTCTCCAAACATTCTAAATGACTTTATTCTTCCAGACTAAACAAACACTTTTTTTTTCCTAGAAGACATATTCAGTAGCTTCAGAGGTGAAATAAGTTTGGAATTTTAAATATATAATGCCATTTATCAATGACACAGGGAAAAATTTCTTTCATCTCCAGAAAGTAGAAAATTCACTCTTGTGAGCATGATTTTGAGAACTGGGTATCTAGTGACTGAAGAGATGTTTCACATGTGTTGCTCTTGCAGAGAACATATATTCAGTTCCCCTTACCTATATATCACCTCTACAAACATATGTCATACATTCACACACACAAATACATAAATTTTTAAAAAATGTATTTTTCCTGCCTAGATGCCCAGGAACCAGAGCCTGGAGAGCCCAGAGACCTAAGACAGAATTAAACAAACCTGGCCAAATAAATACACACATAAATACAGAAATGGATAAATAAATAATAATGTTTTTAAAAAGAAAATTGGGCTATTTAGAAACTGTATCCTGAATTACAAACAAAGGAGGATTTCAATGTGCTGGTAACTAAGCCAGAGTTGCCTGACCCCACACCCTCACTTCCCCTCTCTGTCAGTTTTCTTTTTACCTACTGGGTTCAAAATACTTGTGGAGAGAAGAAAACTAATCCTCTTAAATTGTCACAGATGATCACCTGCCACTGGGCTCAGCTTTCTTTCAACTCCAGCTCCTGCTCTTCTGCAGGAAGTGTTTAGCTATATTAAGGCTCTCTCCAGCACCTGAATGTAGAAAGCTCTGTCCGTCATCAGAATATTATTCACATGGCCAGAATCACTTCTGCCTGTTGATTCTCACTCTCATTTCCTCTTCCGTGGGCCCGTTATGCTTTGTACCTACCTTGCAAATGATACACCAAGCTTTGTTTATTTTTGGCTCAGGTTCTAGCTCCCCAAATGAGAAAAAATAACTCATGGGCTTGGACGTTTGTGAATCAGTGAAGTAACTTGCATAATTTCTGGTCTATAAGAAGTGCGTGCCCACTAATGTTTTAACTAGCAATACTTACTTCTTATATTTATGCTGTCATTTCTACTACTTTAAGATTTTTATGAGGATGGAAACTGAGTTTTATCTTTTATTCTTTTTATATACAATATTTGTTTACTTTAGAATTATTCTATTACATTTATTTCTGCAATGGATTTTGATCATATCCACTCCCCTCATCTCCTTCCAAATCCACTTTCCTCAACATCCACCTGCATGTTCTTTCTCTCTCTCTCCACTTCCCACCCGCTCTCTCTCCTCCCTCCTTCCCTCCCTCTCTTCTAGAAAATAAGAACCATTGAGTTCAATTTTTGCAGTACCATTACTCTTCAGTGGGTACCTATCCTAAAGTGTGGTTGATATACCAGAGGCCACACCATCAAAGAAACCTGTTTTTTCCTTTTTCAGAAGCTATAAAATATCAATATATTCTCAATTAAGAGTGTGTCCCACCTGGCTTAAACTTGTGCAGGTTTGTGCGAAAATGAATGTGTGTGTTTTCATGTGTGTGCCTGTGGAGGCCAGAGGTAAGATTCTTATGTTTCTCAAGAGCTACCCACCTTGTTTTCAATTAGCTAATTAATTAATATGTATTTTATTTGCATCACTCTCCCCTTTTCCTAACTAGGCTTTTCTGTGTGTTTCCTACCTCCCTCTCAAACTCAGGGCTTCTATTTTGATAATTATTGTCATGTACATATATTAAAATGTATAAATTATACTTCTGAGTTCATTTAGTGATGTTTTAGCTCATATGCATATGTTTTTAGGACTGATAATTTGGTATTGGACAACCAATCACAATTTCCATTCCTGGGGTAGACTGACTCTTCTTCTCTCAACAGTTATTCATCTAGGAGGGGAGCTTTGTGATATTTCTGCCATCATATTGAAATGTCAGCTGGTGGTGTCATTAGGTCTTGTTTCAGTGACCATATTGTTGAGTTCATTAATCTATTACATTTAGTGCTACTCAGTTGTAGTATACTTTTATTATGTGATTTTATTATAACTTCATAAATTGAAATTGTATATATATTGCCTATGAAGTGACATTGTGATATAGGTAAAGTGTGAAGTCATTAACCAATTAAGATATATTATATATAATATACTTTATATACTATGGCATATATCACACATTATATATGATCATATGTCACATATTATATACATGTGTAATATAATATATGTGTATATTTTACTTATATGATGCATATATGCTATGTGCTTAATATATTAAGTTTATGGTATGTTATAAGTATATATAATATATATATAGTTATTCAGATATCATTTTGTAATGATAAAAGAATTGGAAATTTATTATCTGAACTATTTATATTCACTTTATTTTTTTTAATTTTAAACATGAGCATTGTGTCCATATCACTCCTGCCCCTCCCTCCCACCACTAGCTTCTCCTGTGTCCCACCCCTACTTCCAGAATTAATGATCTATTATTTCATTATTATTGTTACCCATATATATACATGCATATGCACAAATATAAACTGATATAGATTGTATAATCTACTGAGTCCATTAGAATTCCTAAAATGTACAGTCACATGTGGCTAACCACTTGGCATTAGATAAACCATAGGGAAGTTCACTACTGGGAGAACTGATTCTCACAGCAGTCATTGATTACCTGTAGTAATCAATGGATGGGATCATATGGAATGCCCTCTCTCCATGTTGTCCTGTCAACTGGCAGGGTTATTATCCTGGTTTTGCTCAGGCAATTTTATTGTTAAGATTGCATGAGTTCATTTTTCCTGTTTTGTCTAGAGAACAATATCTAGGAGCAGATGGGCCTTGGGCTGTATTAGATTCCTGCTTCTTTGTCCTCAATACCCCCCTGAACTCTAGCTGTATGGTAGTACTGTGGATGTATTGGCTTGATTAGGTGCCCCATAGTCTCTTATTATCTGCATTTTGATCAGTTGTGGATCTCTGTAATAGTGTCTATTTGTTGTAAAATGAAGCTTCTTTGATGAAGGCTGAAAGCTACAGATATATGTGGGTGTAAGGATAAATATCTAGTATACAGTTTAAAATTATATTGCTTTAGGAATATGGCAGTGGTAGATTTTTCTCTCAGGTTTATGACCTCTCTGGTCATGAGTAGTTGACTTGGTTTACAGAATCAGGCAGGATTCCTTCCTACTGAAGAGATCTTATGTCCAGTTGGTGAGGTCTCATTTATCTATTGCACCATCATAGATTTTTATTTTTATTTTTTTGTCAGCACAATCACTGTTGTGGCCTATAGACATAGTATCTATGTAGGGCTTCCCATTTTTTTTCCCCTAAGACAGCTTGCAAAGCGACTTGTGGCACTATGACTATTTTGAAAAGGTAGTTATCAGTTGTACTCCCTTTGCTATACAATAAACTCAAAACACATTCCTCCTGCCTAACTGAAATTTGGCATTGTGACCAGCATCTCCTTACAGCCTGCATTTTCCTCTGAGATTGTTTAATTCAATTGTTTCTTTTTTATTTCTCCTGTTAGTGACACCATGTGGTGCTTGTGCTTCTGTACTGGTAGGCTACTTTAATTTGACATCATATTTGTAAATGAGGATGCCACATTTAAGGTTAGAGTATTCAACATTGTAAACATGCAAAGCATTCTTTCCTGTCCTCCACAGATGCCCACCTTAGATTACTGCTGACTTCTGTGAAAGATTCAGAAAGATACAACGAAGATGACAATGCAGAGATTTCCTTAACACGCTGACTTCACATCCCTTAGACATTGCTAGAATTTGATCTTACATATACCACCAAAGACTTACAAGTTGAAGGCTTATTCTGAAATTTGGAGCTATTAGGAGAAGCTGAACACTTTATAATGCTATAGGACAAATCTAGGTCATGGGTATATCTCCTTGATGGAACCATGGACACTTCTACTTCCCTTCTTTGTCTTCAGTTTCCCAGCATGAGATGAGGGTTTGCTACACAACCTACTGCTATCACAATGTGCTTCCTCTTCATTGACCTAGAAGCAACTGAACCAACCAATCAGAGACTGAAATATCCAAATTTCTGATCCAAATAAATGTTTTTTTCTATGGAATGCAATGAACTCATCTTACTCACTAGAACAACAAAACAACAGAAAGACTGCCATGACATATACCCAGTACTGGTGTTGAAAGAATTTTCTTTTTAAGGAAACTGAATAAAGTCTAACCCCATCCTTCAAAGGTTGTAATAACAAACCAAATTTCAATTCCACCAAAGGTACCCCTAGAAAATTAATGAATTTATTGAACTTACAGTGCATAAATGAAGGTTTATCAACAACAAAAGCAAGGGTAAGCCCAAAACAATAATTTATGAAAGTTTTTACCCACAATGTATGAAGACTTCCCTATGACCTCATAAATGCCCCTTCACCCTTCCCATCATTTCCACGAGTTGAAATACTCTAACCTCTTCCTGAGACCATGAGACCATCTACAGTTAGAGCAGAACTATGTGCAATTGAACGCAGGATTGAATGTCAGGAAAATTCCAGTAAGGGCCTAATGAACTTCTCTACCCTCTTCTATGGGGGAACATTAGCAGCAAACAATCCCTCCTATGGTGATCATTTGCAAGTGGGCACATCTGAACTCAGGAAGATGTCAGCTGCTTTGGGATGAATTACAAAAGCTACTCCCAGTTTAAGCTTTTGAGAAACTTCTATTCAGTTTTCTACAATGTCTATACTAATTTGCATTCATATGAACAGTATGCAAGGATATTATTTCCTCCATAATTCTGTCAACACATATCATATTTTATGTTGCTGACAATAGCCCTGTGACAGGAATCAGATTCTAACTCATTGTAGTGCTAATTCACATTTCTCCAACAATTAGTAATGTTGAACATTTTTAAAGCACATTTAAGCTATTTATATGCCTTCCTTTGATAAATATCTAATCCAGTCCTTTGTGATTTTAACTGGATTATTTATAGCCTTGCTATTTTGTTAGTTCCTTGTATATTTGTGGTATAAAACACTTCTCAACTGGATGCACTATAAATATTCTCTTCCAATATGTATTTTGCCTTTCTTGCAGTCATAGTCATTTTGATAAATAAGGCTTTCCTGAAGATCAGAGAGTGAAACAGAACCAACTGGTCAGTCTTATAGACTAGGCAGTGGTGACATGCACCTTTAATCCTGTAGTCACACTAGTTTGATTTAGAAACTGGGCAGTGGTGGTGCAAGCCTTTAATCCCAGTTCTAGAGAAGAATACAAAATAGGAGGAAACAATTCTAGACAGTCTCATTCTGAAGATTCTTGAAAGCAGTATCATTATTTCAGAATGGGATAGAGGTAAGAGCCAATGACTGTTATACTTTTCTGATTTCTAGGTTGAACCCCAATAACTGTCTCTGGGCTTTCATTAATCATGCTATACTTTCTGCTCTGCTCTTGTTTTTGTTGTTTTTGCTTTTGTTTTGCTGTTGTTGTTTGAGGTTGATTTAGATGAAATTCTATGTTTGCTTTTTGTAAAACCTGAAATTGGGGAATAAAATTCATTCCCTCAAAAATATCATTTATCAAATCTATTATATCCTCAAGTGTCCAACAAAATAACCCATACATAAAAAAATGCTCCTCAAATTTTTGATGACTGAATAAAGAAAACATCAGGAATGCTCCTTAAACCAAAACTACAAAAACCATCTATATTTGAATCCAGGATACTACTTTCTAACTAAAAGACAAAAGCCACTCTTCAACTTTCCTCGGCTATAAAATGGAATCAAATATTACCCACATACTAAAAGTAGGGACACATAAACGTCCATTCCTGAAGTCTAACACATGGAAGATAACAAATACAGCTCATTATCTCTTCCTATGTCTACCTGCACACAACATAACCTCTCCTTAGAGTGCCATAAACAAGCCTTAGTCTAGTGTTCTTGTGAAACAAATAGAATAGTAACAAATGAACACTGGTGAGAATTTTTCTCTCCTAATACTCTTTTGTTTGATTCAGGTGTGAGCCAGCACCAATCCATATGTACAGATCTAAGTCCACTCCTTCCTATATCAATGAAGATTCCATTTTAAAACTCTGATCATCTTTTAGTGTTCAGATTATAAATTCCATGTGGAATTTCAGCAGTGAGATACATGGACACCTAAACACTTTGCAGCCAGTTTTTGCTGTTCAATTTTATCACTAAGATTACTTAAGTAATTTTGAGCTTAGAATACTGACATTAATGTTACCTAACACACACAGAGCTCTCATTTGAATCCTTACAATATGAATGTGCAAGAACACACATCCTTATAACATATTTCATAAATACATACAAATATATATTTGCTGTTTTCCCGCTTCCTACACTAGGATGCAAGAACCTTGGAACATTATTTTATGGACTATGGTACTACATATCTACATCACTGAAGTAACGAGGTTTTCCATAAATATTTGTTAAAGTGAAAAAAAAAGTAACTTTGTTTCAGATGTCCACTCATGACCCACAGGACTCACATTCTTTCTGTGGTTAACATTCACTGTTCTCAGCGTATGAACATCATAATGCCTGCTCTACTTTCAATCAGATGATGTCATTTCATAAAGGAAAAGAACGGCAGGACAGAAACTTCACCAAACTATTATATTTACTATATTCTTTCTCTATTTCAAAATAACACACTTCTATAAATGCTCTTGGTAGATCTCTAGTCTCATATTGTGCATCACGGTTTGTCAAATAACACTGGTAAATGCAAGGGAATCTATTAATCCAAGCTTAATTTTCCTAATAAGCCAATGGAAGGGACTAGAAATGAATTTTGAGCCATCAAATATATAGTTTATACCTTAAATTTCTCTGGGACCTTGCATATTTTTACACATGAATAAGTGAATTCAAATATAAAATCTTGTGTATTATGGATAGAAATCTTGAATGTTATATGCTATTATGTATTAAAAGGAGACACATATACATAATTTCATATTAATATAAAAGAGTGTTGCTACCCTAAAATTGAAAACAATATGCTACTGTCACCATTATATTTTCCTTTGGAAAGAATTCTGAGTTTATGTATTCATGAGACTCAGACTGATTCCAGAGTCACACTAGGAACACTTTCTGTAGATCATTAGTAGTAAAAACGTGAACAGGAAGGACCTCAATAACCAGTGGACTGAGAAGAAAGATAATAACTTCCTTTTGAGTATTCACTGTATTGTAAAAGTTTACATGCAGTGGGTTATAAAAGCCCATGCTGCAGCATGTTATCAAGATCCTTGAATAAAGATTGCATCTGTACTGCCAGTTCTGCTCCCGTTAGACAGATCCCAAGGTCTTCTCCTCATGAAGTGAGAAGGAGGAAACCGAGTGACTAGCTCTGATAAAGTCAATAATGTTATTTTTGTCATCCACAAAACCTATGAATTCATTATCATTTTATATAGAAAGAACAAAATCTCATTTCTTCTTTAATGAAACTGAGCTTTAAAAATGGAGAAACACTGGAACAGAGAAACTAGGGTTATTGAAAAGCTTCTTGTATCAGATACTTCATATATTCAAGTGCTCTGTATACTCACAAACTAATGTGTTGCACATATCATTGCCATTACTCTAAACATTAAGAATCTGAGATGAGCTGTACTGTGGTGGCTCATACCTTTAGACTCAGCACTTGGTAGACAGGTTGATTTCTCAGTTTGGTATATAGAACAATGTCTATGATAGCCAAGATTATACAGAGAAACCCTGTCTCAAGAAAAACAAAAATAAGAAGGGGAGAAAGAGAGAGAGAGAGAGAGAGAGAGAGAGAGAGAGAGAGAGAGAGAGAGAGAGAGAGAGAGAGAGAAAGAAAAGAAAAGAAAAGAAAAGAAAAAGAAAAAAAGAATTCTGTGATGGATAACAGTCCAAATTCAAAGGAATCTATTCACTATCTTAATGTCATCAGACCAACACCTGCTTAAATCCATGAAGATATTCATGTCTTGATTTCGTTATGTGGCAAAAGACTTAATGTCTGAAAAAAAACTAAGCTGCTACAACAAAAATCTCCCAGATGACAGAATCCAAAGTTTATCCTCTTGAAATTGCAGTCTAAAAATGGTGCAGTGGTGTACAATTGATGATATTTGACATTACAAGGTAAAACAGATCTTAAATTTCTTGCTTCATGGAAAGCAAGAATACTACTGTCAGATACTATGGGTCTGTAGGCTGAAGATAGATGCCTCAATGTTATAGAACTTTGGGTGAGTGTCCAGGCAACAAAATGCCTCTGTCAATTCTAGAGTTTTGTAAGTTGCTTACAATGAAATTCCCGCTAATTTAGGTAATATTATATCCTTCTTGGATGTTTGGTGGAGTCAAAAATTAGATAGTTAAAATTACAGTTTTCCTTAGTTATGATAAAAGATAAAGTAGACATAAACATTGTAACTGTGATTCTCACTTGATACCTGTTTTGTTATATGTTATTTTACTATGTTAAAGTTAAAACCTTCCTTTTTATTTAGACAGACAAGGGGAGATGATGTAGGATTCTCCTCTGTATGCCATGAATATGTTTTATTACTATTGGTAATTAAAAAGTTGTTTCAGCCAGTGGCTCAGTAGAGTAAAGCCAGGTGGGAAATCCAAACAGAAATATATAGAGAAAGTAGGCAGAGTCAGGGAGATGCCATGTAGCCGTGAAAGGAGAAAGACGCCAGTCACCCAGCCAGAACATTACTGGTAAGCCAAAGCCTCATGCTGATACACAAATTAACAGAAATGGGTTAATTTAAGATGTGAGAGTTAGCCTATAATTCGTGATCCTCGAGAAGCTAAATAAGAAGGTGATCCCAACGAAAAACATATAGTTATCCTCCTGGATATTGGAAGTAGACAAAATTGCTGGGTAAAAATTGGGAACTTGGTGGTGGGGTGAAATGGGGGTAAGGGGAAATGGGGATGTTGGGGAGAGCTTGGGGGAATGGGATGTTTGGGATAAAGGAAGGGTGGATATGGGAGCAGGGAAGTATATATCTTAATTAAGGGAGCCATTTTAGGGTTGGCAAGAGACTTGACTCTAGAGGGGTTCCGAGGTGTCCAGGGAGATGTCCCCAGCTAGTTCCTTGGGCAGCTGAGGAGAAGGAGCCTGTGAAGCAGGGTCAGAAGGAATGAAAAGTGATGAGGAGCAAGTAGAAAGTGTATTTGCTAGATTTTAGGGAGAAATGGCATGGGACACTGAGTAAAAGCAGCTCTTGCAGGCCATATGCTCTCCCCAGGATATTGTCAATGGAGCAAGTATAACTTACCTCTTCATGGTAATTTTCCACTGGAAAGCCAGTACAAATGACCATGAATGAAAGGTTTGAATAAATTTGTAAGGATGAATCAGTACACTAGTGGTCTACTTCATTAGCTCCTGATATAGAGAGCTTTTGATCACAAGGAAACTTTACCAAGGGAAATTTCTGAGCAGAGGCATGAATATAGCTGGGAAATGTCACAAATGATTTATTTGCTCCTTTTGTATCAGGCTATCAAACTGGTCAAGTTTATTGTCACTGAAACCCTGGTTAAACAAGGGCAGGGCAGCTTTGCTGCCCACTTTCTCATTCCCATGACATCAAATCCAAGAACTTTGCAACAAACAGTTTTTTCAGAATTTTCTTAAGAATCAGATCCCAAGTTCCTTACAATACATTTTATGATCATGATGTCAGATACGAAGTAACACTGATAATATGAATGCTATTAAAAATATAAAGGCTAATCCAAGCATTTTAGCATGTTTCTTTTTTTTTCTTTTTTATTTCTTTTTGTTTTTTTTGTTTTGTTTTGTTTTGTTTTTCGAGACAGGGTTTCTCTGTGACTTTGGAGCCTGTCCTGGAACTTGCTCTTGTAGAACAGGCAGGCCTCAAACTCACAAAGATCCGCATGCCTCTGCCTCCTGAGTGCTGGGATTAAAGGCATGCGCCATCAACACCCTGCAGACTCTTTTTTCTTAAATTAAAACACAACTAATTTTTATGGTAGTTTGAAAAAGACATGGCCCATGTATGCTCCTATGTTTTAAATAATTGATCCAAAGTTGCATTAGTCTAATGATAATTTAGAGTTATTTAAGCTTTAAAAGTTAGAGCCTTGTTGGAGTTAAATAGTTCACTAAAAACAGACTTGACATTTTATAGACTTCCCCCACTTCCTGTCAATCCTCCTAGTTTCTGTGTGAAAATGTGCTACCACATACAACTTTTTACATGGGTTATGACTTTGTGATATGTTTGCAAGACACCGTACCAACTAAGCCATCACCCCAGCCTCTGCTAAATAACTGTTGAGGTTAATTATGATTCTTTATTGAAAGATTCCTCTTAATGTTTATTTTTTCTCTTAAATAAGTAAATATGTTGAGAGTTGGGGCAATTTCATTCTCTAAATGATAATTTTAAGTTCCTTTTCTGGTTCTAACTGCCTGGAGTAAAGGAATACTAGCCAAATAAACATCCAGATAAACTCCATCCCAGCACTCACTGCTTGGAATATTCCATATATAGTGGTATTCCAACATTAGCTGCTTGCTGTTGCAGCAAAAAAAAAAAAAAAAAAAAGAAAAAGAAAAAAAAATGGAGGTGTGAAGACACTGTGCCAGCCCTCTGACTATTGTAAAAGGTTGTACAGGACTATATTATCGTCATGAGCCTTGATGAGCTCTAGATAGCCTGCAACTCTTTATGCTGGGGCCAGAGGAGAACAGAGTTTGCTGGTCCAGCAGAAGGCCTGTGACTGTTAAAAACACAGACCATCATTTGCTAAAGGATGATGTGATCAGTTTTGCCCTTCACCTATGAAAGACCGGTATGCATGGATTTGACATTTTTTTGAAATACTGAATGGCATTGCATTATTACCTCAAGGTATTCTGGTAGATAAGGAACCCAACTAACATTAAAAAAAAAAAAAAAAAAAAAACCTTTATGTTACAGAAAACAATGCAGGAAAATGAGAACAAAATTTAATTACTCTCAGGGGTGCTGTGGTGACACCTTCTTCTTGTCTACTCAAGAGATCCGGTCCTACTCAACACTTGTGATGGGAGATCTCCAAAGATCCCCCTATTTGAAAAGTAGAACAGGCTCTTCCAAGTACTCATGGTCACACTTATCTTCATCAAATTTAGGGGATATAAAGTTTGGCACACTTTTCTCAGCTTAAATTTTGTCACCAGCTGCTCACTGAGAGACCATTTGCTGGGAAAGTATAAGGACCTGAGTTCGGATTCCTAACACTCAAGGAAAGGATGATATGATGATACCTGTAATGGCAGCACTGGAGTGGGAGAAAAAGGGACAAGTGGACCCCAAGGGCTTGATGACCATAAGTTCTGTAAGAAGACTGTGCCTCAAAAAAATAAAATAATGTGAAAAGCAATGGAAGAAGATAACAAAAGTCCAACTCTGGTCTCAACACATGCACATACAGACAAGTGTGCACACATACACATGCACACATGTTATATTGGTTTTATATTGCTGTGATGAAATACCCTAAGCAGAAGCAATTAAGGGGAGAAAGGGTTCACTTTGACTTACAGTTCCAAACAGATGAGTTCTTCATGGTGAGGAGGTATGGACACCAGACAGCTGGAGTAAGAAACTGAGTACCCACATCTTAAAGAAAGCACAAAGCAGAACTCGAAATAGGGTGAGTCTGCATAATCTTAGAACTTGTCCTGAAAGAGAGCCACCTACTGGGAACCAAGTACTAACACCCAAGCTTATGGGATATTCTTTGATCAATCCACCACAAGGAAAACACATGTGCACATGCGAGCTCGTGTACACGTGCACACACACACACACACACACACACACACACACACACTCTACAGGCAAATATTTTTTTCTTTTAATTTCTGTCACTAGCATTCTGGCTCTAAGAAACAATCGCACCAGTACCAGAAAGAGACACAATTAAAGAATCCTGTGCATAAACTTTGCTGGAAAGATTCAGATACCTGTTTTAGAAAAATGAAAATCCTTGAGGCAAATACAAAGATGCCTATCATTAGTTCTTCCCTCCTGGACAATGGGACCTTCCTTGAATCCCTCCAAGTCAACTTCATACACAGAGATTTGATTCTCAAAATGTTGTCTTATGTCAAAGTCTCAGTTCCTTGCAATATTCTAGAGAATGCTTTTAGCCAAGAACAGGTTTTAAGACATTGAGAATATAACTTATTTTTTGATTAATCAAAATAACTGCTAAAAAGGGCTATGGAGATAGCTCAGGTAGTAAAGTACTTGTTTTGCAAATATGAGGAGCTGAATTTGATCCCCAGAAACTATGTGTGAAAAGTTAATTGTGATCTTGTAATCCCATCACTGGGGAAGTAGAGCCATGTGATTCCTGGGATTCACTGGCTATCCAGCACCATCTACTTGCCAAACTCCATGTCAAGAAGAGACCCTGTCTCAGAAACACATGGACAAATCTTAAAATTTTTGGATAACACCCAACACTGTACACTGGCCTCCATGTGTGCTCATGTACTGTAGGATGAGGACCTGCTTATTTGTTCTGCCCCAGCCCCCGGCTATCTTAGCCTCGAAATAACCACACAGAAACTGTATTAATTAAATCACTGCTTGTCCCATTAGCTCTAGTTTCTTATTGTCTAATTCTTACATCTTAGTTTAACCCATTTCTATTAATCTGTATATCATCACAAGGTTGTAGCCTACCAGCAAAGTTCTGGCATGTCTGACTCTGGCGGCAGCTCCATAGTGTCTCCCAACTTCACCCTTCTTTCTTTCAGCATTCAGCTCTGCCCTCCCTGACTACCTAAGTTCTGCTCCATCAACAGGTCAAGGCAGTTTCTTCATTCATTAACCAAAAAAAGCAACACACAGACAGAAGGACCTCCCACATCAATGTACATCTTGTGCCCGTACACACACAAATAATAGTATTTACACATAGATAATTGCTAAAGGGACAAACCTTTTGAATAATCAAATTGGCAGATACAGCTGGTAGCCACCCCTGGGACTTAAGTTCTAAATTTAGCACTATCTCTAGGGATGGGAATTCTGTTCTATCCTCTTATAGTGACCTGGGAAACAGGCCTGAAAGTACACACATTTGGCCATAAGGCAACCATTGCTTCCTGCTTCTCTGTCAACTGTTCTTCTTTAGGGTATCTTAAGGTGAATTGGTTTAAATTAGATAAATCCTCTCCAGTTTAGACCTCTGCTCCAGCCAGTTCTACTGGTGTTTTTGGTATATGCATGACTCATCACCCTAGCAGTGGAACTGTCTCCTTTACTTACAAATAAACAAATCAGGCTGCCTTCTCTAGCATCAAGGCCAAGGTTGTCAGTACTGTAAAAATAACAACAAAACTCCCTGAACAAGTCCAACCTTCCCTCTTGGAAAAACAGCCCTACTTTGTAACTGCTCCTCTAGGGTGTATTTTGTTCTCTAACATATTGCTTATGTTCCTCATTTCTATGAAAAATATCTTAAGCAAACCTAAGAACTTATGTAACAAATATAATAACAAAATAATTATGAATGTGGATTCTATTTCTTGATATGTATATGGAATGCTTCACATGAGAAATGTCCCTCATGGGCAGCTAACAGTGTTTGAGCACTGGGTCTACAGTTAGTGGTGCTATTGTGAGAGGTTATGGGACGAGTCTTGCTAGAGAAAGTATATTACTAGGAATGGGCTTTGAGAATTCATAGGCTTTCTCCACTCTCCATTTCCATTCACCTCTGATTTCTGTGTGTGAATGAGATATTTCTGCTTCCTGCTCCTGCATCCATGTTCTCCCTGATGTGATGAACTGTATTCCTATGGAACCGTAAGCCAAAATAGACGCTTTATTCTCTACACTTTTTTCTGTTGAAGTATTAACTTACAGCAATAGAAAAATAAATAATATAGAAAATGGTATTAGGATGAGGTGGTGCTGTGATTATCCTGATCATATGGCTTTTATGCATTTGGACTGTTATGTGGGAGATTTGGGTACTCTAGGATAGAAAAACCTCTGAATGCTCATGTGGAATTCCCCTCTGTATACTATGAATATGTTTTATTACCATTGGTTATTAAAGAAGCTGTTTTGGTTGATGACTTAATAGAGTAAAGCCAGGTGGTAAATCCCAACCTATAGAGAGAAAGCAGGCAGAGTCAGGGAGATGCTATGTAGCTGCTGAAGGAGAAAGACGCCAGCCTCAAGCCAGAACCTTACCAGGAGGCCAGAGCCACATGACAATACACAGATTAATAAATATGGGTTAACTTAAGATGTAAGAGTAACCTAAAAAATATGCCCAAACTATTGACCAAATAGTGTTGTAATTAATATAGTTTCTATATGATTATATGGGTCTGAGGAGCTGGGAAACGAACAAGCAGTCTCCGCCTACAGAATGATATGGGCTTAACTTGATAGGCTATTCTAGAGGGAGCTGAGATAACAGTGACATTGGAAGAAATGTAGAGAGTAGAAGTCCAATTCATGAGATTGCAAAAGAGAGTCTATTAGCAACTGGTCTAGAAAGAGCTTCAATGATATTTGTGTAAAGAACATTGCTTCATTCTGTCCAGTTACTGAGAATGTGCATGAGTTTGAATAAAAATTCAATGATCTGGTTTTCTTGGTGGAGTAAATGCAAGGCACCACAATATTATGTCTATTGAATGGTTTTATCAATTACTCTTGTAAAAGTCTACAATAGGAAAAGGAAAGGAGGAACAAATGGACAGAAAGAAATTTGGAAAATGTGGAGTTGGAGAAGAAAAGATTACTAAGAAGCTTAAGGTAGAAATCAAATCATATCCTGATAAATAAATTAGATTGGCTCTCATAGAAGAAATACCAATGAAGCCTTGAGGGGAAGACCCTACACAGTAAAGCTCTAATTTGGAAAAGGAAATACCTTAAGGTTTTTTTTTTTCACCTTGAAATTAAATGTATCAAGTTTTCATCAGCTTCAGTACACAAAAGAGCAACCACTGTGGTCCAAGAGAGCTAGGATTCATTGCAGCCTGGGAAGAGAACTTGGCAACATTGGCTACTTGCTACTGGTTTTGGAGGCAAGCAAGATGCAAGATTGATGTGAATCATAGATTCTGCATCAACAGTTCTAGAAAACTACTGAGAGCAGGCAGGATGTGCAGTTCCAGTGAGATGCCCCTACAGGCCATTGTATGAAGCTGTGAAGAAGAAGCAAGGACTGTAGTTGAGACCTTAAAACATTGGCAATAGCGGACAAATGAGAAATCTACCAAGAAGATTAGTTTAAAAGAAATGGAAGCACCCTAAAACAGAAGTGTATTTTGTAGACCTCATAGTTATAGGGACAGATCCATCTAAACCTTTTGGAACTGAAGCCCCAGACACCAGGCATAGCTCTCTAGGAATTCATATTTTCTTTGCTGGTTTTGATCTCTCTTTTGTCCACTATGTCCTTATTACACCTCCATTTCTCCTTTTTAGAATGGGAATATATATTCTATGTTATTGTATGTTGGAAGTATGTAAGGTAGTTTTTAATTTTATGGAGGGTCATTTTAAGAGAGTACTGTGACTATTAGAAGAGGAATGGACAACAGGTTATGTAAACAGGTGTTCCATGTCACAAACTGACTGATGAAAGGGTAATTGTTACTTTGTAATCCCTTTACCTTAGTAGGCCTTGAATCTTAGCACAACTGACTCCATGATGGAAGTACTACTCAGACAATAAAACTCAATATGTAGACAGCACCATCTGCCAAATTTGAGAACAAAGGCATAATCCCTCAAAGTCTATAGCTTTTAGAAAGTCTCTAAATGTACTAACCTTGCATTTTGGCTTCTGCAGTTCTGTTTCTGGATAACTGGTGTTGCTAACTGAAGTAGTTCAACACAAAATATGGATTTTGTGATGAAAAGCTCACCCTGAAAGAGGCTCAGTGCTCTACTGAGATATTGGGTAGTTGGCAGCTGGCTAGTAAAGTCTGTCTATTCACTTAAATTCATGTCCAAGCAGTCTTCTCTGGTGGATACCCCACAACACATACACTTGAATTTATGCAACCTTCTGTCAACTGACTATGAAAACGTGTGTAATTATCTGTCAAACCATCTTTTTATCATCTACCAGCCTATTTATTTATATTCTATTAACAGTTATTTAATTACAACATCACCAAATTGCATAGTAAATGACATAATAAAGTGGCACAGCATTAAACATCAACTCTCGGGGTGTTGATATTTATTGTTAAAATGTAAGGATTTTAAAAATAGATATTTATTTATTAAATATTGATGAAGAACTTATGCAACAAACATTTCTTATGTGATTGGAAACACAACCAGGATAAAGATATCTGTGATCTTTGTCTTTGTGAAAGTCATTGTTATCTAATTAAGAAAAATGTTCTTTAAAGTAATGATTTTAATCATGCTAAATGTTGTAGTAATAAAAAGGATAAATGGTAGCTGGGCATGCTGGTACACACCTGCAAGCTACCACTTGGAAGTTGAAAACTTGGGTTAAAGGTGAGGCTGCTATATAGTAAATATAAAGCTGATCTGTGCCACAGTGTAATATTCTATTTCAAAAAAAAAAAGCAAAAACAAAAACAAAAGAAAACAGTCATGGAAGCCTAGAGGTCACAAGAAACTCTATCAGTGAATAATAACGTCAACAGCCTTGAGGTATTCAAGAAACAGAATAAAAAGATTCAACTAGGCAAAGAGGAAAAGCGGAAAATAATGAATCCTAACCCCACTCTGTGCTCTGTGTCAGGATATTGATGTATCTCTTCTCATCTGTATTTGCATGGGGCATTTTTAAATTTATTTTTATATTCTTTTTTTTAATATTATTTATGTAAATGTTCGTGTGTCTGGGTATAATTATATATGTGTGTGTGTGTGTGTGTGTGTGTGTGTGTGTGTGTTCAGAAATGTGTATCAGATTCCCTGGAGCTGGAGTTACAGTCAGTTGTGAGTTTGACCACATAGGCACTGGGAGCTAAGCTTAGACCCTCTGCAAGAGTAGTACCTGCTCTTAAAAACTGGGCAATCCATCTAACCTGGATAAATGTAAATGTTGTTTAACCCTGACATTTTAGGAGAAGAAGCCTGCAGGTAAAGTGCATAATTGCTTACTGGTTGCCTTTGCACAGAAATTAAAGCTGACCATCTTCACACTGCAGCACCATGGGAAATGCATTCTTCCTGGGAAATTATACAACTACTAAAGCATGCCCTCCTCATTATCTCCATTCAGACACTGACCAGATTGGACCTCACTTGCTTCCCATATAAATGGGAACAGAAACAGTTCAAGGTAGTGCAGCCTTTGGTCATTCTGCATTGTCTCTAGATTGGATACTTTGTTATTCTAGAGTGGATAGTTTATAATTGCATGCATTGTGATTGCAATGATGTTGTAAGGAGGCTGTTTTTTATGTTCCCAGCTGTTCAGCCCCGAAATCATCACACAAAACTATATTCTTTGCAATACTGTTTGACCAATAGCTTAAGCGTATTTCTGGCTGACTATTACATCCTAAACTAACCCATCTCCATTGATCTGTGTATTGCCGCAAGGCTGGGGCTTACCAGGTAAACTCCCACTACATGACTCCAGCAGGGTTACATGGCTTCTCCCTGACTCTGCCTTTATTTTTCCCCAGCATTCAGTTTAGTTTTCCCCACCTAGCTCTGTTCGCCCTGTTCTTCTATAGGCTCAAAGCAATTTCTTTATTCATTAACCAAGAAAAGCAACACAAACAGAAGGACCTTCCACACCACAATGAAAGTTTTGATTATTTCTATAAACATCAGCTGAATACTTCCTCATGGAGAGCAGCTTATCCTTGTGTCTCTGCACTCACAGTACTACCAGCTTTTCAAAGATTTGTGCATTGTTGCCAGAGATCCTGATTAACAACTGCATCTATTCTATCCTCACTAGGAGTTAAATACACACAACTTTTAACACTTGTTCACTATAATATTTATATGAAAGTCATAATTATAAAAATTATTTTTAAAGAAATGTATGGCTCTTAGCATACTAGGAAAAATGATGTAGGTTACCCAAATCACTTTTTAAAGAATTTACCTTTCATATATATATATATATATGTGTGTGTGTGTGTGTGTTTTATTTGCTTATATGTATGTATGCCTGGTATCCATGGAGGCAAGAAGAGGTATTGAATAACTTAGTACTGAGATTATAGGTGATTGTGAGATGGTATATGGGTGCTGGGCAGCAAACCCAGATCCTTTGCAAGAGCAACTATTTTAACTGCTGAGCCATTTATCTATCCCCCACGAGCATTTTTCAGAACACAGCATCCTTAAAATACACTCATTTAGAAATCGTTTTTCAGAGGGACTGTCATTAAAATGTAAATATAGCTCAGGCCTACTCCCTCAGAGGTCCCAGAGTCCATTCTGCTACATGTCACATGGTGGGGGGTGGAGGTGTCAAAACATTCTTGGAGTTCCATGTGCCATTTCTTCCCCTTTGTCTTCTGCAGCGCAGGGCAGTTTATGAGATTCAAGTCTCCTACCAAGCAAGATAACATCAATTCTTTTCCAATATTTGTTCTCTATTTATCATATTTCACAAGATTTATCTTCAGAGATAGAGACCCCTTTCTGGTTAGATAAAAATCATGTAAAAGTTCTCTCTCCCTTCTTGTCCCTCTCTTTATTTCCTTATGCTAATTACTTTTTAAATTAAGAGAACGCTTTTTAAAATCCGTGTATTTTTTCCAATGATTTGCCTACAATCCTCATCTGATGATTTGATTCAGCAATCAGTGCCATCACACCACGAGAAATCAGTACAAAATGATTCCTTTTGTATTCATACTCTAGCCTTTGTTCCCATACTCTGCTATTTCTGTAATAATGCATAATGTGAATTTGGGTCTTACACATCTATGATTTGGTTCTTACATTAATAAATATAATAGACTCTTAGACATCATATATGCTAAGCTACTTTCATATGTTACTCAAATGCTTGAAGTGGGAGAACCCAGGTGGTAAAAATGAAATGTCAGCTTTCCATTGTTGTGATAAATCATCTCATACAATCAATATAAAAGAATTGTTGTGGGATGTTGTGAATACCATTGGTTAATAAAGAAGCTGTCTTGGACCTGTGATAGGGTCGAGCAGAGCTAGGAGGGGAAAACTAAATTGAATGATGTGAGAAAGGAGGCGGAGTCAGGAGAAGCCATGGAGCCAGAGAGAGACATGCTGAAACCTTGCTGGAAGCCTATGAGCCCTGTGGTAAAATATAAAATAATAGAGATGGGTTAATTCTAGATGTAAGAGCTAGCTAGCAATACACTTAAGTAACTGGCCAAGCAGTGATTTTATTAATACAGTTTCTTTGTGGTTATTTCAGGAGTCTGGGCAGCTGGGAAACAAACAAGTGGCCTCCTTACTACAAAGAATAATAGGCTATATAGTGAGTCAGTCCATGACCACACGGTCCCACTGTTTTGAGCTTGTTGTTAAGCAAAACCTTATGGCAGAAATATAACAATGGAGGCTGCCCATCCCATAATAACAAGGGAACAGGAAGAAAAAAAATAGAGAATAAAGCCTTTCAAGGGCATACCCTAATTCAGTGACTTCCACTAATTCAGTAGGCCCCACTTCTTGAAGGTTGTACCACATCAGCTAGTACCATATGCTAAAAACACACATTTAAAGCATGAGTTTGGGGATATATATATATATATATATATATATATATATATATATATATATATTGAAGATTCATGTGGTTGGAGAGATGCTCAAGGGTTAAGAATATTTTCTGCTTTCTCAGAGGACCAGTGTTGTTTTCTCAGCCCCCACATTGAACATTTCATAACCATCTGTAGCTGTAGCTCTAGGAGATCTGATGCCCCCTTCTTACCTCACTGGGCACCTGCCTACATGTGAGCAGACACATACACAAATAAAAATCAAATGACTCTTTAAAAAAAAGATCCAAAGCATAAAAGTGGACCAAGAAAATATCCGTAAAACAATCAAAGCAAGTATTTTAAGCATCCTCCACCAGGTTATTTTATTCCAAAAGTTGTCAGAACCACATGCTGGAGAAAGGAGACACTGCTGGTGATAGTGGATGGGGAAAGAATTGGCTTCTACCAGAAAGTGCACTGGTTTCAGAAAGGTCTTTCCTTGCACAGGAGCTGCTGTTGGAATAAGCACTCAGTGAGAAATTTGATGACTTGGGGACACTTAACCATTCATCTGTCACTGTGGATTTTCTGTGGCTCTGTATTTTGCGAACTAATTTTCCATTTAATAGTCTCTACTTTTGTCCCAGAATTCTGTGGGTTGATCCCTGAGCATACATTCCAATACAAAAGATCCTCTTCCAAAAATAGAACTGTGCTTTTAAAACTGTGGTAGCAAGCAATTTGCAAGTACATATTGTTTAGTGTTGGTCACCTAACACTCCAAGTAATGAAATGCCATTATATAGGATTATAGAAAGGGAGGATTGAGTAATTATATCCATTTTTAAAGAAAATCTCTTCCCTTTTTTTGCCATTTCTGGATCTTTTTCATTCCAGGGCCGAATACTGAATTGAGGCAATGAGCCAGTAGCATTGTCCTGTGGCCCAGCCCATTTCATCCACATCAAAAAGAGCAGCTCACAGTTTACAAAAGGCAGATCTTAACTGCTAAATGGCTTCAGCGTCTCAACTGGAATTTGATTAATTGTTTTTATTAGCTTCTTTTTAACTCTCTCCTTCACATAGTACAAACAAAGGCAATGCTTGTTTTCACTGATTTTGGTAGGAAACAGTGTGACTGGATAGAATGTGCAAAATTTAGGGAGGGAAAGTGTCTGTGTATGTCTTTTTGTCTGTGTCTATCTCTCTGTATGTGTCTGTCTTCTTGTCTGTATCTGTGTGTGTATGTTTGTGTGTGTGAATACAAAAGCAGTACAGTGTGAAAGCTATTATAAACAGCATTAAAACCAAGTAAACACATCTTTCTATCTTTTGTTATCTTAAAATTACTACAGCATCTGTGCATGTATTTGACTTCACACAATATTCATTTTGTGAAATAGCTAACAGAACTCCCTTTCTGAAGCAAGCCAAGCTTTCTTAAGCATGGTGAACAGCACACTGTCAGCAGTGACTTCTGAATTCCTTTAAAATAAGTAGAAAGGACTGGGCGAGGACACAGCCATAGAGATGAATGATTTTGGAGCAGGACAATAAATGCAGAGAGGTAACTGAGTTGGTACAGTTTCTTAACTTCCACACACTCCAAAAATCACCTTTAGAATGTGAAACTGATAGGAAGAGTTCATGGCCACTGAACATCCCTGGAGCCTGGGAGCATTCACTGTACCTGGTGATGCTATAGCATCAGACAGGTAGAAACAGTAGACAGCTACCATGCTAATGCTGCTGTCCTTCGTGGCTGGGAACATGGCCTTCCAGGGAAGACATGCTAATCTGTGAGTCTACTTTCTGCTTTTCAAAGCTGTGACTCTTTGACAAGTTGCCTCAGTCTGGCCATGCTCTGGCTTTTGTACTGGTTAAACTGAGATGTCATTCAAGGGTTCTTATGGAGACTACACAGCTCCTTGCTTGTGTATTAGCACCTAGGTTTGCATGCTAATAATTTCAATGCAATTGGGCACTTTTTCATCTCTTGTTTAAAAAATATATAATGCTTAACATGTTTTTCCTGTTGTGGATAGATAACAACCGGAATGAGTGACACTGCGACTTTGTGCTTTCCCAGCTTGAGCAGTAAGTCTGTCCCCTACCTGGATTGGTTTCCCTGCCATCATGAAGTATGATCACCAAACCACACTGCTTTCCACCCAATTGCTTTTCATCTTCCTGTAGGAAAGGAAAAGTGAAATCATTGGATGCTGCTCACACAGTATTTCACCTTCTATAACCACACCCACCGTCTGCCCTCACTTATGGCATTTATTAACAGTAAAGCTCGGACGTGTCGCTTCTCAAGGCCAAGATAATGCCAGATACTGAAAATGGATGGAGTTGCACTATTCCGGCAGCGCTTGGAAGGCCCATGGGGTTGCCAGATGCTCCTCAGACACACTGTCTTGGCTATGAATTTTTAGCCTACTGTCTCCCTGTGGTGATTTTCAGTACTCTGAGAAAGGAGAGAACAGAAATATAAAGGAGAAACTAAACATTTTAGGCCTGAAAAAACACCCCTTGCTGGCTCTGCAGCTTTGTTCAGCTCTCCATTAATAATAGAATAATAATGGTGATCCATTGTATCTGTGGGAAGAATTTAATTAGATGATCCTTAGTCCTCCAAGACTCACCCTTATTCACACTGAAATTATCCTATATATATATTTTATGTTATTCTTTCACTTTTTAAATGAAAAATATCCTGAAAGGACTGCCATCAGATTTATATGTAACTCACAAGATATCTGTAATAGAGAAATTATATAAACCCTTCTCTTCCATTATGACATTAACAATGTCTTTTAATGTCTTACTCAGTTTTCTTTAGCCTTTCTTTTATGCAATAAACATATAACTTTTTACTTAAAATATACTGGGGGCAGCATGGGAAGAGGGGAAGGCATTTGTTTTCTTGCCTTGCTTTTAAGATGTGTTTTTGAAGCTCTTTTTCTTGCTGGTTGTACGTTACTGGATTACATCACAGTCTCCACCCCATGGTGCGCCTAGCTTTGGTGCACTAGAAATAAGCATATAAGGAAGATTGAATAGAGCATTTCTCATGTTGAGCAAACCCAGAAGCCCACGCTGTCCGTGTATATGTCATCACTACCAGGTGCTCCCATTTAAGACAGATTATACCATCTTCAAAATACCATGAACCTCACTCAACTGCCACAGGACTGATTCTTTTAAAATGAAACACTGGCATAAAACCCCCAGGTGCACTCTTGCTGTGTGTGTGGTTTGCTGGCTTCTGCTAGCATGTGGACAGCTGACCATGAGGCTTCCCATCACCCACAGCTCCTCTGCCCACGCTGTCCATGAGTTTCAGCTGCAGAAGGAGCCCTGTCTGACTTTTGTCTCCATTGTTTGTTTAGAGCTAACAATGGCTTTGCCCTTTGCTCATCGTGTAAAATTTTTCGTTATTATTTAAAGTGCGTCTTTTGTCTTATACATTCACCAGGATAGTCATGCGAATGATAGATGTATCTCTTTTCATCTTTGCTACTTCAGTTTTGTTGAGTCCTGGTTTCTCCGTGATTTTATTTCTCACTGAGAAGAGGAATTATTAGTCATTATTCCTACAAGTAATTTTTTTGTTTTGTTTTGTTGTTTGTTTATTTTTTGCTTGTTGTCTATTTCTTATCTTACAAAGCCTCCGATTCCATGTTAGATTATTTCATAGTTTTCCACGGAACTCGGTTCTCCTGCTGTTTCTTTTCAAGTCACTCCTCTATGTTTTTGTTTGGATATACTCTACTGATCTGACTCACAGCTGTTAATCTGGTACGTCTACCAATTTTTTAAAATTTTTTCTCACCCTAGAATTTTCATTTTTCATAGTGATATCTCCAAAAAATGCTTCCTTATCTTTCTGTCATCTATTTTTTTCGGGAGACTCATTTTTATGAATTATGTTAAAATCCTCACTGGTCAATATAATATCTGATAATCTTTGCCCTGTTTCCCTTTAAGGTTAACCCCTTTGTGCCCACAAAGGAATGATGTTTTCGCGCGCGCGCGCGCGTGTGTGTGTGTGTGTCTATGTGTGTGTGTGTGTGTGTGTGTGTGTAAAAGAACACTGGAGGTCATTGTGAATAATAGTCACCCCCACTCAGGGCTCAAATTTTTTTAGTGACTTGCTGGAGTAAATGGCTGAAGCAGTCTTGTCTGCAGTTGAGTTGATGCTGGCTTTCTCTAGCTTTATACTTTAGGATTTGGGGGAAGCATGCGTGGTGGGGGATTCCATGCCACTGCCCTTCCCTTACAGCTTTCTTGCTGTAGGAAGTATTGCAGCTTGTATTTGCCCGCTTCCTGGGGTGTGGCCTCTTATACTATTTATGGGGAAGACAAAGGTGCCTTCGCCCCTTCTCTCTTTCTCTCTTTGCTCCTTTAGCACTAGCTGCTCTTTTGAATCACGTAATTCAACCTGATTCAACTGGTCAAGCGGAGAATTCTGATTTGTGAGTTTACCTCTTAATTAATGACTATCTATTTCTCAATTCTAAGTTAGTGTGGGATTTCTTTTAAACGGGTTCCCCACGACATTCTGTGGCGGATTTCGCATGGCACTTTCCAAAGAATAGGAAGTCTTCTGCCTTACAGTCAGACTACCAGATTGGACGACCATATAGAATTCTTTCTTTCTAATCCCATAGCCAGCCTTGCTATACCTCAGTCTTCAGATAGTGGTTGGCTTATTCTTAATGATGTCTCAAAAGAGCCCAGAGAAGTGCTCAGTCCCAAACTTAATTGGCTGGAAACTCTTGTGCCTGACGTGAGTTTCACTGGGCTTTCTTCCCATGCTCTGTCTCCACAGCATGGCACTGTGTACTTGGGAGAGAGTTTCGGTTCCTCAGCAGGAGTTGCTCTTATTTTTCCTTCTTTATCTCCAGCCATGGACATTCTGACTGTGCACCTTGAAAAAACCCCAGAAAACTGTGTGCAGTAGCTGTCTACTTGTTAGGCTTCTCGCAGTTCTACTTTGGCTTGGCACGTGACATATTGAAGCTGTTAAACCTGCCTCTGCTGCACCTTGCTTACATCTATAGTACAGTCTTCCTCTTCCTATAGCTATGAAAATCTGTGGGCTTCTGATCTTTTCTGGAGAGTTTGGCACCCTGGAATTTACTAATTGATATTTCTTATAGACAGTGGGTTTTCAGAAAACTACAATTTTGTTAGCTGATCTATTCCACCCCACCCTCATGCACTTGTGTTTCAGAAGCATCAAAGTCTCCAACCTCACATTTTTTTTTCCCCTTCCAGGTAACCACCAAAATCTTTCTGCCTAGTGACTGCTCTTTCTTGGTGGTCTCTGCTATTTTCTTTTCTTCCTTCTGATTTCTCTTTCCCAGTAAATGTTCTCTTATTTATTTCCTTATTTCCTTTTTTTCTACTTAAACTCACTTCCCAGGCGACCTCAGTCAAGCCAGTCTGGCCTGGAACGCCTCATGTGCCTGCCACAATTTGAATAGGAAATGCTCACAGGCTGATGTTTTAAATGCATGGCCCCAGCTGGCAGTGCTATTATAGGGATTCTGGAAACTTAACAATGCAGGACCTATCTAGAGGAAATACTTTAAGATTCTATAATCCCTATCCACAATTTATCTCTCTGGGCTCTGTCTTCCATGATGTCATGCCCAAACATATGTGGCCAAACAAACATAGATGGAAGTCTATGAAGTTATTAGAGAGAAAAAAAATTGTTCTTTCAGGTTTCTGTTTGGTTTATGTTGTTTCATTTTAGTCTTGTTGTTGTTGTTTGCTTTTTTTATTTTTTTGGTAAGGAGTTTTTGTTACAGAGAAACAAAGAAATCAGTATAGCAGCCTAGGCTGGCCTCAAAATTCACAATCTTCCTGCTTTAGCCTCCCAAGTAGTGGGATTGCAAGATGAATCACCGCTCACCACACCATTTTTCTGTGGCTTATTTCCAACATATTATCCAGTTAGCTATCTTTTTGAATATAAGTAGAATGTTGATATCTTTTTCTTCTTTAAGTCACAATAACCCTTTATTTTCACACAGAGCAAAAGCCAGAATCTTCATGCGGTCTGAAAGCTGTCCACATGATATACTGTATGGTCTATCACTTGCCGCCCAGTGATTTCTCTCTGTCTTCCTACTCCAGCCTCACTAATGTCTCTGTCTTAACTTGTGTTAAGGCCCTGTTTTCATCTGGCCTGCTCTTCTTCAGACACATGTCTGCATAACTTCTTCAGCAATTCTTTGTTCAGTCTATCTTAGCCGTGGGACCTACCTGATACGACCTTTGACCTTCACCAGCCCTTCCATTTTTTCCTTCCATGCCCTCCTTCTATTTCTCTGTCTTTTTTATTGATTTTAAATACAATATATTTTTCTTTCTTGTGTTCATTTGTTTTTTAAATTTTCAATGACCTTTTATAATATGGTAAGCTAATGAGGCTAGTGACCCTTGTATTTTGTTTACCTAAAACTTCGTAGGCCTAAAATAGAGCTAAGCACAAATCAGTTATGTGAACGTATTTGTCAAATGAAAAACTCTATATTTTCAGTATTAAGAGTTGGGGACTTTTACTAATACTATTCAATTATAAAAGCAATTAAACATGAGTGTGAATATTCTTCCTACTTGGTTTGTAAATTGAAAAAATTACTGCATAATAAATGATTTAACTCAATTTATTCAACAAAGAACATAGTTTGGCATCAGAGATTCATAACATCAATAAAGAACAGCTTACAGTAGCTATTTTATTCAATGTAAGAGGTTTTGTTGTTTGAATTGGACTGCAGCAGCATGTTGAAAAGGAATGTATGCAAAGGACTTACGACAGGGTGGAATTGTCAATCAAGGCATTATTAGTATGAATAATTGTTAAATTCTCTTCCTTCCAACTTATCCCACTAAATATTGCTCCTGTAAGTCGTCAGAATTCCGTGGTTTAGTTCACGCATTAAAAGCAGAATGGATGAACTGCAGTGAACTGCACTCATAAACACAAGGTTCACAAAGAACGCAAGCAGAAATTGAGAAAACGACACATTCTTTTTCATAGCTACTGTAATCTATATCCATCACCTACCATCCACGTTTAACTTAATTTTCTCTTCTATAAAATGGTATTCATAATATCTGCATTATGTGGATATTATGAACAATGAAGGAAATAACTTATATTAGAGCTGTAATTTGAAAAGCAGAGGCTAGATAAAGAGTAGGCACTGTACTTGTAATGGGAGTTAGTTGTGACTTATATTACATACAGTAGCATTCACAATAGCATACTGATCTGCATGAACCGTGTCAATAATACATTTGAATCAAAACTAAAGTTCTTAAAAATTTCCAGACTAGGAAGCAGAGGTTCAAACTTTTCTTTCCTGAACACATATATTTGGAGTAGTAAAAATTCATGAAATATTAAAACATAGTTTATATTTTGGTTGATGTTGGTTGCCAGTGTGATAGGATTGAGACTCTTCTAGATGGCAAATTCCTGGGCTTCTCTGTAAGAGAGCGTGTAGATGGAATTAATTGTGGTGAAAAGACCCACCTTAAATATATGTGGGACTATTTGCTGGGATGGGGACCTAGACAGAAGAGAAAGGGGAAAGTGAGCATTCTTCCTTCTGTTTTCTGATGAATACAATGTGACCAGCTTCTAATGCTCCTGTGGCCAGGACTTTCCTGTCATGATGTACTGTCCCTCTCAATTGTCAGACAAAACTGGCCATCTTAAAAATGTTTTGGTCACATGTTTTGTCTGAGCAATAAGAAAAGTAACGGACACACCTAGATTTATAAATGAGCTCAGAAGGACTGGGACTATAGGCTAAGAGATATTATGGAATAACTTACTAAAAAGTAAAATTGATAATACAGAATGGATTGGGCCTTTAATCTCCACTAACATGCAAGGAAAAAGGCTATCAATCAAAATCAAATAGTTGCCCTTGGGATATACTTAACTCTTTATCATGTCATCATTGATAACATTAGACCCTAATATCATTAATTTTGTCAAGTTATTAAAAAAACTAATTTTATCCCGGATTTTGATCAGAATGTCCAACAGAATTAACAATATCCACAATAGGCAGACTGGTTAATATAGCGCTTACTTTATAATAAAGATATCAGCTTACATTGTTAAAAAAAATCAGTTTGTAGGGAAATCTGATTTGCATGAGTCTGTTTAAAAATTGATCACCTCAAGAGACACAATCAATATCTAACATCATAAATTTTCAAATAAATAGTAACAACAGAACCCAGTGACACAGTATAAGATCATGTCAGATTATTTGTCTCACCAGATGTCACCAAAACTAAGTGGGCCACCCACCTGAGATCACCCCCACATGCCCATTAGCCCCATCCCTGACTCCATCCTTAATCCATATTCTCCTCCTTATTACTGTATCCCTGCTGCCAATCTAGGCAGACTTCCTGCTGAAACAGAGGCCACACAGGCCACCAGAACTCCAGGGAGGCCACCAGTCTGCAGACCTCTGACACTGGCCTGGTGACTGCCTCCACACCCAATACTATCCACAAACTCCCTCTGTTCTTGAAGCCATGTCCCTGACCCCAAATGAGGTGGAGAACCCCTGCTCAACAACATGCCACACAGGTCAGAAGACCAAAAAGGAAATAGAAACTTAGGAACAAAACACTCTTCCAACAAAGACAAACTCAGAAACCACCACTAAATATATAATCACCCCAAACTCATATGCATAGATGGCAGATTAAAAACACAATCAGCATAGCCCTGGTTCTGGGTTTTAGTATTTGCAATGTTGATCAGTCAGGCAGCAGCTCCCCATCCTCACAATCAGGGTGAACTTTTGAACATTGCTATGCTTAGTTCACCCTATGAAGCAAGGAGCAAGGCGTGGGGCTGCTTCTCCTGCTTTTATGTACTGTGGGTTGGCTCATACATCATCAAGACAACCTCTACTTTGTTACCCAGGTAATATACAAGAGCCACTCTTCTAAGTGCTGATGAGGGGCAGAGACAACCCTCCCACTCTCACAACCTCAGGACCAGTTCTTCCAACCCAGGGGTGGGGAGAGTGCATCTTTCTCTTGAAACACAGTAGTATGGCAGATGGGGGCAGGACTAGTTCTGCCATGCTCACTACTCAGGGCCTCCTCATCCATGCCCCATGAATAGGGTCAGCTTTATTGTTCTGCCGAGGTTAGATGCAGGGCTACTTTCTCGAAGGCTGCAGCTGGTGAGGGTCAAGACTAGTTGTTGTAATAGGAGCGGCGGTGCTGTGTCTCCGGCACCCGGCCGCCCACATGGCTAGCTTATGCCCCGAAATAATTACACGAAAACTGTATTCTTTTAATCACTGCCTGGCCCATTAGTTCCAGCCTCTTATTGACTAGCTCTTACATATTGATCTAACCCATTTCTAATATTCTGTGTAGTACCATGAGCTGGCTTACCAGGAAAGATCTTAACCTGCGTCTGTGTCTGGTGGGCGAATCATGGCGACTCCTGACTCGGCTTCTTTCTCCCAGAATTCTATCTGTTTACTCCACCCACCTAATTTTCTGTCTTATTAAAGGGGCCAAGGCAGTTTCTTTATTACTTAACCAATAAAACAACAGATAGAAAGATGACCCACCTCCATCACAAGACTAGTTCTCTCTAGTATTGACGCCCAGGGCTATGAGTTAGCCCAACCACCATCCAGCCCATCTATGAAGTGTTGAAGCATGTGAAGAATTTGATTCTGCAGATTCAAAGCAGCAGGATTTTCATGACACAGCTTAACAATAGGATATACAAGAGGAGTCCTCGTATCAATAGTATAGCAGAAAACAAGAGACCTCGAACTAGACCAGTGACTTGTTGAAATTAATACTTGGAAGTAAAGATATAGAGACTAACAGGTATACTCTGTGACTACTGATTCAATAATATTTTTGGCTTTTTTTTCTTCTCTCTTAAATTTACTTTATGTTATTTTGTGGGGGAGTTTGCAAAGGAAGAGGGTTGATCTGAAGGGATGAGGAGAAGAATGTTATTTAGATGCATGATGTGAAAGCTACAAAGAATAAATAAAAAGTTAAAACACACATACAAACACGCACAGAGAGAGACAGAGACAGAGAGAGAGACAGACAGACAGAGAGAGAGACAGACCGAGAGACAGAGAGAGAGAGACAGACAGAGAGACAGAGAGAGACAGACAGAGAGAGACAGACACAGAGAGAGAGAGTACACAACAGACACCACAGGTATATCAGCACCACAGCCCAACTACTCTACTACAACAAGGCCTGAATATTCAAGCACAAATGAAGAACCAGAAAAATACCTTAAAACCAACTTTATTAAGATGATAGAAGTCTGTAAAGAGGAAGTAAACAAATTCAGTAAAGAAATCAAGGAAAATACAAAGAATTGGAGGAAATAAGTAGATCCCTTAAAACAAGCCAAGAAAGCAAAGCAAACAAACAAACAAAAAAAACAACAAAAAACAAACAGTTGAAGCAAATGAATAAAACTGAATAAGATTGACCTGAAAATGAAAATAGGAGCAATAAGGAAAACACAAACTGAGGGAATTCAGATAATGAAAAATTTAGGACTTTGAACATGAACTACAGAGATAATCTTTACTAAAAGAGGATAAGGCACAGTGAGCAGAATTTCGGGCACTGAAGATACAATAGAAGAAATTGAAATATCATTCAAAGAAAATACTAAATCTAAAATATTACTGACAAAAACATTCATAAACTCTGAGAGACTATAAAATAACAAACATAAGTGTTGGGATAATCTTTTTATATACTGTGTGAAGATGTGTCTCTGTTATACCTCTCCTGCCTAAGGCATGTTCTGATTGGTTTAATGAAGAGCTGTATGTCCAATAGCTAGACAAGAGAGAATAGGCAGGACTACCAGGCAGAGACAACAACTCTGGAAAAGAATCAGAGATGTGAAATTCACTGGCCAGATGCTGAGGAAGTTGAACAAATGGTACTGAAGAGAGGTAATGAGCTATGTGGCATACTATAGATTAATATAAATAGGTTAAGTTTTAAGATATAGTTGGGAACAATCCAAGGCCAAGTTTTCATAATTAATAAGAAGTCTCCTTGCCTTTATTAGGGAGCTGGCAGTCCAAAGAAAGACCCATTACACTTATGAATAATAGAAGTTGGGGAAGGAAAAGAATCCCAGCTCAATGGTCCAGTCAATATTTTCAACAAAATCATTAAAGAAAAATTTTATAACCTAAAGAAGAAGACTACAAAGGTACAAGAAGCATATAGAATACCAAATATATAGAAACAGAAAAGAAAGTCTCCTTGCCACATAATCATAAAAAAAACTAAACATCCAGAACAAAGAAAGAATATTAAAAGCTACAGGGGAAAAAGAGCAAGTTATGTATAAAAGTAGACCTATGAAAAGTTATATCAGACTTCTCAATGGAGGCAACAAAATCCAGAAGGACCTGGAAAATGTGTTGAAGATTCTTTTTTTTTTTCTCATTTTTTTTATTCTTTTTTAATTAAAATTTCCAACTGCTCCCCGTTTCCCATTTCCCTCCCCCTCCTCCCACATATTGCCCCCTCCCTCCGCTCCCCTCCCCCATCCCCACTCCTCTTCTCCTCCCCCCAGTCCATTCCCCCTCCCTCTCCATACTGAAGAGCAGTCCAAATTCCCTGCCCTACAGGAAGACCAAGGTCCTCCCACTTCTATCTAGGTCCAGGAAGGTGAGCATCCAAACAGGCTAAGCTCCCACAAAGCCAGTTCATGTATTAGGATCGAAACCTAGTGCCATTGTCCTTGGCTTCTCATCAGCCTTCATTGTCCACCATGTTCAGAGAGTCCAGTTTCAACCCATGCTTATTCAGTCCCAGTCCAGCTGGCCTTGGAGAGCTCCCATCCCAGATTTTTGTGTCATAGATGGAGAAAAGAAGAAATTCAATGATAAAGTCATATATAAACAATATCTATCAACAAGTCCAGTCCTACAGATGATATTAAAAAGAAACTCCAACCCAAAGAGGTTAACTACAGCCATATAAACACAAGAAATAATTAATCTTACACCATCAAAATGCAAAAATATGGCACATACACAACCACCATGCCCAACAAAAACAACAACAAAACAAAAATTAACAATCACTGGCCATTAATACCCCTCAATATCAATGAACCAAATTTGACAATAAAATAACATAGACCAACAGAATAGATGTGAAAACAGGATACATCTTTCTGCTGCAAATAAGAACATACTTCAACATCAAAGATAGATATTACTTCAGAGTAAAGGGTTAGAAAAAGATTTCCCAAACAAATGGACCTAAGAAGCAAGCTGATATAGCCTTACAATTTCTAGAAAAAATAGACTTGAGACAAAATTTTATCAAAAAGGAAAGGGACAAATAACTCATATTCATCAAAGGAAAAATCCACAAAGATGACCTCTCAATTCTTAGCATCTATGCTCCAAATGCAAAGGCATCCATGATTGTAAAAGACACATTACTAACTCTTAAATCACACATTGCATCTCATACATTGTTAGTGGGAGATTTTGGTACACCATTCTCACCAATGGACAGTTCATTCAGACAGAAATTAAACAGAGAAATATTGGAGCTAATAGATGTTATGAGACAAAAAAAAAACCTAATAGATATCTATAGTACATTTCATTCAAACACAAAAGAAAAAGACTTCTCAGCACCTCATAGAACTTCCTCCAAAACTGACCATATACTCAGTCACAAAGTAAGTCTCAACAGGTGCAAGAAAATTGAAATAATCTCCTGCATCCTATCAGGTCACCATGGATTAAAGATGGATAACAAAAGCCACAGAAAGCCTATAAACTTATGAAAACTGAACAAACTCTCTAATACATGACTACAGGGTCTAGGTAGAAATAAAGAAAAAATTAAATGTTTCCAAAAATTCAATGAAATGTATGAAAACACTCCAAAACTTATGGATCACAATGAAAGAGGTGCTAAGAGGATAGTTTGTAGCATTAATCCCCTACATATGAAAATTGGAGAGATTTCATATGAGCAATTTATCTCTAGAACAAATAGAAGCAAACAGACCCAAGATGTCAGAAAATAATCAAACTGGTGTGGGACACTCAAAGGTTTTGGAGATTATAAGAGTTCCTTTTCTGGATATAAAGAATAACCTGACCATTGAAGCACTAGATGGGCATGTGTACACAGGGTAATTTTCCAGAGTTTCCATTGTCCAGCAGCTAACAAGCAATAACTAACCACAGTTCCCAAACCCTAGTGCCTCCCCTCAAAAAAAAAAAAAAACACCCTGAATTTACATTTGACATAGTAGGAAGCTCCAGAAAAGTTTCATAACCCCAAGAGATTAAAATTATTTAAAAAAAGAAGAAATTTGCGCTGAGGAAGAACAGAAGGAAACTGATGGCATTGATTCCAATGCAAGGCAAAGGTGGAGAAAAGAGGCAGCAGAAGCTGAGCTCGCTGTGAATTGATGAGCATTAGTGATGCACAGCTGCTGCACAGGACCGGAAGAATGGGAGCCATGGCGCTGATAACACCAAACAATACAGTATTCTCCTTTTAAAGTTTTTATTTTCCCAGACAGATAAATCCTCCTCAATCAGTGCCATGGAAATGTATTTTAATCAGAACCATGCTTGTATATAAATGAAAGATAACATATAATCAAAACCTTTTCCTTTCTTTACAAAATCCTCATTTCTTTCAGAACAAGGAACATAATAAAAGAACAGTGATTTCCATTCAATTTCTTCTCCCTGCAAGTAAATTTAGGAAAGAGACTGAACAATTCTCTACCTTTTCAGCTTTTTTTGCTCCTAATTCTCCAGCCTGCTATTTCTTATAATAGCAAGATAATATTGTACCATATAGATTAAAATGAGAAACACTTCTTTAGTGAAGAAGATGAATAAAATTTTGTTCTAAATATTAAGCTACCATCTTCTATTGGAAGGAAAGGTGTCAAATTCCAATTTCAATTATTTTGGGGTCATTCCAAACTCACCAAAGCCAGCAGATAATGGGCCGTCAATCATCAAAGTGAATTCAAATCAAAGAAAAACTCAGAAGCTAAAATCTTATTCCAAAGTTATGCAGAGACATCTAAGAATAAATTTCACCTTAAGGAGTCACCTGGCCATTAAATGGAAAATTTTACAAATTTACTAAAATATATCTATAAGCAGTAAGGTAAAATATTGCACATGTCAGCAGAAGTCCAGAAGTTTCTGCTCCTAGGTTTCACTTGATTTTCTCCCCATCGAGAGGTGAAGCAAATGGAAAATTTGAGTCATTGGCAAGAGTATATTGTTATAAGTGAATGAAAGAAAACAACAGGACTTGGTAATTGTTCAGGTTGGGATGATGGCTCAGTGGGTATGTAAGTTAATTTTCAATACCGTTATAAAATATCACAACCAAACGCAACTTATGGAAGAAATAGCTTACTTTAGCTCTTGGTTTCAGAGGGAGTGAGCGAGTCCATATAGGTAGGGGAGGCATGGCAGCCGGTGGGAGGAAAAAAGAAGCTGAGAGATCACATCTTCAAACACAAACACAAACTAGAAAGAGAACTGGAAGAAAGGTGAGGCTAGAAACTCCCAAAGGCCTCTTCCAATGAAATTTCCTCCAGCAAGACTCCACCTTCTTCTGAGGGCTCTACAACCTGGAAAGGAACACAGCTCAGAAGGGACTAAGAGATTGACTCTATGAGACTATAAAGAATATTAAACCTGCTCCCATAGACTAATACCCATATCATAATGCAAAATGTATTTAGCTCAACTTTAAAAGTTCCTATAGTCTTTCATAGTCATAACACTTTCTGTTTTACTTTTAATATTGTTTATTGAAAATGCTTTTTTACAATATATTTTGATCATGTTTTCTTCATTCCCAAATTCTTCCAGTTCCTTCCCACCTCTGTACAGATCAAACTTTATGTCCCCCCCCCCAAGTTTCTCTCTTTCTCAAAAAACAAATAATAAACCCATGAATCATCATTCCCAAACAAACAAACAAATAAAAAGCAAGGAACATTAATATAAAAACAGAAATCCAAACAGTCAGAAGACCAATAAGACACAAAATGCCAAAATGAGCAAAATGAGGCAACATACCCAGAAAATACCACCTAGTTCATTTTGTGTTGGTCAGCTACAACAGTTTTTCAAAATCCAAAGTCTTTTTTTAGACTCAAGGAAATCTCTTACCAGCAACTCTATGTAAAATCAAAATGCATATCACATACTTCCAATGCACAAGGATACAGAATATACATTCCCTTGCAAAAGAGAGGATAGGGAACATAGTGAGAAAATGATGGGTACTCATCACCAAGTTGTGTCAGTCCATATTTGATATCTAAGACTAATTTCAAAGGACTAGATGGCTTCAACACCTCCAGTTCTGCTGACTGCAACACACATCTCTCTCAGTAGCCTATTCTATTCCCTATATGCAGCTCTTTTGGGCAAGTATTTCATGACTCTTGCATTTCAAACATCTTGAGGTCACTGTCATAATTCAGGCCCATGAGCCTGTGAAGGAAACTTCACATTCAAATCATTACAATCAGTGCGAAAACTTGTTACCCAGGCATAAGGACCTGTTTTGCATCCTTAGCAACTAAATTGAAAATCAGTTATGCTTGAAATACTGTCATTGAGGAGCAGAGACAGACAGTAACTTGGGACCTCACTTGCTACGCTAGCATAGCTTTCAATTTAGTGAGACATACTATCTAAATAAATAAAGTTAAGAGTAATAAAAGGAAGACACCCATATGGCTTCAGCGTGCACATACATGAACCACATCACCATACAAATACATGCATGCAATATACACACAAGCATGCACAAAATAAAATGCAAAATATTAGGTGAAAAATTAAAATTTCATACTTTAAAAAAGAGAAAACGCAAGTCACTGGTGCACTTTCTTCCAAACTTTGCCTTAACTCTCTCCTTATTCCACATAACAATTTCGAGGAAATTAAATATGCCTAGTTTATTGCAATCTGTGGAGTTACAGAAGTATATGCAATAGTCACGAAATATATTTTCCATTTCATCATAGCATCTTTGCAATTCTTATCCGGAGTTGCTCCTTCATTGGAGAGGTTTGTAAAAATGTTGAAGGGAACCTTCATAAGCATATAAAAAAAGGAATAAGAACTCTTACCAAAATTCGCAACGTAGGGTACTACAAGAATCTTGTGATATCAAATGTCTGAACTAATTTTATATTATGCGAAGTTGTATGAATGCAACAGAATAGATGTCTTATTGCTGAATAACATCACAGACCAGGAAGTTACTTGATGGTAGGTAAACTGCGGATAATGAAGTAAATTATTTAATCAAAGCTGGTACAGTTACGTTTAGGAGAAAGACACTGAAAATACCAGTGCAATTGATTGACAGTAGTTTTAATATCATATTTTGAATTGGATTTACCAAAAAAAAATACATACACAGTGACTTAATAAGGTAGATATCATCATCCATCTGGCCCAAAGAAAATGGGTAATCTACTTAACCTGAAGTACATGAAAGATGATCTGTTATCATTTCTTGTGGAAAAAACAAGGTTGGAAACAAGTCACCTTGAGCTAGGCATTTGAACAATACTCCATGGCCAGGTAATATATCAACCCATATGCAAAGCACTCTGGAGAAACTATAGGTATTACATGAATCAATACAAAATGGAGAGGACTATGAAGTTACTGACACATCAGTAAAGGATTATTTACTTTAGGGGCCTGAGATATTGTTAAATGGTGGTTAAGAAGGAAATAAAGAACCGAAGGAAAGAATGTCAATAAGACCATGTAGTTTTTGAACAAGCATGGGAGAGAAGTTGATCCATTCAACAAGACCTTTCTTATGTGATGGGCATTGCAGAGGACAAGGTCATAGACAAACCAGCCACTGGAGAGAATTCAAGGACCAACAAAAATCAAAAGCCTTGTGTTGACAAGAAAAACTGTTCAAAGAGCAATATCCCACATAGACAGCCAGAAAAGCATCATTCAGGTCTAACTACAAAAAAATAGAGGATAAAGTTTCCATCATCCTAGAGGAAATGGGTTATTCTGATTACCTCCCAGAAGATGTGTAGAGGAAGATTATTTAGTCGTAAGTTCCAGCTAAGAAAACTTTTCCAAGGAAATCTTTCCTACTGATTCTAACCATGAACACAACTGGTTCATATCACCCTTAGCCAAAATTCAGAGCTCAGTTTATATCTAAATAAATGTGTTTCCTCTGCCAACCTGTGTTCTATCAGGACAAGGTGCAGTTTTTAATACTGGCCTGATGACAACATCTATATTAGCTAGCCTTTCCCTTAATAAAAGATAAAAGAAAACCATGTGAAAATAGTACCAAATGAAGTGGTATCCACAGCTGTGGAAGCCTAGGGAATGGCATGCCCTGAACTTGTGATTAGTCATGTCAATGGATACCTTACTGTATACAAGGTACTCTTCTAAGTGCTTTTCACAAAAGAGCTCATTCAATTTCCAAAACTATTCCACAAAGAAGCATAATGTTTCCATTGTAAAAATGTTAAAATGTAGATAAATTCAATTAATCTCATCAGATCTACACAGCAGAGGGAGAAAAGTTTCAATTCAGGAACCCTGTAGTATCCATAGCATTGACTGACAACTGTTGCCCAATAGCACATGCAATATGGTGTGTCAGAGACTCTTCCAGGTGAGACTGCACCAGCATAGCACTGCAAACATTGCAGAAGCATTGCATGAACTGTGATAGTGACTGAAATCTGCATATTGCCTAGGTCTTAATATTTGTATAATCAAAAAAGGGGCCCTTGCTCACCCTGGTCATACTGTCCCTGACACCTCTCTATCATTTTCAACTTTACGTGATGTCAGTGGTCTCCATGATAAGACTAGTTGACATTGTAAGTAATAATAATATTCACAACATATTGGGTGCTTATGTAATATCTGGTCTCTTATGCATTTTTAAGCATTGAATTTTGCTCGTGAGTCTAATGTGGGTATGACCAGATATTGTGCAGATGAGGAAATTCCTTCTGAACACCAAATAACTTGAGTAAATTTTTAAGACTTAAAGTTGAGATTCAAGCCTAGGGTAGTCTAATTCTAAAACATACACCTTTTCCTAATTTTACATTTTCTCTAAAAGTAGGAAAATAATACTCATCTTTTAGTAGATACAAAACAACTCAAAATGGATTAAAGACTTAAATTTTCAATCTGAATCTTATAAGAAAACAATAGAAGACTACAAGGAACTCTTTCAAGATACTAAAGTTGCCAAAAATAATATTGATAATCACTGAAATTATACCACAGTAAAAAGCTGCTATAAAACCAAGAAAAAGATAACCTATAGAATGATAGAAGATATTAACAAACTGTCTGACAAAAGGTTGATATCTAAACTATATAAAGAACTAAAAATCAAAACAATAACATCATTGTCACCAAAAACAACAAAAATAAAAGGATAAAAAGTAATACCATGATAAAATAGGCAAAGGGTTCAAATAGAGTCCTCCCCCAAGGCTCAAGAAGCATCTTGAAATATGTAAATAAAGGATGTAAGAACCACAGGATAGGAAGTAATGCAAAAGACCCACTTCCAGCATGGCAAGGGCAGGACACAATAATCATCAACTCATTGTATCTGTGGCTACCTACATATGATCTGACTAAGATGGGCTTGTCCCCATTTCTTCAGGCATGGGACGGGGGTTCTAGAGGCACCACCACACATTCAAGACTATGTGCAATTAATGGTTGCTGGGGACAGGGTATCATTTTCTTTATAGTCACTGATTAAAAAAAAAATAAACTTTAACTTCTGCTCACACAAGCAACCATAATTAAATTCAGTGAATCAGAAAAAAAGAAAGGACATTGTAGGAGGAGAGGGCTTGTTGGAAAAAAACGGTTTTAATGTGAGAGGGGGTGATGAAGGATGAAAAGGCCTCAAATTCATTGTGCACATCTATGTAATTGTCAAATAATAAAAATAAATACATAAATTCAGCCATTTTGAAGAATGTCATGGGTGAATATAAAATGTAAAAATAAAATTACCATGACCAACACAAAAGCTTGCAGACTAAGTATTTTTCTCACAAATCTGAAATATGAGTCATATACTCAGCATCCATGTAATCCACCTCACAACGACATTTTCTGGTGTGTCTGAGAGCTTCATTAATTTGCCAGTATAGAGATATGAATTTAGAAGGCAGTTTGATACTAAGTCTATTTAGCACTGAATAGTAGTTGGTTCACTTTCAGAATCTGTATGTTTCCGAATCATGGGTTCTTGGCCAAATTTACAGTACCTGTCAAGTGTTTTCTCATACAGAGCAGGCCTTAAATAACAATCAGAAAGCAGTTGGGTACTCCAGCTCAAGACTTTTATATGTACGCTCAACTAGCATCTTTTAGGAAATAATTGGTTCCTGCACATCCTCCTCCAACTCTTCCTGTGTCCTCTGCATGCTCTCAAGCCCATGTCCTCTTTACTATTAACACACACACCTGCACACACATATATATGTATAAACACATGTGTGTATATCACCTAGCCCATTTAATGTTGCTCATATGTTTAGGTCTGACCACTGGGATTGTATAAACTGTGAGGGGGCTTGTCACAGAAAACTGATTTCTCCCTGTCTAGTGATTATCTACAAGTTTTCGCCTAGGTATGGGAGTTCATGAGTTTCCCGCAGTTCACCATGGCCTTTCAACTGGTGAGTTCATTATAGAGGTCTTGTTTAGGCAAGGGTATTATTGATATTTCAGAGGTACAGCTTCCCAGTCTCATCTCAAGGACGCCATCTCACAGCGGATGTCTGTAGACACACTTGGTTTACATCTCCTCTTCTCAGATTGCTGAACTCTTCTCATTTAGTTCTTTATCTGTCTGAGAGGGTCAGAAATTGCTAGGAAATTCATGGCACTGTGTGCCCGTGAGAGTAACTGAAAGAGGAACTGGAACTCTGTACTGTTCGGATTGAAATGTAAGCCATTGGTGTCATAACTGAATCTAGGGGACCATAGTGATTAGCTGTAACAGACTCAACCTATGATCCCCTGGAAGAGAGGCTCCATGAGGAATTATCTAGATTAGGTTGGCCTGAGAGTGGTTTTTAGATTAGCTTAAATCCTGAATGTTGTGGGTCCTGGACTCAAGAAAAGGAGAGAGCCAGTTGACCACCAGCATGCATAGATTCTTTGCTCTGTTTCTGACTGTGGATGTGATAATGGAGTGTGCCACTGAACTATAGTTAGCCATCTCATTGAGAGTATTTCTAAGAATACTTTAAGAGCTAAAACTACCTTGGGTAAAACTGGAGCCTGGAGCAGCCATAAATTCCTAAGGCAAACTCATTTTCTAAACCATGTGATGCTAAGCTAAAGGGTAACAGCCAGACCATTTGATTGCTATTTCTCTGTTTCTATAAACAGCACTTGCTTGTCGCAGATGTCCAGAGCTGCCTGTCTGTCTTTGTCACAATTGTGGTTTTTGCCCTTAAAAACTCAAACCACCTGGAGGTAGAGGATAATTCCTTCTGATCTGCTTGGGACAGTTCTGTTGGCAGTTAATAAAGACTTCATTCAACTTATTCAGGCCTCTTGGGAGTTTTTCTCTGCAGGTAAACCGTAATAATGTGACAAACCTCCTCAAGGGACTTCCCCTCAGTGATGAACTGCAACTGGCAACTGTGAGCGAAGATAAACACTTTCGCACCTTAGTTGCCATTTTGTATGTATTGTATCACAGCAACAGGAAGAAACACAGGAAAGAAGGCTGACTTTAGAGAATCAAGGTTCATGCCCCTGATGCCAGGCAAGATCAATACAATAAACTGATACACGGCCCCTTGGGGAAACCAGTGGTAGTGAGGAGGTTTAATGTTGCTGTTGCTTCTCCATGTAATTTTGTATGTATAATAAATCATGAATCAAACACATTGGAGAATTTTAACCTCAAAGAGAAAGAAAGGCAATCTACCTTCAGCAAATGAATTTGCTGTTAAGTCATTCATTTATTTCCCAGTCTCCATTCATAAAGCAAGTCCGGCTGTGTTTTAGGTAGCGTTTTCTTCAGTGAGGTCTATTTGGTGGAATAGGGTGGCCTTGACTACAATGTGGTCTACACGTGGCTCAGCTTGGGGAACACAGACATCTTTTCCAAAAAAGTAGTAGTAAGATAAGGAGGAAAGACTCAGCTATTCCCTTTGGGCTCCTTCTACACTGCTCTGCCTAAGACAGGCCTCTTCCATGGAAAAGACCATGGGGATGTAAACTAATTAACATGGTGGTCATAGAAGGAACTTCTATGACTGCTTCAACTAAAATTCATTTGTTTTATAGCCCAATAAAAGCTGGTGTGCAATGGTAAATGAAACCATGTGCACGAGGCCCTAATGGGCTCCATTTGCAGCCCAAGATAAATTAAGGGAAAAAAAGGAAAAAAAGAAGCTGTGCAAACAGATGCAATTAGCAGAAACGATATATTTTTGGACGCTGATGATGTCTGCTTGCATTCGGTCCCCACTTGAAAAGCAATCCTCATTTGAAAGCAAACTTAAAAAAAAATGCTCTGTAGTACAGATGGACTTCATTTGGCTGGAAGCAAATGTGCAAAGACACCTTTGTGCATTAAATTGCAGTGTTGACTTCTGCACTTGAAATTTCATTTTGTCATTTTTAATCACAATGAGCAAATGTCATCCTTAATAATAACCCTCTGCTCCTCTGTAATGCCTTTCAACAGAGGACTTGAAAGTGCTTTTGCAAATATTAATAAACCCAGCTTGGAAACAACTCCCAGAGTGGCTGTTTTGCTGCTTGGAAAGAAGCCCAAAGTCTTTGGGTGACTTTGCTAGTCACATAGGAAACTGAGTTTGGGACAAGAAACAAGGACTATCATTTTAGCTCATGTCATACTCACTTTCTTACAATCATTTTTCACCAAAGCCTGAATCTCAAGGTATAAGAAATAAATGAAGAATTGGTCTCTGGTTGAGTTTTATTGTTATTGTTATTATAATGTTTACTCAAATACACATCTCTCTCTCTCACACACATACACACACACACACTCTTTCACACACACACACACACATACACACTCTCTTTCACATTCACACACACACACACATACACACACACACAAACACAAATTATGTGGCATCCACTTCGCCCTTGCTTTCTATACTCAGGTGCCTGATGTCTAGCTAATAAATTAATCCTAATTTATTCAGAACCACACTAATAATGCCCTCTCCAGAATCCTGTTCCTGACAATTTCTTTCTGCAATTTTATCAGGAGTAAGTTAGATCCATTTTATGTGCTTTTATTCGTTTTTTCATTTATTTATCCATTCATTTCTTGAAGTGTTGATGATGGAAGCCAGGTCTTACTTCTAATGCTCCACCACTAGCCTGCTCCTAGCTCTTTTGTGGTTTTTCTATCATCCTCTGTGGATCCCCTTTATAATCAGTCTTGTTTGGTTTCCTTGCTTTTGTGCCTATGTGCTTGTGGCTTGCATTCATAAGAGTTTGGAAGTATGCACACTAGTGAGTTCAGAGGGGGAAGCAAGAACAGAACAAACGACATCTTCTTCTATTCCCAATTTTCTGGTTTTCTTAAGACAGGTTCGTCTACTGAACCAGAAGCTCACCTTACCATTTCAGTTAGACTGGCTGACAATTTAGCTCTCAAGAGTCTGTTCATCTCCATCACTCAACACTGTGGGTACAGGTACTCTCAGCCATAACTGGCATTTTATAGGGGGTGCTGGGAATTCACTTTCAGGTCCTTATGTTTGCAGAGTAAGCAATTGTCCCTACTGTGATACCTTCCAAGCCCTAGTGCTGTCTCCATCAATAGAAAGTAAGCATTTTGAGAATGAAACTTTCATAGAGAAAGGAACACATTTGTTTATTCAACAAATGTTTAGCAGCATCACTCACAATGTTGTCATGGTGTTCTATTCACTGACTTAATTCAAATTTAAATTAAATGAATTTTTGTTTGTTACTGCTAGCAGAACAGATGTCTTAGAACCAAATAGTATGCTATGTAGAAGTGGGGTAAGGTGGGGTTTTTTTGGGGGGGGGCAGGGTTTCTCTGTAGCCTTGGAGTCAGTCCTGGAACTAACTCTTTTAGACCAGGTTGGCCTGGAACTCACAGAGTTCTGCCTGCCTTTGCCTCCTGAGTGCTGGGATTAAAGGTGTGTGCTATCACCATTTGGCTGTAAGGTGGGGTTTTAGAACAGATATCAGAAAGGTGTGTATTACAACTCTCCAAGGAACCCACAGGTGGGCAAGGAAATTATTTTACTTCACTCAATTGTTTCTTACTTTCCTGCTATATAGTAATAAAAAGAACATTTCGTCATTTTCCCATGGTGCTAAGCAAGTTTCACAGAAGCAAAAACAGCTCTTAATACCTCACAGTCTTTTTCTTATCTCACCTGGAGGCCACTAGAATCTCCCAGACATTTCAGAGCAAAAGGTCAACGGCCCTTAAGGGTTGCCTGGTTCCATATTAAGTTTCTTTAATGATCACAGTGTGTCTGTATAAATTATTTCTAATGTCTGAGCACTCCATTGACTAGGATAGAGCAATTCATTTTTAGGCTGGCCAAAACACAGTCCTATCAAGTTAGAGCTGGCTGTTGCATCCCCTAATATAAATAAATACAGTTGATTTTAATGTCAACTTGCCACAAATTAGAATCTTCTGAGTACTCCAATGTGGGTCTTTGTCTGTGTCTCCTTTCATTGCTTGATGAAGGTTAATATCCAGGAGGATAACTATATGTTTTTCTTTGGGTTCACCTTCTTATTTAGCTTGTCTAGGATCACGAATTATAGGCTCAATGTCCTTTATTTATAGCTAGAAACCCATTATGAGTGAGTACATCCCATGTTCCTCTTTTTGGGTCTGGCTTACCTCACTCAGGATAGTGTTTTCTATTTCCGTCCATTTGCATGCAAAATTCAAGTAGTCATTGTTTTTTACTGCTGTGTAGTACTCTAATATGTATATATTCCATACTTTCTGCATCCATTCAAGGCCCAAATGAGGAGCAGAAGGAGAGAGAGCACAAGCAAGGAACTCAGGACCACGAGGGGTGCACCCACACACTGAGACAATAGGAATGATTTATCGGGAACTCACCAAGGCCAGCTGGACTGGGTCTAAAAAAAGCATGGGGTAAAACCGGACTCGCTGAACATAGCGAACACTGAGGGCTGCTGAGAAGTCAAAAACAATGGCACTGGATTTTGATCCTACTGCACGTACTGGCTTTGTGGGAGCCTAGGCTGTTTGGATGCTCACCTTACTAGACCTGGAAGGAGGTGGGAGATTCTTGGACTTCCCACAAGACAGGGAATCCTGACTGCTCTTCAGGCTGCTGAGGAAGGGGGAGTTGTTTGGCGGAGGGGGAGGGAAATGGGAGGCGGTGGCAGGGAGGAGGCAGAAATCTAATCTATCATAAATTAATTAATTAATTAATTAAAAAAAAGAAAAAAAACAACAACAACAAAAAAACAAAATACAAAATAGTCTTATCTCCCGCAGCCATAGAGCTCAAATTGCATGAAGCCATACCTAAGGCCTCATTGTATAGTAAGGTGAATTATAATGCAAACTTGATTGCTGCTCTCCACAGAATGTTAACAGTCAATGTAGGAGCATTGATTAGAAAAGAATGGCATCTGTGCCGCTGCATGGTATGATGCTGTCTAGAGGTATGGCGGGACTCTAAGGAAGGCAAAGGCTTTAAATCCTCAGATTCTGATGATCTACTCCATCCAAAGAAATACTCTCTCCCAACCTGGGCAGAGAATGCACCTGGAACCCCACCATAAACCCTGCTGTGTTGCTCTTTTTGAGTTTGACAAAGAGAATTAATCTGATTTCCTCTGTGGAGTAAACCAATAAGCATCATTCCCCCAGGACATCTGTATCCCAGCAGTTGTTTCATGGAGGAAGTTTGAAGATAGCCTGAGCTATATAGTAAGAAACTGATATATATATATATATATATATATATATATATATATATATATATATATATATGAAGGAGAGAGAGATAGGCAGGCAGATAGACGAGATGGTTGGTAGATAGATAGATAGATAGATAGATAGATAGATAGATAGATAGATAGATAGGCAGGCAGTTAGATGATAGATAGATAATAGGTAGATGATAATAGATAAATGGATAGATGGGTGGATGGATGGATAGATAGGTTGATAGATAAATAGGTAGATAGATTATAGATAGATGATAGATTAGATAGATAGATAGATAGATAGATAGATAGATAGATAGATAGATTATCAGAATTAAGGCATGAGCTTTTTAGTAATCATCAGAATTTACTTTCTAATGCTATGAAAAATCACTGACTCAAAGCAACTTTGGAATAAGGAAGGATTTATTTGGTCCTAATTTTACTCAGGTATTGTCTAAGGTTCCCAACTTATGTGAGCTTTCACCCATATTGGGGTAGGCTTTGGTGAGGAAACTGTCTTTGCATCATTTATGATCATGTAAGTAATCCTGACCCATATCCCTGCAAGCCACCCCATTAAAACTATTGGTTAAGCAAATCAGGCTTTGGTGACATCTGTATTTGGTCTGTCATAAATTCCCTATCCGGGGTGAGTAGATGTTCTGTGCTGCATCTCTCCAACAAAAATCTTGTCATTCAACAATCTTATACCTGTGAATAGGTTTCACTAAACTTGACATCAAGTAATAACTTTACGTATAGAGGAAATCTTTCCTATCATTTATTACCCTATCACCTTTATAAAATGAAACTTAATCTTTACATTTATTTATTTATTTGCTTTCTGTGTATGTATGGACATAGTATAGTGCATGCGTAGTCAAAGGATGATTTGCAGGAGTTGGTTCTCAGGTTGTCAAACTGGAATACAGGGTGCTTTACCTGTCACTTCACTGCCTCCTCCCCTCATTTGTTTACAAAGGTAGTGTTCTTCAGGTCTTAGACAGCAATTACTAGCTACCAACAACACAGAACTCTTCCTTATAACACTGACTTCTTATCTAGAATAGAGTCAAACTGAAGAATTAGTCTTAAAAGAATAATGGAAAATGTGTTTTAATAATGTTTAACTGTTTTAACTTTAAATTTTAATAGAGTACATAATTTCCTGCCTCAACAAACTCAATTAAGTTTCTTTTCTTTGAGATAGCTTTTTCAAAGCTTGTTCCTTAAAGAAAAAGGCAAACAAATAAATAAAGAACAAGTAACATCATTCTTAGTGAGTGTACGGTATCTGTTAACCATTCAAAAAGTTTTAATTTGAAGAAAGAACTACCTCTGTAGATATTCTTAGCTAAAACTATTGCCAGTTATCTTCTCTTGACATGTATTTGTTTAATAAATGTTAAAATTTTCTGGTGCAACTAATCTAGAAAAGTTACTTTACAGGTGTTGCATATGAATCCAAACTCTAGCAATGATGTGACCAAAAATTTAAAAATCATAATATGTAAATTTGAAAATGCTTAATTAAGAATGGCCAAAAAGGATAGAAAGATTGCCTATTGGTAAAAATAAATCATTGCTCTTGTAGAGGATCTGGATGTGACTCCCAGCATCTGCATGGTGGCTTACAACCATCCATAACTACAGATACAGGGAATCAAATGCCCTCTTCTGACCTCTACAGGCATCAAATGAGTCCATACTTGCAGGTAACACACACATATACAATAAAGCAAAAATAAATATCTTCAAAAGTATTAAAAATTCCTTACCTGTACTTTAAGAAAAAGACTAAAAGACAGTGACCTCATAAGCAAACCCAGTACCCATCTCAAATACAACAGTTTCCAACCAGAGAATAATAAATTCCTAACACCATAAATAACTTGTGAAGAATCATTCAGTGTTATTCTTAAAGCCATCTGAATTCAGCAGTCTCATGATGAAATAATTCACAGTTAATTAATTGTCCACAGTAAATGTTTAAGCTGGTGCATCTCAAAAACAAATCCCAGAATTGCAACTCAAGTTGTTAAAACATTTCCGAGGCTCAAGAGTGCTGTTATTCCACCTAGAAGAAACCTGTCAGAACAGGTAACAGTGAAAAGAAATGGGGTCAGAGGTGGGGTGATTGTTTAGGTCTTCAAGGTTCAGTCTGTAAGCTCCTGTATGGTGATTCTACATGTGTTAACCTCATCTTAATTCTGGAATAGATATTTCATTTGATGTCTACACAGTTAAAAAGCACAAGCTATAGAAGGGTAAAGTCATGCTAAAGTAAATGATTTAAAGCAATATCTGGTCCATCAAAGAGGGAGGGTTTTTGAAATGAGTCTGGTACCTTCTTCTGTTTCATTGACTAAATCCACACACAGAAAAAAAAAAAAAAAAGAAAAAAAAACCTTACAATTCAGTCTGGTTTATTGTTCACTTAATCTTGGGATTTCTCTCTGGCTAGCATTGCATAGGTTACAATTTGAATCCAAAATACCTCCAATAATTTTCCATTTGAGCATTGTTTCCCAGCTCGTATACCCATTCTAAAGGCTGTAGGACAATAAGAACTTGCTGGGAATATTGGGCCACAAAGCATGGGCCTTTGAAGTCCTATCAATCTAGGGTTTTCTCAACATATCTGTATGTCATAGGAAGACCAGTTGCAAAAGCTAATGGCATCAAACCTTCCCTGACAGGACAAACTGAGACCCTCTTCATCTCATATCTAAGAAGGATGAGAGCTATGCTCTAAGTATTTCCTCCTATATAAAACATGGTTTTGTTTTTTTCTTTGTAAGTAGGGCTGAATATGCCTGTTTCATTGATAACCAGTCCTTCCAGTCCAAAGTCTGAAGGACCTTTGTAAGAGGAGTGAATTTTAATTCGTAAACAAAATGTATTAAATAAATTTTCAAGTCAATGAGATCATGGATACTTTAAATTCTAAAAAAAATCAAAAACAGGGTAACCAAGGATAATTGGCAATAGCTTGACTTGGGAAAAAAAAAAAAAAAAACCTTTCTCCCTTAAATCACTTCAGCCAAGATTATACAGTGGGAAGAGAAGTCAGAGAAGTAATATGCATTTTTTTCTCAAATTATATGATCTTGGCCTGGGCAGTGGTGGTGCACTCCTTTAATTACAGCACTCAGGAGGCAGAGGTAGGCAGATCTCTGTGAGTTCAAGGCCAACCTGGTCTACAAGAGCTAGTTCCAGGACAGGCTCCAAAGCTACAGTGAAACCCTGTCTGGAAAAAACAAACAAACCAACAAAAAACCAACAACCCAACAACCAGCAATCAACCAACCAAATAAACAACCAGATATATATATATATATATATATCATATATTCATATATATGAATGATCCTGATGTTAGAGAGATGGTTCAGTAGTTAAGAACATTTTCTGCTTGTCTGGTTAGTTTTTAAATAAACTGATGGAAACTAGAAACACATGTTAAGAGTGGACCTCAGTTGGATAATTGTTTCCATCAGACTGGTCTTTGGACAAGTCTATCGAGCATTTTATCATTCAATGATTGATACAGGAGGATCCAGCCCACTGTGGGGGGTGCTATCTGCATCCAGGTGTCCAATGTTGTGCAAGAATGCAGCTGAGCAAGCCAGGGGGAGCAAAGCATTAAACAGCTTTCCTCCCTGGCTTCTGCCTCTGTTATTCCTTGAATTCCTACCCTTGTTTTGCTCAATGATGTACTGTGATCAGCCCATGTAAGTCAAACTCTTTTCTCTCCAAACTGCTTTTAGTCAGTGTTTTGTCTTAGCAATAAAAAAACAAAGGCAATGTTCTTCCAGATGATTCATGTTCAGTACCCAAAACCCATATCTGCTGACTGACAATCACCTGTAACTCCATCTCCTTGGGATCCAATACCATCTTCTGGCATCCTCAGGCTCTCTCTCTCTCTCTCCTCTCTCTCTCCTCTCTCCGCTCTCTCTCCATCTCATACACACACACACACACACACACATACACACACACACACAAGATAATCACACATAACACACACATTAAAAACAAATCTTAAAAAATATAGGAAATATATAATCCACCATATTCCAGACGCAGAAACTGAGTGTCAAAGAAATTAAGATGCTTATTCAGTAGCTAAAACAGTAGATCATTCAATAGAGACTGGGCTCAAATTTATCTTTGCTCTTTAAGCTGCACATCATTATTTTATTTTTAGCTCAGAGCTTGTCCACTGAGGAATCAAATGAGACCAAAACAAGTCTGTCCACCAATGAACACATTCTATTTGGTTTCTCTGGAGTTTGGATAGTGTCTTGAAAGCTTCCATTCATCATCATGGAATTATAACTCATTATCATAGCTTCTAGAGTAAGATACTATTTTCTTCAGTACGAAAATGTTTTACATTGTTTCTAAATTGTCTTAATTCCTAAATTTTTAAATTAAAATTTAAAATAAAACAAGTGGTCTGAGATGCCCATTCCCTAAAGCTTCCACAGACCCTGTTTCACCGTTTCTGTCATTTGTGGCTGGTCTACACGTGCCTTGCTGTAGAGACACAGTCTTAACCCTCTCATCTAACACACTGTGTGCTTTAAGGAGCGGTTGTACGTACTGATCATTGAGGGCCATGACACAACCCATATTCTTCATAGTGTCGCTAACAATCACACGACTAGCAATGAACCTTTTCCTCCCCCAAAACCTGAAGCAAATACAGCAGAAGAGCTATGATTCTCTGCAATTTTACCCTACTGTGTAAGAATTTTAGTCAAAATCAAGCACAGGTAGCTCCAAAGGCAAGGCTTACTTTTAAACCAGAGGCTTTGATGTGGTGAAAATGAAAAGGGACTTGGATGTTAGAGGAGAAAACAAAGAGATTCTGAGCAGAAGTTAAGGATCTACTGTCCTTATCACTGTTTGTGTTTTTGAATCTAGTATAGCCTGAATATTCTCCAGTCGCACAGTGAGTTTTAAGATGGATCCTATTGACAGGCGCACGCCTTTAATCCCAGCACTCGGAAGGCAGAGGCAAGCGGATCTCTGTGAGTTTGAGACCAGCCTGGTCTACAAGAGCTAGTTCCAGGACAGGCTCCAAAACCACAGAGAAACCCTGTCTCAAAAAACCAAAAAAAAAAAAAAAAAAAAAAGATGGATCCTATTCATGGATCCTATTCAGCAGCAGCATTCCTTTAGTGGCCTGATGGTATCAATTGATTTTAACACTTTGCATTTTTGTTAATTAAAACATGATTACAGATGCTTTCACAGCTTTTGGTCCTGGGAAGAAAAGACAAGAAAAGAAAAGGGAAAAAATGAGAAATCAAACTGAGAAATAACCTGTACCTCTTTCTGATTCATGGGTGTGGATATAAACTGAGCAGCTACTCCAAGTTTCCCAACTCTGCCTTCCCCACCATGGTGGTCCCCACCTGGGATCTGTGAGCTAAAATTATCCTCCTTCCTTAGGTTGCTTTGTCAGTTAGTTTGATGCAGAAATGTAACTGACACACCTTATGGAGGAGGCCTGGTTGAATATACAGAACACAGGTCTGGCCTGTAATAAAAGTCACAGTAACATGACACATCACCTAAGACAGAAAAGAAGAGCTGGAATCTCTCTGCTAACTTTCATAGCATAGGTATAATCCAAGCTATGTGAATTGGCTTTCACAATGTGTTTTTGCTCTCTGCCCACTTATCTCACCGAGCAATACTGTCTTGACTGACACCACGTTTCTCAAGTGAAATGAAAACTGGTAGCAAGCCCAGATGCCCAGCCAAAGGAAAAGAGTGCATTTGGCATAAGAGGACACATTAATTGTCATTCCCGTGGAGAAAGAATTCCAACTCTAGGGGAAGGATGGCATTTTTAAAAAACAAAAAACAAAAAAACATAAGAATGACATCTGGTCTCAGGGTTACAGTGCTCTACAAAAGGCTGCTACTGCTAAAGAACCAAAGGAAATGAAAAAATGAAAGAAAAGAAAAGGAAAAAAATACTATTATTGTGTTGCTGCACAAGGGAACCTCAACCATATAGGAGCTGTAGAGGAATGATATGTAGCTCTAATTCCAGAAAACCTGTAAAAACCTAGGCTAAGGAAATATTTAGCAAGAACCAAGGCAATCCTGATTTTCTGTTTGATTCAGAAATAAACAGAAAATGTAGCATTTTATTTTTTTTTCTTTTTACTACTTTTTTATTTTTTTTCTTTTTCTCATTTTTTTTATTCTTTTTTAATTAAAATTTCCAACTGCTCCCCGTTTCCCATTTCCCTCCCCCTCCTCCCACATATTGCCCCCTCCCCCCGCTCCCCTCCCCCTATCTCCACTCCTCTTCTCCTCCCCCCAGTCCATTCCCCCTCCCTCTCGATACTGAAGAGCAGTCCAAATTCCCTGCCCTACAGGAAGACCAAGGTCTTCCCACTTCTATCTAGGTCCAGGAAGGTGAGCATCCAAACAGGCTAAACTCCCACAAAGCCACTTCATGTATTAGGATCGAAACCTAGTGCCATTGTCCGCCATGTTCAGAGAGTCCAGTTTCAACCCATGCTGTAGCATTTTATTTAACAAATCATATGTAGCCCTTCATAATATTTATATTACAAACATTCTTCTAAGTCTTCAAAAACAGTAATTCATGAAATAAATGTGTACGAATAATGATTCTTATTTTTACAAATGTAGACACAGGCAGAGAAAGGGCCTGCAGTCTAACGCAAGGCTCAGAGATGGCTTGTATTCTCGCCTGATTCAGGCAGTTTGACCAATCCATCCAATGTAGTTAGAGCAAGAAAATTAATTTACATTGACTTTGAACTTCTATCTTCTCATTTACAATAAGAAAATAAGAACCTTTCTTCACCAAATAACTACAGAGACTCAAGATTTGAAAGCATATTATTTACCAGGCATGGTAGCACACACCATGTAATCCTAACCACTGGGAGGCAAAGGCAAGAGAATCACAAGCTCCAGAGAACCTACAGATGCAAACCAGGCTCTGTCTCAAAACAAAACAAAAAACTCAAACAACAACAACAACAACAAACTCATTTTCTATGGATATTTATCTTTTTTTTTTTTTTTTTTTTTTTGGTTTTTTGAGACAGGGTTTCTCTGTGGTTTTGGAGCCTTTCCTGGAACTAGCTCTTGTAGACCAGGCTGGTCTCGAACTCACAGAGATCCGCCTGCCTCTGCCTCCCAAGTGCTGGGATTAAAGGCGTGCGCCACCACCGCCCGGCTGGATATTTATCTTATAAACCCAGAAGATTCACAACTGTTAAGATGTCTCAACATGTCAAATACTACAAAAAAAGGTTTCTGCATATTATTTCATTAATGCTCAGAAAAATCTAATAATATCCACAACAGATGATAGATAGATAGATAGATAGATAGATAGATAGATAGATAGATAGATAGATAGATAAGGTTGTTGAACTGCTGTATTTAAGTCCTGCACATAGTCAGAATGCTAAACTTCAGACTTTAGAAGCTAAAATTGTATTCATTAAAGGCTTATTATCTCATTAAAAAGATTTATTTTTCTTTTATTTGTGCATGTTTACATGTGTGTGCATGTGTGTATACGTGTGTATAAACGTGTAGTGATATTTTGTTTGTGATTTAACAAATAAAGCTTGTATGAAGATCAAAGTGCAGAGCTAAGCCTCTAACCAGCTATAGAGGCCAGGCAGTGGCGGCACATAGCTTTAATCCCAGCACTAGGGAGGCAGATGCAGATGGATCTCTGTGAGTTCAAGGCCACCACAAGATTGAATCTGTCTAAAAGTGAAACAGAGCTCACACAAACGTGATCCCAGCACTTGGGATGACAAGTTTTTAAGCTCAGCATTAGGAAGGTGGAGACAGGGGTGGTATGACTGGACAGAGAAAGGAATATAAGACTGGAGGAGACAAGAGCTCAGATTCAGTCTGAAGTTTCATAGAGAGAAGTTAGTCTTTTAAGTGACAACCACATTTGGCAGCTTAATAAAGGTAAAAATATGTGGTAAGGAGCAGATCTTCATTAGAGGATTTTTTTTCAATTGTGTAACTAAGAGATTTAAAAAAAGAAGTGTGAGAGTGGAAAGTTAAAGATGTCAAGGTTGAATGAAGGGCATTGCTTCTGTTCAACTGGGAATATGAGTCCTCCAGATGATAAAGAATCCCAATGTGAAATACCTAAGACAATGAAAAGGAAAGAGAGACCTTGAAAGGCATACATGGAATCAGTAAAAAAAAAAAAATACTAATTATGGAATAAAGTTGATTTACATTAATTGTTATAAATATGATGTAATATCAAGAAAACATGCCAGGACCTAAAGCTATATCATGCTTTCCCAGAGTGTTCCCTAAAATTCAAGGACATGAAAATAAAATCATGTTAGAATTAAGAGCCCCTACATAAGGATCACACAGCAGATATAGGTGAATTAGGGCAGAAGAAACCAAAATACAGAGATGAGAGCTCTTCCCCACTGCCCTTCATATTTCAAGTTTAAGTTTTCCAACCAGCACCTAGAAGCAAGCCTGCATGGACTAACAGGAAGGAGTTTGCCCCAAGGGCCCATTGACTTAATTTCCTAACCCAGATTCTGAAAGCTCAGCTTGTTGTATCTCCTTAATTTTTCTATTTCTTTTCTCTTTTTAGTGACACTTCAAAATTTCACCCTTAATTTGCACCAACTTAAGGGGTACAAGCTAGATGTCTGATTTACTTTTAACTGAACAGTGATAAACCATTTGAACATCACTCACTGAAATGTTAGTGTGTGGATGTGTTTACCTGCTTCTATGCCACTCTGCACCCTCTTGGGAAGTCTAAACTCCTTGCCTGTCCCAGCATACCCACACTCTTCCTGAAACAATGCGGCCCCTAAGAGAATATGATATCCTCTTCGTACAATTCCCAACTCTGTCTGGCAAGAGAATGAAACGATGTGGGAAGTACAACCCACAGCCATCCACGTCATTCCCTTTACTGGAAAAATACTTGAAACAGGAATTGGCTGATGATCCAAATTGGCTGCAGAGGTAGGACTGCCTTAAAGATGAATCTGGAAGCTTGTCAAGTTAGCGGTGGGTTTCAAAACTGCAGCTAGATAATGGGTCAACTCAAGGGATTGTTTCACATTTGTTCTGTATTTATATGAATGTTGTCAAAATAAAATTATCAAAGGAGCCAAATCCCCTAAAATTTTGCTAAATCTGAAGAGTGTAAGTAGATAAAGATATACACATGCGTAAGCACACATATTACACATGACATGCATATTACACTTAAAATGCAGGTTAAGAAGAGGATCATATTGTAAATTTTCATGTCTAGTCTCATAGATATAGAGATTAGCACACAAAATAATAAGAGCTTATAAAAATCATGTATCTAAATAGTTCCAGTTTTACAATTACATACATTGCATTGACTGAAGCAAATTTCACATCTGAGATTTTTGATCTATTCAACTGAAAGAACATTGACAGAGGATGTTCTGGTTGCCAGGTTCAGTGTCAGACACTGTCTGTCCTTGGAGCACAGCTGTAGGGAAGAGACCTTAATTGTAGCCAGAGTAGGCCTGTTTCACCACACAGAGCTCACCACGCTGCTCTGAGGTAATTTACAACTGAAGCGCAGAGGTGGGAAAGCTCTGTGATCTCCAAGGATGGCATGAACCTGTTTCCAAACCGAAAGAGAATACCCTGGGTTTCTACTCCGTAGACCCAAACAAGGACGAGAACACCTGATGTTCTCCCATGGCAGCAGTCAGCATCATAAAGAATGGCGACTCTCATGAAACAGGAAGCCAAGTGTGAAATGTTACCCTTTTAAATACAAGATGCAGACACAGCTGGTTGTGTCACATTCTAGGCAGTTCAGGCCTTATCTGGTAATGGAAAGTACAGAGAAGTCAGGCTGATGGGATTGCAGAGGCCTCTCTTCTGTTCAGAAAAGTTGGTGAGTAAACCCTTTGCTTTGATACTGCACAAGCACCTGATTCCTGAGTGTGTCAAACTGGGAAAGAAAACCCTGAGGGAGAATAACCTCTGCTTAATTCAGAAATCAACTTCAGGTCATTTTGTAAAAAGACTACAAAGAAGGACTTCATTGAACATGTCTAAAATATTTCCTCTTCTGTAAGACAGGGTCTAATCTTTCTCCTTAACACAAACTCTTCTGCCTGTCTGGCAGTTGAAGTTTGTTGTATGTTGTATGGTAGTTTCTGTAGCATGGAATTATTACAGATTCCTTTTGAATGTCTTGAATGGTAGCCTGAGTCTACAGAGCAGGTAGAACTTAAAATTCTGTGTGGATCCACCTCTCACAGTGGCTCTCTGACACAACGTGGAATAATACACAAACTGTTGTGTGAGTCAGAAAGCCCACAGCAGCCCCACTTAAAGAGTCTATGTGATTTGATGGGTGAAATGTAGCTGCGACTTTTCAGTTGTCAGTATGTATTTAGACTGCATGACCAGGCCTTTCTCACTATATGATTTTATGAATTCAGCTTTAAAATACTTTCTTAAAAAAAAAAAAGTTAGTCAAATCATCTTGTTTATTGAGTTAGAAGGTAGCATCTCAGCCCCAAAACTCTGAACATCTTCTTAAATGCAAATTATTGTGATCTCTTAAGGGTAGTGAAACTTCAAGTTTTGGAAAAGTACAAAAACAACAAAACCATGATGATTGTAATACCAATAATGTTACTTTGTCATCCTCTTGCCCTATTCCTTATCCTGTTTTACTCCTTTGATAATTAAAAGTGGATATTGTTTTAACAGTTTAGGAAAGTGAGGCTTCAAGTATTAAATAACTTGCCCAATAGCACACAGCTGAAATGTAGAAAGTGAAGATGAGGACCAGTTCCTCCATTAATGAGCGCAAAACACTTTACACTGCCATGTCTCAGCAGAATAAAAAGAACCAGCAAAGGTGGAAGATGTACAGAAATTGCTTTGGGCATTTCTACCCCACAGAGAACCTGCTTACAAGCCAAATTACTGTCTTTCAAAATCAGGTGTCATTATTAGTAAGCCAATTTCAAAATGTTGACAAGGAAACACAGTAGGGGAGCAACTGCTGCTGATGTTAGAGTTGGTGGTTTCCAACTTTTCTGCCTTTCGTCTGACTTAGGTTTAGAATGCTCTTCCTGTCACACTGTGAAACCTTTCTACTCAAATGTATTAGGCTTGTCTTCCTGATCAAAAGAAAGCAGAGCTTCAAACAAGATAGATGGAAATAGCAGCGAGTATATCACTTGTGCTTATAACACAAAAACATAATGTTGTAGTAATGCAAATGTTTGCTCATTGCATTTCAAAAGCTTTTGATGGTACTCTCAGTCCCTCTTTAACCTGAAAAATATGGTCATGTGCACTAATAGCACATTGGTTATTCAATTTTGCTTTGCATTTTTACAAAGAAAATGTTATAATTATTTTATAACAATCATCTTTTCAAGGCCAAGGATTTCAAAACACACTAAAATATTTTGAGATGAAAAGCAACAAATAATCCTGGGTATATTGGCTTCAAAATTTGGAAATTTTTATAAACATATTTTATAAGATGAATCTTGCACTGTAAATTGTTAGCACATAGTATTTTTTAATTTATTTTCCAAATTAAATTATCTGATGAGTTAGGACTTCATATCAAGCTGTCAAAATGAAATTATACCTCCTGAAATAAAAATTAGATTTTGATAAGAAAGACAAAACAATGTAGTTAAAGTTGAATTGTTTTTTGGGTGCTCCTCATCACTTACTATATATTCTATAATCACAGATACTAAGTCAGAAAGTTATCTGATGGCCGAATAATGCATTACGAAGAGAAGATTCTGCTCTGGGATGTCCTTCTCTATATGTGTTGCTTTTATTGATTGATGAATAAAGCTGTTTCAACCAATGGCTTTGCAGAGTAAAGCCAGGCAGGAAATTTGAACAGAGATATTTATAGAGAGAATAGATTGAGTCAAGGAGACATCATGTAGCCACTAAAGGAGAAAGATACCATAACATGACCAATAAGCCACAGCCTTGTGGTGATACACAGATTAATAGAAATGGGTTAATTTAAGATGTTAGAGCTAGCTAGGAATGACTGAGCCATTGACCAAATAGTGTTGAAATAAATATAGTTTCTGTATGATTATTCAGGTCTGAGCATCTGGGAAATGAAAGCACAGTCTCTGTATACAAAGATTTCCTTGGCTTTATTTTACTTTGAGACAATTTGTAAATAATTTAGATATGCCAAGTTGAGATGGAGAAAATATCAGAAGCTTTAAAAAGTCCTACCAATATTGGAATATTGGTTTTTTGGTTTTTTTTTGTTTTTTTTTTTTTTTTTTTCTCATAATATGTGGGAATCTGCAAAAGCAGGACTGTTTTGCCAATAGCACTTGATTTTTGAAATGGAATTATTGGATTCTTATCATGAATGTAGAACTATGAAGTTTCCCATTAATCTTTCCTAACTTTGGGATTAAACTTCTAAAAAATCTTATGGCCAAATCAACCAGACAGGCATCCCATTCACAGAAAAGCAAATTGCTGTTATCCATAAAACGTGAGTACTGAGGCTAACCACAGAAGGACTGCCATTTTGATGCAGCTCAAGTAACAGAAAGGTATAACAAGACTGAATGAAGAAGCAGCTTTCCTTCCTGAAAGAGTTCATTCATAAAACAAGGAAAGAACATGAGAGCGAACAGATCAGTAGGTCAAAATGCAATGATTTTTCTTCATGAATTCCACCATAGGAAACTATAGACCAATTTTCATACCTCAAACAGAGAGGTACAACAACAAAATCACAAGCTTCAGAGTTATTTCTCTTTTTACCACTTTCTTGGGACTATGGAGAAGACTCGTGGGTTACTTCTTTGTCTTTCAGAGATTCTTAGAATCATGTTCCAATACCCCTGTCAGATGACTCTCAACTTCCTCTAACTCCAATCAGAGGGTGATCCGATACCTTCTTTGGATCTCTACGGGTACCCACATACATGTATACATAACCCTCACACAGACATTTCATTGATTACAATAAAGTAAATGCAAATGTTAGGCTAATTTCTACATGAGGTATTTCTATCCATAAATAGCTACCAAAGTAGCTAAGGATGCTTGATGTCTCAGGTACTAAAGAAAGTAATTGTTCTGTTTTTTCTTTGTGTCACATTAAAGTGGTTTTTTGTCTTCTTCTTCCCTTTATGGATTGGGGCATAGAAGCATATGGACAACAAAGGTGTATTCAGTATTCACACCCTCCCAGTTCTACCCTATGTCTCGGTTTTTCTTTTATATCTCTGCTCTTCCTATTTTTTCTAATTCACACAGTGCTACCCTGGGACATGTGAACCCCGTCGAGGCTGGACCCCAACAACTCTCATTAATTAGTAAAACCAAAATGGCAGAATTCCTTCTAGCACCTCTAGTGGCTTAGCATTACTATGACAGGGATTACCTCTGTTTATACCCCAAGCGCTTATCCAGAAAACCAATTATACACATCCATGTTTGTGTCTGATCCAGAGAGACTTATAGAGTCAAAATGTGGTAAAAACTGATATTTGGCTGAAGATTTCTCATGAATTACTGTTCTTGGAAAAACAGAGTACAAGTAGATGATTGGGACATTCAATTTATGAATGAAAATGTAACAAGATACTTTATGTGTGTATGTGTCCCCATAGAAATAAGAGAACAGAGGTTCAGAGACCCTGTATACAGAAGGTCTGTATGCAAGGGAGCCTTGCCCTTCAAAGAGCCACTCAGATTCATTATCAGATGAAATTTCTGATCTGTTCACTTTTCCATACTCATTTTTATTCACAGTATAACTGACCTCTCGGGCAGAAATTTAACAATAGAAAACAGACTAATAGAAATATGAGAAACTCCAGAAAAAGAGGCACAATGACTTCTTTTTGTTAGATTGGAGCCAGAAGGACAGGTTAGTAGGTGATATGACAACACATTTTTTAATGCAAGATGCCTAGAAACAGAACCAACCTAACTGATCATGGGACCCTTTTGCAAACATTCCACAGGCATCCCTACATGCCCAAACATTCCCTTCTAAATATTTCATAAAGGTTTTGTAACATCAATGCTGCTTCTCTGGAGGCTGTGCAAATAAGGGCAAGGGGCATTATTCTGTAATCACTTCTTTCTGCCCTTCTGACCTTGTTGACATGAAATAGACTTTTTTTCTTATTTGTATAAAGTTGGGGAGGAGAAGGACCTTCAAAAGCTATTCAAATGTCAGTTACTGAATGTTCAAAACATATCAAACAAGTGGCTTATTCACCATGTCAGAAAATGATTTTGTCAACTGCCTGTGGCAAGGGGAATTTAAGTCTCTCTTACTAAAACTATTCTTCAAGAGTAAAGATAAAAACTGTATTTTATTAAATTTTTATCATAAATATTATAGCTTCTTTTAGGGCATATAGATTTTTAAGGTGCATTTTCTTCCTCAAACTATGCTAATTTTAATTGTCAAGGTTTTTAGATTAAATGGATATGTCATACAAATGCCCCTCTCATAGTTTAAATCTTCAGTACAAATAGACATGTTTCATTGTTTAATGTCATCTGTCATGTTAGCAAGGGCTACATGAGGAAGATTCATTTTGTGAGCTATAAAAATAGTGTTATATATTGTGATAATATAAGTCCTTATTACTTTAAAGAGATAGTTTCTAAAATATACAGACTGAGCTAATCTGACAGGAAAAGTTTGATCCGCCACTATAAGACTCATTTATATTGTATATCTATTTCTTTGCTGACAAACTGATAAAATAAGACATTATGAAAGAATATAAAATAAACATTAATTGTGAACCAGACATTTTTCTAATAATCCAGCTAATCCACATTGCCAAATTATTTAAAGCAAGCACAGATTTTCCTGACACTGGATGCAAATGATATATAGAATATCAAGGTAGCCAGGGCTTCATACTTGGAAGCAATCCTATCTGTCTGATACCCAAACAGTTTGTTGATATCTGGATACACTTATTTTATATTGGAAAAACTGTAATGAGCACAAAAAAACCCAGCACTCATGTCTAGTGAACAGAAGCTGGGAATGCTAAAGAACCCCCTGTAGTTCACAAGCAAACCCCACAGTAAATAACTAACCATTCCAGATGTCAATAATTCTAAGGGTGAAAAATCCTGAACAAACAAAAGAATGACTTGAGAGTGGCACATTAGATGATTTTTCATAAATGTGCTGGTTGAAAGTGTGCCCCACATAACCTTACATAATAAACCAAAACTGTATTTCAAATTTAGAAAGTCAAGCAGAAATAGTAAGCATAGATGCTACAAAAAAAAAAAAAGAGCCAATTGATAAAATGTAGCTGGTGGTTTGTTTGTTTGTTTGTTTGTTTGTTTGTTTTTGTTCTTTAGTTCGTTTGTTCTTGCTTCTCTTTAAACTCTTTTGTTCTCAGGCCTCTTAAAGGAGCCTTGCCATCCAGCTCACAAATAAATCACAGAGGCTTGGTCTTTCTTAGGAACGACCAGCCTTAACTTAGCTTATTTCTAGCCAGTTTTTCTTATCTTAATGCTTCCTATTTGTCTTTGAGTCTGGCTTCTATCTTTACCTATTCTGTATACCTTTCTTACTTCTTACTCTATGGCTCTCTGTGTAGCTGGGTGGCTGTCCCCTGGAGTTCTCCTCTTCTCCTTTTCTAGTTCCTCAATCTTCTCCTCCTAGCTTTCTCTTCCTATTTATTCTTTCTCAATGCCAACCCTGCCTATCCTTTCTCCTGTCTTGATATTGGCTGTTCATCTCTTTATTAGAAAATGCAAGTGTCTTAGAAGGTATAGTAACACAGATTCACAGAGTTAAACAAATATAACATAAAATAGTGCAACACATGTTTGTATCATTAAAAAATATTCTATAGCATAAATAAATGTAACATGAAACCCTCCTGTCATGCATGACCTCAGAGGAACTCTGAGCACAGACTGCTACTGCACAGAGCAGACCAAGAGGTGAGTGATTACCCACCCAATGGGGCACCCCACTCCCTAGCTCCTCTGTACCAGGGCAAAAATCCAAGGCCTCTCCCCGAGGCTTCTGTAGCCAGACAGCAGGAAAGCTTTCTGCAGGTAGGCTGCTCAAACACCCCAACCCCATCAACTGGACCCTGTAAACTACAAGTCCAACGCTATCCCCAAACCCTCCTATCCCCCATGACTTCAGAGGAACTCTGAAGCACAGACTGTGACTACACAGAGCAGATCAAGAGAGTGGGCTAAGAGAGACCTCAGCGACTTCCTCAGACAGAGACAGTACAAAGCAGACCAAGAACAGTTCCCAAAGACACAGACAGCAACTGCAAGAATTGGAACAAGAGGCAAAGACACTGAGGGCACCAATTGGAAGAAGAGATGTGTAGGTATAGGTGCCAATGCAAGAATTTATTCAACAACTAAAAAGCAACATGGTAACACCAGAATACAGTGGTCATAAAAGAGGAAGACCTGATCATCCTATCCCAGAAAAACAAGAGAAAATGATTTTAAATGTAACTTTATGAATACAATGGAGACTTTTAAAGAGGAAATAAAAAAATTCCCTTAAAGAAATGGAGGAAAAGACAAACAAAAATTAAGAAGAAATCAACAAATCTCTTAAAGAAACTGAAGAAGACCAAGAAAAAACAATCAAACAGGTGAAGCAAATAGTTCAAATAGTTCAAGTCTTGAAGACTGAAGCAGAGGTAATAAAGAAAACAAAAACTGAGGGAATTTTGGAAATGGAAGCATAAGCAACAGAGTACAAGAGATGGAAGAAAGAATCTAATGTTTGAAGATATTATAGAGGAAATAGATTCATCGGCCAAAGAAAACTTAAATCGAACAAATTCTTAATGCAAAACAATCAGAAAATTTGAGACACCATAAAAAGACCAAACCTAAGAATAGTAGGGATAGGAGAAAGAGAAGAACTCCAACTCAAAGGCACAGAAAATATATTCAGCAAAATCATAAAAGAAAAAACTTTTCCAACCTTAAGAAGGATATCCCTATTAAGGTACAAGAAGATTATGGAACACCAAATAGATTAGACAAAAAAAAGTCTCCACACCATATAATATTCAAAATACAAAACATACAAAATAAAGAAAAAATATTAAGAATTGCAAAGGAAAAAGACCAAGTAACATGTAAAGACAGATTTATCAGAATTAGACCCGATTTCTAAATGTAAACCATAAAAGCCAGAAGGTCTCGGACAGATGTGCTGCAGACACTAAGAGACCACAGATGCAAGTCCATACTACTATACCAGCAAGCTTCCAATCAGCATCAATGGAGAAAAAAAGATATTCCATGACAAAAAATATCTTTAAATAATACCTGTTCAAAAATCCAGCCCTACAGAAAGTACTAGAAGGAACACTCCAACACAAGGAAGCTAACTGCACCCACAAAAACACAGGTAACAGAAAATCTTCCATCAGCAAACCCCTAATAAGGGAAATACACAAACACTACCACTGAAAAATAACAGAAATTAACAATCACTGGTCATTAATATCTCTTAATACAAATGGACTCAATTCACTTATAAAAAGACACAAGCTAAGAGAATGGATACAAAATCAGGATCAATCCTTCTGCTGTATACAAGAAACACATTTCAACCCCAAAGACAGTCATTACCGCAGAGTAAAGTGTTGGGGAAAAATTTTCCAATCAAATGGACCTGTAGCTATCCTAATATCTAACAACATAGACTTCTTTTTTTTTTTTTTTTTGGTTTTTCGAGACAGGGTTTCTCTGTGGTTTTGGAGCCTGTCCTGGAACTAGCTCTTGTAGACCAGGCTGGTCTCGAACTCACAGAGATCCACCTGCCTCTGCCTCCCAAGTGCTGGGATTAAAGGCATGCGCCACCACCGCCCGGCCAACATAGACTTCTTATTAAAATCAATCAGAAGAGATGGAGAAGGACACTTCATACTCATAACAGGAACAATCTATCAAGATGAAGTCTCAATCCTGAACATCTATTCCCTTAATATAAGAGCACCCACACATATAAAAGAAATATTACTAAACCTTAAATTGCACATCAAACCCCACACACTAATAGTAGGGGGCTTCACTCTCGCCATGAACAGGTCAACCAGACAGAAACTTAACAGAGAAATAAGAGAACTAACAGACATCATGAATCAAATAGACTTAACAGAGATCTATAGAACATTTTGCCCAAACACAGAAGAATATACCATCTTCTCAGCATCTCATAAAACCTTCTTTAAAATTGAACACATACTCAGTAACAAAGCAAATGTCCAAAGATACAGAAAAAAAAATGGTATCTTATCAGATCACCATTGTTTAAAGTTAGAATTTAACAACAAGACTACTCTCAGAAAGCCTACAAACTCATGGAAATTGAACAGTGAACTATTGAATCACCCTTGGGTCAAGGAAAAAAATAAAGAAAGAAATTAAAGACTCCCTAGGATTCAACAAAAATGAAGGCACAATATACCCAAACCTATGGGACACTATGAATGCAGTGCTAAGAGGAAAGTTCGTAGCACTAAGTGCCTGCATAAAGTAAGTGGAGAAATCTCACACTGGTGACTTAACAGCACACCTAAAAGCTCTAGAACAAAAAGAAGCAGACTCACCCTGGATGAGTAGATAACAGAAGATAATCAAACTGAGGGCTGAAATTAACAAAATAGAAACAAAGAATCAATGAAACAAAGAACTGGTTCTTTGATAAAATTAACAAGATAGACAAAACCTTATCCCAACTAATTAAAAGGCAGAGAAAGAACATCCAAATTAACAAAATCAGAAATGAAAAGGGGGACATAACTGCAGACATGGAGGAAATTCACAAAATCATAAGGTACAAAAACCTGTACTTTGAAAAATTAGGAAATATAAGAGAAAATGAACATTTTTCTGGATAAGTATGACATAACAAAATTAAATAAAGACCAGGTTAACAGTTTAAATTGACCTATCACCTGCAAGGAAATAGAAGCAGCTGTCAAAAGCCTCCCAACCAAAAGAAAAATCTCAGTGCCCAAAGACTTCAGTGCAGAATTCTACTAGGATTTGAAAGAAGAGCTACTACTTATATTCCTCAAATTGCTCCACATAATGGAAACAGAAGGAACATTGTCAAGCTCTTTTTGTGATGCTATAGTTACCCAAACCACATCGAGAGGCAACAAAGGTAATTACAGACCAAATCTCCCTCATGAATATTTATGTAAAAATACTCAGTAAAATACTGGCAAACTGTATCCAAGAACACAGAAAAAAAGTCATCTGCCACAATCAAGTCAGTCTCATTCCAAAGATGCAGGGATGGTTCAATATATAAAAATTTATCAATTTAATTCACCATATAAATAAATGGAAAGAAATAAACCAGTTGATCATCTCATTAAATGCTGAAAAAGCATTTGACAAACTCCAATACCCCCTCATGATAAAGGTCTTAGAGAGATGAGGGATACAAGGAATATATCTAAACACAATAAAAGCAATATACAGCAAGCCAAGAGTCAACATCAAATTAAATGGAGAGAATCTCAAAGTGATTCCACTAAAATCAGGAGTTGTCCATTCTCTCCATATCTATTCAAAATAATTCTTGAAGTTCTGGTTAGAGCAATAAGACAACAAAAGGAGATCAAGAGGATTCATATTGGAAAGGAAGAAATCAAATTATCGTTATTTGCAGATGATATAATATACATAAATGACTCTGAAAACTCTAAATACATTCAGTAATGTTGCAGGATACAAGATATAGAAAAAAAAGAAAAAAAAAACAAAAAAACTCAGTAACTCTCCTATACTTAAATGATAAAGAAGCTGAGCAAGAAATCAGAGAAACATGACCCTTCACAATAGCCACAAATAACATAATATATCTTAAGGGTAACAATAATCTAAGAAGTGAAAGGCCTATTTCACATGAACTTTAAGTCTGTTAAGAAAAAAATCAAATAAGATATCAGAAAATGGAAAATTAAACACAAATGGATGGAACTAACAAAAATATCCTGAGTGAGGCTACCCAGACCCAGATGGAAGAGCATGACTGTACTCACTCATAAGTGGACACTAGCTGAAAAAGAAAAAGATAGCAAGCCTCCACTACCTGAGAGAATCTAAGTAACAAGAAGAACCATAAAAGAAACATATATGATCTCCCTAGAAGGGGAAACAGAAACAATGTTCTGAGAAAATTGGGAGCATAGGGGCAGAAGGGAGCATGGGAGGTGAGGAAGAGGGGTAGAATGAGAAGGAGGGGGAAATTTGAGGGATTGGGGTAGTTGAGATGGGGGAAGGGCACAGTTAAAGAACAAGGAAGGATGTATCTTGATAGAGGGAACCATTCTGGAGCTAACAAGAAACTTGACACTAGAGAAGTTCCCAGGAGTCCCCAAGATGACTCTCACTATTAGTGTGTAGGGTTTGATGTGTATTTTCACAACGTTTTTTTTTTTTACAAATGTGGGTGCTCTTATATTTATTTAGGGTATAAATGTTTAGAATTAAGACATCATCTTGGTGGATTTTTCCTTTTATGAATGTTCAAAATCCTTAGCCATCAAGGAAATGCAAATAAAAACAACTCTGAGATGCCATTTTACACCTTTCAGAATAGCTATGGTTTAAAATACTGATGACAGCTTATGTTGGAGAGTATATGGAGTGAGGGTAACATTCCTCCACTTTTGGTGGGAGTACAAAATTGTACAGTCACTTTGGAAATCAGTATAGCGGTTTCTCAGAAAATTGGGGAACAATCTATCGTAAGACCCAGTGATACTACTCTTGGGCATATACCCAAAGGGTGCTCAATCATACCACAAGAACACTAGCTCAACCATGTTTATAACAACATTATTCATAATAGCCAGAACCTGGAAAGGACCTAGATGCACCTCAAAGGAGGAACTGATAAAGAAAACGTGATACATTTACAGAATAGAGTATTACTCCTTGGTAATAACAATAGCAACATGAAATTTTCAGAAAATGGATGGAACTAGAAAAAATCATTAGTTAATGCAGAAAAACAAGCATAAGCAGATATTAGATGTAAAGCAAAGGATAACCAGATTACAACCCACAATCCAAGAGAAGTGAGGTAACAAGTAGGGCCCTCTGGACATGCATGGATCACCCTAGGAAGGGGAAATAGACAAGATATCTTGGCTAAATTGGGTGGAGGAAGAAAGAGGGAAGGGGAAGGGAAAGGGGGATAAGAATATGAGAAAATGTTATGGTAGAGTTGGGGAGGGATGGAGAGAGTAATGAAAGAAATATTTTGATTGAGGGAATCATTATGGAGTTAGGAAGCAACCTGGAACTAGGGAAACACCCAGGAATCCACAAGGATAATCCCAACTAAGATTCCTAGCAATAGTGGAAAGGGTGTCTGAATGATCTCTTATTAGACTGTTAACTACCTTAATTGTCATCTTGGAACCTTTATCCAGTAACCGATGGAAGCAGATGCAGAGATCCACAGCCATGCAGTAGGTGGAGCTCTGGAAGTCCAGTCAAAAAGAGGAAGGAGGAATTATATGACCAAGGGGGTCAAGTTCATGATGGGAAACCTACAGAGACAGCTGACCTGAGTTAGTGGAAGCTCATGGATTCTGGCCTGACAGCTGGGGAGCCTTCATGAGACCAAGCTAGGCCCTCTGAATGTGGGTGCCAGTTGTATGGCTTGGTCTTTTTGTGGGGCCCCTAGCAGTGGGGCCAGGATCTATCCCTGGTGTATCAACTGGCTTTTTGGAGCCCATTCCCTTAGGTGGAATATCATGCTCAGGCTTGAAACAGAAGGGAGGGGCTTGGTTCTGCCTCAACTTGATTTGCCAAGCTTTGTTGTCTCCCTATGGGAGTCCTTACCCTCTCTGAGGAGTAGATAGGAGGGAGAAGGGGATGAGGGAAGAGAGTAGGAACTGTGATTGTAATGTAAAATGAATCTAAAAAAAACAAAAATAACACATCTTTAATATTCTGCAACATTTTCCCCTTTTTGCCCAATCAAAATGAAAGGTTTTAACTTTAACATAAGAAAACTAAAAATAACAAAAAGAATTATCCAGTGAGAATTATATTTATAATATGCAGTCCTTTTGTATTTGACAAATTCAGAGAAAACACTCCATTTTCTATCCTATATTAGTGAGTCTAAAGTTTTATACTTAATTTACTTTCTATTATAACTAAAACACCTGCCAATATCTTCAGCTCCATCAAAGACCCAGAAGAATGTAATATTACTTAACAGGGTGAGGGTTAGGGTTATGGTTAGGGTCAGGCTGTCTGGAAAGTCACCCAAAATTCTTCTGCAACATTGGGGCATTTATCTTCAGCTTTCAGGACAAGGTTATCTGGAAGACTTTTCAGTGAAGCAGGAAATTTGAAAGACTCTCCTGGAAAACTTTATCAGTCTCTTTCCTCTGTGTCCTGCAGATTATTTGGCTGACTCATCTGTGAAGCAGGAATCTTGAAAGACTTCCAACCTTGTTTTGGTAAAGTTCAACGGTCTTTTTCCTTTGGGTGCTGAATGCAGTATGAACAGCATGCTGTCAACTATTAAGGCAAAAAACAGTTTCTTGCCCAAATGGCTAGCCTTGCCACATTGAAAATAAACCCTATAAAAAGTTTCTTTGATGTCCATTATCATCTGTGAAGTAAATTGGTGCTGTCAGGTATAGATATTTCTCATTATCATGAAAATAACCTAAATTAACCATACATGTTAAATACCATAGTCTATAGGTCTTTGAAGTTCTTGAAGATCATCTATATACCTAAATTCATCTCTATATTATCTTGAAAACACACCTAGATATCTACAATTATGATCATTACAGATGACTAACTACTAACATGTATTTCTTGATTATCCTAATTTATAATAGCCTTCACAAAATAGAACTTTACATTATATTTTCAAATTACTTTAAATAAGAGTAGAAACATATATACAGTGTATCAAAGACAACTTAAATTTATATCAATATACTGCATTCCCTGAAGTTATAACAAAAATCCATAACCCACCAAATAATCAAAAAAATTACAATTCCTTCTCCTGGGAAAGTGGGTGTCATATTCTTGAGATTTCTTCCTATTGTCTGTGGGTGAAAACACATTTAAGGGTTTCTGAGATTGAGATAATGAGAAAGTTCTGAGAGGAGTAGCTATATCCTTTGTCAATAGATATCACTTGTCAAGTTTTAGGAGGTTTCTCTTGAACAAAACTGATGCATATCAACCCTGAAGGAATACAGAGTTTCTTGTTTCCTGTGTAAATAAAATCAAATCATCTTCTCCAGAGCATTTTTAACTTCCATTTAAAAATGTATTTTTTGACTTCCTTTTAAAAATTAAGCCATATTAAAATATTTCGGCTGGTTTATTTTAGCAGTCCTTTCAATCTCACGTCTTTTAGCAACTGTCTTTTGCTGGTCAACAATCAAACAATTCAAAATTATTACAATAATATACACGGTCCAGACTCCTTATATATTTTCAATTATTATATGGGTCTTTTATATCCCTTTCTCTCTTTAAAAACTGTATTATAGTGATATTTATTTATGCTTTAATAAATTAAGGATGCCCAAAGATCAGAAAGGCAAAGCTAAGCCACAGGAGGCCAAGCAGGGGTGGCACAAACCTTTAATTTCAGTATTTTGGAGACAGAGCCAGATGAATCTATGTGAGTTCAAGGCCACCCTAGGCTACACAAGATCAATGCAGAAACAAATTCAGATGGTGGTGCCTCACACCTTTAATCCCAGTACTATAGAGTCAAATGTCTTTAATCCCAACATTAGAGGACATATAAAATGGGATGAGAGAGGCTCTGTTACTTAGACTGCTTAATCGAGTTGAGTTTGCCTAGTCTGCTGAGTCTGCTTAGTCCACAATCACACAGCCTGGGTAGAGTTAAGACTTCTCTATGACTGGACTAAGTTGCTTTTCTGGTTTTCAGGTTGAACCCCAATATCTGCCTTTGGGTTTTTATTATTTTGTGTTACACTTTTTTTATTTTTTAATGCTATTTATTTCTTTCTATGACTGTCCATACCCTTTTTCCTTCTTTCTTAAACCTTAGCACACTTATAAAACATACTAGAGGGTCTGCTAGCTCTGCCCACTTCTTAGGTAATGATATACAAATCTAATGCTCATGGCCTCTTTGGAGGCATTTCATTGGGAACCCAATTATGGAATGCCAGTACCCTTTACAGTGGCAAGCATTTTATACTTAGATTTTTGTTTCTATTAAAGCATGAAAAGACTGTTTGAGTGCTATGCTTAAAGGAGTCACACTCGTTTTTTGTTTTGAATCTTTATCATGTAGGGCGGCTCTAATTTCCCTGTATTATTTTTTAAAATCTTTTTTCCTCTTTTGGCTCTTTGGGGGCCGTCATCCAAATAAACCACAGAGGCTTAGTCTTTCTTATGAATGTCCAGCCTTATCTTGGCTTATTTCTATCCAGCTTTTCTTAACTTAAAGTACTCCATTTATCTTTTGCATCTGGCCTTTTATCTTTCTCTATTCTATATGCCTTTCTTTACATCTTATTCTGTGACTTGTTGTATACCTGGGTGACTTCCTCTGGAGTCTGCCTCTCCTCCTATTCTTGTTCCTCAATCATCTCTTCCCATATTTCTCTCCCTGTTTATTCTCTCTGCCTTACATCCCTACCTATCCTTTCTCCTGCCTTGTTTTTGGCTGTTCATCTCTTTATTAGACCAGTCAGGTGTTTCAGACACACAAAGTACACAGATTCACAGAGTTAAACAAACACAACATAAAAGAATGCAACACATCTTTGCAGCATTAAACAAATATTCCACAGAAAAAAATAAGTGTAACACATCTTTAACTAATATTCTACAATAAAATGCTTGTCAGACAAACATGGGTATCTGAGTTTGATTCAAAGCACACACATTAACAGCCACATGTTTTTTAGGCCAACATAAGAATCTTTAGGGCTACCTGGCCAAGCAGATATTCTGTTCCAGATCCAGTGAGGGGACTTGTCTCAAAACACAAAGTGAATGGTTCTTGAGGAACAATACCTGAGACACACATACACACGGGGCCGGGGGGGGGGGGGGGGGAGGAGAACAAGGTGAAAGGCCACAATGGAAATGCTGGGGAGAAAATGTCATTTAACAATTATATTCACAAACTTTGCAATTACACAGAAAACCAAAACTATAGAGAAGTTTCATTCTACCATCATCCTCTGCCACCACTGCCATTGATAGAGGTGGGTCTTATATTAATCTGTTGCTTTCATTGGTTAATTAATAAAGAAACTGCCCTGGCCCATTTGATAGGCCAATCCTTAGGTGGGTGGAGTAAACAGAACAGAATGCTGGGAGAAAGAAGCCGAGTCAGGAGTCACCATGATTCTCCCACTCCAGACAGATGCAGGTTAAGAACTTTCCTGGTAAGCCAGCTCATTGTGCTACACAGAATATTAGAAATGGGTTAGATCAATATGTAAGAGCTAGCCAATAAGAGGCTGGAACTAATGGGCTAGGCAGTGTTCAAAAGAATACTTTCCGTGTAATTATTTTGGGGCATAAGCCATGCGGGCGGCCGGGTGCCGGGGACACAGCCCTGCCACAGGTGTTTCAACATGCCATCATCATTACCCACTCTGCCTAATGGTAATGAAAACACCTTCTGATAGAAACCAAGAAAATTTACCAAGTTACTCAATTAAATAACATTGAAGATACAAACCTAATTTTTCTGACCCTAAACCCAATAACTTTGCTAGCTATACCTTCAGAATCCATTGAAATTCTACTACAAATAAATATACAGAATATTCTTGCAAAATACTTAATGATAAACAAATTGTTAAATAGAGGTTAAAGATTTGTCATGTTATCTTAAAGTTAAATTTCTTTATATATTCTCCTCATAAAGAAAAAAAGTGGAGCTGGAATTATGGCTTAGTGGTTAAGAGCACTAAGAACATTTACTTCTTTTGCAGAGGATCCTGGATCAGTTCTTAGCACCCCCACCAGGGCAGCTCCTCTATATAAATCCAGTTCAGTGACCAATGCCAAGTTCTGACATCCCTCAGCACCAGGCATGTACATTGTACAATACATACATACAGCCAAAAGCTAATATTTATAAACTAACAACAAATAGATCTTTAAGAAAAGAAATAATTGCAAAGAGAAAAATTATGAAAAGGAAGAATCTCTGATAGCATTGCTGAGCTTACTTATGTTCACAACCAATGATATAGAAGGGTGGTTAAGATTATAAAGAATATTCCTGTGGTGATGTCATTACTGAACTGGCTTTTATTTGTACCACTGATACAGATGGGTAGTTAAGTTTATAGTAAACATTCTTCGGTTTTAAGCCAGTATTGTAAGGTTTCTAGTTTCTTATGCTTACCTTAACTAGTATTACCTCTATTGCCAACTTGTGTCGTCTAGAGAAATCCTAGTCTGATTGCATGCAGAATTCACGTACCTCCATTTCTTTTAAGAAAATATCATATGGGTGAAAGTAGAAAAAGTAACAACTTCTGCCACAACGAACAAAAGAATTAAGGGATTTCTCCCCTCAATCAGCATTTTTTGAGGACCAATTCTTTTGCACTGTGGAGTCTTTCTCTACATCTACCCTCTTCCTTTCTGCTCATCTTTGATTCTCAGATAAAAATTTATTTTTATGAAGTCTCCCACACAAATTTAATTTTACCTTTTGTGAAAGATGATTTTTTTCAGCAACAAGAAATAAAACTCTAATATATTCCAAGACGGTAAACAAGAAAGCTGTGTTTCTATAGTCCAAGTGAAATTAAAAGTTTTCAGCATTCCATTTTGCTGTTCCTATTTCTCCTGCACCTCTGTCTTCTTAGTTTCTTTCTTCACATTCAAGGGTAGAATTGGGAACATTTGGGATCCCATTAGAAAAGCAAATATTTGTTTTTACAAGTTCAGCGAGAGTGTTCAGACTTATTCTCATTGTACTAGCTAGGGTTGTGTGGTTATTATATGACAGGGGTATGGCATACTTTGATTAATGTAGTCTTAAATCTATGGGTTGGGAAAGTCATATGCCAATCCGATGGACCGAGAGAAAGAATAAATAGGACAGGAATAAACTACGTCTGCTACATATGCCTAACAGCAAGCAGATAATACTAATCTATACCATGGTCATTAATTAAAAACAATGATCATTTGTTAAATTTGGACAACTTTCAATTTATCTTTTTTCCTATCTCCCCATCTCTGCTCATCTATCAGTGCATCTATCATTCATCACTCCATGCACCTCTCTGTCTTCTATCTATCTTTTATACTAGTTTTCTCTCCAGCATGCTACTCCTAATTTCAATGAGACTTTAATCACTTACTCACACAAAACAAATTGAATTGTTACTATTTCTGATCTTTGCCAACTTACACTAAGTACTGAAGTAACTCCTGTGATTGAGCTGTGGTAAGCCTCCCTAAATCCTTGCTGTGGAATGAGTGCCTATGTGTTCTCAGTTATGCTAGGAGAATTTGAGCTGTAACTAGAAGTCCATAAACACACTGCCATGTTAATCTTTTAGTGTTCAATATGCTCTTTTTACTTGCTGGCAAAAAATGATTTTTGGACAAATATAATACCAAAAGACTGAGGACAATTTCAAGTGTCCACTTACCTAAATGAGAGAGAAACAGAATGAAGAAACTATAGATGTGACATGGTTGCTGTGAGTAACTTCAGCACTCACACTTTCACGTGGGAAACATCTCCAACCTGAAAGTGACATGGGAGAGAGAGAGAGAGAGAGAGAGAGAGAGAGAGAGAGAGAACTTTCAGAAAGGATTCTCTGACCATTAGTCAAGCACAAAGAGGATCTTGAGGCCCTGGAGTTTGCAGATCACAAACTGTACAGAAATAGAAATCCAAACTCCTTGAACTAAGCCAACAAGCAAGCAGCCAAAACACTAACATAAAAACCACTCTCGCTAACTTAAATAAGCAGCAGGAAATAGCATTTAGAGTTGGCTCCAGGATAGCTTTCTATGTTCTTTAGCAGTTCATGTCTGGAACAACAGCTAAGAAGTGAGTCCTTACTAAGAGAAGCTGAAATTTAAATCAAGACTGGCAGAACAACAAATACAGAAAATAAGAAAATCTAAACTCACTGGGTCAAGATTCCAAAAGCATTGAGAAAAGACTACAGTAAAAAGAGAATTGAAAAGAATCCTAAAAATTAGGGTTGGAAAAATGGTTTATCAGATAACAGTTTTTGTTTTCTCAGAGAAGACCTAAGTTTGGTTTCCAGACCCACAATGGGCAGCTCACTACTGTAATGGATTACTAAAAATTGCTGCGGATCCGAGTAGCTTGTTGCGGGATCTCGGGAGGTGGCAGGCAGTGGGCAGGGGGTTCCAAGAGCAGCCAGTCCCAGGTAGGGAAAGCAAAGAAGATCACTTGGCAGATCTCCGAAGGTGGCTGGTCCCAAGAGGTGAGCCATGTGGTGGCGGTGGGCAAGAGGCAGACAGATAGGTTCGCCATGCAGAGTGGAGTTGGATATTTATTTAGTGGTTATGAAAGGAAAGGGAGAAGGGGAGAAGAGCAGAGAGGCAGAGAGAGAGAGAGAGAGAGAGAGAGAGAGAGAGAGAGAGAGAGAGAGAAGAGGAGAGAGACCAAAGCTGCCTCTCCCAGAGGGAGGCAGGAGAGAACTCTGGCTGGAAACTGAAGATAAGTTTGCCTCAGTGGATGAGGGAGGGAGTGGGCATGGATGGCTTCTTTCTTAAGGAGACAGATCATTACAACTACTGCCTGTGGCTTCACCACTGTGCTCCAGGGCCAGTGACGGAAAATTCCATTTGTGAAAGGGACAATTAAGGTCTTAAAATATTTTTTTAATTTGTGAGATTACTATATAATTACTAATCACATATTCTCTCTTCCCTTTACAATGATCTTCTACAATTATTACAGGAAAAATAAAAGGAAATATGTGCCTCTCCTGTACCAGGAATCTTTAAGAATTAAGATAATAACGTTTGTCATGTGGAAGAAATTTCATTCCCAATTTGTGTATGGCCCTCCATTACTGTGATTTCTTGAAGTCATGTGAGTGGGATTTAGGATACCCACAACCTAGGTCTATCTCCATCAGCTAAACATAGGACTCCCTGAGAGTATGACAGAGAAAAAGGAACACAAAGGAATATAAATGAAAGATCTGTGTTCTTTTGTTTCCCACAATTCCATTCTTGTCAATGTTAGGCACGGAAAGGCTTATAAAGAGTAGGATATCCAGTTGTTAAAAGGGAAGCAGTCCCTCCCCAAACCTCCTGCAGGCTCTCTGCAAGGAAGACACTCAGTCAATTTTTTTATTTTCCTACCCCTCATCTCAAAATACCTACAGACTGCATTTGTCCAAGGCAAAGCCACTTCCTTGGAGTTTCTTCCCTTCTTTGTCAAGCATTCCTGTTGCCCTTATAGTTCTTACAAACAAACCTCTTCTACAGCAAGATCACACTCTCTGTAACAAGTCTCAGAGCACTGTATAACATCCTGCCTTCTCCATCTTTCTCTGTTGAAAGAGAACCCAGCCCAGATCCCTGCACATCTGCTGAACTACTTCTGATCCCCTGGGAATTCATGGAGCCCTTCTGTCTCTATAGAGTTTAATGTTCTAACATTTTCTCCTGGAGATCCTTTGCCCACCTCTGCTTCAGCACTTAACATACTGTCTTAGTACTTTCGGTGTGTGGTTGGCTTTACTGGATCCACCTATAAAATGTTCTTTTGTTGGAACCCTAAATTAGGATGATCACTGAAAAACAACCCTGATGGAGTGGCCACATCTTACTGCGAGACTCTGTTGCAAGGTTGGGGAATTAGTGACAAAACCAATGAGCACAAGAAAAGAGGCAAAAAGCTAGCCTGGGAATTCAGCAAACTTGTCTCCCTCCCAACAATAGGAAATGCCTGACAGGTCTGTGTCTGCCTAAGCCACTTTGAACTCTACTTTGTGCTTCTGTGACAGAATGAGGTTATCTGAGCAAATCAGTTTTGGACTGTTAGAAGGACTGGCTTAAGATAGTCTTTGGAACCTCACCTGAATATTCAACTGCTCCTTCCAGTCATACTGTCCCAGTTTTATGTGACTTAATGGCCTGTGGAGAGGGGAAACTAGAGGTACAGGATGGGGAAGGTTAACTGAGGAGAACTCCATCTATCAGCCATTCAGAGCTACCACACAGGCTGAGTTAGGCCTTTTAGTGAGGCTGCTTTGGGTACACCCACACTCTGGCCTGTGATCACTCACCCCTGCTCTGGGAAATAAATCTAACAAATGCATTGACTACCTAGCATGAACATTTGATGGAATAATACTTTGGATTGTCACTAAAACCTCATGATGGTTGCTTATGACCTGCCCTTGGAAATTAGCATCATTTCTGTTTTAGATTTTGTTGGCATCTCCTCATGGTAGAGAAATTTCTCACAACAGCTTCTTAAAATACCCTAATGCATATTCTAAATTTACTTATGGAAAGAAAGTCTCAATTTTAGTCCCAAAGAAAACATAAACAAGAGACACAGTCTCTAAATTTGAATTTCCTCATTTTTCAAGTGGGTTTAGCAATTCCTTTGTGGACAATGTTATTGCATAAAGAAATTATACATTGTAGGTTCAGTTACCATGTCTGCTTCAAAGTTCAAGAAACAAAAAAAATCAGTGTTTCCTTAGGAATTCAAGAAGTAACAAAAATAAATGAACTTTTAAAGACAGTATGTGCTAACCTTTTCCTTTGACCAAGCTGCCTGATTGCATTGCCATTTAACAGACCGTGACACTGAAGCTAGTCATGGAAAAGCCAGACTCTTTATTTAGGAAATGGATTTTGACTAATAAAATGTTTCTATTACTGAAAAGTGTTATTAAACACTCTATTTAGTCCTCTATGCATTTGAAATATTCTAATACATTGCATTGCTCTGACACTTGACCCCTCCAAACTCAAACACATTTTATTAAAAACAAGGTTCATGGATAAAAATTGCCTAAGCTGTGACAAATTTAAAAGATAACATCATTCTGACACTCCTTTCACCAATAACAGCAGGGTCTGTGATCTTTTCCCTGGAACTTGAGTAAGGTTATTCATGTTTCAACCAATCAAGAATGGTGAAAATGATTTCATGCAGCTTCATGGAGAAACAAGAGTTCTCCTTTGTTGTCCTAGAACCCATGTTTTGAGGCCATGCTTGTTGAGTGCTGTGTTGGAGTACCCAGGGGTCATGCAGGAAGCAACCTGAGTAATGACTAGAGCTCTAAAAGGGTGTGGGGCAAGGACAAGCTGTCCCAGCGGGCTTTATGTAAACTGTTACCCTACAAAATATGTGACCACACTAAAAGGGTTACAAGCATAGTCTACACTGCAAGAAATGAAGAAAATACAAACTCCACTCAAAGTAGCTATTCTACTAACAACTATACTAAAATACCTAATTATGTTTATTAGTTGAAGTTAATGTGTTTTCTGATTTCCGTCATTAGGCCATAGAATTCCAAAGACTGGAAGGAAGTGATAGATTTAAATAAGGAAGAACCTTGGATTCAGGGAGGCTTAATGGCTTACTAAGTTTCACACAGATAGATAATGGCTGATCTATAATGAGTGACAAACTGGTATGCTGTCTGGATTTGTTTGTAAAATGAGGATTTTATTTTTTCTTATACTTCTAAGAGTGTTTCTATCTGAGTATCTGGCATGACAAGTAAGAATAGTTTTACTCTTTCCTTCCTTTAGGAAAGAGTAAATCCTTTATCAGGAATATAAGTGGCATTTTTGAAATCTGCCTATACAAAAAGAAAAAAAAATGTTTGAAAATCACACTGAAAGTCTGGGCTCCTGTTGATATATGACACTGCTATGAAATGCTCCCTTAGAACATAACAGACATTAAAATTTGCATCAGAGTATCTGTGGTTACCAAAAAACCCTTCAAGATCCATTTTGTTGATGTTTACTCCTAAGAGAGGGAATGAAATGGTCGTTCATTAGACCTTGCCTGAGAGTCTAGCCACTGCTCCTATACCTATCTCTCAGATGTATGCAATTCTGACCAAGATTCATGTTGTACCCTGATCTTGGAGTGATAGAATGCAGAAAGTATAGGAGATAAACTAAGGGAAAGACTACATTTATACAAGGAAGTCATCATCCATGATAGGGTAAGACTTTTCAGTGAAAAGACTATGTTGGAATCATCCATTCTTCTTGAATCAACTCCTCACCCATGTTCTGTAAGAAAGCATAAAAGTTTCATTGATTCACTAAATTGGGCTATCACAGAATCATTCCATTGGTCAGTTGTTGGTGCCCCTTTTGGAGTGTGCAGTCATTTGTTGCTGTCTCCCAGCCTATAAAAGCCCATATAAAGCCGTCCTTATCAATTTGATTAAGAACCACATCTGTAATACAGTGGCAAAAATATAATAACATTTAAGAAGTAATTAAGATTCTTATAAGAAAAAAAGGTAAACTAACATGAAATCTTCATCTGTGGTGTAGGAGGGTCATCTCTCTATGTGTTACTTTCATTGGTTAATAAAGAAACTGCCTTGGCCTTTTGATAGGCCAGCCCTTAGGTGGGTAGAGCAGATAGAACAGAATTATGGGAGGAAGAAAGCAGAATCAGGCAGACGCCATGCTTCTCCTACCCAAGACAGACAGTGGTTAGACTCATGCCAGTAAGCCGCAGTCAAGTGGCGATACACATTAATAGAAATGGGTTAATCAAAATGTGAGAGCCAGTAAGAGGCTAGAGCTAATGGACCAGGCAGTGTTTAAATAAATACAGCTTCCGTGTAATTATTTCGGGTGTATAGCTAGCCGTGCGGGAGCTAGGCGGGACGAAAAGCAGGTCTGCTCGCCTCATTACTAAACATCTCTCCTCCCATTTCTCCAAAGCTAGTCTCCTAGTCTCAGCCCTAGGTCTGAAGCAGAGCATTGCTAAGGCTTCCTGCAACTCTCATCTCCAGTGGACCACATAAATCTTACCCATCCTAACTTTCTTTACTATACTTGTTCCTTTATCCCATCTCTTAACTCCAGTTGGCATTCCCACAAACACACAAGCCACTCCAACCAGGGAAGCAGGTATGCTAACTGCAGCCCTCACCTCTCCTGTTCTTCCAATTCCAATCCCCAATTCTCATCTCCAGCTCTGGAGCCAACATTCTGCTGGAGCCTCTACTCACTCTCTGTCCTCATTCCTAGGGAACTAACTAAGGAGATCCTGGAGGAACATCCTGTATATCAACCTCTTGTATAACCCCTCCACTGGGTCAAGATCATCCCTATTTGTAAGTCCCAGGTCTTAATGCCCCCAAACATAGTTTACTCAAAACTCCCAGTACCTATACCAATCAGAATCCCAGAAGACTTTCCTACAGGAAACACAGACACCAGATACTCTTATTATCGAGAGGAAACAAACCAAAGAACAAAATACCCATGCAACAAAGGCAAGAGCAGATAACAGCACTTAGATTTAAATTTCTCCCAACTCCAGATTCCTAGATACCAGGATAAAATCATAATCAATAACAGCCAGAAAACATATATCCTTGAGAACCCAGCAACCCTATCACAGCAGGCTTTAAATATCTCAACGTAGATGAAGCACAAAAAAATATATTCTAAAATAGCCTTTGTGCATATGATAGAGGTCCCTGAGGAAGAACCGTTTAAATCCCCTAAGGAAATTTATGAAAACACAATCAAACAGCAGAAGGAAATAAAGCAAACATTCAAAATGTGAGAGTGCAAAAAAAGAATCAATAAACAAACCCAATGGAGGGAAATGAGGAAATTAAAAATACAGGAATCTGATCAGGAACCAGAGAGACAAACTTCAACATAATACAAAAATGAAAGAGATTCTTAGGTTTTGAAGATAGGATAGTAAAAATAAATACCTCAGTCAAAGAAAATGTTAAATCTAAAAAATCCTGACACAAAACATCTGAGAAATCTGGAACACAAATCCATGAATAATAAGGGTAGGGGAATGAGAAGGCATTCTGGTCATTGACAGAGAAAATATTTTCAACAAGATTACAGAGGGAAAAATATCGTAACCTAAAGAAAGAGATGTATATCAAAGCAGAAGGAGCCTAAAAAATGCCAAATACACTGAACTAGAAAAGAAGTTCCGTTGGCATATATTAATCAAAACACTAAATGTACAGAATGAAGGAAGATTATTAAAAGCTGCAAAGAAACATGACCAAGTAACATATGACAGCAAACCTTTAGAATTACAAATGACTTTACAGTGTGAATCCCTAAAGCAAGAAGTTTCTGAAAAAATTTCATTTTATATAATGAATTTTAATCATTTAAACCCCCATTCTTCTCACTTAGATGCCTCCTCCCATTGGAACACTTCTTCTCAATGAGTTCTTCCCCTTACTTCCATATCTTCTTTTTGTGTATGGCTCACTATGTCTGGTTAGTTATTTGTCCAAACATGATTAAGAAGCTTTTCAGGAGAAGAAGGACAACTAATCTGCGGGCACTAAAAGCTGATGCTCCTTCCCTAGTAAGCATCTGTTGCTAATGACTCCTCTGTTATCCATTATAAAGTGCTTATGGGCCCAATCTGCAGTGGCTTTATGTATATAACTACTAGATCAGGCCCAGGAAATGGGTTTCTGCTCTCTATCTTTTGATCCATGACTCTTGGACCGACACATTCTCTTCCAAGATATTCCCTCAGTCTTGGAGGGGATATTCTAGTTGTTTCAATCAGGGCCAGTATTCCACCAGTCTTGATACTTTGCCAGTTATGAATTCCCACTCACCTACTGAGGCACTAAGAATCTTCTCTGAATTTGGTTTTTATTTGCTCTAGTGTTTGCTTTTATATTTTGGAGAGGGAGTCCATGATTACAAGGCCATAGATGGCCCCGAACTCAACATGTAGCCCAACTGGTCTTGAACTTACCTTATCCAAAATACAGAGATAACAAGTATCCCTCACCACACTGCCCACCAACTCTTCTTAACCATGCAATGATATTCTCCCCAGTATTTGAGTGGTTTGTGCTTTCTGTTTTTAAATGGGAGAGGGCCTGATATTAAAGCAGAAACAAAGTTGCATCACAAGAGCCAGTTTTTCCTGGCTTTATCTCTGAGCGTAAGTTTTAGAATCCTGAGATAATGGTCAGCTCCCCTGAAACTGCCATACTGGAAATATAATAAGGAACCCATATAAAGATAAAAGAAGAAGCCCTCAGATTATTTTTTATCAGTTCTGTAGGGAATAAGTAAAATGACTATGATTGTCAATATTGACAGTCAACTTGATAGAATCTAAAATCAGCAAAGGGACGAGCCTCTAGGTGTGCTAGTTTAGGATATCAATATTATGCTTATTTAAGTGCAAAGATCTGTCATAAATGTCGGCAGGACTATTCTCCAGGTCAGAGTCTCTGACTGTATAAACAGGAGGAAGTTAAGTGAATACCAGCATCCATATCTCTCTGCTTTTTGAGTGTGGACTAAAATGACCAACTTCACGTGCTTCATGGGCACACCCTCCTGCCATGATGGAACATATCTCCGTTGTGAACTACCACAATCCCTTCCTTCCTTAAATCATCTGGTTTTTCATTGCAGTAATGAGTAGAGTAAGTAGAACCGTACCTCTCTACAAAAAGGTCTGACTTGTTTCAGGTGCTGATTTCTAAATTAGGCATTCCACCCACAGTCAGCTTCAGAATATCGACAATTAAATTCAACTCACCTACTTCTTGAATATTCTAACAGTTCTACTTCCAGAGTTGGTTAGTTGGTCCTAGCAAACCAGCCACTCACTCGCCTACTGATTGACTTCTTAAATGATGAACCAGAGCTAGGAGTGAAGTGAGATGAAGTTAGTCCTAGCCAAAGTTAGACTATAGCCTCATGAGTGAATTGCCTGGCAGAGGTGCCCCTTGGTTCCTGACTCACAGACAATGTGAGACTTCAGTCACCTGATTTTTGGCAAAGAGGCCAGAAATATTCATCTTCCATAAATGGTGCTGAAGAAACTGAATGTCCATATCTAGAAGAATAAAATAAGGTCTGTATTTCTCAACTTGAGACATATTCTTTTTTGCTTTTTCCATGTGCATGTGTTTGTGGTGTGCATGTGTGTGTGCATGGTTGAATATGTATAGACACCCATGTGAAAGTGCATTTGCACATGTGAAAGACCTGAGGATGGTGTTATAAATAACTCTCCAATATTTTCCACCTAATTAGTTGAGACATGGTCTTTCAATCAGACACAGAGCTCATACATTTAACTAGTCATGATAGCCAGCTTGCTTTTGGGAATACTTGCCATCTGCCATGCCCACTTGGGGTTTATATCAGTTCTGGGCATCTGAATATTCTGGAGTTCACTTGAGTATCAGACATTACAGTTCCTTAGCTGCCTCCCTAGCTAGAAATAATAAGGTAGCAAATGCAATACAAAGAAGAAAGTTTAGGGGAGTTTCTTTAATGACTAAAGTATCAGAAACATCTTCCAGGTGAAAGTTGATTGCAGTCATACCCACCAGCAAGGAGTCTGGGTAACTACAAACCATGTGTGTAGTTACCCAATGTTTTAATCATTCCAGATGGGCAGAATTTCTCTCAGCTTACCACATCATGGCCTAGAGTGGACATCACTTAGTAGCTCAGTCTCCATGTGTTCATGTAGAAGTTACCAGTTCTCATGAGGGAGAAAATTTAATGTCTAAAATATCTGCCCAAATAAAACCTTAATTGAAATATACCTTACCCTGAGCAAAGTGGCAGTTTTCAAGAAATCTAACAAGTGATGAGGACAGAAAGAATTGGAACCCTCATATACACTGTTGCTGGGAATGAGAACCAGCACAGCACTATGAAAGTCAATATGGAGCTTCTTCAACAAATAAAATGCCTGAGAGAATCTCAGTCAAAACAGAGATACCCACACAATGTTTGCTGCAGCACTGTTTGTTATAGACAAGTTATATGGGTCCAAGGCACATTTCCATGATCAGACAAATGGAAAAATAGTATGATAAATATAAAACAATGAAGTCTTAGTCAAACACCGAAACATCAAGTCATGGTATTTGCAGAAACATGAATGCAACCAGAGGTCAGCATATTAAGCATCATAAGCTAGGCTCTGTAGGACAAACACTGCCTAATTTCTCTGAGATGCAAAATACAAAGTTTTTTTTTTTTTAACAGAGAAATGAAAGAAGTTGGATGGAAGACTATGTAGTAAGAGATTGTGGTGCCCAGAGAAGAAAGGAAAGGAAAACAGATGGTTAAGGGTGGGGAATACAATCAAAGTCCATGCTGTACACGGGTAAGAATATCATAATTATGCTTTCTTTTATTTACAACGAACACATTCCAACTTAAAACAAGAAAATAAGACATTTGCATGCCCACAGTACTTTATTAACATCCTGACATCCTTGCATTTTAGAGCATGGTGCTGACTCTGAAGCTGTCTTCAGTCATTCCCATAAAGCACAGCTAGTATTCTCAAGTCACATGGGATTAGTATGTTTTCCATTAGGGAATGATCAACTCAGCGGCAATTGAAATTCTGTAAAACTCTTTTCTGTGCTCTGTCACCATTGTGTGATCTTAGGGAGGAAACAGATCAAGACTCCTAGGTTTGACTCCCTCTCCTTCCTTATGAATGGTGCTTCTACACACAACTTATTAATCTCTGATGTGGTTTTATGGAGGGCATATGGTTGTTATTATGCAAAGTAGAATTAAATGAAGTCATATAAACTAAGTCCTTCTCATAAGTGTCGACCAGTACTGGGTCCCAAGGAACACTGTTCATTAGTTTGCAGTGTAGTCACAATGCTGTGAAATTGAAACATCTGAGCAACTTTGGAAGTGAGAGTAGGAGGCAGTAATTTTCATCTCTTCCACAAAGAAGTATACACCTGGGTAACAGCCATCCCCAAACTGCAGAAACAGCACATTAAGCTTACTTGTCCAGAAATATCCACCCACCTCCCCCACCTGCAAGGCCTGCCTTAGGGTTACAAAAACTTTTTACCATCTGCCACTTCCATGGATTATGACATTTGAAGGTGCCAGCCAGAAGGCAAATTTCTAGTCAGGGAGGTACAATCCACGAACTCATTTACACTAATTAACCCTTTAGCTCCAATTAAGAGAGTAGATTGTCTGTCTCCACAGCCAGGCCCATCCATCTAGCCAGCAGTGATTATGGGTTCAATCGTCACTTGGCTCCTTTCTGTTCATATCATTTAGAGACTGGTAGCCGTGGGATGCACTTCTGGACAGTGTGGATTTAGCTATGGGCAAGAAAATTAAGAAAGGAAGGGAACAGCAGGAAAGATATGTTTCTCAGTAAAGGTTTAGTTGAAGGGTGTGGTCTGAACTGGGAAATGCTTTTAACAAAACTCTCCTCCAAAATTCTTTCTAAAGTGCTCCCTGTATGAATTTGTAGGCTGCGAAATTTAGATTACTTTCCTTTCAAAACCTGAATTCCTAGAGTATGAGGATTATCTACACGAGGTGATTAAGCTGCAGTGCTTATGGAAGATGTGGAGAGTGGGGAACTAATTAGGTGTTACACCAGCAATGGGATGTTACATCAACACAGGGGATCTATTTAATAGCTAATGTGTTGGGGCAAATGAACAAGCCTAATCGCCTTGCTATCTGGTGATTTTACAGCTTTGTGTGAGCATGCAATGCAAGGAAAACATACATAAAACTGTGTCCTGGTAGCAACCTCTATATAACACTGCAATATGGTTTTTGTGTATGGCCTTTACTGTGAACTGTTTTGTGGGATATTTAGAACCCCCAGTACTGACAAAACAAATGAGACTTGGGAAAGTTACAGGAATCACTAAAATTCACCTAGCCTACATGTTGCTGAGGAGAGATACTGACCCGAGCTTCCCCTCACCTATGGTCAGAGTCTTTTATCATTCTAGTATGGGAATGAAAATTTCATGAAGTTTTATTTCACCCACCACCCACCTCACCCCTGCTTCTGCTGCCTCCACTCCACAGGCAAAGCCTATCCAGTCCATGTCTGATGCCTTGCTCCGATTTCTTTTGGAAGGCATAAGGAATGATGTTAGTACCAACTGCTTAGAGCAGCTGCAGAAAGTCATTAACCAAATTGCTCATTACACCTTTATAGACACCAAGCAAGTCTGCCTGCTAAACACAGATATAAATATAATGGGTAATAATGGTGATGGAACATGATAGAAATGAGCAGGGCTGAAAGGGGTGGAAAACAGCTTCAGGAGGAGATGTTCTCTGTTGCTCTTTGCTTTGCCTACACAAAGGGATCAATTGAGAATACATATTTTATAAACAAGTCTATCCCTTTACACCCCAACCCGAGGCAAATCTTCTTTTCTGAGACAGCTCCATTGTAAATGAAAAATGGAGATCTTACTTGGGGCAAAAGAATGTATTCAAGGTGAGATTTTTCAGAAGCCTTTATAAAAATGGAAAGTAGCTACAGCTTTGTAGCTGAGTGAGAAGTTGTCTGCAATACCCAGGACAGATATTGGGAAGTGTGAGGACCAGCCAGTGCTGCCTGTCCACAGAAAGACCCGAGTGAAAGATTTGCTACCACTGAGCAGACCATACGGACAGGACTAGCTTTCCTTTTCATGAAGGGCTCTGAGTCGGACTTTCAGTGGCCCCGCCAAACTCCTCTGCCTTGCTCATTCTCAAAATGAACCCAGAGAAAAGATGGAGAGAGCTGAGGCTGCCAGCCATGCCCTGGAGCAGTGTGGCAATACTTCAAATGTTAATATTTTTAATGCCAGTGCAGAGACTCATGTTTGAATTTTAGCTGGGAACGAAAATTATTGTAATCCTGGTTAGGGATGTCAAATAAGTGTGTAGCATAGAAGCAGCCGTGCAGGCTGGAAATGACAGTGACAGCAGGCAGAACATAGAGAGGTCATATTATGCTAAAAGTCAAGGAAAGGTTTTAGGGACATAAGTGCAAAAACTTGAAGCTCTTTGTGAAGATATATCTAGAAAAAGACATCATGGAGAAGAATAGATATTGTTTCATCTAGAAAACAATGACTAGGACATGTGAAGACATGACATGACAGTGAGCACTGAGATCACTGGAGTTTGAAATGACCCTTCCGTTTTTTTCACATCCCTTCATATGTAACTTTGCTTCTCTTCCCAGCAGGAAATGAAGACACTCCACTCCACACGCACCCACACACCTCTATGAACTGATTCAGTGGCTTGTTTTGACTTAGGAAATTTGAGATAAGCCCAACTTCGAGGAGCCTTTGAAGACTCCCAGTCTTTTGCATTCTCAGACTAGCAAAAGAAGAACTTAAGCTTCCTGCAGACAGCACTGCCCAGGCTAAATCAACTCAGCCAAGGCTTTCCCTAAAACCAGCCATCCTTGGCTAACTGACTGCCAACACAGATCAGCAGCCTGTTAACCTCAGTTGAGTCCAGACTGGAGAAGCGAAGATGCCATGGTCTACCAAAGATATTGAGAAATATCAGTATGTGCAATCCTGAGGCACAAAGTTTGGAATGGTTTCCTTCACCATGCTAACTAACTAAAATAGTTCATCTCTACAAAAAGCTAATCCACATGAAGTTCTAAGGAAGGATAACACCTTTGGGCACAGCATTTTTATTATTAAAAGAGATCTTTTAACATAATGATTCTATAGTATTTCTATTTTAATTAGTTAATTTATTTTTTAAAAAAAATCTATCTTTCCCCATTTAACATACAAATCCCAGTTCATACTCCCTCCTCTTCTCTCACTTCCTTCACCATCCCCTCTACCCCCAGGCCACCACCTCTCATCCACTTTTCAGAGTGGGAACTCAACGAAGTCTAACACATTGCTTTGAGGCAGGACCAAGGCCCTCCCCACTATATGTAGGCTGAGCAAGGTATCCCTCCAAAGAGAATGATTGCATTGGTGGTCCAGTGGATGAATTCTCTGTAGTATCTTTTGGCCACAGATGGCTGAAACAACCAGAATTGACCACCTAGGACTTTCCATTATCTATCTGACATCACCTCATGACCCTTTTGGTGCAGTCAGTTTTCTTTCCTCGTTGGTAGAAAGCTCCAATGTCATTTTAAAAGGAGGTTTGCTGCTGAATATCCAGCTGAGCCCTGAACAGGATTTAATCTGAAACAAGGTCTCATTTGGCACTTAAAAGCTATAATTTGATGTAATTAGCCATTCTTGTCAGTGCTGAACATCATCTAAACCACGACTCTGTGTAATAGGGAAAGTTGAGTTTATACGGATTTCCAGTGTTCTAAGTAGCTTGTCTCTTAGCCAAGACTGCTGATGGAGAAATAAAAAGTCTTCACTTGGAAATCTGAGTTCACTTTGCTATTTTAACTGTTAACACTTATTTTTCTCTTGCTTTTCAATCTTATTAACTAACCTTTCTCTCTTTCTTTGTTTCTTTATTTGTTTCTTTGTCTGTTTCTTGCTTGCTTGCTTGCTTGCCTGCTTTCTTTCTCTGTCTTATTTTTTTATTTGAGATATACTTAAAATACCTATACACTAATGACTGAGTGAATAGAATTTTGGCCACACATTGTTTCTTTCCTCATTTCTTCCTCTTTAAAATCTAAAGCATACTTTTGATATAAAAAACAAACTAGTTTTTTAACTTTAACAGAATAAAATATTGCCTTGTTTTTATCACTTGAATAATAAAGTGGTGTGGATCATGTATTCATTGTTTGAATTTTTAAAATTTCATTTGTCAGATTATAATCTAGTCTCATATGCCTCATATTAACCAAATATTATTTGCCTGTAGGGGCTCAGAAATCCCCTTAAGTGAAATCAAAGTGATGATATAAAATTGTTTTTTTTAAAAAACAAATTAGCTCAAGCAGCAACAGTAAGATCACTAGTTTTACTTCAAAATGATGCACTCAGTTTGCTAGCATCTGAAATATTAAAATGTGGATTTTTTTTTTTTGCATTGGTACTCTAGCGGTTTCCCAGACACAAGGCTCACTGGTCAGGCTCCTCTTTGGTTTCTATGTTCTGTCTAATGACCATGTTCTGGAAGTTTCCCCTCCATGTTCCATTGCTTTCTTTTTCCTTTCTTTCTTGTCTTCAAGTCGGCTTCCCTGAGGACAAAGATCATTTTGTAGAGGCATTTCCCTGCTGCTACAGGAAAAAAATAGAGCAGGATGTAGATTCTGGTTTATCTTTCCAGATAAGGATAGGACCTCCCTATCAGTTAAGTGTGGCTTTGGGAAAGGGAAACCGCCTCAAGCGAGTGAAAGCAGTCCTCAGAACTCATCAGTTACAGGCTGATGGATTCAGAACCATGGACAGGGTGGTTCTAGATGAGATGGGTATGCTAACTCAGTGCTTTGAGGGGACTTGCTGCTCAGGGCATCTGAAACACACCCACTGAGATCATAAGTATGGATCCGTCAGAAAACAGAATGCAAGCCTCATCTTTTGAGAGCAGTGGGTTAGCATCAGTTATATGGGAGGTTCACTCTGGGTGCAGGCTTGTCTTGTTTTCTCTCTCCTTTTTCAGAAGCTCAGTCTTTGAGAACAGGAAATCCCAGATATCAGATAATTTTGGGGGAGAGGTGAATTATATATGTCTTTAAATCCAACCGTTGTTGCATCTAGTTTTTCTGTTTTACCATTTTGCCTCATTAACTTTGGAAGCCCTGCCTAACTGAACTGTGGCCTTGCTGATTAGAAAGCCAGCCTATAGCCCTATAGCCCAGATTTCTTATTAACATGTACTCATTGTGCAAACAAAGGGATTTCAATATGACATTTTCCCATATGGATATAATACATGGATATCACAGTTGCTTTCTCTGTTACAATTGTTTCAATTCCAACCCATTTCCTCTTTCCTGCTCCTATCATCTTTTCTTTTCCCTCCGGCTCTTCACACTAAGTTCACACACACAGACAAGAAAACGTTTCATATTTGTCTTTGTGAGTTTGACTTATCATGATGATCCCCAGATCCATTTTTCTGCAGATGACAAAATTATGTTCTTTGTACATGGATAATGCTCCAGTATTGTGTGTGTATGTGTGTGTGCACGCGCATGCGTGCATGCATGCACATGGTATCTTTATCACATCTGTTGTGATGCTTGATTGCATAACTACTCTTGTAAAGACTGAAAGCCATGGTTGTGCAAGAATCTATGGTGTGGTCATTTTCACTCCTTTGGGGTGGACAGCAGGAGTGGTTTAGGCTGATTCTATTTTAAAGTTTCTGAAGAAACTTCATACTAATTTCCCCAGTGGCTGCACTGGTTTATATTCCCGACCACAATGTTGAGCTCTGATTGGGAGACTGACTCCTAAAGCCTTTTTCTTCTTTCTAATCAATTTAACACTAAATCTGTTTCTTTTTAAAAGCAAAACAAAACCAAAGAAACCCACTAAATTGCCATATGTGTTGGAAAGGAAGAAGTAGAGCTCCAATACATAGAAATAATAAAAACAGCATTTTCTAAGCAAACCTACAACTTTGGCTTGTGTAAATTTGCATGAGTGATCAGTTGGATTCTGGGGTCCCATAACAGCAATTTTTTCCTAAAAATAAGGAAGAATCTCAATAACATATGTAGAAAAATATGGAAATCTACTAAAGTTACTTAATCTGAGTCTCATATACATTTCTAAAATGATGTTCTCTGGCAATTCATGATAAAAAGTGAAAATAATTCTGTATTTACATACTCTATATTTTTCTACATGAGTTATTACTTTATTGTAGCTTCTTGGGAAGAGATAATTTTGTTGAGTACCTATTATGTGAGAGCCAAGTACTAAGTGTTTTGTATAAATTATTCCAGTTTTGGAATATTTGGGTCTCAGTCTACAGAGCTTTGAGCAGATACTGCCCCCTACAGGATGTAGGGTGTAACTCCCTGTTGCTTATGTGTGGGATGCTTATGACTTTTTTTTTTTTAAAGAATACAGGCTAGAAAGACTTGGACTCTTTTCCTTCTGTTTGTTTGGCTCAATTCTGGTATGTTGGTTTTGTTTCCTCCTATTTTAGTATCATCTCTTAAAAGGCTGTTTTTTTTTTCCCCAACAAGATAGACTTGAAGTTGAAGTGGATAAGAGCTGAGAGGGCCAGGGAAGAATAGAGGGAGGGGAAGCTAATCAGGATCAATTATATAAGAAAAAAAAACCATCTCTTTTAATAAAAAAGGAAAAAATATTGTTACAGGTGTAGAGAATGGGTTAGGATTGAGTTCATGACTTTTCTTTTTGCTGTTCTGAAAACATTTATTGTCAGAATAAGTTATTTACTGACCAAAAAAGACAAATGGGTCACCTTGGAGAGGACAAACTCGACAATCAATCCTGAGCCATGTGATCAAGCTTGATGTCAGAGTGATGAGTTATGCACACAGCACTTGCCCTCTTATTGTGTGGCAAGGACACTTGGGCTCTATAGTCTTCACCCACCCACTTCCCCTAACAATTCTAATTATGATTGAAGCAGTAGGTTAGTCCAACACGAGGACACTCCACAGAATGCAGAAAACTGGGCTAGAACTGTTCAAGTGTTGGGGTCCTCAAAACCAAGCTGTGAGAAGCATGACGAACATGAAAACTAAGGAAGATTCGACATACTGACAGAAAAAAATGACTTTACACAAAAACCAGGAGAAGCAAGTAAAGAGCAAACTTATTTAGTGTTCACCAACCCTGTCACTAGCTTTGGCAAACTTTCCTAATGAAAATGTTGCTAGTCAGGGATATGAGTGTTTGGTAGAGTAAGTACTCTGTAACTTTTCTATGGTCAGAAAGTATTCTACAATTTAAATTTTCTTTTTAAAAGGTAGAGAAAAAATAGCTCAAAAAGTAATCATGCGACTGGCAGTTGCCGAGTGGGTGAAGTTATTGAATATGCATAGGCCAGATTTTATCTAAACACACACACACACACAAGTAGTTGAATATCAGTTTGAGATAATTTTCCAGCAAATAATCAGAGGGTTTTGCTCACATGACTGAGCTTAGAGAGCTCTGGAACAAGGGAAGGAAGGATAATTGCTGAGCTTTAAAGATCTTGATAGAGTTATTGTGTTGCAAATTTCTACTTATTCTTTCAGGATGTGATATTCACCGATATTTATAGCAGTGTCAATAGAGTTTTGATGATATATAAACACAAGAGCATGTACACTTTACACATGCAAATTTTGAAGGTTATTGTTAAAATGAAACAGAATAAATAGAAACGTGAGTTGCTAATGAAAAGAAAAGTTCTCAATGATAGCCTTTGGGGTGCACAGCACTTTGCCACAGGACTAGGAGAGCCAGTGGCTGACATTAAAGTCACCCCCCCACATACATTTAGAGCTAGACACAATAGTTAACTCCCAGGACCTGCCTGTTCAATGACTGTGGTAATTATTTCCAATTGTTCAGCAAGGAGATTTTAAAGCTCAAGAGATATTTGAAATGCTCCATTCAAATTTACACCATGTGGTTATGGTTTTCAAAAGCAGGTTCAGCAAATATTCTGGTTTTCTTTTTCTTTCTTTTAATTTAATATTCTAGTTTTCTAGGATATTACATCTTTTTATAATAAATTCAGTAAATTTCATGGCTCTTCACTGTAGAATTAAATTGCACTTGTTTCCTGATGCCTGCACAATCACTTCACAATACTTTGAGTCCTATTCTTTTTCTACTGGGGCGTGAATGAAGTTCCCAAAATGGTCTTAAGACACACACACACACACAGGCCTGGTGTGGTAAGCACTCTGGGGGCAGAGGTAGGTGCATCTGTGTGAGTTTGAGGTAAGTATCATGTACATCAGGAGTTCCAGATCAGTCAAAGTTACCCAGCCTGCTTTCTCAAAAGCAAGCAAGCAAACAGACAAAAAAAAAAAAAAAAAAAAAAAAAACAAGAAATGCTTTGACTTTCCTCCAGTAGTGAGGAATAACAACCTCACAGCTCATTTGTATCCAGTAAACTATGATGACTTTCAAAATCTCAGGTCAGAGGGGTGAAGCTTCTGTCCATGTTAAATGACTATAGCCCCTCACACTGCTACACTCTGAGGAAGCCAAAGGCAAACTAATAGCTGCACTGTGGTCACTGTGAATAGCCAGCTTAGTCTCAGTCTCCATTTCTGGAACAGCTTTACCAGTGGATGGACAGACATTTCTAGACTCTACACCCTCTCCCGAGGCCTGTTCCTAGCTTTCAAGTCTAGTCTAGTAGAGATTCCAGGTGTCAGGAAACAGAGACAAACCACCTCCAGTGACCCATCTGACTTCCTTGGATCCAAGGCTCTGGAGACAGGATAAAATGATGGGTTTTGTAATCAGACCTATTCAATCCCATCATCAAGGATCCCCCTTGTCTACTGAGGTCACTTTTTCAGTCCCTGTCTTTGCTTGGCAAGTTTGTGATCTCTCACAAGGGAAACCCCTTCTTTTCCTCCTGGCAGGTCTTCTCCTGACATGAAAACAGTAAGTGTTCCCTTTTGATCCCCTTTAGATCTCCTAACAGCTTCTCGCCACTTTCTTTTCTATTTCGTCTTGTCTGAGAGTTCACATTTACACAAAGAAGTTTATCTTCCACTTTTATCTTTTTATCCTCCATTTGCTCCCTCATCCTTACTTTAGTCCTCTAGAAACGTCTTTTTAAGCCCCCCCCCACTTTGATGTCATCTTTCTATGCGTGTTCCACTGAGTTTGTCACAGCTATGTGTACTGGAGTGGGTGGCAGTTGCTTCTTGAAACAAGCTGCTTCCCTTCTTCCCTTCTGACCCTGTATCTTACATTTGAGTTTCCCATACATGAGTGCCCTCTGCTAGTATTGTATATCCGGTGTGTGTGCACAAGTGTGTGTGTGTATGTGTGTGTGTGAGAGAGAGGTCAGTGTATTCTGCTTCATGTACACATGTGTACATGTAGGTGTCCTCATTGACACCTCTCCACTTTATTTACTGAGGCAAGGTCTCTTGCTTAACTTGATGCTAGTTCTCCAGCTTACTTATGGGATCTCTTGTGTCTGTCTTTCAAATCCAGTGGTTACAGAGCCCCTCTGCTCCTGGCTTTTATGTGGGTGACGGTGATCTGCTTTATCAAGTATGCCTTCTCCCCAGCCCCCTTGACTGTTTTCTAAATGGCATCATCTTTGTAAATGGCTGTATGTCTCATGTGTGCTCTGATGTGTGGTCTCTGACTAAAGCTGAGTTCCAGCCTCACGTGTTCCCAGTTCTTTAATTTTAACTTCTATAGGATCATCATATAAGCATCTCAAACTGGTTCCAAACAAAACTGAATTTGGAGTTTCGTCTGAGCAGGGCCACTATACTCTGAGTCTCACTTCAGCCCTTTATTCAGAAGCAGCACCTCTCGAGTTCATCACCCAGCCCTAGTCACCACTTTCATAAATCTACCTTTATAATGCAAGTCAGTTATTGAGGCAGCACTACCTTCCCACTCTTGCTTGGCTAAAACCAGTGGGCCTTCTGCCCAAGGACAACTTTACTCTATCCTTAATGTTGGCGGAGGTTTCTGTTCTGCCTGGTCCCACAATAAACATAGAGAAACTATATTATTTGCAATACTGTTTGTCCAAAAGCTTAGGTGTATTTCTGGCTAACTCTTATATTCTAAACTAACTCATCTCCATTAATCTATGTATCACCATGTGGCTTACAGTCCCCGGGCATTTGTGTCAGGTGGGGCTTACTGACTCTGCTTACTCTCTCTCTATATCCCCCTAACTGTGCTCTCACTCGTGGAAATTTATCTCATACTTTAGGTGACTATGGCATAAAAACAGAAAGTGGACTAGACTAGCATTTTAACAAAAACCAAGTCTATCAAGTACTATCTAAGTTATGTGATAGAACTTTTCATCATCAGTAGTTCAGACTGAGGGCATGCACTTTTAACCAAATATGCTGACTAGAACACATCACTTCTGAGGTACAATAACCAACACATTCAGAATAATCATGAGAAAACTCAGGAAAGTCCAAACCCAGAAAAAATATATGAAATGTTTGACAAGGATTCTTCAAAATTTTCAACATCATTAGAAATAAAATTTGACAAGCTGTCACATCCAGAAGATAAGACCAGGAATCATATTATATTTGGGATAAGAATCATAAAATGAACACTAGGTTAAAGCTAAAAAATTAAAATAATGTGTGCGCTTTAACTAGTAAAGTTTTATTTATAATAAATAATTGGAATTAATAATAATAGAGTTAATAGAGCAATATTAGGAGGCTGAGAGATGGTGTAGAGGTTAGGAACACTGACTGCTCTTGTAAAAGACACACATTCGGTTCCTAGCACCCACATGGAAGCTCATAGCTGTCTTCACCTTCAGTTCCTGGGGGCTCTTATGTCATCTTCTGACCTCCACAGGCACGGCTTGCTCATGGTGCACAGACATGCATGCAGAACACCCCAATACATAAATAAACTAACCTTCACAAATAACCATATAACTACAGTTCCCTTAATAGAGAGAGCTGTACTATACAAGGACAGGTCTTACCAATATACAGAGCAGGATGTGGAATAAGCCAGGACTCTCTGTTGAGTCTTGAAACCTTTCTGTACATCTAAAACTCTTTGGAAACAAAAGATTTGCCATTTAAAAATGTCTTCCGCCCATTTCAACATATCCTCAAGTTACATATCTCAGTTCCAAGTAAGTGTTAGGTCAGAGAAGAAAACAAAACATGACCTTAATCACCCAAAGAACCAAACACAAGGCAAAGCGAGATTCAGCAAACACAGTTCCCACAGGAAAATGTGTAGTAGTATTGTTTTTATTTTTAGTTTAAAAAATGAACTCAAACCTCCAATCAAGAATTTTAAAAGGAGGAGTCAATGAAATGTCTCAGTAGATAAAGACATTTGCCATTCATTCTGACAACCTGGGTTCAAGGGATTCAAATAGTAAAAGAAAAGAACATACTACAAGTTGTTTTCTTACTTTATGAACACATGCACACACGCGCATTCACACACACACATATGTGAGAGAAAGAGAGAGAGAGAGAGAGAGAGAGAGAGAGAGAGAGAGAGAGAGAAATATATAGGGGGGGGTGATTAGCTCAAAATTGTTGTGTCTATAATTGCAAAATCAGCATAAGATCAAAACTGACAAAATCTGAGCTTGGATAGGAGGACTCATGAAGTATTAATTTACTGATGCTGGAAAAGGGAAAGGTTGTTTGATTGTTTGTTTGTTTGTTTTTAAGAGTGCATAATCTGGGAGACTACTCAGAACATACTTATGCTCAGTAGAAGGTACAACACTCATAGACATACAGTCATCAGTCTATGGACTCAATGGACTATTTAAAAATGAGCACACAAATTCAGAATAGAAAGTGTTAGAATGGCTAGGGAATGAATAGGAGCAGAGGGCATAGAAATGAATTTGAGCAAGCTGTAGTACGTTCATTTATGACATTCTCAAACAAACCAAAATTTTAATGAAAAAAAATATAATCTGGAAAAAAAACAAATTAAGAGTAAAATAATACTTAAAGAATTTGAGAGTTGTAATGATAAAAAATAGGTTGAAGAAATGAAAAGTTTGACGCTTTTAATCAATAATCTAAAACTAAGCATGTAGCTCTGAGTAATTGCTGTCAGCATGCCTCAGAACATGGCTCATTGCCAGGAATGAGATATAAATCAATAAACCAAAATGCTTCTTTGCTAGATATAGCCAGAAAATATACAAAGCATAAATGCAATTAGTAAGAAAAACAAATTACATGCATTGAAATAATTTTAATTATAATAAGTTCTATAAGTTGACATATATAATTTTGATAATACAGAAAGCATACAAATTGAATGTCAAAACAATTCTCGAAGGAGGTACAATAGGAAGCAGAAAAGTTGATGAGAAAACCTACAAATATATTCAAAGATTACTTCAATAAATTTAGTAAAAATAACAAAAAACTGATTTGAGTGAGAATGGATCCTATAGGTCTATATATTTGAATTCTTGGTTTTCAATTTTTGGAACTGTTTGAAAAGGATTAGGAGACCCACCCTTGCTGGAAGACATGGGAAGAGACTTTGAGGTTTGAAAACACTTGTGCAGGCTAGGCATTGTGATATATAACTTCAATTCCAGCACTACAGAGACAGAGGCAGGTAAATTTCTGCGAGTTCTAGGCCAGCCTGGTATATATAGTGATGGCCTATTTCTGTCCTGGGGACTCAAGTGGTAGAAAAATAAAACAGATTCTTTCTGACAGTTCTAGCTCTCTCTCTCTCTCTCTCTGAAAAATAAACTAGATTCCTAACAGTTCTCTCTCTCTCTCTCTCTCTCTCTCTCTCTCTCTCTCTCTCTCCCTCCCTCCCTCCCTCCCTCCCTCCCTCCTTTTCTTATCTCTCAAATGAAAATTAAAATAAGAACAAAAATATGAAACAGGGAAATTGTCAAGCATCTGAGTACAATCGGGACTACACAGTGATTTCAGGAAAGACTGGTCTATACACTGTATGAACCCATCTCATCTTCCCTTCTCAAATTAAATAACTAACATAAACCCACAGGATTTGTTTGATTTTAGCATATAATGTAAGAAAAAGAACAAAACAAATTTCAGTACACAAAATCTTAACTTTATAAATAATATAATTGGAAAACAAATTCTATTTTATTGATATATTACAGCTACTGAATGAGTGATTGTGTGTCTTATGACATATTGATTATCCTGGAGGAACATAAATACATATTAGATATCCATTCCAGAGGGAATCACAAACACAAGAAACAGAATAACGTATGTATTACAGCCTGATCAGCTTAACAAGAAAATTAAAACTAGATCTCTGTACTAGAATTTTCACAAATACTCAGGACTTATAAGAAAATGAAGGACTGTTAGCTAAGAACAAATGGATGCAAATTAGAAGAACATTTGTTTCCAAAATCTGTTTTCCCATCCAATGAGTAACAAGAGCTGCCCACCACATGGAACATACTCTGGCCTAGAGAACACCATATACACCCTAGGTATGCACATTAAGTGATATAAGCCTGTTACAAACCACCATGACTCATGGTGTCTTCCCTAAGCTCTCAAAGATCTAGGAACTAGGACTTTTGATACTGATAAAATTATGATCTGCCTCTTCAGAATAGTCTGAGCAGCTATTGGAGAAATACCTAAGATGTCTCACCCAGATGTGCCATCGTAAAGAACTAATAGCTCGCAGCTGGTAAGTTCATGCTCTCAGGGATCACAGCTTACAGGAGTCTTTCTCATAGTTACGTTTTCAGATATATGTAGTAAACTAAGGTGTATAGGTATATGCAGTTCTGAGAAAACTGTATTATATGTATTATACAAGGAACTGGTAAGAATATTGCTCACTCAAATTATAAAATGCTTAATAGCTCTGTGTGTGTGCGTGTGTGTGTAAGAGAGAAACATATATGTTAAATGTGAAAGATTTTAAGAGTGTAAATTCTGTTACAGATTAAAATATAGTAAAAGAAATAAAAACTCAGATAAAGTATAGATTTAAAAAAAAACTCATACAGAAGAGCAATGAAGAATGAGTTTTGTAGATTAATATCCAATCAAAAAGGCATTTAATAAAGAAGAATGAAAATCAGAATGAATGATTTTTAAGCTTCATAAATAATGGGAGATAAAAATGGGTTTGCAGTTTTTAACAGAGGCAATGAAAGTTTCCAGAAAGTGAAGAATTCTCTTGCAATTATTAAGAAAAATGCTTTCCCTCCAGAAAATCCAAACCCAAATCATCACTGATCTGTCAATATCAGTAGATGTCTTTTCTTTAAATCCTTTTAAGCTTTCTAGAATGTTCCCATCTGTCATTTCTTAATAAGGCACCTGGCTCAATGACAAATAAGGAACATATCCAAAATAAAGAACCAGGAAGGGTCATTGCATCTCAATAGCATGAGAGCTAACCATTAAAGGTTTGTTACCCTCTATGTGCTGTAGAGTAAATCAAGTGGCTTTAATGAAGAATTTTCAGGTTAATTTGACAGAATCTCTTATGCATTCATAAGTCATGATTCATAGTCAACTTTGGAGGCTGTTATTGACAAGATGGAACCCATACCTGACACTGATTGAGTGACCAAGAATCAGAGACTAGATAGATTGCAGACCTGGGGTAAAGCCAAATAGTAGTGATCTAAAACAAAAAAAGAAAGAAAAGTTGCAATAAAATGATTTCTAACAATATTCTATTTTCCTCATAGATCAGTGCCTTATTCAGTTATAATCAAAGAAGTTTCCTCCTGCAACAGATAGGAACAAAGTGAAACACCAGTATGAATAAAATCTTAAAATCTTTGAAGAAGGAAATTGAAGCCAATATCAGAAGGTCGAGAGATTTCCCATGATCATGGATTGGTAGAATTAACATAGTAAAAATGGCAATTCTACTAAAAGGAATCTACAGATTCAATGCAATCATTATCAAAATTACAACGCAAAGAGATATTGAGAAGAAAATTTTCAACTTCATATGGGAAAGCAAAAAACACCAACATAGCTAAAACAATGCTGAATAATAAAATAACTATTCCAATTTCAAATTGTACTACAGAGTTATATCGTTAAAACACACATGGTAATGATACAAAACAGATATATTGTTCAGTAGAATCAAATTGAAGACCAAGATGTAAGCCCACATAGCTACAGACACCTAATTTCTGGCAAAGAAACCAGAAGTACACACTGAGGAAAAAAAAAAGGTAGTATCTTCAACAAATGGTGTTCATCAAACTACTGTGTGAATGTAGAAAAATGTGAAAGGATTGATATTTATCACCTTGCCCAAAACAAAAATCCAAGTGGATCCAAGGCCTCAATATAAAGCCAGATACACCAAAAGTGATACAAGAGAAAGTGGGAAATAACATCAAATGCATTCACACAGGTGACAGCTTTATAACCTGAACAGTGATAATTTTAGGCACTAAGATCAACAATTAATAAACAAGACTTCCTGAATCTGAAAGCATCAGTAAAGCAAAGGACACTGTCAAATGGATGAAGTAAAAGCCCATAGAATGGGAAAATATTTTTACCAACTTCAGATTCAGTATATGATTAGTGTCTAAAATATAATATAAATGAATATAAATATCAGTAAAACAACCAATCCAATTAAAAATGGGGTAGAGATCAAAACAGAGAATTCTCAACTGAGGAATCTCAAATGGCTGAAAAATATTAAAGAAATGTTCAGCATCCTTACTCATCACAAAATACAAGTTAAAACTACTTTCAGATTCAATATTACACCAGTCAGACAGGTTAAGATCAACAACACAAGTGTCAGCTCATGCTGGTGAGGATGGACAGCATGGTGAGCACTCCACCACTGGTACTTGTACTTCCATTAAGAAACAAATATGGCAGTTCCTCAGAACACTGGGAATCAATCTACCTGTCGACCAACTATACCATTCTTGGGCATGTATCTAAAGTTCACTTTACCCTCCCACAATGATACTCACTCAACAAGGTCTATTGCAGCTTTATTAATAAATAGCCAGAAAACAACATAAATGTCCCTCAACCAAAGAATGAATTAAGAAAATATGGTTTATTTATACAATGGAGAGTTGGTCAGTTGTTTAAAAAATGAAATTTGCAGGCAAATTGATAGAACCAGAAAAAAATCATACTTAGTGAGGTAGCCTAGTATTAGAAAGACTATGGTATATATTCACTTACAAGTGGATGCTAACTTTTAAGAAAATGATATTCAAGTTACAATCCACAGACCCAGAGAGGTTAGGTAAAGGGAAGGGTTATAGACAGGAATCATAGATCACCCCAGGAATGGGAAATAAAATGGACTTGGTAGGTGGACTAGGGTGAATGGGGCTGAGAACATTAAAGATCACCTGGGGGATGTGTGGGAAAAGAGTGCTGGAAAAGATGCCTGAAACTGAGGGGCATTTGTGTATAGTGTTGAAAGTTAGCAGAGTGGAAATTTCTTTAAATATAGGGAGTGACCATAGTGATGACTACTAATAAAGAATGATATGCAGTCTGAGCTGGCTATCTTTTGTAGACAGGCAAGGATTCTAGAGGTGGTACTGGGTTTAATTCAATGGAATTGTTGGAGGGGATTCTATGGAGATCTCCAAACAACTTAGGTTGATGCTAGGGCAGAGGGTTGCCATCTGAAACCTGAAAGTAGGTCCTGATTGCCAAGGACATCATCTACACATCTTGCTGAATATAGAGAGGTTGAGCTGATACTTGCATTGAGACTTCATCCATATGTTCTAGTCTCTTTGGTGTTGGAGGTTACTCTTCAAGTTACCTAAATAGAAATATGGACACCAAGCCAGCTACAAAATACTTGACCAACAATCTGTCTAGCCTTAAAGATTTTTGGAGGAAATGATGCCAGGGACAGACACCCAGCCAATCAATCAGCTACAGAGTAAGCAGGAAAGAAAGAGATATAGAATAAAGAAAGGCAAGTGGCCTAGAGACAAAAGTAGACAGGCTAGTTTAAGATATGTTGATGAGAATCGAGCCAAGCTAAGCCTGAGCATTCATTAGTCTCCATGTATTTATTTGGGAGCTGGGTAGCAGGTAATCAAAGAGTGAAGAATAAAAAATAAAATAAAATAGCTAAGTTATTCTCTTCTAAAATGTCTGGGAAGTTAGCATTGTGATCAAAATTCTATTTCATAGCCACAAGACCCCACAAAATGCCCATCAATACATCCCGCCAAATGTTGGGTACATTATTGTGCAGATTTTTTTTTTGATTACCTGACTGTGGGCTACAGTTTGTTATAATACATTACAATCATACTAAAATAGTTTATTTATCAGAGGAGTTGCATTATACTTTTAGATTTATTTATTTTATTTTATGTGAGTATTTCGTATGTATGCATGCATGTATAGCACCACCATGTTGTGTGCTGATCCTGATACAATTCAGAAAAGGTGAAACTGGAGCTAAGGGTGTTTGTGAGCCACCTGATTGGTACTGGGAACTGAACTTAGGTCTTCTACAAGAACAATAAGTGCTCTTAATAACTGTGCTATCTCTCTAGCACTGAGGGGCATTATTCCTTAAAAAGAAGAGAGTTTGGTTATTGCTAAACCTTTGTAGTATGCCTAAGTGTGTCTTTCTAAAAGCTACACAGATAAATGAATGTCATAGCTATCATGTGTGTCCATGTTACAAGCATATAAACACTGAAAAAGTTACTTTTTTCAAGTGCATGGATATAGAAAGGACAAAAAGATGATTTTTAGAAATCAAGTGAATCTAGGAGGGTGGTTTAGGACAGAGGATAAAGGTGCTTGCTGCCAAAATCAATAGCCTGAGTTAAATCCTCATCAACTCCATGCTGAGAGAAGAAAAAGGAGCTCTACACGTTGTATTCTGACATCCACATGTGTTCTGAGGTATTCGCATGCTCTCCTCACATCAGTAAATATAAAAAAGACTAAAAAATGTACAAATGTTGTTTTCTCTAAAATTATCTAAATCAGATACCAAGATTTTTGGACTTTTTTGCAAAAAAAATTAATATATTTAATGGGGCAAAATGCACCTATTTTAAAATCTGAATTTGTTTCTTTTTCTGCCAACACTGCCTTTCAGAGTCCTTGAGTTCCAGTCATGAGAATGTGCTACAAGAAACATATGGGTAGTCCAAGAGAATATATCCTTCTTTTTGAGAAGGAATCTCACAAATATTGCCTCTTTCTGCATCAGTCAATGACTTACTTTATCACATTCTCCTGACATATAAATGGGATACTCTTCACATTATGAAAGTCTTATCTCGTATCCTCTTATACCACATATGTAACTTTGCCTTCTCAGGCTGCTCTTCAAAGAATAACAATCAATCTAGGTGTGGATGTTACAGGCCTCTTGGGGGCCCAGAGTCAATACCAGTTGGTCTGTAGAATAGAGGAGAGAGAGAATCTCAGGTCCCAAGTTGATAGAACGCAAGATGAATCTGTGAGCTCCACAGAGAAGAGGTACCAGTCATTGACAGGGACCAATGGAAGGTCAGTAATTAGTCTTCCATTCTAAGAAACCTCAATCCTCATATAGCTAAACACCATAGTAGAAACAGCACTAAATAGGGAAAGATCAGCTGCTACTAGGGCATGTTTATTAAAGAAAGATTTGCACACATGTCTGGAACAATCTATAAACTAAGTACTGGTGTGGGATTCTCCTCTGTATGCTGTGAATATCATTGGTTAATAAAGGAACTGCTTGGGGCCTATAGCTAGCTATAGGGGAACAGAGCTAGGAAGGGAAAACTAAACAGAATGCTGGGAGAAAGGAGGAAGAGTCAGAGAGAAGCCATGTAGCCCCTCTGAAGACAGATGCTGGATCTTTTGAGGGTAAGCCCAGCCACATGGCGATACACAGGTTAATAGGAATGGGTTAAACGAATATGTAAGAGTTAGTCAATAAGAAGCTAATGGGCCAAGCAGCTTTTTAATTAATACAGTTTCTGTGTGATTATTTCAGAGCTAAGCAGCCAGGAACTAACTAGTGGCCTTCCTCCTCCAAAGTACAACTCAAAAACAACATGTTAGTAGCTAATGATTAAGTGGAGACCTAGTAGAGAGAGAAAATATATTACAGATTGAACAAGGATCTTTTTCTTTATATCTGTGTAGTGGGAACTGCGGGCTGTGTTCCTGCCGCCCCAGCTCCTGGTCGCCTGGCTAGCTTATGCCCCGAAATAACAACACACAAACTGTATTCTTTTAAACACTGCTTGGCCCATCATATCTAGCCTCTTCTCGGCTAACTCTCGCACCTGGACTTGCCCATTTCTAATAATGTGTGTAGCACCCCAAGATGCACTTACCGGGAAGCCTACGTTCATCCTGGGTCAGAGCTTCATTGCGTCTGCCCCAGAGAGGAGAACTATCAAGTCTGAGCTCACTTCCTCTTCCTCCCAGCATTCTGTTTACTCCACCCACCTATGTTCTAACCTATGAGGGCCAAGCAGTTTCTTTATTTTTTAACCAATGACCTTCCTCCATCATATCTGAGTTTTAGTAGGAGTTGAACCTATGATCCATGCTTGTGCTTTGTAAAACACCTCTTTCTAAGAACTTGACATTTATTACACTTCAGGGTGTATGTAAATTACCTTATCATCATGCATTGGAGATCAGAGTTCATGTAAATGAGCAAGCTCATTATTGACAAATCCACGTGTATCATCCTTTGCAAACCTCACTAATCAGTCACCAACACCCACTATAAAAACTTGCTTCAGTAAAAGAACAGAATGATGGAAAGAAAGCACAAATCTGTCCTTTGTGATATCAAGGAAATGGAAAATAATCCTAAATTGGTTAAATCATGTCATGGACCTGACACAGTCAAGATGCAATTAAAATATGATTCATCTCTTACACATAAAATATCATAGTGAATGAGACAAAGATGGAATTTAGTTTAGGCCCTTGAGCACCCAGTTTTCTTATAAACCTGTCCTGTGATATTGGTCATCTCAAACTATTTTTCTGTAATGTTAATTAATTGTATTTTTACCTGAGAAATATTTTGTGGGCATTAGGAAAATGGATGCAGGAAGATACCCACTTATTTTTAACCCAAGTCATGTAAATCTTCATTCAACATGTTCCCACAAACTGGCATGGATTCCCCTACACAAGGAATCAAAAAAAAAAATCAGAAAAGCAGAGAATTCTGAGTTTGCAGCTATCACAGTATGAAAGAGTTGAAGGGCAATTCTTCATGGAAAAGAACTGACTTCTTAGTAAAGATACACGAAAACGCTAGAATAAAAAAAGTTTTGTAATAACCATAAGTTATGACAAATATATTCTCTTCTTAATATACTGAAGATGATCTTTATAACACAGCACTTCATTAATGAAAGGAAGTTCATGCATGTGCATGCATATACACAGGCAACATCCAAGAATCTTAAAATATAATCAGTCTGGTTCCTTCCTTTCAGTCCTAAAACACTTCTCATTCAACACTTCCCAATCACAAACTGTTGCATAATACAAATGTCTCAACTTTGCTCAAAAAGTTCTTGATAGAAAAAGTTATGTCTCGTTCTCTCATGTATCCCAAAAGTAAGTTATATACTGTTTTGGGACATAAAAGGACTTAAAAGCATGCTTGTGATAAATGAGTTCTGCAAAGTTAAATCTCTAAATAAACAGACAACTTGGATGGGACTGGCAAGAGAAAGCAGAAAGGAAATTAAACACAGAGTTTCCTTATGTTGGTGAATGCATAGAATAAGCAGATATGAAGTTATGCAACCAGAATCATTAGACATAACACAAAACAACCACATTCACAGAACACTAACAGGGTTCTTTCCAAGCAATAGGTCATGCCTTGCAGATGTGAAGTGCTGTCTGCTTTTAAAATATCACCAGGCCAGTGTGAAGACGGTCTTCTTCCACCTGTCCAAACAATGGAAGTTAGCGGTGAACAAACATGCTTCTTTCAGACTTGTAAATACTGGTAGTATCTGTCCTGGAGTTAACTAGTTTTACTGGAATTTTTAAATGTTCTGAGTGCTTATTTACCAAACATCATCCAATAAAGAGTAATGAATATCCTGTGTCTCAGCTGTTAAGAGAGTATACTACTGTAACTAGAGGACCTGAATTCAGTTCCCAGGATCCAAGTCAGCTAGGTTTTTTATTTGGGGAGGGGGGATTCCATATGCATCTTCCTGTATGGACACTTGGATACACACACACACACAAACACACATGCACACATGCAAAACTTGAAAATATTAACTTATGTTAACAAAGCCTTTCTATGAAAATCAGTTATTTCATTCACAAACCAAGTCATTCTGAGATCTTAAAAGTGGGTCTTCAAAAAAAAACCTCAAAAAAAAAAAAAAGTGGGTCTTCGACATTTGTTCTGAATTTAAATACCTAACAACAACAATGGAGGAACCTAGGGTCTGCCCAAGTCATCCCCAGTAAGGGACAGTACACATGATCAAGAATTATTGTCCTGCTTCTGAGGCAATTTTTACAGTGAAAACCATAGTCTCTGGATAGAAAAAGCAATGTGTCTCTGTAAGTCATAAGTGCTGCTTCAATGTGACAGGCTGTACTGTGTGTACTCATTCCTCTGGAATATTCTGTAGTATGAGCATTTCTTCAAAAATATCAGGGGCTTGTATTTCACAATTCCTGAAAATGCCCTTTAGCTCTGAAATGATTTCTGCCTCATCTTTCATTAATCCAAATGAAAAGTCCATCACCAGGAAAGTCAATATGACCTTACACACATGTCTGTCCTTTGTTTTTTTTTTTTCAGTGTTTTATTTTTGGATTTTTTGTTTTTTGTTCTTTTTTTAAAGTAAGTTATTAGAGATTGTCGAAAGAACATCTGAAAGTTGACGAGAACAAATAATTGGGGGCGAACGTGCAATATAAGGTGGCAGCAACACAGTTATATGGCAGTAGCTGAGCAAAGAGGCATGATTTTGTGGTTCCAGAAACCAGGTATGACTTAATGCAGTGGTTAGAATTCAAGGAATGGCTGAATTCTATCTGCAATTTGACTTTCTACTAATATTTCATCAGCAGTTACCAGAATCTCAAACTGCTGACATCTGACCATGTTCTCTCCTGAGAACAAGAAGGGGAGAAGAAGGGAAGACCCCCCTCTATCTGTCATCCCCCATGTTTTCTACACATCAAGAACTTTACAAGTGTTCTATTTGAGATCATATACATGGACTTAACACCGACTGATTGGAGAAGCTGAGCCCCCATGTTCCAGAGTAATTTAGCTCTGGGGTTGAATTTGTCAATACTATAGTTTTCTGTCAAGATTCTCCATTAATCACTCTCCCAATGATTAATATTACTAATAATGTTAATATTAATAATATCTCTCCACACATGGCACTGATAATTGGAAATGAGCTGTTTCACTCACCTGAGAGGGAATGGGTTTGAAGATGAGAGAGAAGGAAAAAATTTCACTTCCTCAAAGCGAGTCTCTACACGCAGTCCTACAGAGCTTTTAGAGTTCTCTGTCTGTGTGGTGCAAAGATGATTTGAAGACTTTCCAGGGTTTCTTCTTACCAAAAATGCTTTGGCTCTCATCTTTTCATGTTACGGTTCCCAGTCATAGCACAGCCTTCCACACTTTGCAGAGGAAGGGATACTTTCTCCCAAAGAATTCTTTTAGAAGAACAATAAAGAAAGAAATTCAGATAGTCTCCATTATGGTAAGACAGTGTTTGAGATCTTGGACAAGTGTATGAATTTAGAAAAAGAAGTTTAGTTGTTCTTGTGCACCTTTCTTAGAGGTATGTGCAATTTATATGCATTTGCATTAATAATAATGAGAATGATAAGGCCAATAATGATAGTATGCACTTACCTGGACTGTCTGAATGGCATGTGCCTTGAGGAGGTATTTAATCCATATACAATGACCGATTTCCTAGAATCCTGTTACAGGTGCACAGTGTTACAGCCAGAGCTTGACTCACTCTTCTAGGTTAAAGTTTCAGTGTCCTTTCGAATTTCAAAGGTGGTTTATACTATATATCAGAAATATTAAACCTTCTAACAGTTGCGTTTACCTCACAGTACAGATGACACTCCCAGAGAGTAAAAAAGACTCACGTTTTTGAGATTGGAAAGTTAAGAGCACAGACTGCTCTTGCAGAGGACCCAAGTTTTGTTCCCCGGACTCACACTGGGAAACTCAACTGCCTATAATTTTTCTAGTCCTCGGAGATGCAGTTTCCATGAGTACTGCACTCCTGTGCACACACCCACAAGCAGATAGACACATACACACATACTTAAAGAAGGAAACAAAGTAAAGTGACCTATAAAGTTGTTTACAATGCTGTACATTTCACGTTATAACAATTGTTCCTGGTTCCTGGGCTTCATTTTCTTTTCTACTTTCTAATAGTTATACAGCTGTGTCTTTGATTCTAATGAGCATGAAACAATATGATAATGTCCCTGAAAATTTAAGGGATATTAAATTGCTTGAATTAGAAACTCATAAAATTCTTTTAACCACATAATGAAAATGTATGGACTTGCATTTACCAACTTATTAACTTTCTTGTTTTTGTATTTTTTTTGCTTCCTGTTTTTAGAATTTAAAGTACCCGGACTACAGATGTAGGCAAAATCCACCCAAACAAGGCAAAGAAAGTTGGCTGAAAATTCACTGCTGTTTATTGAAGAAAATGACTGTGGTATCTTGGTGCTTTATTAAACTTCAAAATTCAGTTAAACTCCCCAAAACTTCTGCTGCCAAAATTTCTTTTTGCAAAATGTTGCTTTTTAAGTCATGTTGGTAACAGTAGCCTACTTCTATAAAGATGTAGGGGCAGGGGTTATAACTCAGCTGGGTTTAATCTTAACCATAGATGTGTGAATACCTGGAAACCCAGCATTAGGAGGAGGATGCAGGAGGATCAATAATTCAATGTCAATCTTAGATATATAATTAGTTCATACTAGTCTGGGCTACATAATGCTCTATCTTTTAAAAAAGAATATATTTAAAAATTAGAAGATCGAGGTTAAGTTCCTGATATTTCAAAATCTTGGCTCACATTTCTAGTATACTCTCATAATTTTAGTCTTGAAATAAGAGTTATGTGGCTGAGTCTACCCCAATATCAAGTTTTCATTTATGCTGCACACACATTTTGCCAGAATGCATTATTTCAGAATAGCACTTTTAAAGACTTTGCAACAAGGAAAATAAAAGGTTTCATATTAGAAAATCAGCATTAACACTGTGATCCAGAGGAAAGCAGATGAATGACTTCAGTACAGTGGTCAATTAAATACATTGAATAACAATGACTCAGTCCCAGAAAGTTTTCCTTTCTCTGAGTATGACTTCTACAGTTTCACAGCTAACTCTAATACTTAAAGCCCTATTAAATTTAGTCATGTTTTTATCCCCAATCCCAAAAGCTCTCTGATTATTCCAATAGTTGTCAAAGTGGAATGTTATCCAATATCTATACAAACTATAAAATACCCCTGAGAGAGGACGATGACTTGAGTAAGTGTAAATATAGATCAAATTCCCAGTAAATAAATCCCTGTGAATGTTTTCCCTGAAGAACAACTTATTGTAATAATGAAAGTGAAAGCAAACGAAGTAGCTGAAAGGCGGAGGAGGAGAATAAAGTATGGCAGAGCCATGTAACATGGAGGAAGAATCATAAAATGTTCAAAAGAAAAATACTTTGTACTTTGGGAAAATGTTAAAATTAGTAAATTGTAAAAATCAAGTCATAAAATAGTTTTTATTGCTGTTAAAATGTGTGTGTATACATGCATACTAACTTTCATATAAAATTAAGTAAAGATGCTTTCCCTTTAAGTGGGTGTGATATCATGAGTGTTTTTTTTTTTTTTTTTTTTTTGTTAAAATAAAATGAGGGTCAGTGTGATGGCTCAGAAGTTGAATGCACTTGTTACTAAACCTGATAACTTGAATTTAATCTCCAGGACCCACATTGTAGAAGAAAAGCAATGTCTATCACTAGTTGCCCCCCATACACACATATGCGTACACACACAATGCACAAATAAAATAAATGTAATTAAATAATTAAATAATTTTTTTACAAATATTACTTTTTAGCTTAATTTGAGCATTATATTTACAGTAAAAATTGAAACATATAATATAATTTCCTTATAAAATGTAAATTCTCAACCTGCAAATGGCATAGATTTCTTGATATTGTGAAAAAATGTGTAATGTGAAAAATAAAACCTGAATATCATAACTTAGACCATCTTTGTGTTCTAATTGCCCATCTTTGTTGAATTATTTCATCCTCATCCCACTCCTTATTATCCCCATTATTATGGTGGGACTGTAAGTTAGTACCACCATTGTGATAAAAACATGGGACTTCAAATAGTATGAGACCTATCCAAACCCCTAGCCCAATAGTAGTAATATGCCAAAGTGTTTGATAAAGGACATTATGTATGCCCATGATTATGGCATTGATATATCTACAATGTGAAATTAAGGAGTCTATAAAGACATGAAAGTGTAAGGAGGATGAGATACATACGTACATCTATGGTCTTAAAATGCTATTCTTACTCTTTGCAACAATGTAGAAGGAACTAATAGTCATTACATTAAGTGAAATAAACCAGACATGTAAAGAAAATGCTACATGGTCTATACTTTGGGAAAGTAAAAAGTTTGTTTGGTGGAATAATGAAGTGAAGTCACAGTCCCTAGTAGTCAAAAAAGATGGGAACAGGGAATGGGAACAACTTAGATACAGTGCACCAAACACAAGATGAACCTTTGCTCTGCTTTTCTAGTTAGCAGTAAAGTCACTATTGGTTACAAGATGCTGTGATAATACATTTCACATGAGTGGTTCTCAGCACATGGAAATAATCACTATTCTGAAAAGGGAAGTGTTGTTCGACCATTATTTGATCACTATAAACCATACATATCTATCAAATTATTGTATGGTCCATTATTAAAATGTATGTCTATCACAATAAAACTGTGAGAGTAAAAAATAACAGAATCCTACTTTATTTTTGATTTTATTTACTTGTTTAGTATGTGTGGATACATCCATGCCAAAGTAAGCATGTGGAGACCAGAGAAAATCTGCCAGGAATTGGTTTTCTCCTTCTACAATGTAGGTTCCAGGGGTAGAACTTGGGCCATCAAGCTTTGTAGCAGGTGCCTTTACTGAATGATTAATCTCATCAGTCCTACATTGCTTCTTTAAAAATAACAAGGAAGCTGAATAAAGATATCAGGTGTTCAAGGTCAGCCTTGGCTACAAAGCAAGGGTAAAATTGTGTGGAATTAGATTAGATTCTGTCTAAAAGTACTACAAAATAAATCAGTTAATTATGATATAAATCATTCCATTTACAGATGAAGAATGAACCACTGGAATTTTTGGTTGAATAAACACAGGTAATTAAATTCTCACATGTATTGGGAAGAATTAATTTCAGAAGTTGAAAGTCAATGCCAAATGATTTTCAATGTAGATTTCATTTCAGTATAAATAATTATGAATTTCCTCTAAATACCAAGTCCTGGGAATTGTGTGTACAGTAGTCCATTTAAGATAAATCTTAGCGTTCCCAAGTTTTGAGATCCGGAGGCTGTGTTACCTTAGGTCATTATTTCAATTAAGCTGAAGTGTTGGGGCCAAGGTACTGAAATCGATGAGACTCCTTTAAAGGGTCTGCCAAAATATTCCGGCCCCTGAAGCTGAGCCTCAAAAGCACTACTGAATATGAAAATTATAATAATTCTGTATCCCATGGAAGGCATGGAAAAGGATTTTCTACCCTGCAGCAAGCATCATGTTGATTGACACAGCTAACCTTCTCTTTGAAAAGTTTCATTTTTCACATGATATACTCCATGCATCTATATGTGGCAATAGAGTCCAAACAATCCATATGCTACCAAAGGGCATGGTTTCGCATAAAACATGACTTTTTTTTCTAATCTCCATCATATACAAGATTCACTTTGGATCCAGTGAAGAAGCAAGCAAAATGCGAGTCTCAAAACTTATCAGCCTCCAAAGCTTTACACATTATGTTTCACAATCAACGCTAATATGTATAACCAAAAATTTGTGTTAAAGGCATTCATAATATAAAACACATATTAAAAGCAGGCTTATTCTGTCATGTAGGTAATGAAATTTTAATATAATGTGTATATACATGTGTGGGAAGGAAAAGGGCATGAAATACACTAAGTGTCTCACTTGCTGTCACATTCCAGACACAGAATGTCATTTTGATTCTCTCAGTACTCAAGCTGTAGATTTTGTAGCAAAGTTGTCACCTGGTGAAAGAGTTTAGAATTTTCTGACACATCAGAATTACTGAGAAAACGTGGTACTCTGTGGGAGATCCTAACTTACCGGCATTCAAAACACTCCAGTGGAAGGTGTAAGACAAACATCTGGTTCTCCACCTCAACCACATTGCCCTCCTGTAGTCTCTGAGAGAAGTATCATGGAAAATGGAAATCCCACTCACACAAAGCAAAAATCATTCATTCCCTCATACTTCCAGATGTGAAGTCCATAACATTGTTTATTTTTCCGAAACCATTTTTTTCTAAGCAAATCACAGAACTATGAGGCATGGACAAAGAAAGAGAAGACTAAAGAAGATGAACTGTTGTCAGGAAGAACAGGGCAGCTATGGGAAGTGAGTTTCTATCCACAGTGCACATTGCCTTGATTGGCAAGGACTCACAAGGCTGCATTGGAGAGTGTTGAGTGACATGGATTTGTGCAGATTCTATTCATTTAAGCATTTATTCTAGCATTGATATTTTTTTCCTCTGTAAATGTTGTAAGCTCCACCTGAGCTACCTTTATTGTTTCACACTGAAAAGAGTATACATCTTATGTGCAATAGAGACTTATAGGAATCTTCATTGTGATGGGACTCTCACTGATGCTGTGCTTCAGACCAGAAACATATTGTGAAAGTAGAGGTTATAGCAAATAGATAATCACATCTCCTAACTAACACAATGAATGAATCATCGTATTGTTATTATAAACTAAAACTCATGGTATATGACAATAAATCATCAAGATACTAATGCTTTAAAGGAGAGAGAATTAGCCTTTTAAAAGATTTGTTATATTTTGAATTATGTGGATGTCATAGGGTTTCTATTGCTCTTCATCACCATAGAAAGTCAAGACAGGAACTCAAGCATCACAGGATCATGGAGGCAGGAGCTGATGTAGAGACCACGGAAGAGTGCTGCTTGCTGGTTTGGTTCCTGTGACTTGCTCAGCCTGCTTTCTTATAGAGCACCACCCCAGGGTCAGCACCACACAGTGAGCCAGGTTATCCCTCACTGCACATAAATGAGAAAATGCCTTCAGCTGGATCTCATGGAGTTACTTCCTCAGCTGAGGCTCCTTCCTTTCTCATGACTCTACCTTATGTCAAGTTCACACATAAAATCAGTCAGGGCAGTAGATATGGTATTCTATGTATGAGAGTGTGTACACGTGTATGCAGATATCTGTAGAATCCAGAAAAAGGATGTTGAATCCTCTGTAGCTGGAATTCCAGACAGTTATGAGACACCAAGGATCTTGGATCCTCTGAGAGAATAGCAAATGCTCTTAAATCTTAGGTCATCTCTCCAGCCACAGGATAGGCCTTTTGAACTAACAGGCTGTTCCTACTGACTAGTCCTTTTTGTAATTATAGGAACTAAATACACTTATAGTCCTATTCTAAACGTAGACACCAAAAGATTAATGAAGAAGTACTGCAGCCTAGGAGTCCAGCTCCTAGAACTGCACTGGGGTCACAGCAAGAAAGCCTTAAAAAGCAATGCGAACTTAGCAGAATTTCCTATCTATCTGAAGTAAAAGACTCAACATACGGGATCTGAGGTCATGCTCTTTTTGTTTCCAACTCTCATTCTCTACTCTAATTCTCTAATATTTTGCTCTAATTTCTTCTGCTCTTATTCTTTTGTTCCATATATCTCTAATTTTCTTGTTCACACAGCTTATATATACATATTTACCAACAAACTCCTTTCAATAAAAAAGTTACAGAAACTTCTCAGGGTCACAATGCATTCCTTGAGTAAGTGATGAGGAGCAGAGTCATTTACCTTGGCAACACATAGGTGGGGTGGAGAGTTCTGGGCGTTTCAGCACTCTTGGACAAGGTCTGGCATTGAAAAGCATCCCAAGCCTAAAGATGTATTTAAAAAAAAAAATCCTGCATGCTTCAAGAGCACATCAAGGGAAGCCTGTAACTTTTTTATTCAAGGCTGAGGTCAGATGACTTCTGTAGCCCTGGTTAACTATGAAACTTTTTCCACTAAAGCTGTTTCTCTCTGGACTTGGTTAATTGGTTGTTATTCTTATCCTCTATCTAAACTTTAAGACATAAACATAGTTAACTGAGCCTTGAATTGTAACATAAACTGAGGTTAGGAGTTTGTACAACTGTTAATTGTTAAGGAACTTAGCAGGGAATGGCTGCTGGTCTTTGTTATCAGTCAGGTTTGGTTAGAGAAACTGGCAAATGATCCAGGTCACGCTGTGTCTACAAGGTCTTGATCTAACAAACCAGACATTTGCACCTCTGCCCCTGAGCATTATCTGTGAAAAGTCTAACTTACGATCTATGCATACAGACTCCCAGTCTAGTTAATGTGCCCTGTCAGCTTAGCTAACTATAGAAAATAGTTTCCTAAGTTTCTCACCACTTTGTGGAACAAAGGCTAAACTATGAGAGCTTGTTTTATTCACCAGAATTACACAGTGTGGGGGGAAGTCATCCTTCTGTCAGTACACAGGAACAACAGTGTCCAAAAAGGGAGAAACACACTACTATTTTAGGAGAGAGATCATAGTTTCGAACTAGAAATTTACCAGCAGAATCGATCTGTTATACGTAAGCAATGGACCCATCAACCTTGTTTATGTATTTATTCTTTATTTGGTGGGTCGACCTTATGAATATCAGCTGTTATTTACTGTGTTGTTCTTATGGACCCAGACAAAGAAGAACACAGGACATTTTATTTCAAACGATTACTCTGGTGTTTGGCCTCAACCCGCTTCCTGATGAACTAATAAGATGAAGTTTTCCACATGAACATAATAGAAAAAAAATGGTAATAAGTGTATGTTAGTTAAAGGTTCTCAAATAGTCCTTGCTCATTTAAACTTCATTCCAAGAAGATTAGGGCTTGTTCTGAGGGAAGCTGAGCATGACATGAAACTGTAAACCTTCCAGTACAGATGAAGAGGGTTGCGTCCTCCTCTGTAGTGTAACAAGTAAACCTTTGCAGGGACATAACTTTAATTACTACCATAACACTAAACAGAAAATTAAAATCGAGGCTCAAAACATAACAAGTATATCACAGAATATCACACCACCATAGAAAACTGATCTTCATAAAATTTTGATGTGTTATGAAAATATAAAGAGACCAAAATAGTTTGATACAGTGTAAAGAAAACTATAATTTGAAATATAATTTGTGATAAAAAGTACAAATTTTAAGTAAGTAATTAGGTACAAAGTATAGATTCATTACAAAAGCTAGTACACAAATATGAAAAAGTGAAGATTACCAATAATATACAAATTAAGAAAATTACACAAAGAATTTTATTAATTAACTAACTTAACACACCTGCATCATATTTACAATATTTAATCTATGCTTTTAAAACACCTTTCATATAATAATAATTTTAAAATATATTTTCTCATTTTTCTGCTAGCACACAGTAATTTTTAAAGCTATGGCCTTTGTTGTGATATTTTACATGTATATATATATTGCGTTCCTCCGATAAACCATTTTGTCATGCTCCCATTGTGATCATCTGATTCCTCCTAATTTTTAGTAAGGAGAATAAAATTAAAATTTGCTCCCTTCATAGTTAATCAAACCCTACTCTCTATGGCTAGTAGGGTTTTCTTTAGTTCCCAGGTGTTATCATATTGGCAATGCCATTGTTGTTACATTAGTCCCTCTAAAAATGATAATCCTGTATTTTCCGAGTTCTGTTCTGTAACTAACTTGGAAATAGAATCTTTGTTGGTGTGACCAAGAACTTTCAGCTTAGATAATCTTGAATTTAAAATTTATTGTCAGTAATTTGTTGACTAGTTTTGAGGAAAAAAAGACATAGGAGAGAGACCTAGAAGATGAAAGTAGAGATTACGTTGAGATATCCATTAGGTAAGGAGTGCTGAGGACCAGTAGAGACACAAGCCAGGAGATAAGCCAGGAACCGACTCACCCTCAGATCTACCATGTAGGCTGCCCTGCTCACACCCTGGAATACTCACTTCAAGCCTTGATAACACAACAGAATAACTCCTGGCAGAAAGAATAACTTTCTGCTATGAATAACTTTCTGCTGTGTCAAGTTACCAACCTTGTGGTGATTTCCTAGGGCACCTCAGAAACTAACATAGCCAAGTGTTCCTTTCTTTCAATGCCAAACCTAAGAATTTCATCATTTCATGATTTCTACAAAATTTTTAAGAAAATTTTAGTTGATGCTTGTTAGCCAGAATTTTTAATTATAGTTCTCTGTTCTGTGACATACAGTGGATATATGTTATCTTTTCTCAATACTTCATCTTAACAAAAGAATTGATAAATATATATAGAGAGAGATAAATATATATATATATATATATTCCATACCTTACAATTCTTTACAGTTTTCTATATTAGAAAAGACATAGATACTTTTTCCTCACTCTAGTTCCTCATTTTCTGTTTTACATGGTAGTTTTCCTCTGCATCCACAACTCAGGCTGTATTTATCTATGACAAAAATTCATTAAATTGTATGGCTCCTGGTTCTATATACCTTATCAATTGCAATCGAACAGATGAGGCATTGGAAACTTGTGTAAAATAACTACATACGTAGATGATGGAATCACAAAACTACATGAAACCATGCTTAAAATACATGTAGTCCATTTATCCATTGCTTACCCAATCCCAGAAATTACATGATCATCTCAACAAGCATATACACAAGGTGAACTGTATCAGAAGAATGAGCACAAAGCTACAACAGAATCATTTCCTGAAATAAATAATAAATTCACTGCAATAAATGAAGAAATAAATAATATACCTTCTTTCTAAAGTATTCACCCCCAAAGAGAATGTGTTTGTTGAACACACAAAAAGGGGCCATGCAAGCAAGAATTCGAAGGCTGCTACTTCATTAGCTTTGTAGTAAACTGACTCCCATGATGGATAATTCCTACTATATGAAATAACAATAACAAAATATTCTTTTATGTACTACTAAGATAAAGAGACAAGGGAGTGTATGTTTTTCCAAATCTGAAGAAACCATCTAAGTTAGTTTAAGCTACAGCAACAAATGACTATTATCTAGACGTATGGGACACCAAACATTTATATCTGATATATGGGGCCTGCCATATCCAAAATTAAGTTCTCTGATATTTCATATCTAGTGTTCAGGTTATCATAATCTGTCTTTTTCATGCTGATGTGAGAGCTAAGAAAGGAAACAAACTCCATGTCTCATCTTAGGAGTTCTGCCTTTCTGGAACCAACTACTTTTCAAGTGTAATATTTTCTAAAATTTTTATTTTGAATTAAGATTGCAGCATATGAATTTGGGGCTCATGATTCAGGAAGTTTTATTGAAAAACAAATGCCCTGGGAATTGACTAAGTTGTCAAGACTGAGTTCCATCTCAGGATCCTCATAGAAGAATAATATTATTCCTACACACTCAAATACATTCATACAAATATATAGATGATAGGTGATATATAGATATGTAGAGAGAGAGGGAGAGAGAGAGAGAGAGAGAGAGAGAGAGAGAGAGAGAGAGAGAGAGAGGGAAATAACAAATTCCTTGCTTTGTTTTCTATTAGGAAACCATGACACATTTTTCAAATTTTCTTTAATATTTTACCTTCTATAAAGTAATCACCCATGAGTTCCTAGGCAGGTTCAAAACCATAAAGATATTACAACTAATTCAATTTGCTATTTAATTAGGATGAAATCTACCACATGCTTCCCTTGCAAAATTATGAAAATTGTAAACACAATGACCATTACATGCACCTGTGTATTCCCTCTCAGCATGAAAAAGAAGTCAATATCTTTCTTTGTAGATGAACTAAAGATATGATGTATGAAAAAATTCAACATTAAACAAATATTTCCCAATGCCAAACATCCTACATATGTCAGGCATGTTTGTTGATCAGGGAAAATATTAAGCCAAAAAACAGTCTGTACTCGACAGGAAGTAGAGGCGGGTCAATAAGAACAGGAAAATTCTGGGAAGGAGGAAGCCCATTGCTCCCCAGTCCTGTCCTAACCACAGAAGAAGAAAGATATGATTGCCCCACTGAAAAGGGTACGGAGCCATGTGGCTAACATATACAAAAATAATGGGTTAATATAAGTTATGTGCTAATAAGAAACCTGAGCTAACGGGCCAATCAGTTTATCATTAAAAAAAAAAAACAGTCTGTACTCAATGTGTTAGAAGCTAGAGCTATAAGAAAATGAAAAGCAGACTGAGAAGAGGATCAAAGTAAGAAAGGCAGTTGGAGATATTAAAGGTTTCATCAAGATTAATTTATGGAAGAAATAATATTTGAGAAAAAGTTCCAGGAAGAGAGGACATTAGACATGTAGATGAAAGAAAACATGTTGAAGGCTTTCCAATGGGAGAAATTCTACGATATTTTAGAAGCCAGGGATAAGACCATGTATTGCTGATATTTAGGTGGTAAGGATGGCAGACCAGGTCAGAAAAGTAGAAAGGGGGTCAAGCCCTCTAAACCAATTCAAAAATCTCAGCTCTATCTTGTGAGTGTTGATGGAATGGAAATCCCTCACAGCCCATTAATATATCTGTAAAATCTCAAATGTTGAAGTTTGGAACAGAACACCATGAGGAACCATTGCTTAGCTCAGGCTGTTAGCAAGAATGGCGATGAAAGATAGACTCTGGCCATGGAAATATGTGCAGGAGAGACTCCAGGATTATGTAAAGGCTTGAAAGTAGATAAAAATAGAGAGTCAGGCTGCGTACTTTCCCCAAAATAAGTCAAAATGTGGGGTTTAACACCAAATAAAATAGGGGAAACTATGGGTACTGCAAATTATTGAAATTATTGAAAGGCTTTTGATTTGGATGACAAATTTAGTTTTAAATGTTTTACATTTGAGAAGTTGAAGTATCAAAAAGCAAGTTGAAAAATGCCCCTGGATACAAGTTGAAGTTGAGACCTATAATGCAATTTTTGTTTGGTTCATTAATTGTGTGATTATGAGAAATGAAATAGGCAAGCACTCTGAAAGTAATGTCAGATCACCAAAATGATATTTTATTCATCTATGTTCTTCTGTTTTTAGTGCAGGCATAGAATATGGAGAAAAATATTTTTAATCATAATTATGAGTTTGCACATAAAATTCACAGAGTTATTAAAATGGGAGGTAAACTAAATTTGATGACAGGGATTAAGACTACCTACTTGCTAAGAAAGTTTGTTCTAGGAAATACCGTGAACCAAGAAGGGGAAGAGGTGGAAGTTAGCAAACAATTAAATTAAAGATCAGTAGAGAGCTAGGTGAAAAGACAGAAAATGGTTGGCTAGAGGAGCAATGCTTGAAACAGAGATCTCTGGGGATACAAGAACCACAGAGCATGCTGAGCTGGAAGGAGAAATTAAAATTTTGGAGATGAGTAAGATTGCATAGTTAGTAAGTGCTCGCTTTATGAGAACTTGGGTTTAATTCCTAGAACCTGAATAAAACACGTCCATCATAGTTATGTGCACTTTTAACCCCCAACACTGTGGAAGTGAAGACACGGAGACCCTGGAGGCTAACTTAGCCTAATTGAAAAGCTCTAGACCAATGAAAGTTCCTGTCTCAAAAATCGAAGTGGACAGAAATTGAAGAATGGCACCCACAGTAGTCCTCAGACACACATACACCTGAACACCTGCTTAGAAACACATATACAAGAATTAAGTTTAAATAAACAAAACTAACATTGAGAGTGGCCGTAAAGCAGAAGCTGAAACAGAGTAAGGCGGTATGTCCAATAATTTGGGCAGAGCAATGAATAGCAGGAGATGAATACCCAAGAAGAGGTCTTCTGGGATGAAGAAGGTGGCAGCAACACCAAAGATTAAAATAGGGAAACACGTGGACTCCAGCTCTAATGAAATACCTGGACTTTAGGAAAGCTGCTTCTTGAATTCTACAGGGGAAAGAGTCTCCAGAATAGAGACAGGCTTAGTTAAATGAGTGAGATGTGGAGTAGAATTCACCAAAGAGGAAGAAAATGTATGCCACAGGACTATGGACTGCAGAATACAGAAGCACAAACATTCAAGGACTGGGGAGAGAGGAAAATGAGATCTGAGTAAAATAATGTATATAACTACATGATGTTTAAATACTGGTAAGGGAGCCTGACTTGGGGTGATATAAACAGGAAACTGAGATAAATCCTGGTGAATTCAACACACATAATAATGGAGGAAGTGAGGACATTGAAAGCACCAAGAGCTTGTAAATAGAATATCACAACAGACAGCAGCCATGAGGCATCAGTTTAAAGGATGGATGGAAATCTAGGTGGTTATGTGATGTAAATTTCTCTCTTTCTTTTAAATAACAGAGGATCAAAAGCAATTCAAAAGTATTTTTGTTGTGTGTCACCTGACCTGTATAGCAAGTGTGTGTTTGTGGAATTTACCGTGGCTTGTGGATGGCATCAACAAGCAACACTGACACTTAACATAAAAGAACTATCCCAAGCCTACTGCAACAAGATACCAGGCTAGTGTTAGTCCAGACTCAAATTAAGGTGTTTTGTAAGGCTAATTTGGAAAAAAAAAAAAATTCGGCAGCCATGTTTTGGGAAATTATCCTAAATAAGGTGGTCTTAGTTCAGATTTCTATTACTGTGATAAAGACCTTTACAAGATACTTGGAGGAGAAAAGGATTTATTTCAACTTACATTTCCATATCACCATCAGATTGAAGGAATCAAGGCACGTACTCAAGGCAGAAAGCTGGTGTCATGAGCTAGAGCAGAAGAGGAGTTGCTTGCAGGCTTGCACCTCATGACCTGCTTAACCTGCTTTCTTGTAACATCCAAGACCACCTGCCAAGGATAACAACATCCACCCCACATCAAGCATTAATTAGAAATGCGCCAGCATGCTTGTCTATAGAGTCTGAAAGCATTCTCTCAATTATATATTCTCCCTAGCTTGTGTCAGATTACAGTATCAAATGTGAAATTGACATATTGTCAATTTGACAGACCAATACATCACTGTTCAGCTATAACCTTTCTTTTCTTGTTTCTCCCCAATATTTCATATCAGTAGCTCAATATAAAAAATATTCAAATTTTAAAACCCCCGCAGTGCTTTAAAATAGAAGTTTTAAACATTCAGTTTGATTAAAATACCTGGTCTCTTTAAGATGTCAAACTTTCTTTAAAGGTTAAAAGTCTATGGACACTTGTAAAATCAAAAATATGTTACATGTTTTCTACTTCAAAAGGAAAGGGACAGACTGTGGTTACATTAAAAATCAGACAAAAACCAAAGACAAAAAATGCAAAGTTCAAGGTTTGTTGTCTGAGACCCACTCCCAACCCTATGGACTGTAAACAGTCTTGGAATCGGCACTTCTGTAGGTCTCACCTTCACGTCACACACAGAACGCTTTTTCTGTGATGCGGTTAGGAAGCTTCACCAGAAGCTTCTCTGGGGCTCTCTTCTGGGACTCGGTGTCTGCCGTAGCATGTGAAGTCTCAAATTCTCTACAAAACCCCTTTTGCCCTTGGGCTTCTTCTGCAACTGAAGCTGCGCTATCACCAAAGCTTCTCCTGGTCTGATACCCTTTGAAGCCTCAGCTGCTTTCCATGACTCTTTTCCTCCTGCAGAACCAGTACCACCTGGAAAACTGTATGCCATCATGAGGTATAGCTGTGCTCCTCTGGACCACAGCTTCTGTGTGCTGACCCTGAGGTTAAAAAAAAAATCTCCCTAAGATTTGGTCTCATATAAGAAGACACAATCTCACACCAGAATTCCTGGTCCTCTGACTCTTACCATCTTTTATGCCTCCATCTTCTACTATGTCCCATGAGTCTTAGGGATTTTGTTATAGATGTATTCTCCAAAGCTAGGCACTCCACTGCGATGGTCCACAGGAATTATTAGTGAGATTTCAGTTAATAAAGCAGAAGGCTGACCCACCAGAACAAATGTGTTCTAATGGAGATAAACCCAGTTCGCAAGGAACTGGACCTACAACCTTTTATATATCAGCTGATTCCTACAGCAGATCTCTTGTGAAGGCATAAGCATTCTCTCTTTGTGTAAGATTCAACAGAGTATGCATAAGTGGGCACAACCTTTTACCCATATAGTGGTATATTGTGTTATCCACACACCCACAGAGTCTGTGGGACCTCCAGTCGGAAATTTAGTCAAGAACTTAATAACCTTGGTTCCCACAGACTAATCTCTATTTTGTTCCTTGAGATACATTAGAAGTCACCTCCCTGCAGCTATCTTCCATTTGGCAGGACATGCAGTCAGGAAAGGAGTCTTTTATATAGATCACATTGAGACCTTCAAAGACAAAGCAACATCCAAACTCAGAGAAATGCCTTTGTTTTGCATCTGTATATAAACTGTAAACTTTCCAGAATAAAAGAGAACAGCAGGAGAAAAAAAAGAAACTGATGCAGTGAAGTATGTCATGGAGATTTCATTTCGCCCTCAGATCTAAGTCCCGCACTTGCTGTGAGCCTTCTTCTGAGCTCTGAAAGAGACACCGAGGCTGGCACTCAGACGTCCCTGATACCCCATTGTCAGTTGTCTTTGTCTTCACCAGTTCTGGATTTTTTGTAATGATTTCTTCTGCAAACTGAAGTTTCTCTGATGATGAATGAGAGCTACAGTTGAGTGTGAGTCTAAGAAAAACAAGAACATAGAAATTATACTTACTTAGGTATAAGTGGCAGTATTAAGTTCTTCTACATGGTCCATGGACTCGCTAGCCATGTCCATTTGTCTTATTCTTTCATTTTTTTTTTTGAGGTAGTCTCGCCATGTTACCCATGTGGGCTTCTAAACAGAAGAGGACTGTCTGCCTCTGCTTCTAAGATTAAAGTGGTGTTCTACCCTGTCTGACCTCTTTTTTTTTTTTTAATTTAAGCTTTCTGTATCCTGAGATGTAGATGTGACCTTGTTCTACAATATGTAATTGGGCAGTTTTTACTTGCAGAACATAAACTTGAAGCTCAGCCACTAGGAACACTTGCTGCTGTTGCAGATGACCCTAGTTCTGTTTCTAGCACCCACAGCAGATGGCTTACAACCACCTTTAACCCCAGTCCAATTGGTCTGACAACCTCTCCTGCCTCCTACAAACACCCATCACACATATAACTTCCAAAAGCAAAGCACCTCTTGTTAAGTTTCCAACACCTGGTGACATAATCAGACCACATCCAACCTAGCACAGGCATAAATGTGTCTATTAGCTGAAAAGTTTCTTTTTGGATGCCTTTCAATTACTTTGCAATTAATTAAGAACTTTCTATTACTGAAGAGAATGAAGTGAGACCCCCGTGTCCTAGTGACCCGAACGAACTGAATCCTGTGTCAAAAGCAGGAAATCCACTGAAGGCGGAGAAAAACGAGCCTGCACCTCGGCTTCTATTTCCTCGGGAAGCCCTTCGGCTCCCAAAAATGTCATCAAATGGGTCTTCAAAGAAGTCAAATGAAAATGGGTCCCTTCCACCAAAAAATTCCCTGAAGACATCATCTGGATTCCGGAATGTGAAGCCAAACTCAAACGGACTGTCGAAATGACTTCCACCTCCTCCTCCACCATTTAATCCTTCTTTGCCGTATTTGTCATAGATGTCCCGCTTTTTTGCATCCGATAACACCTCATATGCCTCAGCTACTTGTTTGAATTTCCGCTCTGCTTCTTCTTTATTTTCAGGATTTTTGTCCGGATGCCATTTAAGTGCCTGTTTCCAATACGCCTTTTTAATGTCCTCAGGTGAGCATCATTTGGTGGCAGCGGAATGGGCAACTTCAAATCAATATCAACTTCTACTAAGATAATTAATGGCAAAAAAATCACTACAAAGAGAATTGTGGAGAATGGTCAAGAAAGAGTAGAAGTTGAAGAAGACGGGCAGTTAAAGTCCTTGACGATAAATGGTAAGGAGCACCTGCTACGCTTGGATAACAAGTAATTCAACGCACGCATTTAACAGAAATGTTAAACCATAACAAGCACCATTTGAGGAATAACAGGAACTTTTTTTTTTGAAGATTTCAAACGAACTCGACTTTCTGTATAACTGTACCTAATCTAAAGTATTTATAAAACAGCTCATCGGAGCCCCTATTTGTCATAGACTTTTGAGTTTGTTGTTGGGACCACAAAATAGGACCATTTTTTTGTCTTTAAAATTGTTGTAACCTCTGTATGCACTTTGCTTTAAACAAAACAAAACAAACAAACCGTAATCCGAGGTGAGCCCTTGAGTAGTGCTAGGACGAGATTGTTCTCTGACACTAGCATGGATCTGCTTCCCATTGTGTTGAACTGTGAGTGAGTAGTGTCAGCCTGCTGTGAAGCTAACGTTGCCAGATGAACCTTCTGCAGAAATATTTCAACTTTATTTTCAGTATTTAGTAATGAACGCTATTACTGCATCAATGGTAATACATTTCTGGTTTAGTGTAAATTAAGGATGTTTTCTAGTTGTGCATGGATGCTGGCAAATTTGTCAGTTCTGAAAATTGTTTAAGTATGTAATGTTAAGCTTAGGTTTAAGAAAAACTGGTAATTTGGGCCTTTGTCATTTGCTTAAAAAAATAAATGCGAATGTGTTTGGTGCATTCTTTCATTAAAAAAAAGAACTTTCTATTACTAAATTTTATTTATACAATATTGTTTATTACAGACAAAAAGTTATACAGCTCATAGAGTGGTATATTGTGTTATTGTTTACTTACACCAAATGAATATGTTCAATCCTCTCCCATGGTCCACATGCTCCCAATTTAGTCAAGAGATCTTGTCTTTTTCTACTTCCCATGTAGATTAGATCCATGTATGTCTCCTTTAGGGTCATCATTGTCGTCTAGGTTCTCTGGGATTGTTCTACTTTTTATCTTTAGGAATCAACACACAGTTTTCTATAGTGTGTGGAGAAATTTACAGTCCTACCAATGCTGTAGTGTAGTTGCTTCTGTTTAGAATCCTTGATACTGCTTGGAGTCTTGTTTATGGAGCAGCTGTGCTAACACAGGTTACACTGTTAATCCATTGTGATATTGGTTTGTATTTCCCTGGTAACTCTTGACACTGAACACTTATTTATAAACTTGGCCATTATTTCTGCATTTCAAAAAATCAACTACTCAGTTCCTTTGTGCATTAATTTATTTTTTTTCTAATGAGTTGGAAAATATAGTTCTATGTAAAACTATTTTGAGTCTTCACAACTCAATATTTAATCACAACTAATATGTTTATTATAATTTAGAGTTTGTAAATCTTTTTCCCATTCCTTGACTGTATTTTCATTATGATGACGATATGTTTTGCTTTGTAGAAGGCTTTTAACTTGATGTAATCAGACATTTCTATTTTTAGTTTCAATACATATAATTTTGATACAGTAAAAAAATTACTGGAAATGTCAACATCAAGAAAAGTGTCTTTATATTTTTTACCACAGGTCTACCATTCCAAAATTTTTGAGGTCTATAAACTGTGCTTAGTTGATATCACTATAGTATAAAGCATTAATCCAATATCATCCTTTTATTTATTCATTCATTCATTTAAAAAGGAACTGATGTAGTCCAGGCTGGCATCCAACTCAGCTGAGGCTAACACTGAGTTTTGGGCCCTCCTGCTTCCACCTTTCAAAAGTGGGATGGCAAGTATTAACTACTATGGTCAGCTCAGCTGTGCTGGGGTTCAAACTCAGGGCATCATACATGCTGGACAAGCACTCTGCCAAGTGATCTATAAGCCCTGTCCATTGTGTCAATATTTTTTCTTGTTGACTTTCAATTTTTCCAACACCATTATTACGCAGAATATCTTTCTCCTTAATAAACATTTGTTCTTTGTACCCCTATTGGAAAAATAGTTAACTATACAAGAGGGGGCTTCACAGGTTCAATTGGTGTGTGTCTGTTTTGTTGTAGGTGGCTGGTTGATTGGTTGGTTTCTTGGCTGCTTAATTGGTCGGTTGGTTTTTGAGGAGGGAATTGTTCCGTAGCCCACATTGGCCTTGACATTGCATACCTGTGATGAAGTTGATTATCATTGTATGCTATAAATTTTTCCCTCTAGTTATGTCAGTGTTAGCTTTATCTGTTTGAATGAGCTGATGCTGACTGCACAGATATTTATAATTGTTAAATCTTTCTCGCACACTGACATTTTTATCACCTCACAATTCCCCTCTTTTTCTCTTCTAACAACTTTTAAGTTCTTCTTTGATGTAAGGACAGCCACCCTTGCTATCTTTTGAGCACTCCATTAAAATGTCTTTTTCTTCCCTTAATTTTCAATCCCTTAAATCTAAATTGAGTCTTCTACAGGGAGAATGGAGTTCAATATTTTTCCTGTAAAATCTGCCATACTTTTTGATCGCTTTCAATTTATTTTATTTATAAACTTAATTACTGGTAGGTTAATGACTTACTAGTACCATTTTGAAATTGTTTTTTGGGTTTTAACTTATTTTATGACTCTTACTTTCCTTTGTGATTTGATTAAGTTTTCTAGAAATATACTTTGATTATTTTATCTGTCTGAAATGGAAACATTTTTCTCTGTAATGACAATGAATATTGTCATAACCAGATACAATTTAACTTTAATTATTTAAAAAGCAACAAAACCTTTATATTTACACACACACTCTCTCCTCATGTTATTGAGCCTGGAATTCTTTGTAAATTACATATTCCCTGAAATATGTTCTTACTTTTAGTAAATTTGTTTCTATTTTAAGTGGTATGCCAAGTTTAGAAGTGGTTTTCATGAATCTGAGAGATGGCTTAGTTGTTAAAATCCTTGGCTCCTCTTTGAAATGACTGGGATTTGATTCCTAGCATCCATATAACTCACAACTATCTATAACTCCAGTTCTGGGGGACCTGATGTCCTCTCCTAGCCTCCCTAAGCACACGGTGCAGACATACCTGCAGACAAAAGCACTTATACACATAAAATATGGTATGTTGTTAATATTAGGGAAGTGGTTTTCTGCCACCTTAAGTTACACTCTTGTGTTGGTCTATCTGTTCACTGCTGGCAGACAGGCGTTCATTCCCACAGGCCTCTGCACTGCTGCTCAGCACCGTTCCCTGCGCCGCTGAGCCCTTCTCATCGGGGAGCAGAGTTGTGTGGAACCCCTCAGGTTTTGCTCTTTGGAGACATCTTTATCTTACTTTCATTTGTACAGATGGAGTTTCCAAATGCAGTATTCTCAGGACACTCTTCCGTTCTGCAGAGCTCCTGCTGAGAAATGTGCCAATAACTTTCCTGACAAAGCTTTTACTCTAAATTCTCCATTCCCCTTTGACTTTTGATGATTTAATCATACGATGATCTGGAATTTGCCTCTTTAAGGGTAAGGAATGTGGAATCCTCTAGTCTTTGTAAATCTGAGCACCTATTTCTATTCCTAGACCTACTGGCTTTTAGTCATTAATTTCTGAAACAAGTTTCAGTTCCTTTCTCTTCTCTTTAATCCTGCAGGGCACATATTAAGCATCATTTAGCATATCCCAAAGTATGCCCGCCTGCCTGGTTCCCTCCCATCTCCCTTCCTTTCCCCTATTTCACTCCTTATATTTTAAGAAGTTCCTAAATTTCCAGTTGGTCCCGTATAAGATTTATCTTTGTTGATTTTCTAGTTTTTTCCTCTATTGTTTGTCTCATATTTCTGGTTTATTTACCTACTCTATTTTCTTGTAGCAGGCAAAACTCTCTGACAGTAAACTCAGCCGGCTATTCAGAGTGCTTCAGTAGAATTAATACCAGGTCCATGATGACTCGGCATGGCTTTCGCACGGTTTGTCAGCAGACTTCAGATCTCGTATCTGGGTGGCAGTTACAGTGCCTCACTCCTTGGTTTGTTCTCACCCTTTGGGTGATACATGTTGATTCCCTCTAAATCTAGTCGGGCTCAAGATAACTAGGCTTACTAGATTGTTGTTCCTTATCAGAAACTGTTCCTTCTCTCATGATCTTTTGAATAGGCCCTCAACACCTCAGAGTCTTGACTCGACAAACTGTAAGAAAAGGATTGGCTTGCTGTGGCAATTAACCTATACAAGGAAATTCTTGAAACATTCTAAACATCTTCAGCTAAAAGATGCAAGCTAGTGTCCTGTATTCTAAACCATCAAGTGGCAACTAACTCTATAGTAATTTTGATTTATGACTTTTCAGCACCAATAAATTTTTGATACTCAATGACTTTTCTCAGCCTAACCAGGACACACAATGGGAATCAATCAACATTTACTTTGCTTATACTCTGTGTTTGGCATTCAACAGTGAAATTCACCTGGTCCAAGGATATGAGCCAAATGAATTTCTCTCTTATTTTGGCCTCAGGTAGAGAAGGTTGAACAGTCATACTGATTAGTTTATAAATGAGTGTCAGTGGCTGAGTAATTACGTTAATTAGCTTATAGTCATCGCCTACATTAAGCTATGCAGGTTCCTCTTTTTCTTTTCTTTTTCTGTCTCTCTCTTTGGTGTTTTTGTGTATGTGTTTGTTTTTTTGTTGTTTTATTTGTTTTTTTTTTTTTTTTTTGATTTTTTTTGAGACAGGGTTTCTCTGAAGTTTTTGGTGCCTGTCCTGGAACTAGCTCTTGTAGACAAGGCTGGCCTCGAACTCCCAGAGATCCGCCTGCCTCTGCCTCCCGAGTGCTGGGATTAAAGGCGTGTGCCACCACCGCTTGGCCTTTTGTCCTCTTAATTGTTTTTTGTCAGTTTGTTTTGAGACAGAGTCTTCTGTATCTCAGATTGGTTTCAGACTTGAAATGTAGCCAAGAATGACCCCTCTACCTCGACTGCCACCCCCCAGTGCTGAGTTGACGGCGTTTGTCCTCTGCCATGTATCTAGGATTCCAATCCTCATGTATATTTGAATGGTGCCTGAGACAGAGGTGTCCAAATAGCTATTGTACATTATTCTATCACCTACAGTTCTGGCCTGGGGGATGTGACATTTAGAAAGTGTTGCTGGTTTGGGGATGTACAACTTGTACATCTGACTTGGTTTTACTTATGTTTGGATATTTTTAACCTTTAGTTTTCCCCAATGTAACCATTCTAGTAGCTTGAGATTTGGTTTTTAATTGTATATGTTTATTAAAGAGAGAATATGTCTCCAGTATTATTTAATAAATTAAATTTTTAGAAAGTTAAATTAATGATAACGACATAAACTCTAAAATGTGTATCCAAAGCCTTCTATGGTGCCATGCACAGCATGTACTTAAGGATTGCTTGCAGGCTCAAATAGCAATTCTGTGTCACATTCTGAGTGCCTGTTCCCCTGCTCCCTCAGATCTCACCCAAAACCCAAAAAAATTCTAATACAGAAATCTCTGAAAATTTTATTCCTCACATCAAAGGTGCAAAATAATTGAATTCATTTTCTCACAGCTGCGTTTGTTTCAGGTCTGCCTCTTGCCAGTATAATTTCATACCACTGCCAACAGAATGTCCCCAGGAAAAATTAATTAACTACAGATTGTACTCTATGTTTAATAATAATTTCTAGTAACTCCCTGATGTCTACAGGACAACTTACACAAATCTTTTGTACCCTGACCCTGGTTTGAACTTGAGTCTTTTATTTTTATATCTAATTTGCATTTTAGATTTATATAAAGAATAGGGTTCGTTGTGACATTTTCATTTATTTGCATTATACTTTGTTAATATTTACTCTCCACTAACCTTTTCTCACCCCCCCTTCCTTATTCTGCAGCCCCCATTTGTCTCCCGAATAGTTTTCCTTCTATTATTTTGCCATACACACATACAGTATATACAATACACATATTAACTCCATATATAAGAGAAAACCCAGGATTTTTCTTTCTGAATAAGTCCCATTTTGCCAATATGATGACCTCCAGTTTTATCTATTTTCTTTCAAAAATGTTACAATCAGAGAAATTCTGGACACAGGCATGAGTATATGGAATCCTACCTCAAACTAGCTTTAGACTTAGACTTAAACTCATTTGATCTCTCTCTCTCTCTCTCTCTCTCTCTCTCTCTCTCTCTCTCTCTCTCTCTCTCACACACACACACACACACATACACACACACACACACACCCAACACCTTCCTCCATCCATCCTTCATCTATTTTTTCTTTCTAATCCCTCCCCCCCACCTCTAATCTGGACAACTTTAAGTTGCATCTAACTACACATATGACAAAGGAATAATATCTAGAATATATACCAATACAATCTTACTTGTTCTAGACATTTTCTTTGGGGCCACCAACCAGATTCCAAATCAGGACACAGAGACTTACTAGTTTTGGATGCTCGGCCTTAGCTTAAGCAGGTTTCTGGCTAGCTCTTTTAGCTTAAATTAACTTGTTTCTCTTTATCTACCTTTTGTTCCAGGGATTTTTACTTTTCTTTCTTTCTGTATTTCATTTTATATTTGCTCCTTATCATGTATGGTTGGCTGGCAGCTGCCTGGCTTCTTGATCTGAGCATGTCCCTCTCTTTCTCCTCATCTATTCAATACCAGGTACCTAAGGTCAAAACTACAGGTTATAAAACAATTTCCAATGGCATATTTGTGTGTGTGTCTTTGTGTCCTTGTTTGTGTCTGTCTGTCTGTCTATCTGTTTCAGACACTATTAAAATACAAAATCTAGGAGTAGAATCCTAGGTATATAATCCCTTTGACTTTTGAACGGTTTCTTGAGAGAAATAGTTCTTATTTAGTTTTGCTGATAAAGTTAAAAATATGTTCTACTAAAAGACAGCTTTGTTTTTTAAAACAAAGCCATCTATCCTGAGATTTCCTTGTTATCATCATTCTAAGTACTAAAACCTTATAAGCATGTTTACTATTTTAAATAAAAATATCATACATTCTAATACTTGGCACCTTAGATTTTAGATAAATACTTATTGGATTCATGAACAAATAACATTGATAAATAAAAACCACCAAGTGTTATAACAGTCTTATGTGTATTAACATACATGAACACCAAGGCATTTAGAAAGCATTTCTCTGTTTCTGGTACCGAAAAATAGGATGCATGGCACTGTTTATTCATTTCCTCAGTGATTCAAGAATCACACTTTAGCCAGGCAGTGGTGGCGCATGCCTTTAATCCCAGCACTCGGGAGGCAGAGGCAGGAGGATCTCTGTGAGTTCAAGGCCAGCCTGGTCTACAAAGGGAGTTCCAGGACAGGCTCCAAAGCTACAGAGAAACCCTTTCTCGAAAAAAAAAAAAAAAAAAAAAAAGAATCATACTTTAGTTACAAGTCTAATAAATATCAAACACTCCCATCCTTTTAGAGAAGTTTCAGCAAGAACAGAATGAAGTATGTCACATATTTTCCATAAACCTAGTCAGTGAATAAAATTAGAATTTTATTCAAGAATACTTTTTAAATAAAATAGAACTTAAAGATGCTAATGTGTACCGTATGGACCTCCTAGCTTTTGTTCTGCAACATCTCAGAGTTTTACATCTTTGTAAACTTTTAAAAAATACTCTGAGAATTTTACTCAACAAGTAGAAAAATATGTACTTGTTTTGTGCCCAGATGTGCTTAGAAAGGTATAAATGAACATTCATCCAAAAATAACTATTACTGAACTGTATAACTCAAATTTTATAAAAGTGTTATATGGTGTATCAAAAACTATAAAACTAATATCCTAACAATTCGGTAAGATCGTGAAATGCTTCTGAGGGAGGCTTACAAAACTGAGAAACAATGATGCATTGCTCCCAGACGCCCACTGCAAAGCTGTCAGGTGGACACACTATGCACAGGCTAGCACTAAGAAAAAACAAAGATCAGAGTGTTTTGACGTCCTTGTTCTCCATCCTAGTGCTGTTATCTCCCTTATTGTCTGCACACTGATTTTCCAGGCCTGGAACAAGTTGACCAAATTGCCTTTTAACTGTTGCTTTGATTTGTACAATAGCATGTTAATTACAACTTTGGGCTCTTCTTCTGCCCTATTGATAGCATGATTACCTTTACCAGTTGGATCTTCCCAGAATGTCAAAAGATATCAAATAAAACTGAACACAGGCTTAAACGTTTTCACCCACCAAAAAAATAAATAAATAAAAAAGCCGGGCGGTGGTGGCGCACGCCTTTAATCCCAGCACTTGGGAGGCAGAGGCAGGCGGATCTCTGTGAGTTCGAGACCAGCCTGGTCTACAAGAGCTAGTTCCAGGACAGGCTCCAAAACCACAGAGAAACCATGTCTCGAAAAACCAAAAAAAAAAAAAAAAAAAAAAAAAAAGTTTTCACCCATCCTCCTTCCAGTAACTATAGTCCCAAAGTGTCTGTAATTTCAGCTTGTCTACAAAACTCTTTAAAAATGACTTTGTTTTAAAGACACCTTTAAAAACAAATCCCAAATCATTTCCTTTTATGCACCCCCTCCATCAGCTCAAATGTTCAAGTAGTGATCTTCTTCTCTTAACTCACTGATACCCAAGGGTTACTATTGCCAGGAAGAATTATTTTGGATAATTACAATGCAGAAAGTACTCGGCTCTGTGAGAGTAATGCAGTTACATGGAGCAAGGAGAAATCAACCTAGACAGCAGGACTTAGTAACATTGCCTTTCACCTTGACGCAAATATCTTATTGTTTAACTTGTTATGATATATGCATAGCATTTAGCTTTATTTGAATAAAATATTGATGACACTAGTGTCTGCATTAAATTTGAATATGTCAGTGAAAGAAAAAGATGTGTACAGCATATACAATCAACAAAATTACTATATTTAGTAATGTGTTTGCTAACTATAGTAATAGCTCAGCTTTCAGAGCCTTCATCTGTCTACCTAGATTCTCCTAAGGTCTAAGAATTGAACAAATAGAACAGGACATTTAAAATCTACAAGTTGAAGGTTGTACTCGTGTGACACATTTCTTTGGAATATGCTTAACAAACCTTAGCCTGTGAGTAAACTATGCAGCTTTTAAATATTCACCCTCAGATAAACTTAGAATAAACAAAAAGAATGAGTGCAAGGCAGAGATGTTGAGAACATTAAGAAGTCAAGCAGTAGATAAGAACTGATATTATCATATAGTCACGGTGACAGAAATACTGCAAAGTTCTAAAATTGTTGTTGTCCTTTTTCTAGACATCTGTTAATTATAAAAGTATTGATAAAATGCCGACATTTCAAAAACATAAATGTTCTGCTATTGCCTAAAAATAACATTCATGCCACTACTTACTTTATTCATTTATTTCTTCTCATCTAGAAATAAGCTCTCAGCCGGAATAACTTTTTGGAGCAGCCTAATTATACAGCTGTCTGTACTCAATTTATTGGTATTTGCATATTTTTCTTGATGTTCACTAGTTCATTCATCTAGTGTTGTGTTCTTAACCAACTTAAAACACAGTAGTAGTTTCAGACAACATTCTGATTCTTCTCGATTCTGTGAGACAGCTAGCAGCTGGTGTACCTTCGTACTTTTGTTGAAAATTGAGATATTAGGTAAAATTCTTCACCTGGAATCCCTGCTGTGATGGACAGGTCTGGTGAGGCATCTGCAACGGGCAGTTAGTGGGTGCTGGATGAGCCTCTCTGTCTCCATGGAGTTTTGTATTATTAAGCAATAGTCTTCATCACACGGTTGCTGTGATTGTTGGAAGGGGAAATCACAAACTATAGGATCTTTTAGGAATATTTCCAGAAATAACAAAGAAAAATTTTGCCATGTCCTATCGATCAACACAAGGTATAAGGCTAGACCAGATTGAAAGAAAGAGCAAAGGACTCTGCTTCTCATTGGAAAGAATAGCTGTATATGCATGACTTGCCTGACTCAGAGTGAAATCATTGGTAGTGACCTCTGAATATGGGTATTTTGTGCTTATCAATCCAGAACTCCACAAAAGAAGACAGAGCCATTATTAAAAAAGAGATTGGGAGGTTTAAGCAAACAAGGCCAACATAGAAGATGCAAATTTTGAAGGAGACAAAAATTAGTCAATGTCCAGAGGTCAAGTATCCTGGGAGAAAGCGACAGAAGCAGAGACCAGGTCACGGAACAGGTCATCATCTACAGAGGTCAATGACTGGTAACTGTGAGTAAAGACAGCTTCCTGAAAAGAGTCTTTCTGCATTCCATCAGATATTCAAGCAGGTAGTTGCTACCTAGTATGGTTGTTATCACTGCAGATGGTTGGGTCTCTGTATGACTTTAAGCAGTCCCTTTTATGTACCAAGGACTTCAGTTGTGATAAACTTCAGAAGGGAGCTGCACTATGCAGGGTAACTCCGGAGATCTAAAGACTCGTTATTTGAAAAACCCTAACAGTGTTTGGGAGATTACCCATAAGAAAAGCCTGTTTCATGTTAAAAGCTCTCACAGATGAAAGGAGGGGAGGGAAAGAGGGAGGGAGAGAGACAAAGAGAGGAAGATTCATTGAAAATGGCAAAGTTTGAACTCCCACCTATGTGAACATGCAGCAGCAGTACATGTACACACAACTAAACATAATATAATAAAACTGCTTTTTAAAACCGGGACACTTGAAACAAGAGTCTTGTCATAAGTTTGATGATAACATGGAATACACAGTGAGTCCCAGGCAAGCTTGAACTACACAGCAACTGTGACAGAGACACACAGACAGATAAATGGATGGATGGACAGACAGAGGGGAGTATTATGAATAGAACAGCAAGGAACATGAATACAAGTCACCATAGTAGGTTATAGAGTCTTTTGGCATTTTCATGTTGTCTGAATCAATTTTCACTCCCACTAGTAAGTATTCTCCATTTTCTACATCCGCACTGGCATTAATTTCCACGTTTGTTTTAATCTTAGCCATTTTGATTGGCCCAAGATGAAATCTTGAAGTAGTTTTAATTTGTATTTTCCTGGTGGCTATTTTTATAGTTCAGCAGCTGGATAAATTTCATTTTTGGAACCTCTATTTAGATCTAGAACCCATTTTTCCCCATTGAGTTGTTTGCTTTCTTGATGTTTGGTCTTTATAGTTCTTTGTATAGTCTAGTCTGTAAGTCTTTTACATATATTTAAGTGATAAAGGCTATTTTCAGTTTTATGGACTACCTTGTTATTTGCATAATGGTGTCTTTTGCTATATAGAAGATTGTAAGTTTCAAGATTTTCCATTATCAATTATTGATTTCAATGCCTGTGCTACCACAGTCCTATGCAAAAAGAAAAGAATCCTTTTCTGTGTTTATAAATCAAAGTGCATTACCAGCTATTTCTCCTATCAGATTAGGGGTATCAGGTCTTATATTGATGTCCTTGATCCATTTGAAATTGCGTTTTGTGAATAAGGGTCCGGGTTCATTCTTCCGCATCCAGTTTGACCGGCACCATTTGTTAAGAGTCTGACTATTCAGAAGTGTGCATTTGGGAGCTCTTTGTCAAAAATAAAGTGTTTCTAAGAGTGAGAACTTTTATATGGGGCCTAATTCTATTCCACTGTCAATGTATCTACTTTTGTGTGTTCCTCACGCTATTTTTATTGCTAGAGCTCTATACTATAACTTGAAATTATAGATGATACTTTCAAAAGTGTTTAATTGTCCAGGATTATTTTGGCTATACCTGGTTCTTTGCATTTACATCTGATTTTTGAGGTTATTGTCTACATTTCTATAAAAATGCATTAGAATTTTGATGGAGATTATATTGCATCTGTTCATTGATTTTAGAGTAACAGAATTAAATTGGTTTTTTTATCATTTTAATGTTTGTAAAAGTTAGAATTCATAATTAAAATCATTTTTCAAACTCAAATTGACCTTAACTTTTAAAATGTAAATTAAACAGATCTCAAGAGATTGAAAATAAATAGTACATGAGGCCAAAACTATCAAATCAATATAACATTGTTGGGTAGAAAAAAAATCAACCATTGGGTTTCTGTTTCTGCACAACAGAACATCTTTGTGTGACCAAATAAGTGGATATATATATATGATACAATTCTCCAGTAATAGAATTGGAGGTGCTAAAATTCAGTTGAACTTGGATACTATATGGAGTTAAATGTTACACTTCATATGTGTGTGTTGACAAGTTGAATGGCATGGAATTAAAAATCCTCTGGACAGAAAATCAAACAATTACGTGGAGAAACAAACTACAGAACAGGGTGAGTGAGCCGGGGAGTCTTTGCTAACTACACATCTGACCAAGAAATAATATCTAGAAAATAGAGCAAGCTCAGTCTTACTTGTTCTAGGCGTTTTCTTTTGGGCCACCAACCAGATCCAAAATCATGACACAGAGACTTATTATTAGTTTTGAATGCTTGGCCTTAGCTTAGGCTTGTTTGTGGCTAGCTCTTTTAACTTAAATTAACTTATTTCTCTTTATCCACCTTTTTCAGGGAGTTTTATTTTTCTTTCCTTCTGTATTATATCTTACTTTCACTGCTTCTCATGTATAGCTGGCTGGCAGTTACCTGGCTTCTGGCCCCAAGTGTGTGTTCCCTCTTTCTTCTCCTTTTTTCTCTTTTTCTTTTTTTCCTCATTCTAGATTTCTCTTATTTATTCTTTCTGCCCACGAGCCTCACCAATCCCTCTCCTGCCTAATTATTGGCCATCAGCTTTTTATTAAACTAATCAGGTGCCTTATGCAGGCAAGGTGAAACAAATGTACCACATCTTTACATAGTTAAATACACATCCTTACATCATTAAACAAATACTTCATAAACAAATATAATACACCTTTTCACAGTTAAAGTAATATTTTGCAGCATAAAAAATATAACACATCTTTTCCCATTAAAATAATATTCCACAACACTATCAACAAAACAAACAAGTCAATCATGAAATAGATTTACAAAGTAAATAGACAGCTCTCATAAGTTGAAGTACATATGGTCAATGAACAAATGAAAAACGTTCAACCTCATAAGTCAACAGGAAACTGTAAATGAAAACTAAGTTGAATTCTATCTCACCGCAGTTATAATTGCAGTAATTAAGAAAGCAAATAAATAACCTTTCCTTATTATCTCTGCACAACTGAATAGGTTTCTAGCATTAGGCATGATTTCCCCTCTGTTGAGTGGGCTTTAAAACCAATTAAACAAGTGTTGGTTTCCACCAAGACCTAAGTGCCACTTTTGCACCTTGAAGAATCCATTGACATGATGGTCAGTGTTTTGGGTCATAGGTATAACAGCTGGATAGGATTTTTTATTGTTTGCTTCCCTTTGCACCTTACAAAGTATATTCTGATACTATCGGAGCTAAAAGCAGGAAAGGGGCTTTCAGAATAAATGCAACTAATATTAACTGAGTCCTATATGGGAATCAGTAAGTAGAGTCACCAAAAGACATGAATACATCCACCAGAGGAGAACTCAACCATGTTCCGTATCTCAAAATACTCCTTAATTTCTCCTCCTGCTTCCTCTCTGTCCCTCTGACTGCTTGAGAACATATTATTTACTTTCTATTGTAAACTTTCCCAAATTCCTGCTAACCCCGTGTTAGGGTCTACCAAATAGATCTTCAAGTCAAACTAACAGCTTTAGACACATCTGTTATTTAGTAATATGCCTGTGTTTAAAAAAATTTTTAAATATCCTCTTGGAATGGCCTGCAGAGATCTTCAAGCTTGCTGAAGAAAGTCACCCCTGAAATGTTTACCTGAAACAGAATCCACAATCCAGTCCATCACTTAGCTTGCTCACCAGACTCTTTCAAGCGACATCTGAAATTTCCCAGAACTAAAATCTACCTTGGAGTATAACTCTCTGCCATATCATTCTTATCCCTATAAGGACAGGCTGTCTAGTGATTTTAAGTTTATGTAGCTATCCATGATGTGATAAGAACCAACTCTGAGTAAATAGAGCCTGCTTCGCATCAAGACAGAGAAACAAGTAAAGCATTCTGGGCACGGAAGGGGGTCTTTCTGGAGTGGGTAAATGGCTGGTGAAACTTGAATTTCACCACTCATGGAACCACATTTGTATTTTTCACTGGGGCTGGGGGTGTTGAGTTCATCTTCACAGTATTAAACATTTGGGGTATCCTGCTGAGATAGGTGTTTTCTATTAAGGTAAATGATTGACCTAATTTTCCATGAAGAGTTGGTGAAATACTCTGAACATAACAAAATGAAACAAACAAACAAAAAAAGTTTTGAACAACATGTCAAGTGAAGAATTGAGGTCATTCCCTCCAGTAACCTGGCTCCTTTCACCTCAGCTACCTATGGAAACGAGCAGGATTATTTGTCTTGGTTTTTAAGGTGCACTCTGTTCTGCTTATTATTGGTTTTGTAATCAAAAAGTTGAAGGAATTTCAGGAACTTTTCTGTGTCTGTTAACTCTGCATGAAATTAAGCTGCAATCATCTACTGATTTCAACCTGCATATCTACACAGGCTGCAGATGGAGAATCTTCACTCCAGAGGGAGATTTGAAAGATTTCATAGTCTTCTCGGAATCTTTCTTTTCTAGCTTCTACTCTGCTCCCCCTTGGCACAAGCCACCCCCTGCCCTGAGTTATCGTCCACTCACAATTAGAAGTGTCTCAGTCTTTATTTTGTTTACATATTCTGTCAGTAAATGACTTCAGTCAATGCTTTGAGAAGTGTCCAGCTCTTGACAAGACCCACAAGCCTCTGCTCTTGAGTAATATTTCACTGTAACACTTCTCTCCATTCCCTTCAGAAAGAGGTGTTTAAGATGAATAATAAGTAACATCACCCTCATTTCTCTTACTCCATAACCTATTTCATTCTGGCTTTAATTCTCATGCAACCTATTGCCATTAAACTCTTCAAGCATTTTGCTTCAATTCAAGTTGTTATTTTGGTTTTTCTTTGGGTCTCACTAGGCCTTTGACGTCATTATCATTATTGGACATATTGACATTTTGGAGTCTCCATTTTGTTCCCATAAAACTCCCCTTACTCTAAACTTGTGGATTACTCATTATTAATGTTTTTTTTTTCTGGTTTTCTTCCCCATGCTTCTGATTTTATCTCTTACAAATTAGATACACTGGCACTCATTTCCAGTCTTGTTTTACTCTATTTCCACGTGTTAGTTCCTGGACATCCAGAACTGAAATAATCACACAGAATCTCTATTAATTAAATCACTGCTTGACCCATTAGCTCTAGCTTCTTATTGGCTAACTCTTACATATTAATTTAACTCATCTCCATTAATCTGTGCATCACCACAGGGTAGTGGCCTACCAGCAAAGTTGCAGCATGTCTGTCTTTGGTGGCGGATCCATCACTTCTCCCTGACTCCACCTCCTTTCTCCCAGAATTCAGTTTAGTTTGCCCCAACCTAGCTCTGTTCCCCTTTAGCTCTGCTATAGGCCCAAAGCAGTTCCTTTATTAACCAATGATATTCACAGCATACAGAGGGGAATCCCACATCATCCATATATTTCTTCATGGATACATTTCTAAGTCCTAAATATAGGGCTCTGAGTAGCATTCAATTCCAATACTTGATTCTTCCAAATGTCCTGTTGATATTCATTTGGCTTTATATTAATTGCAACATAACAGAAAGAAGATTTCCTGCTAAATTCTTCCCCTTCACTACCCATCTTCTGTCATGTGCAACCACTTCCTTTTCGGGAATGACATCAAAATCTCCAAGACAGAATTACGTATGTCTCCTACTGAACCATGCCTATGTCCTTAGGCCTTATATTACTTTTTTCTTATATATTATAGTATACTTTTTAGCTATTTTGAATTATTTTCTCTCATAAATTAATTTCTATTTCTCTGATAAATACACTGATGAAAAACAATTTCATAAAGGGTTTGTTTCAGCTCACAATTCCAAGTTATAGTCTATTGGGAAATAAATGTGGCAGCAACTTAAAACAGTTGGTCACATGACAGTCACAGTCAAGAGTAGAGAGAAATGAATATATGCATGTTTCCCAGTGCTCATCTCAAGTTCTACATGCTCTCAGTCTAGGATGCCCTGCCTAGAGAATGGTGCTACCAACAATGAACTAGGTCCTCCTTTATCATTTATAGAATTAAGACAACCCCACAGACCAATTTGCATTTGATAATCTTGCATTGAGATAGTCTTCCCAGATGATTCTAGCCAGTGCCAATTTGACTATTAAAAATGTGAGACCAAAACAGGAAAAACATACCTTACAGGTTAAGGGTTCTGATTGAAATTAAGAATAAGTTCGTGTTTGTCTTGTGTTTGCTTGAGCTAACCTCAGCAGATATTCTTGATCATATGTGAGCAGGAGGTACATGAGTAGGAGTTATGTCATGATGTACGCCTGCCCCCTGATTGGGCTTGATGAAATGTATGGTTCACTCAGTAACTTTGCCATTTTAAGCTCCTACAAAATGTGTCTCATGGCCACTTCCTGAGAACCTCAGGATGGTGTTGGTCAGGTCCCACTCTTCTTGCCAGTATTCAATTAAAGCTTGCTTCAAATTTGACCTAAATGCTGGTAGTGGTCTTATTCTTGCCTGGTGGGATTAATGACCCCGCATATGCACACATGCATGTATATATGCTGTGTGTGTGTGTTGTTAAATAAATTAACAGATGAGTAGATTTTAAAAATATAAAAATGTTTATATATATATATATATATATAAAATAAATCAGCAGATGAAATTAAGAAAATGTCCATACATACAATGGAAATTCAAACAGAAAATGAAATCTTGACAATTACAGGAAAACGAGTGTAACAGAAAATTATTGTGTTGAGATAAATAGGCTATACTGAAAGAAATAAACATGTTTTGTCTCATCTGCAGAACCTAGGCTGACTCCTATCTTACACAAACTTCCAAGTTATACCAGCACCCAGTGTTTTCCATGTCTTCTCAGCCTACCTCATCCCATATGCTCAGTAGATGAAGAATCTGCATCTTATCAGACATGATACCTGGCTCATGAATCCGGAAAAATAGACTGAATGGAATTGCATTAAATGTTCTAAACATTCACAAATCACTTTAGTCAATTCAAATTGAAGTATGAGAGTTTTAATTTTATCAAAAGTCATCACTGTTAAATAAAACTTCAAGGACAGATCACATTTTAAAGATATTTCTGAAGACAGACTAATTTTATATTTCCTGAAAGTCATATTGTCCTTCCAGAATATTTATTACTGTCTGATGAAAGAAAGTCATAAATTTTTGTATTTTTAGTTTTGTATTTAAAAAGTCATAGATTAAAATCTAATCAAGCTTTTAATTTAGAAGTATTGAACAGTTTGAAAATGGTATACAAGATGATGACAAACTCTCAAAAATCTAACATAGTAAAGACATTCTGCATGTGCCAACTTCTGGTGCCTTCTCATTTAAATTCACTCTTATCCAGTAGATTGGAGAATTACAAAATAAAGAAACAACATTTTTAAGAGTCCTTGACTAACTATTTTACATTTTTCAGATCATTAGTATTCATACACATATTCATATTAATTGAACAGTTTCTTCTAATTTAGCAATCAGAATCAAGAAGCAACAAAAAGTAATACAAATTATCAGGCTTTGCTAGAGTCTTGTAATACTTAAAGGCAGTAACAGATGTCCAGGGCATACTTTAAGGAGATAACAGATCTCCAGCCTAGAATACAAGAAGCTGAAAGTCTTCATTCCATCTCAAAAGGAAAAAAAAAAACTCAATACACCAAAACTCAACAAAACGACTTACAGTTATCACAGAAGTTAGGTCACAGTTAAATATATATCCCCAAAATTGTGAAATGGATGAATTCAAAGAAACAAAACTGACTTCTCTTGAACATGTTCCTTGTGTGTTAATTTATATCACACAAGTTTGTGGTGGTATCTTGTTTGTATTCTAATAAATAAAACTTGCCTGGTGATCAGAGGACAGAGCTAGCCACTAGGTAACCATAGAGGTCTGGAGATCTGTACAGAGAGACAGAAAGTGATATGCCTATGTGGATAGAGGAATATAATAAGGTGGGAGGAGACAGGAGCTTACCCCTTTTCCACTGAGGAGATAAAAAGAGTTGGCTGTGGCTTGCTCCTTTGTCTCTCTGATATTTTAACATTTGCTCTGATATTTGGCTCCAGGTTTTTATTATTAAGACCAATTAGAACCCATGCAACAATTGGCACCCAACGTGTGGCTCAAACCCAAAACCATGAGATTAAGAGTCTCGTGCTTTACCAACTGAGCTAGCCAGGCAAAAACATCACTACAAGAGTTGAGGAACATTGGTATCAAGATTAAACTATATTCACCCCATTAATAGATTCCTAATACAAGAAGGAGTCTTTTCCCATCTCTTTCTACACCCACTTATTGAACTTTCCCTTTTTGTCATGAGATGACAAAACAAAAACTCTCACACCAGATGAATCTACTCCAGATGTCTAGGTGAGGTGATTCCTTTTTATATATTCTTTTTACATTGTACATAGGATCTTTTTAGAATTAATACAAAATGGAGTTATATTATACATTGAAGACCATAGGATGATTTCTCTTATTGGGACAGAGGGTATGTAAATACAAGATCTGGAGATATACCTGACAGAACACTTTCTTAACAAGAGCCTGCTTTAGGAGAAATATTTGACCACAGTCTGAACTACTAGGGTTTAGAAACAGCTTAACTTTTCTTTAAAATAAAGCGAAACTCAGCTGTAGCTTTACTTTGCTTTTTATATGGGAGAAGGATCATAGAAGGGGCAACAACCCCTAGCTATTTGTTACACCTGAGAGAAGGTTTCTGACACGCATCTACTGGCAGAACTCCAGAATGAGTTCTGTTGTTCAGTACCTTAACATCACTTTTAAAGGGTCTGTCACTTAAATGACTCTCAACCATGTTATACACACTTTGCAATTAAAAATAATCACAAGGCATTCTAAGAGGTAAAGTGCAGAATGAGAAGCAACAGAATATATATTAGAATAGAACTAGAAATTGTGACAGAATGATGTGTTTCTAAAATCAGAACTCCTTCAAACTATGGAGATTGTGTTAATGGCATTAAAGAGTTGACAACATGGCAGAGAATAGGCAAAGTCAGATAATAAATGAAAATTCTAAGAAAAAAATCATAAAGAAATGCACATAAAATACACGCCAACTTCTGAGAGTCTGGCGGGCAGGTAGAAAAACAATCATAATTGAGGAAAGAATCTGTAATCTTGAGAGTAGGTAATAGAAACTTTCTTTTTTTCTTTCTTTTTTATTATCACTTAAAAAATACCAATCCAAATTCCCACTCTCTCCCCTCCTCCCACCCCCTCCTTTCACTCCCTCCACAGACCCTCCCACCCAACACCCTCCAAACCTAAGGAAGAGCAATGCACCACACTCTGTGGGAAGTCCAAGGCCCTCCCTACTACATTGAGGTTAAGCAAGGTATACATACAAAGAGAATAGAATCCCAAGAAACCAGTACCTGCAGTAGAGACAAATCCCAGTGTCTCTATCAGTGGCCCCTCAGTCAGCCCCAGCTATCAACCCCCTTCAGAGGGGCTTGGTTGTTCCCATGCTCATTCACTCCCAGTCCAGTTGGAGTTGGTGAGCTACCATTAACTCAGGTAAACTGTTTCAGTGGATGAACCCCTCATGGTATTGAATTCCTTGCTCATATTCTCACTCCCTCCCAGTCTTCAACTGGATTTTGGGAACTAAGTCCAGTGCACCAATGTGGATCAATCCCTAACAGAAACTTTCAAAAGGGAAGAATGACAAAAAAAGCTGAAAAATCAGAAAACTGAAACCAAGACACAGACAATAATAAAACGATCATATAGATTTATGTGTAATAGATACGCCATGAGAAAGGAAACAGAATGTATTTAAAACAATAATAACTAATAATAAGTGTGAAACCTAAGATGTGGGAACTTAAGAATGTGAAATGAAAAATGTCTTGAAACTCAAGAAAATAAAAATAAGAAAAAATGATGCATGTAGGAAAGTCACATCTAAATGTAGGAAAGTAATAACAATAAAAAATACCTTGAATAGGCTAAAGGGAAAAATACTTACCTGAAGAGAAGAAAACATAATAATTAATTTTGGGGGAAATTACTTACATGAGTACTATATTTACATAATTCTACCCCTCCCTCTACTCCCCCAACCTGCCAATGTTCCCAATTCCTCGTCAACTGTTTTGTAGAAATGGAGAGTGCTGAGTCTGCTTAGTGTTGCTCTTGTGTGTATTTTATTTATTTAGTGCTGGGCAGCTGTAATTGGTTAAGCTATCAGAAAATTCATCCCTGGAGGAGACTAATATTCCCTCTCTTAGTATCAATTAATTTCCTATAGCTCTTCCTCTAGAGTGAGGCCTTATGAGATTTCCACATCCATGTTGGCATTTCAATGGTGTCATTTTACAGGTCTCATTTAATCAAACGAGTGGGGGCAAGTGTGTGTTTGTGAGTGTGTGTGTGCGTGTGCATGTGAGTGTGAAAGAGAGACAGAGAGATGTAGAGACAGAGACAATGATAGAGACTGAGATTTCACCACTTGGGGTGATAATGCTCCCCTGAAGAGCCACAGGTTATCTAACAAAACCACTAGTGGTGGGTATGGGAACCTTCCCTTTGAGTTCTCAATCAACGAAGTCAAAGAAAAATCCAAATTAATTTCAGTTGTTGCCATTGTCTTTAGTTGCCTCCCAGAAATTGAAAATAAAACTCTATTGCTAAAAACAACACAAATTTCGGATACAGGACTTGAAGGAATAGGGCAGGAACAGACCTAGAATCCTCTGCCCTGTGAAACAGTCCTCATAGTGTCTGAAGATGCTATGCTAGCTGCCAAGTAAGAAAAGCAATCAATAGTTCTACTAATTGGTAACATTGAAAGATATCCACAAGGATACAGTAGGGCACTTATACCTAGGGTTGACAAACAAGATATAATTGGACTTAAGTCCTGCTTAATAGGAGGAAATTTATGCACAGTACTCAAAAACTAGCCAACTACCCATAGGATCTATAGTCATAGATCCTGGAGAACAACCTGCTGCTGCCTCTTTCCTAAACCACTATAATTTTTACTGCATTCAAAATGTGTATCATTATACACACAGAGCAGTGTAGTTCATACTCCAAGCAGGCAGAGATCATTACAGAAATCCAAAACTAGTTAAAAATACAGATAGGAACAAATCACACAGTTGGATCAACACTGGTTGATATATTAGTAACACAATCCTTCCAATGAATTCTCAGGGGTCATTGTGAAAGAGACAATAAGTGCCAGATGACTAGGGCATCTGCTATGAGATCAGGTCTTCTATGTATAACAAGGAGTTGTACCTATAAAACTTCATTTATACTCTTATGAACAAGCATCATTTGCATTATTGCCAACTTTTAAAAATTTGCAGTACATTCAGTGATCAATTTTGCCAATTTCAAAAGCTTACACATTTTTCTAGCCAAGAGTAGCTAACTTTTTTTCACTAAGAAAAGCAACATTCTCTACCCTTAGCACACAAACCTTATTTGTCCATTTCCATTCTTTTCATGATGACTATGACTTTTAATTTTCTGTCAGTAGCTACCATTTCAGAAACCATAAGAATAGCTTTTAACCCAACAGATTAAAAAAACCACTCCTACTTTCTAATATGTGAATTTGCCATAGAGAGAATTGTCACAATCTACAAGAAATAAAAAAAAAGAAAGAAAAGAAAAGAAAAACTCTAAGATTTTTCTATGTGCCAGAGAGGAAAACATGCCAATGTTAAAATTTACTAAATGATCATGTGGAATTGGAGAAGGTCTAGAGTTTTCTTCAGGATTGAACAGAGCCTGGACACTGAAGTGAAATAGACAATATACCTGGACTTGGTCTGCACCCCAGCTTTCTCAGGTCCCCCAAAGATTGTGACACTCCCAGGTTAAGAAGAAGTAGCCTCAAGAACATAGCATCCTCATCCCTGCCACATCTGCTACCCCTTCCTAAATCCTCACCTTTTTATAATAAACAAAAAGGAAGAATGATAATATTCTGACACCTATACTGGCCTGTACTTAGGGTCCTGACAGAATATATCCTCAACTGTAGCCACTAAGAGCACCTCCTGTGCACATTCTCTATGTTCCTTTTAAAAAGGAGAGCCTTGCTAGCCTCTTGTTTCTTTTTCTTCTTCTTTCTCTCTTTATGTCTCTCTCTTCTCTTTTGCCACTCCTGTCCCCAGAGATTCGTATTCCCCTATATTCCCCCTATTACCATTCCCTTTCCTTCAATAAAATTCCCTTCATGTGAGCTCTGTCACATAGTGTGTCTCTCTTGCACTAATTTTAAAATTATGACAATAAATCCCTATGCTTTTCAAAATAACTTGAAAAAGACATTAGGCTAGCCAAAAGACAGGGAATGAAGATTCTTAGCCAATTACTTTCTTCATGCAAACATGAAAATCTCATTAAGCTGGAGTATTAATTAAATAAACATTAGCATATTATAGATTGAAAACTTCTGGTCCTATAACCACAAATGTTGCTTGTTCCAGAATGTAAGTAAGTATTCATCCCTCTTTGATGTCAGAATACTGCATGGTGCATTGGGCTAGGTGCAGCAATGGTGCAAGAATTTCTAGTGTTCTTACGAACAAAATATAGTTACGGTCAATGTATTAAGAAAATATGGCACCCAGTTACACCAAAAGTTGCAGATAAAATTGAGAAATCTATTTCATGTAACAATATATATATTCAGTGGAGGCTGAATTTTGTCCGTCTAGAGAAATTTGATAGCATAATTTTTTTTTGCATTCTTAGTTTTCCCATATGAGACACATCTTAAAACTCAACATGCACACACACACAGACACATACATACCTCATCAGTGTTATTGTCCCATGGAGATGAAACCTTAAAAACCAACAGTTGAGAGTCAATTGCAAAGCAAAATCTACATTACAATAATTCAGCATTTTAATACAGATATTAATGTTGGGCTACAAATTACACCAGTGAGAAATATCAGTCATACATGGTGATGATGACAACTGTAAATCAGGAAAAAATCAAAGGAGTCTGAAGTACATAAGGTTATTCTATCAAACTTGTTACCATTCCAGGTTTTTGTTTTTTTACAACACAGTAAGAAAACATGCTTTCTTTGTTTCTCTTATTCTTAAATACCTTTGTTGAGTTGGGTGTGCCTATATTGTCTCATTAACATTTAATTACCTTTATTCCATAGGCCAAATAATACTGGACAGCTTACCAAGTAAGTCATTTGCAGAAAACTGACACAGTGAACAATTGAGATGTGGAGTGAGAATTCCTGCATCACACTGCAGCAAGAAGACAAGGAAAGAAGGCATGCAGATAGGTCAATTCTATTTTTGCAAATTCATGGTGCACAGCCATTCTTTGATTGTTAGGATAATAAAATCTAACTGATATGAGAGCAGTAAACATCATCATTGATAGTATAAAAAGATTCATCCAATGTTAATGAACATCATTTAGGTGCCAATTCATAGAAGACACTAGGTTATTCAGTCAATGCTATAGTGTTCTAGCTTGCTGTTGCTGTAACAAAATACTGACCAAAAGCAACTTCAGAAGGGAAGGATTTATTTTGTATGACATTTTGTAGTTGACCATCAAAAGAAGTCAAGGCAGAATACGGGAAGTAGGAACCAAAGCAGAGACCATGGAGGAATGCTGTTTTCTAGCACACTTTCCCTGACATGAATGGCTGTGTATCTTACAAAGCCTAGATATGCCTGCCTAGGGTTGGCACTACACACAGTAAGCTGAGACTTTCTGTATCAATTAGAAATAATAATAATAAGACATTCCACAGACATGCTCACAGGCCAATTTGAAGAAATTCCCCAACTGAAGTTCTTTCTTCTTAGGCTTGTCATGCTGATAACCAACATTAGTTATCACATGTAACCTCTATGAAATGTATGGTATAAATTTATTAAACATTTATTAGTGGTCAAATTAATAAGCAAGTAACCTCTAAGAATAGGAACCATCTTTAGCATGTTAAAAACCTTTCTGTCCTTACCTCTTGGATGTGACCAATGTGACTGTCTTGGGATTTTTATCTCTGTGCAAAGACACCATGACCATGGCAATCCTTATAAAGGAAAACATTTAATTGTGGCTGGATTGCAATTCAGAAGTTTAGTCCATTATCATATTTGTGGAAAGTCTGATACCATACAGGCAAACATGGTCTTAAAGGGTAACTGAGAGTTATACCTTAGAACTACCAGGCAGCAGGAACAGAGAGTGACACTGGGTCTGGCTTGTGCTTCTGAAGTCGCAAAGCCCACCCTCCAGTGACACACTTCCTCCAACAAGGTGACACCTACTCCAATACAGCCACACCTCCCAGTAGTACACATGCACACACACACACACACATACACACACATACACACACACACACACACACAAACATACAATTTTATTATCTTTGGGAAATATAATACAGTGCTCACAAATGGGATGGCAGATTTCCCCGTTTGAAACTGAATATTTGATAAATAATTGCAGATGTCTTTCAAAGAGCCATGTGAGTCCCTAATGCAAGAAGAAAAATAGCAAATAATCTGGCAATCAGCACAACACCAGCATCATTAACTTGCATCTCCAGGGTCTACTCTTTTCAAATAGAAGAGGAAAATAAGGAACTCTCAAAGCTGTACTATTATGACAGTCAATTACATTTTGATATAACAGTTTCATGCCTCCATCTGTAATTAAAGTCAGCAGTGTTATAAATTAAATTCCTACAAAGGGGAAATTGGATGGGACCAAAGGGAACACTTAGTTGTTTCTACAATAAATTCCAGTAAATAAATAGTGTATAAGGCAAACTATGTCTGAACAGCACAAGTTATTGTACACACTTCCTGGGCATATTGTAATAAAAATATGTATTATTGAAATCCTTAATGACAGTTAGCATTCATTAAATCAAAACAGACCCAAATAATATATACAAATCCTGAAAATGTTGTAATGTTATATAGCCTTTTCACCTTAGCACAAACTGGCCAAAACTATAAAGTTACATCCTCTACTGTAGTGAATTGGTTGGAATCTTACCCTTTCTGCTTCTTTCAGCTTTGGTCCATCAGTGGGATGGTAACAGAATGGCTGCAAGAGTAGTCTTGAATACTGGTAGCAAAGGAGCTCTTGCTTTCTTCTGGGTGCATCTTCTTCCTAGAAGACAGTGCTCAGTTTAGTCTGCTATTCTCAAAAGGAAAACAAGACAGTGGTGGGTCAGACTGGAGCTAAACTCAGTGTGGTCAGAATCTTCTGTATATCTGAACTTGGTCCAGACATATGAAGGTAGCCCAATCAAAACCATCAGAACTATCCTGCTGAGCAATACCAAAGTTAGCTTGACATTACCCACAGACCTCCAGAAAAATGAGAATAAAGCTGTTCCAGAGCAATACATTCTTGTAGCAGTGACTGCAAAATACATCCACATCCCTTAACTCTAATGCAATATGTTCCTTGGTCTTATACATACTTCTATTACATAAGTATCTCATTATTTTTTTTCTTTTAGTTTTTTTCGAGACAGGGTTTTTTCTGTAGCTTTGGAGCCTGTTCTGGAATTAGTTCTTTTGGAGTAGGTTGGCCTTGAACTCACAGAGATCTGCCTGCCACTGCCTCCCGAGTGCTGAGATTAAAGGTGTATGCCACCACTGCCCAGCAAGTATCTCATTATTAATCAAGCCAAGCAGTAATAATGCATTACATACTACATTGTCAGTTACTGTTCTAACAATGAGGATATAAGGCTCTTACATTCACATTTGCTTACCATTCAAATGAGATATAACATAAAAGGTAAAAATGACCTGAAGACAGGATGTAGACGCTCCAGGGAAGAACAAAGGAGAATATAAGTAGAGTGTTCTGGTCAGAGAACACCCTTCTGATAACATGGTGTTTAAATAAACACACAATAAAGGGAGAGCAAGTTGGGTGCATAGCTCAAGGAGAGGATTCCAGCAAAAGGAAGAAATAATTCAAAATCTCTTAGAGAATATATTGTTAAGTTTAAATACCTGGGTGCATTCTAAAATTTAATGAGGAAGAAGAAAAAAAGGTTGCAAGCACCCACACCTTGGATCTTTCCCTAGAGACATCTAATTCATGCATGGTATTTATCTAGCTAACTACCTATCAATGTATCTGTCCAAGTTTGTACCTACCTCCCCTTATTACATCTAGCGCTGTATCTTGTGTGTGTCTATCTATATAGCAGTTTTCATCTTTTTTGTCTTCTTATTTTATTGATTTTATTGAGCTACACATTTTGCTCTGCTCCCCTTCTTTCCTCTCCCCCTTTTTTCTATTCTCTCCCATGGCCTCATGCTCCTAATTTACTCAGGAGATCCTGTTTTTTTCTACTTCCCATAGAGATTAAATCCATGTATGTCTCTCTTAGGGTCCTCATTGTTGTCTAGGTTCTCTGGGATTGTGAATTGCAGGCTGGTTTTCTTAAATATCATATGCACTTACTCATACGTGGCTTTTAGACATAAAGTCTTCATCATTTATTATACACCCTTGGCTAGTGCCATCTAACCTCCATTGTAGGAATTTCATTGTTTATGCTACAGCTCCCTCACCAGATTAAGATTTGTTTTGGTAGGTATTGTGGCTTACTGTTGTTTTTATTATAGATAATATCTGATATAATATAAGCTATTAAAATAGTGGCAGTTAGCAGAGGAGCTATTAATATCATAATAACACAATAGTCATTACTGTGATAACATGGTTCTTGAAACCAATATCCCATATATGTATACATATACACACATAGATATGTATATGTATGTATACACAGATATATAGATAGACAGACAGACAGACAGATAGATAGAGATACACACACACACACGCACACACACACACACATACACATATATATGAAGGCTGCTCATTCATTTCCTGGATGTCCAAACCAAAAATAATGACACAGAAACTATATTAATTAAAACACTACTTGTCCAATAGCTTATACATATTCCTACCTAGCTCTTACATCTTAATCAATTGTTGTTATTTGATATTTTACAATGAGGCTTGTGGTTTACCAGTAAGGTTACGGGGCATCTGTCTCATTTGGCAGCTACATGGCATCTCTCTGACTCCACCTTCTTTCTCTCTATACCTCTGTTTGGATTTCCTTCCCAGCTTTACTGTACTAAGTCATTGGACAAAACAGTTTCTTTAATAACCAATGGTAAATCAACAGTAATAAAAATATTCATAGCATACTTCCATACCACTGGACTCCCAAGAATTTCACTAAGGTAGAAGGCCCTTGAATTTTGAGTGGATTTATTTCCTATTCTCTGACCCACATATTGATTGTCAATGAGTTCAAAATGGTTGTTACCCCCTGCCCACTTGGTACAATCAGCATAACATCATCAATATAGTGTGCTAACACGATATTTTCTGGAAGAAACAGACAATTGATATCCCTTCTAAGTTGTGACATAGGGCAGAAGAGTAAATCTATCCTGGAGGTAAAACTGTAAAGGTATACTGATGGACTTGCGAACTGAAAGCAAACTCTAGGGGTCCTTATGAACAGGTACCGAGAAAGAGGCATTTGCTAAATCAATAGCTGCATACCATATACTAGAAGATGTGCTAATTTTCTCAAGTAAGGACACCACATCTGGTACAGCAGCTTCAATCAGGGTCACTACCTCATTGAGTTTTTGATAGTCGACTATCATTCTCTAATGTCCCTCTGTCCTCTGCACTAGCCAGGTAGGAGAGTGATAGGGAGATGTGGTAGGAACCACCATACCTGCATTTTTCAAGTCACCAGTGGTGGCACTAATTTTTGCAATTCCCCCAGGGATGTGATACTGTTTTTGATTCACTATGTTCGTTGACAGAGACAACACTAAAGGTTTCCATTTAGCCTTTCCAACCATAGCAACCCTCACTCTGCAGGTCAGGGAACCAATATGAGAATTCTGCCTACTTCTAAGTATATCCATCCCAACAAATCATTATGGAGCTGGGGAAATAGACACAGAATGTGTTTAGGAATTCACAGGAGTTAGTGTGAGTCAGGCTTAGCCAAAATTCCTTTAATCACCTGACCTCCATAAGCCCCTGCTTTAATTAAAGAGTCACAATGATCCTTGGGTCTCCTGCAATAGGATCAATTCATAGTCTGTATCTAATAGATCCCCAAAAGTCTAAAGGTTTCCTTTCCTCCAGTGTACAGTTACCCTTGTAAATGGTTATATGTCCTTCTGAGAAACATCTGAAGAGAGGATAAGAGTAAAACTTTTAGGTATCTTATCAAGGTTCTTTAGAGGATCCTGACCATCCAATGTAAGCATTTTTTCCTTTGAGAATTTTTCCACTTATACAGATTAAAATTAATTCAGTAGATTTATCTATTTCATACTTAGAAACACCATGATTAATTAGCTTGTACCAGAAGTCCAAAGGAGTTTTGCCACCATAAAATTTACTTTGCCTGTGCTGAGTATTATGGGTTAGGCCATTACAACTATTGTTTTGTCTATACTTCCCATTATAATAATGATCTCCTTACCTTTAGCAATTCAGTGCTTCCACTTGGCCCCTGCTATGTCAGGGCAAATTAAACCCATTGCAGTCAATTTATTCAACTGAGCAGCAGCATCTGGAACCCAAAGGTCTGGCACAAGGAAAAGCAGAACAACAAAACCCTTCAAATATGCTGGTGCCGCTCTCACCATTTTGCATCTTAGAGGATTAGTGAAGGGCATGCCTTTTAAGCCTTCCCAATGTGGAGGACTAGGTTTTACACAGAGTGCCCACATTAGCATTGTAATTTCCCTGATCCTTAAAAATATCACCATCAACACTAAGTCAAGGAATATCAGGCATCTCCTATGCTTCTTCCGCAGGCCAACTTTTGATAAATGCTTCAGATAACCAGTCAAAACACCTTTTGACACATTTTTTTAAACTCTACAAGCTTTGATATTAAACCTAGACTCTTCACTCAGAGGGCCAATATCCTTTCACCATTATCCCACACACTAAAAATCCATTCACACACACATTCCTCTGATGTTTGCTTGAATGAATTAAGAAACTCATTAAGCTCTTCAGTAGTGTAGCGTATCTCTTCCTGGACTACACTTGCTCCCTCTCCACTAAAAGACTACTTTCCCATCAATCTTGTAATAGGTCTAGAAACAACTATTGGTAGGCCCTAAAGAATATCCATATTGTCTCTCCTGACATTTTCTTCAGGGAAAGTCACTAATGGTTTAGCAGACAATGAAGAATTAATTGCTTCAATCAACTATGAAAAATGAAATATTTCAAGGGATGCGGCTTGAGGAACTACTTCCTCAGATGAGAGAATCTGAGGATTGAAAGTTCTCAGCTCCAATAGCATCTTAAAACAGTTTCATATACCAAGTTGTAGGATCCCATTCTTTACCAATCAATGCCCTTATTTTAACTGCCAACAGCCTCTCAGGCTGGGACTTAAGTTCTCAATGTAATTTAGCCAACATTATAATGAAGGCTTCAGTTTGATTCTCTACAACTCAAGCCCTGTGGCTGCAGGAGAGAAGATTCTTTTCTAGGGCACACTTAGAAACCTTTAGATTGCTTATGCACATTTGGAGCTGGTCAATTTGACCATTAAGTTTTTTGTTTCATTTCTTGTTTTCTGAGATGCAGGAAGTTGGTTAATTTAATCACAGAGCTCATCATTATCCTTTATCAACTTATTCATAGATGATTAAAGCAACCATCCAGCATCATTTTCCTTATTTCCTCTAAACTGTTAAAAGTTTCGTAAGCAGCGTCACCAAATACGTTGCCACTCACAATGGGTGAATGAGGATAATCAAATGCATTTATCTCCATAAATGTGTAACATAGTTTACATGATAAAGCTCCCAGTACTCTCCAGTTCCCAGGAAAGGGAGTGACTTAGAAAGACTTTGAAATCTGTAGGTACTGGGGTTTTGGCAAACTAGAACGCTGCTTTCAGATACTTAAAAGATTTATCCTTGGACTGGAGAGGGAGGGGGAGGGAAGTGGGAGGAGGGGAGGAGATGGAAATTTTTCAATAAAAATAAAAAAATATTTACTTTTTAAAAAATAAAAAAAAGAATTATCCTTATACTTTACATCAGGTACAAAATCTGTATTAGCAGAGGTTCTCTAATGTAACAGAACTTATAGAATAAATCTTTCACTCACTCTCTCTATCTCTCTATCTATCTATCTATCTATCTATCTATCTATCTATCTATCTATCTCTTTCTCTGTTTGTGCACACACACACATGCACATATAGAATTTATTGGAATAAATTACAAGCTTCAATATAGCTAATTAAAAATGGCTGGCTATGCTTTCCAGCCACCGTCCCGGACCCTGCAGCCGCCGCGATGTTGATGCCCAAGAAGAACCGGATTGCCATCTATGAGCTCCTTTTTAAGGAAGGAGTGATGGTTGCCAAGAAGGATGTCCATATGCCCAAACACCCTGAGCTGGCAGACAAGAACGTGCCCAACCTTCTTGTCATGAAGGCCATGCAGTCTCTGAAGTCTCGAGGCTACGTGAAGGAGCAGTTTGCCTGGAGACACTTCCATTGGTACCTTACGAATGAGGGCATCCAGTATCTCCGCGATTATCTCCACCTGCCTCCGGAGATCGTGCCTGCCACCCTGCTCCGCAGTCGTCCGGAAACTGGCAGGCCTCGGACCAAAGGGCCGGAGGGTGAGCGCCAGGCAAGATTCACAAGAGGGGAGGCGGACAGAGACATCTACAGAAGGAGTGCTGTGCCCCCTGGTGCTGACAAGAAAGCCGAGGCGGGGCTGGCTCAGCCACCGAGTTCCAGTTTAGAGGAGGCTTTGGTCGTGGACGGGGTCAGCCACCACAGTGAGCTTGAAGACTGTTGTTTGGAATAAACTTTAAAGAAAAGTGAAAAAAAAAATGGCTGGCTATGGTCAGATGCTATAGAGATAAATAATTTGCTTTGGTATAGATCTTGGTTTATTGATACAAATTTAAAGTCAGTTTTGTTATATGTATACGTATTTCTGATCTTGATTAAGCTATTGTGCTTGTATAGCTCATTTAAAAATGTAATGTATAATTAAGAAATATAGGTTAATAGATAGCCATCTATAATAGTCAAGACTGTAGTCATGTTTTCTAGATGTATGGAGATATATTTCAGTTAGATAAATATTCTCCAATTCTTCCAGAGACCATCAGAATGTGGTATTTAAATGTTTTAAAAATTTAGGACTTTTCCTGACAGTGAAACACATCTGCTCCTGGCAGCACCAAGCTACTTCAAGAGGAAAAAGGTGTAACATGAGGGCCTGCTTGTTGGAGTTTCTGTCCAGCCTGGTTCCCACAGTCGTTACGTCCGAAGGAAAATCACACAGAGGTCTCCATAAGTTATAAACTGATTGGCCCATTAGCCCAGGCTATGTATTTGCTCTTATAACTTATATTAGCCCATTATTCTTATCTGTGTTAGCCACATGGCTCAGTGCCTTTTTTGGCAGGGCAGGTCACACCCTGCTTCTTCGGTGTCTGGACAGGACTGGGGAAAGAGATTCCTTCTTCCCAGAATAGTCCTGTTCTCATTGCCCTGTCTCTACTACCTGTCTGATTGTCCCGTCTATACTTCCTGCTTGGCTAATGGCCAACCAGCATTTATTTAAAACATAATTGACAGAATACAAAATTGTCCCACACCAAATGGGCATTGAATCTTCTTATGGAGTTGGATAGCCATTTGGCAAAAAACCTGCTCTTGTCTGGACTGCTGAACTAGACGTGCAGGACCACAGAGAAATGACTGTTGAACTTGTCTAAAGGTGAGATGGTCCTTTGGGTTTGCTGCTTCATGAAAGAGTCTAAGAGATATTCTGCAGGATGCAGAAGAAAGTGACTGGCAAACTGCCTATATAGGCAGACCTGTCTTTGAAATTTCCTGCTTCATGGAAAAGTCTGCTGGATACTATGGGCCTGTGGGTTGAAAATTGATGCCCCAACAGTATAGAAGAACTTTGGGTGACCGTCCAGGCAGCGAGATGTCTCTGTCAATTCTAGAGTTTTAGTTGTTTGCAATGCACTTCCTGCTTATGTAGGTAATAGTATATCCTTCTGGAGTCTTTGATGGAGTTGAAGAATAAATAGTTAGTAATAGTTATAGTTTTCCTTAGTTATGATAAAAGATAAAGTAAATAGAAACATTGTAACTGTAATTTTTGCTTGATAATTGTTTTGTTATATGTAATTTTGCTATGTTAAAGTTAAAACCTACTTTTTTATTTAAACAGAAAAGTGGAGGTGATGTGGGAGTCTGCTCTCTGTGCTATGACTGCCATTAATGAGGAAACAAACTGCAGTGGCCTGTTGATAGGGCAGAACTTAGGTAGGCGGGGACAACTAAACGGAATCCTGGGAGAAAAAAGTGTGGAGTTGAGAGACACTATGGATCTGCCACCAGAGATAGACATAAAGGAAATTTGCTGGTAGGCCACAACCTTGTGGTGATATATAAATTAATAGAAATTGGTTAAATCAATATGTAAAAGTTAACCAGTAAGGAATTAGAGCTAATGGGCCAAGCAGTGATTTTATTAATACAATTTTGTGTGGTTATTTTGGGGCTAAGCTAGCCAGGGGTCCAGGATGAACAAGCAGGCCCTTCTCCTACTACTATCAGAGAGTTCAAAACTTCAATAGTTGCTCAACCCACAGGATGATATCACTGTTGGTATTTAGTACTTGCTGGAATCCTAAGGAAATAGGCTCCAATACCAATGTAGGTATGACTGTGTGAGCAAGGCAAGGCAAGGACAAGAAGACAACAAGCAAAAGGTTCTTTCTTCCATGTCATTACAGAGGTTTCCAGCAGAAGGTGTGACCCAGGATAAAGGATCAAAGGTGTGTGTCTTCTTACCTCAAAGACAAGAAATAGATTCACCCACTTCAGAATAAGCAAAAATAATCTCTCATAGGTATGCCCTCCATTTCTAGAATGCAGTTCATTTCAGATGTAGTCAAGTTGACACAACTAAGAATAACCATCACAAACACCAAGGTGAGGAATATGCAGTCAACTGGCAGGCATTGTGTTTACTTGGGAGCTAAGATCCACAAACACAAGGAAGAGAGAGCTAACTGGGAATGATAGATGTTTCTGAAATCTCAAAATGGTGGGTTTATCCACATGGTAGTCTCCTGCTTCCAACCATCTTACTCTCTCCTTGGATATATGGAAAGAGTTGCCTGGAAAATGATACAGGGATTTGATTTATTTGAGGAAAAATGCACAAAATGGATTGTGTAGTCCAGAAGAAATCAATAGAGCTGTATTGACTTCACAGATGATAACTCAGCCACATCACAGTTGAATGATAAGAGAAGGTTTCTATTATGAATGAGGTGTATTTTCTTCTGGAAAGAAGATGTGTTATCCAGATTCACAAAGGTGATTGATTCTTCTTAAAAACACTTCCATATGCTTTCCATCTGTGCCACTTTACGTGTTTGGTTGATTCCCCTTTTCTTTTTCCTAAGTTTTTCAGCTTTCTCTCCCAAACGACATAAATTCTTGAAGAATTGATTCTATGTTTTAAAGCCCTTGTATACTTTTCAAACCACAGTTCAATAAAAGGATGCTCAACTATATTACAAGGATACTTCCTCAACTACATTTATAGAAGCTTTATTTGTTATAGCCAGAAACTGGAAGCAACCTAGATGCCCCTCAGTCAAAGAATAAAGAAAATGTGGTACATTTATACAATGGATTATTACTTTACTATTAAAAATTTACATTATGAAATTTGAAGGCAAATGAATGGAACTAGAATAGAAAAAAAATCATCCTGAGTGAGGTACCTCAGACCCAAAAGCAAACATAGTATCTACTCACTCATAATTGGATATTAAATGTAAAGTAATAGATAATCACACTACAATCCACAGACTCAGAGAGGCCAGGTAACAAGGAGGACCCAAGGTAGGGATTCCTGGATCACCTTGGGAAAGGGAAATAGAGGTGACCTCCTGAGTGGACTGGGGGCAGGTGGGGATGGGAATTTGAGTGATCATGTTGGGAGGTGGGTAAAGAGGAGAGTACTGAAAAAGAAGACTGGAAGAGGGTGTTTTGGGAGCACTGGATAAAAGGGAAACCTCCAGAAATCTACAAGGGTGACCCCAGCTAAGATGCCAAGTAATTTTGGGTATGTAACCTGAATTTGCCATCTCCTGTGATCAGATCAGTGACTATTCTAATTATCAGCAAAGAGCCATCATCCAGTAGATGATAGAAATAGATGAAGAGATTCACAGCCAAACATTAGGCCAAGCTTGGGGATCCTGCTGAAGAATGAGAAGAAGGATTGTGGAACCAGAGGAGTCATGGGCTTCACAAGAAAACTCACAGAAACAACTAACCTAACTCACAGGACCTCACAGAATCTGAACCGGCAACTAGGAGTCTGCATGGAACTGATCAAACCTATTCCTCCTACTGGATTGCCTGTCCTAGTCTAAATAAAAGGGGAAGTGCTTAGTCTTACCACTACTTAATATGCCATACTTTGTTGATACCCATGGGAGGCCTGCCCATTTCTGAACAGAAACAGAGGAGAAGTGGATTTAGGAGAAGATGTGGCAGGGAATGACAGAAGAGGGAAGAGAACTTGCAGTCAGGTTGAGAAAGAAAAGAAAGAAAGAAAGAAAGGAAGGAAGGAAGGAAGGAAGGAAGGAAGGAAGGAAGGAAGGAGAATTTATAGCTACCATTAATAAATTAATAAATAAAATTACTAAGAAATGAAGGAACAAACGATAGCATCATTCTTCTTTACTCCTATTATACACTTAACACCATTTCACTAAAGCACCCTTTTTCACTGACTGCTGCCTATAACTGTCCCTGCTAACAAGGAAAACCACCTTCACATTTTTATGGTTTTCCTTCAGGTTCACAACCAAACTGGATTAAGATTTGTGGGCTAATCAGAACTTCTGGCTTTGTTGTTTTTCTAATAATTTAAGCCAGTGCACAGCTATAATACTCTGAATATTTCCATCATGTCTAATTATTAAATCTGATTACTTCTCTCTGTATGTGTAATTGTTGTATTGCAGTGTGTGCGCTATAATTATTGGCTTCTTCAAACACAGGTTTGCCCATTCCTAATTTATTAATGCCCATTTATAATTTGGCTCTGACTACTTGCATGTTTAACAAGTTCCTAGATAATACCCATGCTGCCAGTCTAAGGAACATAAGATTATAGTCACTGAATCAATTAATTATGAAATTTTGTATCGAATTTTCAAACTTAGTTATTAGTTTTTAGTGAGAAAAAGGAGATTAAAAGGTGAGTAAAGTTAGGTAGGGCTAGAGTTATAGTTAGTGCTAGGGCTCAAGGTTAAAGATCACAGTTAGGGTTAGGGTTAAGGAATAAAGAATCAGGCAAGAAAAATGTGCCTAAGTCAGTCAGTTTGTTTTACCCTTCAGATCCTGTTCCCAAGTCAGTTTTCACTTGTTGGAGAAGTCCTATTCTGAACCCTAAGGGAGTGCTGAGCTGGTACTCAATAGTGCCCGATAAGTTTTAGCTGAGATAATAAAATCAAGATTTCCCAAACGTCTTTGCAGGTGACAAATTATGGTTAGGAAGATGTAGGTGAAAACTCCAAAATGGTGGACTACAACACAAATGACATCAGAGGGGTAACTCTTCTGGGATGGAACTCTCTTCTGCCCCTCTGCCCTCATGTGAATGGTAGCTTAGACATATAATAAAAGGGCTCCAGCAAGGAAGTCATAAAATACCAGAAGGGTGCAAATAAAAATTCCCCCAAATGCCTGAAAGTTATCAATAATCCACATTGTCCTTTCCTCCCAACACTCACAAAGAATGTGACAGAAAAAAAAAAGAGCATTTGCAAGTCACTATTGTGTCACGTTTTCATTACAGAAGTGAGCTAATATGAACTGACACAGAAAATGAAGTGTAAAGTTAGGAACAAAGGAAGGAGGAAAGGTAAGGAAGCAGGGACTATAACAATACATACACTGATATTTAATTTAGGGATTAAGAAGGATGTTGTAGAAGGCTGCTTGTTCAACCTGGCCACCTAGAACTGAGATAATCACATAGAAACTATATTAATTAAACCACTGCTTGACCCATTAGTTCTGGCTTCTTATTGACTAACTCTTAAATCTTAATTTAACCCATTTCTAGTAATTTGTGTATCATCATGTGGCTGTGGCTTACCAGTTAAAGTTCTAGCCTCTGTCTTCACCTGGGCTATATGGCTTTGACTCTACCTTCTTTCTCCCAGCATTCAGTTTAGTTTTCCCCACCTATCATATTCTGCACTGCGCAAGCCTAAGATAGTTTTTTTTTTTATTAACCAATGGTATTCACAGCATACAGAGAGGAATCACATATAAGAAGGAGAGCTAGGAAAGATAGCTGAAGAAGATGTTGAATAATGGTAGTGTGTGTGTGTGTGTGTGTGTGTGTGTATCACATGCATTTGAGTTTGCATGCATCTCTCTACACATATATGCTGAGTCAAGAGGCAGACAACACGTCTCCCTCTTTAGTTCTCTGCCTCTTTGCATCCTGGCAGTGCCTGTCATGGAGCCTAAAGAGCCATTTTAGCTAGACTGGTTGACTAATGAACGGCCAGCATCCACCCATCTCAGTCCACCCTCACACCCCATCGCCGGGACCCCTGGACAATGCTGGGGTTACTGTTTCTTACAACCATACCTTGCTTTTTATGTGAAGGCTGGTTATGGAAACTCAGAACCTCTTATTTATACAGAAAGCACACTTACCCACTGAGCCATCTCCCCAGACTCAAAGTTTATTTTTAAGGCACAAGCATAAACAATTTGGAGAAAAATAAATTTCAACTAAAAAGTATAGACAAAAGGTATTACTTGTTTAGAGATCATACATTTATATTCATGAAGCAGATACATGTATAATAAAACAAAACAGTGACAATTTTAATGCTCCAGATAATACAGTACAAACTATTGCAAAACTTATTACACATTTTTGACTAACTTGACAGAAATATAACCATAAAACATGAAGTTCTTGCAATTCCTTAGTTAACAGTAATGAAATATAAGCATAGAGGGCCTGAATGATGTAAGTAGCTTTTACATTGTTGCTATAAATCAAACTTATAAATGGCTGTAGATGGTTCCCTGGTGTAATCACAACAATTAGTGTACAAAGAGAAAAGCTACAAGGAGTATAAAATAGAAAAACCACATTTTCTCCACAATATAAAAAAACTGGCATTCAATAAGTAGCAGTGTAATAAAAATAAGCCCTGTTACCTAGGAGTTTCAGAACACTTTTCAAACTAACTTGTCCATCTTAAAAAATTTTAAATTGCTACTTACATAAAATAAAGTAGTACAAAGTGTCTTTTTGAAGAAAAAAAGTAAGGAAAAAGAAATACTTATGGAAAGGTAGTGGGGCTACAAAATTATTTAGAACCATAAGTTATGGACTATTCAAAATGTAGAAAACTAAAGTAAGAACATATAGGAATTCAACTAATATCTAAGACAATAGAAATGTTGGATTCCAGAGCTAATATCTGGAGCTTCAGGTGTGATGGATATTCCAGGATATACCTATACAATCAAGTGGGAAGCATTCATATGCAAACAACAGATTCTATTATTTATCCTATGAGAGGTGAAGATAATACCAACAGCCTAAGTGGAGATTTCTCCAAGGCAGTAGTGTCCAGCTGTAGCATGCTGCTTCTGCTGAAATCAGACTATGTTAACAGGGAAGTGCTTTAATGGCTGAGAACTAGGTAAGGGTTATCAGAACACACACACACACACATACAGAGAGAGAGAGAGACAGAGAGAGACAGAGACAGAGAGACAGAGAGAGGAGAGAGAGAGACTTAAGGCAGCATGCAGAAAGGGAAGCATGTTGAAATATTGCGGTGAAATTAGAAGCAGATGTGCGGCATAAGCCTAAAGATGAGACTAATAGATATTCCTTGAGAGGGAAACCTCCCTCCTCCACCACTGCTTGGATGAACAAAGACAAAGCTATAAGGCTTTGCCCAGTATTCTGAGGAATACAAGTAGCAGCAGGTTATTTGACTCACATTTTCTTTGTTCTTTAGCTACACAAAGCCCTGAAAGTGAAAGAATCATCCCCCAACACCAGACCCAGCATTGGGGTTCACTGGTGTACCAACTCAGATGAGGGAGTTATGACAGAAAAGAGATGTTTGTCACAGATAACTTGATACCTTCCTTACCCAGGGCAGTCTGACATAACTGAGCTAACTATATAGGAACTCTCCCTACTCCTGTGGAAATGGATACTAATGAGAATTTGGAGAAGAAAGAAACAATTGCCACAGTAAGAAAGAAATACTGGCAGGGACAAGTTGTGCTCTGTTTTCTGTTCTTACATATTTTGAATATTTATGTTTTTGTACTTTAACTGCTCAGTTCTGTTTTAACTATTACCTTATTGGACAAGGCAAGTAGGCTGCCATTTCTTTTCACCTACTTTAGAATATTTTCTCTGCTCCTTCTCATTTATTTAAGCCATATGTTCTCATTATTTACCTCTCTTTGAGTCCTTTCTTATAATATCCCAATTTTACTAATATCAATGCCCTTAACTCTCAAAGCAACTGTAAGTCACTTTCCCCCAATCAGTCTTCCAGTATGACTGTCCAAAACTTACCAGAGATGCAAATGAAATTCACATAATTTTCCTTTTCAGAAACAATGCAAAAACATGATATTAAAAGCCACCACAGAAATAGGTTAACACATATGCAAAAGCAGAAACAGGAGAATGTTTCAGATAAAACAAAGTCAGGAAAGCATGATATAGTCCAAGCCTAGAAAAGAAAAAAATGTCAACTAAGATTCCTGTACTCAGTAAAATCCTGCCTTATAATTGGTGAAATAAAAATATTTCAAGACAAACACTAACTAAGGTGATACATAGCAACCAAACCATCAATATAGAAGCCACTATGTAGAGTGAGAAGAAAGTCACTGTCACCCACAAGAAAAAAAGGAAATAATGGACGGATGAACAGAGAAGGTTAGAATTAACTCATACAGTTCAGAAGCACAGAAAAATACCTGATGTTGACAGGACAGGAAGAAAAGAAAAAATAATAATCCAACCAATGAGAAAACAAAAAGAAACAATAGGATACAGCCAACATTTTTTTTCAAAAATGCACACAAATGTAAATAGCATAAACCCATCAATTAAATGATGCATAGTAACAGACTGAATTCTACTTTAAGATTCCTTCTTATACCTCCCAGAAGGCTAAGATCAAGAACACAAGTGACAGTTAATGCAAGGATGTGGAATAAGAGGAACACCCTTTCATTGCTGGTGAGAATGCAAACTTGTGCTGCCACTATGGAAAACAGTATGGCAGTTCTTCAGAAAAGTACAAGTTGATCTACCTCAAGAGCTAATATACCATTCTTGGGCATATACCTAATGGGTACTTCATCCACTTAATGCTATCATGAAGACATTTGTTCAACCATGTTCACTGCTGCTCTATTCATAATAGATAGAAAGTGGAGACAACCTAAATGTTCCTCAACAGAAGAATGGATAAAGAAAATATGATAGATTAATACAATGGAATATTACTCAGTTGTTAAAAAAGCATCATTAAATCTGAAGGCAAATGGATGCAACTAGAATATATCTCACTGAGTGAAGTAAGCCAGACCCAGAAAAAATAAATATGTAATACCCTTATATGGATATAGGCCATTAAATAAATTATAATAAAACTACAATCCATAGTCCTGGAGATGTCAGGTGTATAGGAAGGGACAAGGAATGACATATGGATTTCCCTGAAGGGTGTAAATAGAATAGATTTTAAGGGTGGATGAGGGAGAGGAGAGATGGGTTTGAAGGAGGAAATGCAGGGAGAGACTGACAGAACTGAAGGGCACTTGAAGAGTGTCTTGAAAATCCAGTGCAGTGGAAGCTTCCTAAAATATATGAAGGCAATCCTAAAGAAGTCTCCAACTATTGATGGGACAACGTGTTTGATCTATAATGCTGTCCTGCCTGCAAAATCTGCTATGGCAATTGTCTTAGGGTTTCCAATGCTGTGAAGAGACACCACAAGTGGAGATGAAAAATATCAGGAGAACAAGGCCCTCTAAATCAACTGAGCAAAGCTCAGATGAACTAACAGAGACTAAAGCAACAAGCATGGAGCCACCATAAGTATATATATATCAGGTCCTTTGTGTATATAGTATAGATTTAGTTTAGTATTTTTTTTATGGGACTCCTTCCAAGTTTGGTAATTTTTACCTTATTATGTATTACTTTGTTATTTCCTATAATCCTGATATTTTCTGATGAGAGACAGAAAGGGAGTGTATACAGGGAGGGGAAACTCTACTTAGGAAATATTGTGTAAGGAAAAAAATCTATTTTCAATAAAAAAGGATAAAAATTTACAGCTATATTTGTCTCCAAAAAGCACACTTTACTAGAAAATGCATGCAAAATTAAGAATGAAAGTAATAAAATACTCCCACCAGATAAACAGAAATGTTAAACTAGCTGGTGTAGTTATTCTCATATCAGGTAGCATACGCTTCAGACAAAATCTGGTACAAATTTATACAAGGATATACTCATTTTCTTTCACTGTGATTGCTATTTGCCTATATATACACAAATACATTAAATGCACCTTGCTCAGGCCATTATTTTTACTTGTACATGATTTTAGGTCTGACTAACTGCATGGAGACCATTTCAGAAATCCACAGCTGCTCAAAATGCAGAGAATAACTGATTATGGAGTGTGTAGCACCAATAAATTTATCTATGAAGCAGCGCCTACACATAAGGCTCAGTTAACATTGATGAGAGTGGGCAAAAAGATTGTAAGAGCAGGAGGAACAAAAAAATCTGATATGAGTGGTAGCAGGGGAACTTTACCAACGATACCTGAACAATCTGGCTGCCTAAGCAAGACCTGGTCAAGAACAACACCAATAGACATTCTAAAAGGGGAAGAGGAAACTTCCTGAAGGTTCATCCCTAAACAAAGACTATAGGTTACTAAAGAAGCCCTAGGGCAGAAAAAAAAAATAGTTTTCTTTAGGGATGAGCCTCCAAATGGGTTATGCTATAAAATTTTGAATGCTTTTGAAGAGAGAAGCATGGATTAAGAAAAACATTATTTTAATTTTTTTGCAATAGGCATATATTACAAAAGGACTATTAGATAAAAGAAGGTAGAGATGTGCTTTGTCAATTTGATACATGTGCCAGTACTCAGATACTTGAAGCAGAAAGTCCTAATGATGGAGGCTAGCTTAGCTACTGAGGATGTTGATGCCAACCTGTGATGCAGACAAGATCCCTGGTTCCAACAAACAAGCCAAAAAAAAATTGTAGGTTGCTATTTCTTTTAGAGCAATTTGTTGTTTTTATGGTAGTGGTGATAGTAGTATTTGCTACATTTTAGATTTTACCTTGCTTTTCTTTCTCCAGGCAATGTCTCAATACACAGCCTCCAATGGCCTCAGACTCAAAACCTTCTTGCTCTACTTCTTGAGTGCTATGATTTCAGATTTGTGTCACCATGCCCAGCTCAAAAGATTGTTTTGTTATTTTTTATAGCATATTAACCTCCCCTGACCATGCTTTGCTGGTTTAACACTATGATAAATTTATATGCAAGGGAAAATATATTTGACTGATCATCTGCAGAATGTAGTAAAATAAAAACAGCCCGGAATTAAACTTGACTAGAATAATTTATTAATAGAAATTTAGAATATTTTATTGGTACTTCTATATATTTTATATTTATATGATGTTATTGTTTGGTGACAATGGCTGAAGAGAAACCTTTTCAACTATTCTCACACAGGCAAATCCTAAATTATTTGTATTTATTGAATGACCATTTTGTTCCAGGACCTTCTTTTCATATCACTATATATGATAAGATAAATATGTAAGAGAGGTTTGATGGGTATAGTTGTTCAATTTATTCTACTAGAGTTCCATTACCAACAAGTAATTGAACCATGTGCTTTCTTGGCTTGGAAAAATAGTAGTGAAATAAGGTGGGCCTGCAATTTTAGTTTCTGTCACGATTTCCCCTAAAAGCATCCTTGCTCTATGTCATCTCAAAATGGTTTATTAGAACAACTTGTCCCTAAATTCTGTTCCTCCAGATTGCCCTGGTTTCTCTACTTTTGAATTGTAAAATCAAAGCTATTTCCCCACAGAGGTGGCTGGAGGGACATCTACTCTAATTTTCAAGGCAGGTGAAAACCAAATTTAAAGGTCAACGACAGATCCAGACTTCTGAGTTAAACAGCAGTGTACAAGCTATAGCTAAATGACCTCATGAAAACACAAAGTAAAATATAGAAAAAAAAAACACAAAAAACAACCAAACGAGCATTCAAAAACAAAACCAGAAGTAAATGGAGGCAGAAATTCTTTTGCAGAAAAGAACAAATTTTTACCAGCTCTATGTTAAGCAGGAAGATAGTACAATTCTCCTAATCCATAAATAATAGACTAAAGAAATAAATGGGCGGTTTCCAAAGATTCTTAATAATATTTTAAGAAGTATTCAGCATCCTTAGGCATTAGAAGAAAAAAGAAGAAATATTTTGAGATTCTGCCTCTAACATGTCAAATGCAGGGGAGAATGTGGAGAATGGGAAACCCTCATTCATTGTTGGTCGGAGTGCACTGACACAACCACTGTGGAATGATGGGGAAAGCTTTTAGAACTTACATATGGCACAACGATACCACTCCAGAGTGCTCACCTAAAGAACTGACCTCAATTCTACCACTTAGATACTTAGAGATCCGTGTATATAGGTAAATAGTTCACAATGGCAAAAAACTGAAGCCATGCTATATATCCACCAGTGGATGACTGGGTAAAGAAATATGTGTATACACAATGAAATTGTATTGAGGCATAAAGAAAAAAGAAATTACAGGATTTATAGAAAATAAATAGAATTTGGAATTATCAAATTAAGGTAAGTAATTCAGACTCAGAAGGAGAACACCACATGATTTCTTTTGTATATGGAGCCTAGATTTATAGGAGGAAGCAATGGTCATGAGAAAAGGGACAAAAGTGAAGAATTAAGACCAACAAAAACAAAATATGCAAGAAAATATCATAATAAATCCAATATATTTTGTGCTAATTTAAAAATTAATGACTTAATTAAAAAGTCTAATGGCAAAGATCCACTAATTAACTTTTGTAAACTGTCTATTTCATAGCCTGGCCATGTTTTCCCACCTCAGCCTGATTTATTCTAGAATAAATAAGGTAGTTATCTGCTGCAATAGTTAGCAACACAATCAGTACTAAAAGATAAGTATGGATTTCTCGGTGACTAGCAATGATTCCACAGAGGCTAAGGCTGTCTAAACTCATGCACAACAGTGTATCATAAAAGATTCTCTGCTCATTGCTTAAAAGTTTTAGTAAAGTAAACATATAGAGATTGCATAGATCCTAGTAAGTAAGATAAGTCTATATCCCAGCAAATCACAGTGCTAAAATAAGGGGATCTTAAATTTAAGGTTAGGCAGGGCATCTTAACAAGATCTTTCCTTCAACTAAAAATGTTAAAGATTTGTAGTTAAGTATTAGAGCATGTGCCTGTCATGCCTGAGACTGTATGTTACATCCCCAGCACCACATGGACAAACAAATGTTTAAGGCTTTGTGGGCCAGGCAGTTTTTTTCCCAGCTCTTCAGCTCCATAGTTTTAGCACAAGTGTAGTGTGTAAGCAATTGAGCTGTGTACAAGGAAAACCTTATTTACAGAGAACATACCAGCTATAGTTACACTGAATCCTAACCTACAAACCCATATAATCTTCATTTGATTTGTTTACACATTTATTATCCAATATAGGTATAGGATTTCTGATATGAAAACATAAAAGTGTCCAGGCTAAGGAGGTTAAATAAAATATAAGAGATAGCATCTACCATGCCAGGATTCTAATAAACATGAAATAAAAGTTGGCTGCATTGAAAATCTAATTCACACCTCAAAAATAAATTCAAAGCACAATGTTAGCTAAAACTACTTGAAAGGGAAGTTTTTTCTTTTGTGTTTACCGTCCTTTGTTTTCAGTCTTTAGACTTTTAAAAATATTTTTCAATATCTTCATCACTATGCCATTTTTATAGTTATTCAGCAACTCTAAGCTTTCAAATCAGCTGGAGTTCTTCAATATTGCTGTCTTAAGGAAAATTATAATGGGCTATTGACTGCCGTTCACTCAGTGTTCCATTCATTATTGTTTTGAAGGCTAAGTTCATAAAATAATGGATGTCATTATCACAAAAATCAATGTAAGCTCACATGCAAGGATGAAACTAGCTCAAGCTGTTAGTTATTACTTTTGTGACATTGTGGAATTATGTGAGGCTGGAGTTGGACATATTGTTCTATCCACTGTCATTTTTTGACACGCAGAGAGATATATAGATACTTCAACAGTTTAACAAGATGTTTTATTGTGGGGTCAAGTAAAATTTTGTATTTTTCCATTTATATTCAAATCCATCTCATTATTTTCTGTATCCTTGAATATTCCTGCCAATGCAAAAACGTAATTTTTGTCTCAAAGTGGATAAGAGATAGTTTATTCTAGAGTCAAATATGAGCGACCATAGTTCAGGAGCTCAGATTTAGAATATCTCAGATTCTACATTCCAAACTTGTAATAATTTGAAAATTTTTAATAGTGACAGAGCAAAGAAAATCAGAAACATGGATGAAGACATTGGGCGGTTACAGGAAAGCAGGCAGATCTCATCTACAAGCCTTGGGTACTACTGATGACTCAGTCTTTTGGTTGCTGGGACCAGCGTTTTAAGTTAACATATTCCACACATTCCAAAATGTTTCAAATGTCTGTCACAGGATGCTAGATCAGACATAAAGATGGACAAGAAATGCCTTCTTAGGGCACTAATGTTAGGAAAAGATAAATTGTGATTTAGTTCTCAACCCATAATACTCCAACCTCAAGGTCATACAAATTCCAATTAGTTAATCAGCCTCGTTTTTGGTGAAAACTGTGGTTGTTTCTGGTTACTTTAACTCATACCCAATGTTTTACTAGAGACAGGTATGTACAAAATTGTTGCAAGAAGCCACTTGTTCGTCCCGGCTGCCAAGAACCGAAATAATCACACAGAAACTGTATTAATAAAAATACTGCTTGGCCCTTTAGCTCTAGTTTATTATTGACTAATTCTTACATCTTAATTTAACCCATTTTATTAATCTGTGTATCGTCACATGACAGTGGCTTACTGTATAAAGTTCCCAGCATCTGTTTCCAGAGGCTCCATAGCTTCTCTCTGACTTTGCCTTTCTTTCTTCCAACATACAGCCTACCTTTCCCCTTTCCCCACCTTGTTCTGTTCTTCCCTGCCATAGGTTCAAAGCAGTTCTTTATTTATTAACCAATAAAAGTAACACATAGACAGAACAACCTCCCATATCACAAAATGTGGCATCCACACTGAAAAAGTCTGCACATAATCCATGTATTCTTGGTAATGTCATGAAACACTATCACATGTTCACAGACTACTTGAAATAACTATCCAGCCGGGCGGTGGTGGTGCACACCTTTAATCCCAGCACTTGGGAGGCAGAGGCAGGCGGATCTCTGTGAGTTCGAGACCAGCCTGGTCTACAAGAGCTAGTTCCAGGACAAGCTCCAAAACCACAGAGAAACCCTGTCTCGAAAAAAAAAAAAAAAAGAAATAACTATCCAGAGATACATTCAACCATATAAGGCAGTTTCTAACACCCTGCTTAAAGTAGGAATACATGTTTTATAAATAGATTTAGAAATGACTTAGACTGAAAAATTTGTACCAGGCTCCTGCTGAATTTCATGGATGGTATACCCCAAAAGTGTATACTCATAATACAGAGCAGCCTGTCTTTTTTGCTAAGCATTTGTGATTACCCACACTGAGTTTTCTGTTGACCTTCACTTACTCCTGCATCCCTGGCTCATTTCTCCACGAACATGAAGGAGTGTCTGACTGGACTGAACTTTCAGCAAGAAAATATTAGTTCTCCAGTTTCAGCCATTCTTTGCAGTAGAACAGTATTCACTGACAATTTTACTGTATTTTTGTCCAAAATGTAGAATACTCTTCATTGCTAAGGCCTTTTCCCATATGACCTAGAAACAACTCTTTCGCTCTTCCAAGTATATAGTGAATCTTTCTATTCTATCTCAAATTCAGTTGACAGCTCTCCAGGCTCAAACTCTGCATGTAGTAGGCATCAGCACTGAGAAGGGGAAGAGGAGAAAGTAGACACAGAGTTCCACCCGTATCTAAAAAGTTACTTATAATTTATGCATGTTGTCTTTGCAAAGGGAAAATCAATATTTATGCAATAGAGTGTTACTGGGTATATCAAGCCCACTTCTGGGCAAGTACATGACTAGGAGTAGTTGGCCAACACAAAATTGACTCCATGTTTGTTTGTTTGTGGTATTTTTGTTTTGTTTTCACCTCTTTTTTTTTTGTCTTTTTACTTTTTGTTGAGAGAAAGAACATGAATTTGATTAAGCATGAAGGTGGAAGAGGATCTGGGAGTAGTTGGAGGAAGGGGAAAAATATGATCAAAGTATGAAAAGAATTAGTAGTAAGTATTAGTATGAAAAATAATAAAAAATAAATAAAATCTTGTCTTATTCAAAAATATTGCACATAGTGAGGATAAGGTTGGTACCTCTAACAACATCATTTGCTTCCCCCTGAACAGATCGGACAAGCTATAGCTTTCCATAAAAATCAGCTTTATGCAAGCCTCAAAGAATAGTTTCAGCCTTGTTATTACTGAGGAAAGAAACCAAGGTTGGTTCATGAACACTTGCTCCCATTAACAGGATATTTTAAAATGGACTCAGAGCCAGGTGTGGTGGCATCTGTCTCTAATCCCAGTCCTGGGAAAGCAGAGGCAGGTGTACTTACATGAGTTGAAGACAGCTTAGCCTGTAAAGAATTCCAGGCCAACCAGGGCTATATAGTGAGACCCAGTCTCAAAATAATAAATGAAAGGAAGGAATGTAAAAAGTAATAGTAAGGAAGGAAGGAAGGAAGGAAGGAAGGAAGGAAGGAAGGAAGGAAGGAAGGAAGGAAGGAAGGAAGGACTGGGAATGCTGTTTGAGAACAATTTTATCAAAGTTTGAAAGAAAAAAAAACAATTAAAAAAAAAAGGACAAACTGAGAATTCAAGCAGGCGACAGGAGAAGATAAAGCCATGACTTTTCAATGGTTATCAGCAAGCAACTATACAGTTCAAGGAGAGTCTAAAGATTCAGAAAAGGGGTAAGAAAGTCCAGGGTATCAATAAAAATTTTAATTATTTCATTGATGAGAGTAAAGACCCAGATAAGGGATCATAGTTTCCTGGTAACCTGTGGTCCCTTAAGCATGGGATGGAATTAAATCCCCATTTCCCTGTTAACTCTGAGGACAACTGGAGGTGGAAATTAGCTAGGCAGTTTAGGGTTAAAAGATCTTAAAGAAAAGCAGCCTGTATGTTTCTTGCCGGAAAGTCAGAAAGTTCCTTTGGTCTGTTGGCAGAATTGTCTTTGCTGAAGACCAGAGATGACAGAGGTGTCTAAGTCAAAGAATCTCTGTTCCACCATGGCCAGAGGGTAAACATTCCCAAAAGATGATTGCTTTTCAATATTCCTTTTCCTGAGACAGTACTCTTTTCTGGAAATAGTACTGAGGCCCTGGCTGAAACTGCAAACACCTGGACACCTGAAACAGGAGCTGGACTAAGCATCTCATTCTCTTTTCCTTCTCCTATCTTACAAAGCCTTAACTTCTAAGGCAGTGAGGCAAAAACAGTATCGGGAACTCACCAAGGCCAGCTGGACTGGGTCTAAAAAAAACCATGGGATAAAACCGGACTCGCTGAACATAGTGGACAATGAGGGCTGCTGAGAAGTCAAGAACAGTGGCACTGGGTTTTGATCCTACTGCACGTACTGGCTTTGTGGGAGCCTAGGCTGTTTGGATGCTCACCTTACTAGACCTGGAAGGAGGTGGGAGATCCTTGGACCTCCCACAAGGCAGGGAACCCTGACTGCTCTTTGGGCTGCTGAGGGAGGGGGAGGGAAATGGGAGGCGGTGGCGGGGAGGAGGCAGAAATCTTTAATAACTAAATAAAAAAAGGAAATCAATAAACACTGGGGAAAATTAAAAGAAAAAAACAGTATCCCACTTTCAGGTACCTCTCTGCTATAGGGCACTATGCCTTCTTTCTTTTGCTTAGGCTCCCTATGAAGAAATACTATTATTCAAAAGCTCATTCCCTGTAGTTCATGAATTACATTCTTTGAGTTTGCAGGAAATGAACCTGATAGCAGCTGGGGTATTAAATCTCTAGGACCCTCACTCTGCAAACAAAAGGCTGAGAAAGGCTCTACCACACCAAAAGGCACCCCATCATTCTATTTCAATGATGTTACATTATCTTCTATATATTATAGAAAGAAACCAAAATGTAATATTGCATTGTAACTGCCTGTGGCCTTAGGATTTTGCAAAAGTAAGACTTAGGGACACAAAAGAAATGTCACCAGTAAGGTGTTAGAAAACTTACAGAGTCAAAAATAGAGTGGATCTTGAAGGCTTTTCTTCTTTGTATGGTTGAGGAAATAGGAGTCAAGTTGGTGATTTACCCAAGTCAACCCATCAGAGTTTAAAATTAGATCTGAGGTCCTAGTTTAACTGTCCTATATTCTGCAGTTCTTCCCTTGAATGTGTGTGTGTGTGTGTGTGTGTGTGTGTGTGTGTGAGAGAGAGAGAGAGAGAGAGAGAGAGGATGAGAGAGGATGAGAGAGGATGAGAGAAAAGAGAGAGTATGTAAGACGCACCAAGAGAGAAACAGAAAGATGATGAAACATAATCACATGGTTTCAGAACAGACAATAGATAAAGAGGTATTAAAGAATGTAAAGAATGGAAGAAAGAAGGAAATGTCATGGGTGTGTTTATTAAGAAAATGACAGAAGACAGGAAAGGAGGGAGGAGAGGAAGGACAGATGAAAGGAGAAAGAGGAAAAAGGAGAATATAGTGGTGGTCCTCAATGGAAGGCATGAGCACTATTCTAGAAGATTAAAAATATCTTTCTAGATGCATGAAATTATCTATCTAGTTACTCCTAAATAATTTTGTAGGCTGAGTATTCCATCATACTCCCCCTCTCTCTTACACACACAAATACTAAAATACTAAGATGAACAAAAGAATGTCTATATCTCTGATTATTTCCTCTAAGAAGTGCCAAACAGACAAAGAATGGGAACATTTAGGGATCTTAAAATAATAAGATGAATTGCTAGTCTTCATAGCTGCCCTAACTGATGATGGAGGTGGGTCTTGTATCTATCTGTTGCTTTCATTGGTTAACTAATAAAGAAACTGCCTAGGCCCATTTGATAGGCCAACCCTTAGGTGGGTGGAGTAAACAGAACAGAATGCTGGGAGAAAGAAGCCGAGTCAGGCAATCACCATGATTCTCCCACTCCAGACAGACGCAGGTTAAGATCTTTCCTGGTAAGCCAGCTCGTGGTGCTACACAAAATATTAAAAATGGGTTAGATCAATATGTAAGAGCTAGCCAATAAGAGGCTAAAACTAATGGGCCAGGCAGTGTTTAAAAGAATACAGTTTCCGTGTAATTATTTCGGGTATAAAGCTAGCTGTGCGGGCAGCCGGGTAGCGGGACGCAGCCCGCCGCCACTCCTATTACAACAAACTGACACTACAGATGCTATATGAGGGTATTGCTTCCCTAGTCCTGGTGGTGAAGTGAATTACATTTTAAAGAAACTTTACCGGCTTTCTTGACAAAATATCACAGTACTGCCATATTAATATTCTTCTATATTATTGTTGAAAAGTAAAGGTTTTTCCCACAAATTTGCATTTCTCAGATTTGGTGAAACTTCCTAATTTTATGGGAATCTATATTCATCTCCATGTCTCTCCAGGATTTCAATAAATATCGTATTATTTTTTAAGAGTACTTTACATACTTGAGCTATTAGAGTTTAAATACATGTTTAAGATTAGCATTATAGTCAAGATATGTCAGGTTCACAAAAAGTGATGCTGCTTTTAATCATTACATATTTTGTAATGTGAAATTAAACTTGTATAGTTGACATTTTGGGGTTTTGAATTTTGGAGATGTACAGTGTAAACATTACATAGGATGGAGGTTTTATATACAGTTCTTGCTTTTGCTTTGATGTGACTCTGAGTTGGCAATCACTTGGGGACCTGAGTTTATATGTACTGATGAGTGCAAAGTTTCCTAGATGACAACTCTAGAGTTCTGGCTTTTATCCAATAATATGGTGATTAAAGCAGAAACCAGAGATGTCAATCACAAGCTGAGCACTGCTAGTTTTATGAGCATGCAAGAGGTATTTAATTTCCATAGAAATTTGCCTCATTTTCTTCATGTGGAAAATAGCACACCAGTTTTGTAAAATGGAAGGAAAAGTATTTCTGTGAGGAATACACAAATTCAAGCTTTGAGAGCATGAACAGTCATCTAATATGCTGAGCAATGGACACTCTGCTGAGATGGTAGTGTGCATATCCCCTATATCAAAGAAAACATCTCTTCTGGCTTATTTTTCAGTTGTTTGGAGTGAATTACAAGTCTACCAGTGATAACAATGGCTAATGTTTTTCTGAAGCACTTGGCAGCATTTACTGATAGCCATGACTTATTCAACACTTAGCTATTGACTATTTCCTCAGCTGTAAATAAGAGCAAAACGACCCCTCTGGGTGGAAAGTTTTCATGCCGACCAAAAAGTTTTAAAAAGAAAATGTACACACATACATACACACCCATGGATACATATATGCGTACATGCACGCACACACAAGCATTTCAGACAGAGATGAATAATATGAATCAAAGGGTCAAAAGAATATTCAAGATTCTCTGAGTTAATTCTGTAAGTAGTCCTAGCAGTACAGGGACAGGGAGAGGCATGTTCTGGAAATTTAGGAAGAAAACCCTTGTGAATGTGTGTCATGTTTACTCAGACACATAACCAGAACAGGTAGACTATTAGAACTAAATATTTTGGGGGTTTTTGTTTCATTTTGTTTTTCAAAACAGGTTTCTCTGAAGCTTTGGAGCCTTCCCTGTAACTCACAGCATGAGAGAGTCCTTGCGAGCCCCTCTTGAAAGCAATACAATCTTACGTTGTGTGGAAGCTTAAAGACTGAGAGATGCACCCCATAAAGTTAGGGTGCTCGCTTAATGCTGCTTCCTCCCTCATCTTTTCCCTGTGTAAACAATGAAGCCACTGGGAAGACTAAGAAAGAGATAAGTAGATATTGCTTAAGGAACTGATAAAGTCTCAGATAAGCCAACAGTAATTGTGATACTCAAAATGAGGCACTGCAGGAGATGACCCTACCACTGGGTAAGAGCAATTTCAAACACTGTGCTGCATTCTGTTTCTTCTTGTTCTTATAGGAGCTGCTGCTTAGAAGGATGAAACAATTTATATTGGTTACTTTATGATACTTCAAAGACAATCAGAGAACAAAAGTTTCTATTTTAACAAAAGTTCTTGGAGTACAGGATGCACTTTATTCTCTACGTGGCCAAATGGTAGAGATTTTACTGAGTAGTTATCAATCAAGTTGATTGTTCCAGGTAGCAGATGTTCACATTTGAAACAGAGTGTGGTCTTGTTTTGCTTTGTTTTGTGCTATTTATCAAATTTTGGACTTTGTGTGTTCTAGAAAAATACCCTAGCACTGAGTTACATCCCCAGTGCTTGTTTTTGGTATTTTTCTTTTTTCTTTCTTTATTTTATTTTTTGTGAGATAGGATCTCACTAAGTAGCTTAGATTAGGCTAAACTTGAACTCTTTGGGCAACCCAAGCTGAGCTCAGATTTCTGATCTCCAGCCTCCAGCTCCCATGTGCCACCATGCTGGTTGCATAGTAGTCTTTAATAATTGTTTTAACCACACACTACTTTTTATCTCTAAAACTCTCCAAATTGCCTAACTTCACAAGTACCAGACAATACTGTAAAATCCAGGACCATGACAGCATGTTACCATCAAGGCTTGGTCTATAGAAGGCAAATCTCATTATGCATTGTCTCCTTTAGAATGACCACAGCTATTTGGCTCATGGACAAACCACAGTGCCTAGATGTCCTCGTCTTTGTTTATATTAAAGAGAGAGCACCAGCCAGAGGACCATGGCTGTATCAGTCTCAGAAGAAGCATCACTTCCCCTCAGGCTACAGGATAGGAACCACAGAACATGAGACTTGAAGAAAAAAAAAAAAGCCTTTGGGAAAAGAATCATCGATCCGCACCTGGGCTACATACCATTTACTATGTCAGTCTGTGCAGACTTGAGAAAAGGTTATAAATGTGGGCAGCAACACACAAGACACCAGGGACTCTGGGCTAATTAAAGATTTCTAATTGAAGTTTAGGAGTTATGCCTACTGCAATTCCCTGATACAAATGAAAAGTAGTTTAGTTTTACAGAATGTTTTTAATTTGAACTTGAGCAAGGAGACAAAGCAGAAGTTGTAAAACTCAATTCAATGCAGGAAAGTGGTCACAGTTTCCTTTTTCATAATGGTAAGTGCAGAAGAGAAACACTCCAGAAATGACATAAGCACTCTGGCAGTCCCTCAGTTACACTATACAGCTGAATCAGTTACTCAGGGTATTTCAGTTTAGTGTTTCTGCGGGGGGACAATTATATGCTTTCATCCACATCCTCAACTACATCCTAACAACATTCATTTTCATAAACACCTTTAAATATGTTCGGAGGGTGTATGTGTCACAGGTGTATCTGAAAGTCAGAGGACAACTTACAAGAATAGGTTCTCTCCTTCCGCCATATGATCCTTCCTCAATAATCCATCAGAAGTCATCAGGCTTGGAAGTAATTGCCTTTACCCAATGAGCCATCTCACCTCCCCATAATCTTAATCTTCTAATGAACAGAGAGGGTCCTAACTAGTAATGACAGGAATAGGAAAAACTTCTAATAGAACAAAACCTCACCGATTGTTATATGATTTCCTCTGATAGAGTATAACACAGAATATGAACACACTAATTTTATTCATCCAAGAACTGTTCTTTCTTGTTATTCATGATATAGTAGGCAATACTTCAAAAGTTTATACTTGATTCATTAGTTTAAATCATTCCCAGGATATATGGGATATTAAAAAGACAATCTCAGATGCCCTTGCCCTTGTGAAATACTGATGTAGCGGTGACAGAGAACATACTTTTACACAGTTCGCCATCCACGAGAACAATATCACTTATTGATAATGCTTTTCAAGTTCAAAAAATGATGCTGCCAGTTCTGTTTGTTTTTATTTGCAGTACATGGAAACTTCAATCTGATGGAGATTCCTCATGAATAGCAAGTTAACAGACAATCCCAGGACATAAATTCCATACCAAAGTTTAGAAGAAATTCATCAGAATTTCAATGATTAGACAGATGGATATGATATCAAAGGACACCTTGAAGGTTATAGGAGGACAGACATATTCACAGAGATGTAGTCACAGAGAGAATAAAGAATTAAACCACTTTAATTCACAATAGGACACAATCAAGCCAATGTCAATCTCTCTTATGTCTTCATTTCCTTATCTTTTATATTAGGCAGGATTATTTTCCCTATCGGAAATATTAGCAAAGGGAATTGGACTCTGGAGGAGCAGTTCTCTCCACTTATGTAGGCTTAGAACTCAGTCAATGGTCGCAGATTTGACTCTACTACTGGAATAGATCTTTCTCTTTTTTTCAGCAATTTAAACTTCTAGTGAGGAGAAATGGCTCAGAGTTTAAGAGTTCTTGCTGCTTTTTCAGATAGATCTGAGTTCCCTTCCCAGTACTCACATCAGACAGCTCACCTCACAACTGCCTATAATTTTAGGTCCCGGGCATCTGACACCCTCTCCTGGACTCTTTAGTCAACTTCTTGCAGGTGCACACACAAGCCTGCAAGCTTGCATTGACACGTGTGCACACATAGAAATTTTAAAAAATGGTTTTAGAAAATCCTAGTGAATAATTTTTAAATTTTATATATCCTATTTTCTATAACAGAAGAAGCACAATGGCAGTGAACAACACAAGCTTAATTTAAAGGACCTTAATTACTTGGTCAATAAATTATATAGACTATCAGTAGAAGTCAAACGAGCATCCCATTGAATCTAATCTGTAGACTACATTTGGTAATATGGACATTTCACAATACTAATTCTGCTACCCGTGAACATGGGATGAGTCTTTCCATGTCCTACTAATCTCTTTAAATTTTCTTATCCTTCATTGTCTTAAACTTTTAATTATAGAGACCTTTTACTTCCCTGGGTAGGTTATTTCTGGGTATTCATAAGCTACTGTTAAAAAGAATATTTTCTTAAGAGAAAATTCATTATTAGTGAATATAAAAGCTACTAATTTTATGTTTATTTTTTGTCCTGGTACTTAGTTTAAAGTATTTATAGGTTCAGTAATTTTCAAGTGAAATCTATGAGATCTTTAAGTACAGGATTGCATCAACTTCAAATAGGGATAGTTTATCTTCTTTTCTTTTTGTACACCTTTCCTTTGCTAATGATTTTATTGCACTAGATGAAATTTCATACTGAATATGAGTACACACAGGTAACACACTTATTTTTTCCAGATTTTTGAGGAAATGATCTTGGGTTTTACGCACTTAGTGTTATGTTGGCTGTGGATTTCTCACATATGGACCCTGTATTTTAACTTTAATCTATGTGTATATTTGGCATGTAATAGATCATGAAACTAGAAAGAGGAGCATGAGAACAGACATAGAGGTCTTACATGAGGGTTGTGTAGGGGATATGAAGGATAACAGGTGGGTTAGCTAAAGAGGAAAAGGGACCAGGAGATGAGAGGAGACTTGAGAAGAAGAGTTCTGGAAAAGAATCAACAAAAACAATGAACATATGACAGCCTTATAATGAATCTCATTACTTTATATGCTAATTTTAAAATACTGCAATAAATAAATAAGCCTATATTAGCAGGAAAGTATCTACTGTTAAATAAAAGAAGACAAATATTCCCTCTAGCAACGGTTTGGCTCTTGTGCCATGTGGTGTCATAGAATTTGATCAGTTTCAGATAAATAAAGCTATATGGTGCCGTTATTATAAATAACAAATATATTGTTTATATATATACATATATATGTGTGTGTGTGTGTGTGTGTATATATATATATATATATATATATATATATATATATATATATATATATATAATGAATTCCAAAGCTGGATGTGATGGCACATGCCTTTGATGGTAGCACTTGGGAGATAGAAACAGGAAGAAGATCTCTGTGAGTCAAAGGCCATTCTGGTCAATTGTGTGAGTTTCAGACCAGCCAGGGCAACACACTGAGACTATAAATTAAATAAATGTACAAATAACAGATAAATATATTTCCAAAAAGGAATTCTAGAGAATATATTTATTTCCTTGAAGGTTCTATTCTAACAGTAAGACCTGTGACTGTCTCAAACTAGGTATTATCAGAAAAGGATAATCAGATATTCAGAACCTTCATTAGCTCATTCCTGCTTAGATCTCTGCTTTAGAGCACCAAAGTGACTTCTTAGACCCTCTAGTAATCATGTACTACTGCTTAACATGCTATCCAAAACTGGGCAGCTTAGAATATAAGAATTTCACTGCAAAACAGATGTCTTCTGAGGCAGCATCGATGACTTTGACTTAACCCACATGTCTTTATGCATCTCAAAACGAGGCGTCAATCCCTTAATCTATAATCTCACGATGGTATTATGAATGACATGGATTTCTCCAGAGTTCTGAAAGTGAAATGGCCATGTTGAATATCTTTGTGAAGTTGCAGAACAGACTCTAATACAAGAATAGGTGTTTGCAAAATGAGATCTTGAGTTAGGGATACATTAAATGCTAAGATGTTTTTCTTTTTAATGTATAATTTTAGACAGAAGAATCTCAGTCTAAATGCAAGAACTCATCTCAATAAGGACAGAAGTAAATTTCATCACATCCGAGTGCAAGCTCATATCTAAATCAACCCACTTCTGTTTAAGTTTACAGATGAAAATATTGAATACCAACTGATAGATCAAGGCACAGTGACATGTAGCTCTTCAGCATATGCATAACTTTGGTCCAGATCACAGGTTCTTTTTGACATGTGTCAGATTAAGACTCATTAACTCGTTAAGTGAGTAAAACACTTCACTCCAAAAGCAGAGTACTAAGTGAACCAAGATCACATTTAGATGCCAATCAAGCAGGTTCTTTGGCAGGCCTTGGAGTAACAGAAGTAAATAATATATGGTGAGACAGAGCCCTTAGGGTGTCTCCTATTAGTTACTTCCAGGAAGGTTTAATAATCTGGGTTTCCTCCTTTCCATAACATATCATGAATATATTCACTTTGCAGTACAGTGATGTTTTTATGTACAGACAAAAAAGGAAAAGAAAATCTTGAGTTTGAAAGCCAAATTCTCCTTTGGAAAAAATTTAAATCTTCCAAAGTGCCTATAATCCTGGTATGTCTCCATTTAAGTCTGGCATTATAAGTAGTAAAGCTTAACAAATGCTGTCAGAAACAGGTGAGAAAATGGCTAGGATACTTACTGCTAGCGGGTTACAATTAACTCACAGAGTATTTTAAGGGATTGCCAGGTGTATAGTGCTTGAAAGCACAGTACTGTGGGACCAGCAATAGACTGATGCTACAGAGAGAGATGTGGTGTTATATAAGGTTTTATTCCCTAATATTTGTATTAAATCCCTTAATCCTAAACCAGCTATAGAAAGCTTAGACGAGTAGTAAGGTTTGGGGGATCATGAATGGAACATTTATCTTTTCCTTTTTTTTTCCCCTCAGGTTTTTATAGGAGAGAGGAAAGTTAAAATTTCAAAATCTGCTCACCAGCATATATACATTATTAAAACAATAGAACACCAATTATTTCCTAATGGTTTGGGTACAGAATCTCAGAATATTGTCAGATGTTTTCTCTGACATTTGAATTATCTGTGCTGACTTGGCCTCTGGCTACACTTTATCTCCTGGAATTTCCAATGACCCTTGGTAAGAGTTAGGAGGTCATAACCAAGATAAGCAGAATTGCACGGGTTTGACCTGTGTAGGGAAATATAACCATCATCACACTTCTCTTTTGCTTTATTTTCTGATTGAACAAATGCCACATACTGCTTCTGTTAGATTTATGAGGAAAGGGAATGAAAGTAGAAAGAGTTGAGTCTGTATTATGTAAAATTAACCATATCTATAACTTGTGCTATTTTAAGGAAACTGCCCAGCAGTCTAGCGCAGAAGAGTGATGAGGTGGGTAAAGCCAAGACGGGATGCATGGAAACATGAGGTGTATAGATCTGAATTCCCATCTGTACTCTCTCATATTCCACTCCAGAACTGTACTACAGCTTCCTTTGTTTTAAGCAACTGTCGGCAATCACGTTGTAAATTTTCTTAGTCATGCATCTTCATTCAAGGGCTTGGGAGAAGTCTCAGGAGCTAGGGTCACTTGCCTAGAACTCACATGGCAGCTGACAACTGCCTGTGACTCTAGCTCCAGGGGATCCAGTTCTCTTTCCTGGGCTATGCGTGCACTCACACATACATTTACACATACGCACATACACAAATATATATATATATATATATATATATATAATAAAAATTTTGGAATCTTAATTCACCTGTGCACCTGTCTTTCTATAGTATATAGATAATGAGGAGTTGATATGTTGCCAAGCATGGAGATAAGATGCTTTTCAAGCCACATGTATTAAGTTTCTTCTAATAAGTATGGAGATTCTCATTATTTCTTTTCAGCAGACTAGAGTACTGCCACAATTTTTACATTCTTTCCCAATTTAGTGGGTTTGTAATGATGTTTTAACTTGCATATTTCCAATTATTAACAGTATCGTGTATTTTCCAGTATACTCTTTGGTCCAACTTCCTTCTTCTTAAAATGTTTGTTAGAGTATTTTCTGATTTTCCATTGATTTACATATTTTTTGCTGTAGATCTGCATGGTAAAATCTAGATAAATTAATTTTGAATCTGGAATATAAACATAATAGTTGGTGAAAATGTCAAGACACAAATGAATATAAATATATGATTTCATTTGTATGTACTTTAAGTAGAACCATTAGCTTGCCAAAAAATGGATTTCATAAAGCATAAAGTTTTTAGAAGCAAGGAAGCAAATCGACAAAGCAGAGACACTTTAAAGCTGGAACAGACTTTGTTATAGGAAATAATCTCTGTACCACTTGTCTGTCAAGGCTCTTAATCTCTGTCATTTAACCTGCAGTGTCCAGGCTTTTCAAAACCAAAAGTGAACCAAATCCAAACTCCAAAATCAAAAGAAAATTGTTTATGGGAATGAAGAGATGGCTCAACAGTTATGAGCACTTGCTCTTCCAGAAGTCCTGACTTTCTTCCCCAGTACACATGCTGGGGAAGGCTCACAACCACCTGTTATAGAAATCTGACAGCTTACTTGATCTCCACATACACAGGTGGCATTCATTAAAACAGAAACATCACATAAACAAAAAATAGTATAAATGTTTTTAAAAGAAAATGTGTGCCCATATTTACATTAGATAAAGTAACTTCAAAATGAAGAAAATGATCAAATACTAAAAGAGAAGCTGCAAAGTTATAGAAGTATCAATGTAATAGGCCTGACAACTTTTAGGATGCCAAAAAAAAAATAGAACGACAATCTGAAAAAGATGCTGTTTTGGGCATCTTAATATGGGTTAGATCCAACTTCAAATACTATACTTCTGTCCATATGGTTATCATTGTTCTCATCATAAATAAGTTAAAACTTAAAAGAAGTTGATTATTTTGCCTAAAGTTAGTGATCACCAGTACCTAAACCGACTTTCCTTCACTTTTTATTCTGCCTTCTTCAATATTCCTCTTATAAATACTTAGAACATAGCCATCATGGTTATCCTATTTAATACTATATTCAAGTGTCTCCTTAACTGGCCATAAAAATACCCAGAATATGTTTCAGTAGAAACAAGAGCAAAACAAAATATCACTGAGTTCTAATTGAATCACAGAAATGAAGTAGCCCTCAAAAACATCAGTAAGAACAAAGCAGAGAGGGATATAAAGCACATGATTTTGACAAAGGTGAGAGGCTCAACATGACCAAGGTGATCCTTACGTTGTCATGACTGCCTTATAACATTTGCAAAGCTAGAAACTATACAACTACAGAGTTCATATTAAGACAAACTAAATAGATCATCATGTAATATCTATAGTCAGAACCTACAGCAGGTGATACTTCATGGGATTTGAGATAGTAATAATACTTCCAGAAATTAATGTCTTCAATTCTGCTAGTACAGAATATTGTTTGTAGCATCTATATACTCCTGTGTTCTTGAATAGAGACAACTGCCCAATTCAATGAAACTAAATCATTCTGCAGTGCCCATGCAATTATGGATAATTAACCAGAAAAGTATCCCCAACATTTAAATGAATCTACAAAAGTTTGGAACTTTTTATTTTGCCACGCACTTCTTTTCCTTTAAATTTGTGGTTATCATCAAATTTACTAAAATAAATAAATAAGAAAACAAAACACATATTCCTCATTTTATTCAAGCCTCAGATAATTAAGTTATAAATAAGCATCCACAGATAAATGAGCACTTCGGAATAAAGTCATTGAGTGAGTATGTTAACTTTGCATAGCTACAACAAAATAATGAGAAAATCAACTTGAGAGGAAAGATTTATTTCACTTCATAGTTTCATAGATATCAATCCAAGGTCAGTAGATCTTTTGTTTCTGCACCTGGAGTCAGACAGAATATCAAAATAGAAGCACATGGTGGAAACCACTCACCAGGAAACAGGGTGAGAGAGGAGGGGCCAGGCTCCCAATATACACTTTAGTGTCTACCTAATGCTCTACTTTCTCCAATCAGACCTCACCTTCCCAATAACACCACCAGATGGAAACAAGCTTTAAAAATTGGCTGGTAGATGCCATACTTGGCACCTGCAATTGTCAGGAAATGGTACACTTCTTGATTTCTGTCCTTGGCCTGATGCAGGTCTTTCTCATTGACAAGCTGGACCTCAATCGGATAATCACAGTGGATGTTGATCGCATGGCTACTCTGGGCAGTCCACTGCTAATTAATTGTAGCACAGCCATCTGGGCTGTTTGATCCTCAGTGGCCACCTGCTTGGGCCATAGATACAGTACATCTTTCCTTGCTCAATCTCCTGGTTGGCTGGGTCATTCAGGCGTCCATACCCAATCTTCTCTGAGAGTCGGAGGTTGGTTCAGCCCTTTGTGGACAATGTTAATGTTCTTCTCTATCAGATAATAATGGATGTACTCACTGGGCTCAAAGTGGCTCACAGGCACCTTGGCCTGCTGGCAATGGACAGAGGCCACAGTACTGCCAAACACTCAGGGCCTTCTGTAGCCAGATCCCCAGTAGACTGTAAGGTGCCATTATGTGCACTGACAAAGATGAAGTCACATCACTCTTATTATTTTTAATGGTTAAGAAAAAAGAATATTTTCATGACACAGAAATTATTTAACTCAAATTCCAGGGTTAATAATAAAGTTTTATTGGAACACACACACAAAAAAAAATTGGCTGGTAGGATTCTTTTCAGATACAAACCATAGTAGCTAGCAAGTAACAGTGGAAAGACAAAACAGGAAACATAGGGAGAAAAAAAATGTTTTTAGTTGGGGCTGGAGAGATGGCACAGCAGTTAAGGCCACTTAATGTTCTCGCAGTGGAGGCAAGTTTGGTCCACAGCACCCTGGGTTGTTGTACTTAGTTCCAAGGATCCAGTGCCCCCTTCAGACTGCAAGGTTTCTACCATGAATATGGTGCACACTACATATATTCATGCACATACACATAAGATAAATTCATATGTATTATATATTTTAATGAAAAAATTTATCATTCATTGTGTCCTCTCTAGAGTTTGCTCCCCCCATCCTAAAACCAAAGGATGCACCATACAACTTGATGATAATTTCTGATAAAGCCTTTACAAATAAATGACCCCTAAACTATCTAAAAAGACTTGCCTTTGATGGAATCTGTCAGCACAAGTCAGAATCTGTCTTTCCAAGCTATTAGAAATTGCAATTGTGAAGGCCCATTTCCACATGCCATTTTTCTCTGAAGCTTAAACATCCAGCAGGAGACACACTCTAAATACAACATTCACTTATGTAATTACTTCTATCTTCTCTCTCTTCTTGGAATCTAACACTATAGCAAACAAATGTGCACTATACCAACCACAAGAACCCAAGAATGTAACACGGTAATTTTCTAAGTAGCAATGGCCAACAGTAGCCTATTCTTTTAAATAATTCTCTGTATTGATTATATTATAGAGTTAAAAATTATATCTTAGATGCAACAAAAATACTACTTGAATTAAATGCAATTTTAGGTAGAAAAATTGTCCAAGCATCTCCGTGCCTTATAGTAAAAGGCAGAATCCTGTATTCATAAAGGGAGAAAATGGAAATAATTACATAAGTGAATGCAGTGGTTTGAGCATGTCTCTTATTGGAAGCTTAATGACCAGAGCTAACTGACATTTGGAGGTGGTCTTTGTGATCACAGAGGCTATGGAGGTGGGGCTGAGGACTGCAGGCTTACTCTGGCTCCTCACCTGATGTCCCTGACTATGTCTACCATATACAACAGATGGTAGTACTGGAATTCCAGGAAAATTAAGGAAATAAGCCTCTTTTCTTTATAAATAAATAACAAGTCTTTGTTATTCAGTTTACAACAATAAAAATTGAAATAGGGACAATGAGTTTGAATTCTGAACTTGGGTCAGAAGCTGGTATGAATTGTTCTTGTCCTGCAAGTTTCAAAACAGCCAACAAGGTGGAGGGATGGGTCACAGATGCCACCGTGAATCATTTCCTGATACAACGGAGGACCTGCATAGCTTCATCAGGCAAGCCTGCTTTACCACCTTGGTTCTTTGAAAAGGAGTTGTTATCTATGGTTCTGTTGCTTGCATATTTATGTTAGTATAGCAAAAAGTAAAATGTTCCGTAATTGAACCAGGTCCTGGATTTCAAATTTTCATTCTGAAGTCAGCTACTTGCTTGATATGAGACTCCAAGCTAAATGGTTAACTGTATGAAACCTACATTTCCAACTTGTAAGAATGGTTTCAACCTCACAAGTTCCTGAAGGAAAAATGAGATGGTGTGTGTAGAGCCCACCATTTCTATGTAGCTCAATGTAAGTGCTATTTATTGTTATTATTTGAATAATCCAACTGATTAAGAATTTTGAAAAATATTTCTACACTCTGAAGTGTGATGGCAGCACTTCTGGGAGACTTCAAAGGAGGATAAGAGGACAAAGATAAATAGCATGGTACAAAATGTAAAAACATTGTGTCTTACGGCAAGAAGAATAAATTGACAAGACTAATCCCCACTTGTCTTATCTATTAATTAGTAGTATCTTTTAATTACACAAAAGCAGATTTAATGATAAATAAAAGACTACTTTTTAAAATTTGGTTTGCTTATTTCCCACTTCTGTATGGAAGAGAATCTATTTCTAAAGGATCAAAAAGCTCTTCTAGACCAAGGTTTATGAAAATCACCCTACAACTACCATATACTCCATAGATGAATCAAAGTTAGCAAATTCAGAAATATTTACTCATCTATGTCTATTGCTACACTATTAACCATAGCTTAACAATAGAATCAGCTTAGATACACTTCAATGAATAAATTAAAAATTTGTATGGAAATTTTAATAATACACATAAATACAGTGAAGATTAATTGAGTCATAAAAGGAAATATAGTTGTGTTTTTGCATATGTATGGGTAGAATTGAAGAAAATCATGTTAAATGAGTAAGGTAGTTTAAAAGATAACCGCCCATCCTCTTAAGTGCAAGATAGGATGGGGGTAACTTATGTCAGCAAAAGTAGGAGACCTATTACAGAAGGAAAAATGGAAAGGGAGTGTTAAGAGGTAGTAGAGAGGATTAATGTGATCAGAGAATATTACATACATATATGACAAACAGACAAATATAATAAAACAAGTTCCATCATAAAACTAAAAATTAAAGTTTGTCAATACTAAGAGGCAAAGGATATCACAAGTTATTCATGCCACTTGATACAACACCTCCAATGAATTGATTTTTTGTCAAAACTTCTAATACTTGTGATTTTCTCCTTCAAATGTGAAAAGGGCTTGATGGGATTAACAGAAGTAGATCCCTGATTTGCCCTTGCAACAAGAACTATACAAAGCAACCTTTCCCAGCCCTGAACCCTGATGGAGGAGGGTCATATGTCTATTGGTTAATAAAGAAACTGGCTTGGCCCTTTTGATAGGACAGAAAATTAGGTAGGCGGAGTAGACAGAAGAGAATGCTGGGAGAAAGAAGCTGAGTCAGCCAGTAGCCATGATTCTCCCACTCCAGAGAGATGCAGGTTAAGATCTTTCCTGGTAAGCCAGCTCATGGTGCTACATAGAATATTAGAAATGGGTTAGATCAATATGTAAGAGCTAGTCAATAAGAGGTTAAAACTAATGGGCCAAGCAGTGTTTATAAGAATACAGTTTCCATGTAATTATTTCGGGGTATAAACTAGCCAGGCAACCGGGAGCCGGGGCGGCAGGAAGCGGCCCGCCGCTCCTTACTACAGAACCCTAATAGAAAACCAGGCCAACTTGAACCAAGAAAGTAAAAATGTGGTGATTTCACCTTAACAGAGACCCTCCTGTATATAAATACACACACACACACACACACCTGCTTTTTAAGCGTATAGCTTCCAGAGCAAATAGATCACCACTGAGATAGAAGACAAGAGAAATCGGGTGTTAGAGAAGCCATAATAGTGTCTGAACAAACAAGAGAAGTTAACCTCTAGAATGATTCCCTTCCTTAGATTCTCCATACCACATTAAAAAAAAAATCACTAAAACTGCACAGTGCAAGAACCTGTGATGTGGGAGTGTCATATCAATCTGTTGATTTCATTGGTTAAGTAATAAAGAAACTGCTTGGCCCTCATAGGTTAAAACATAGGTGGGTGGAGTAAACAGAACAGAATGCTGGGAGGAAGAGGAAGTGAGCTCAGACTCGACAGCTCTGCTCTCTGGAGCAGACGCCATGCTTGCCTCTCCCCAGCAGACGCGATGAAGCTCCGACCCAGGATGGACATAGGCTAGAATCTTCCCGGTAAGCACACCTTGGGGTGCTACACACATGAATAGAAATGGGCCAAGCAGTGTTTAAAAGAATACAATGCATGTGTTGTTATTTCAGGTATAAAGCTAACCATGCGGGAGCCGGGCTGTGGGAAGAGGCCCGCAGCTCCCTACTACAAACCTGTGCCACTAAAAACTTCTTTGAGATCTACCACTGCCTGCCTTTCCAACTTCTGTTCATCTTTCAGCATAGTTCAGCCAACCAGAACTACCCACTGTGTCCCAGAGATCTTTTGTTCATGTGGCAGTGTGTACACACTGATCATTTTAAGAAAGGTGCCTTATTTTTCCACTCATTATGAGGAAAACTCTTGATCTACAAGCCAGACATTCAGATTATCTTTACAAGAAAGTCTCCTTTTGTACCTTGCCTACATTCCTATTTTAAGTCCATTAAGTGTGTTCTGATTCATGCTGATTCATGTTCAGAACACTTTCTGCAATCAGTAATTAATTTGTTCCTGGTATATTTGTGTCTCTAAGACTGCAATGTCTTTGATAGGAATGAACAAGACATTTATATTTAGGTCAACAACATCTAGCACACAGCAAAACTTTACACATTTAATAAATGTGTCAAGTGGTTAAGAAAATGTCTCTGTAAAAACAACAAAGTATTGTAGTTTTCTTGGGTCATGCAGTTTGTAGTAACTTTGCCATTTTATTCCAAAGACTTTGGTTCTTTCATGATAGAGCAAATGCCTATAATCAATACAAAATAAGCAAATGTATATATCTATAGAACTACATTTACCCAGTTGTTATGTGGGTAAGATTTGGTCCATTTTTGAGAGCTAACTGGCCACTGACAAACTGAAAGAATCAACAGGAAAGCTAAAACTTTAAAAAGTAACAGAAAAGTCATATAAAAGTTGTTTTGTTTTGTGTTTTGCTTTGTTTTGTTTGTTCGGAGGAATCTGAAGAACTAGAGGAGACGTAGTGTTTGTTAGAAGGGTAAAAAGTAGGAACAGAGCCCTTTGCAAAGTTGGAATGAAGATGTAGCACAAAGAAGGACTTTGCCTACATGGGGAATAGAAGAGGTCTCGCTTAACCCGAATGTAACTGAAAGGGTACAGACCCAGCAGCCGGTTGAGGAAGCCTGCAGACAGTGCTTGCTACAGCTATGTTCTAGAGTGTTAATACGACTGGGTACCTTCAGATGGAAGACAACTAACTTCCACGCATGATGCGTTTCCCCAGACGTCGTATTGTAGCTAAATATCAAGGGAAGATACTAGGCTACCCAAAGTACAAATGCCTGAACCATCAAAATGAAACACTGGAGATGGAAATTCCTGTCTTGTCTCAAAAAAGAGTAACAATTTGGACAGAGAATTCTTATATAATATGAAAAAGTAAAAAAAAAAAAGGTTAAAAAGAACTTTAAAATGCAATATCAATGACTAGTAAGAACCTTCAAGAATTATTATAATTTTTCAATTGTGAAAATGATAAATAAATGTCCCACATTTTCTTTATCCATTCTTTGTTTGGGGGGCACCTGGGTGGATTCAATGTTCTGACTATTACAAATACTGCTTCTAAGAACACAGCTAAGCAAATGTCCTTGTGGTATGATTGTGCATCCTTTGAGTATATGCCCAAGAGTGGTATTGCTGGGTCTTGAGGTGACTAATTCCCAATTTTCTGAGAAACTGTCATACTCATTTCCAAAGTTTAGCAATTTCCAAATGGCTGTACAAGTTTGCAATCCCACCAGCAATGGAGGAATGTTCCCCTTACTCCATATCCTCTCCAGCATAAACTGTCATTAGTGTTTTTAATCTTAGCCATTCTGACAGGTCTATACACAATGTGGTATTATTCAGGGGTAACAACGACATCTTGAAATTTGTAGGCAAATGTTTAGAACTAGAAAAAAAAAATCCTGAGTGAGGTAACCCAGACCCAGAAAGACAAACACGGTATGTGCTCACTCATAAGTAGATATCAGACGTAAAGCAAAAGATAGTCAGGCTACTACCCATACCACAGAGAAGCTAGATAACAAGGAGAACACTAAGGAGGACACAGGTGGAGGGCCTCAGGAAAGGGAAATAGTTAAGATCTTCTAGATAAGCCGGGCGATGGTGGCTGGCGCACGCCTTTAATCCCAGCACTTGGGAGGCAGAGGCAGGTGAATCTCTGTGAGTTCGAGACCAGCCTGGTCTACGAGAGCTAGTTCCAGGACAGGCTCCAAAGCCACAGAGAAACTCTGTCTCGAAAAACCAAAAAAAAAAAAAAAAAAAAAAAAAAGATCTTCTATAAAAAGGGAGGAGGGTAGAAGTGAGGTGATGGGAACATGAAGGCTATAGATGGCTAAGTTGGGGGAGGAATAGAAAGGGGGAGAAATGAAAGTGATATCATGTTAGAGGGGGCCATTTGGGGGCTAGGGAGCAAACTGATGCTAAGGAAATTCCAAGGAATACACAAGGATGATTCCAGTTAAGACTTCTATCTTCTAGAGTGTGTCTGAACTGACCTTCCATTATAATCAGATTAGTGACTACCTTAATTATCATCATAGAACCTTAGGCAGTAACTGATGGAAGCAGAAGCAGTGATCCCCAGTCAAGAACTGTGCTGAGCTCTGGGAGTTCAGTCAAAGAGAGGGAGGAGGGATTATATTAGCAAGGAGTGTGGGGGTATCAAACTCATTCCTCAACTTGCTATGGCATCCCTACCCACTCTGAGGAGTGGATGGGTAAAGTGGCGGGGGGGGGCAGCAGAAGGGGATGGAAGGAAAACTGGGGCTGGTATGTAAAATGAAAAAAAAAGTAAATTAAAAAAAGATGAAAAAAAGATATTCAACCCAAGAAGGCAGATATACACCTAAAATCCCATCATTCAGGAATCTAAGGCAGGAGGATAACTAGTTTGGGTTCAACATATATTGCTGAGTCCTAAAGTCTTTCTCCAGGGAGGGGTGAAAAGGCATGACATCAAAAAACACATATTTAACAACGGTGGTTGGAGGGTAGGGGAACTTATATACGCTCCCAGCACCCAGGCATTCTGATCCCTTTACAGTTGACATCTCATGCTCATCTCTCATTGGCTAGGCACAATCAGGATCTATGACAGTGACTGTTGCTAGGCAGTCATGAAACAACACTTTGTTGCTTCTTATTGGCTAGGCAAGTTCAGGGCCTCTCAGAACACCAGGCAGACTCCAGGTTGGCTCCTTTTGCCCTGGTAGGCCCTACCTTCCAAACCAAGAAAGTAACTAATGTATAAATCAGAAGCTCAAGCAACCAAGTGATATTTGATTTCATCTTTAATTTCAGGCAGATCCCTATTTTAACACAAAAGGAGAAAGTATGTCAACAGCCCATTGTCCTCGTTTTAAGGTTGAAGTGGGGGTATCATTTTTTTCTACTTTGTGTTTTCCTGCAGATTGTGTGGCAGAAGAGAGCAAACAGGTCCAAAACTGCAGCACAGTGAGTTTAATCAGTGAAACGGACTGAATGAATTCACCTTGGTTTCTAGCCCACATTCACATGGGGAGCCAAAATTTGAGATCTATTTCCAAAAAGCAAACAGCACAGACAAAAAGCTGCAGTGAAGCCTGAGCCAGCAACATCCCTGTGTCTAGAAGGCAAGCTATCTTATACTACAAGGAACACACCAGCCAAGCGGTCCTGTTTGAAGCAAGAACACCATTCCCAGAATCACCACCTGGACGCTGTGGGACTGCATGAGACGGGGCTTCAGAGAGAGCACTTGCAAAACTATAAGCACAATCTAGACATAACAGAAGCTGGTTGTGTTTAGTGCTCTTTGCAGGAAAGCACCTGAGGGAATCAACTGCAATCAGCTGCAATTCCTAGTCCCCTTTTCTCTTCTAACAGCTTGTCTCCAGGTTTTAAGACAATTCCATCAAGTTGGGTGCTGCATGAAGCCCTAATTCACTGCAAATGATCAGCACTGGGCAGAAAAACTGGTGCCATGGCCTTTCCTGTTTCATCGACATTGAGAGCACAACCTGAGACTTCTTAAAACATCAATGAGCTTTCTACCCAAAAACATTCCATATGAAGAAATCAAATCTAACTCTGTCAGAAATTAAAAATAAAATAAACATTGTAGGGACTCTAGAACAAATTTCCTTCTGTGGAAGGCTGTTAGAAAACACATGGAAACAAAGAGTATTTTCTCTAGAATTTTCTGGACAAACCCAAATCACTTTGGGGTTACAGACACAAGAAACCATAATAAAATAAACAAACATATGCCTCCATGTATCTCTTAATTCCGAAGTAATTAATGCAATCTCAGACCATGAAGACCAATGGAGAAGGATTGAGAGTTTGAGATCACCCAAACAGCACTATATAGTGAGTTTCAAGGCCACTCTGAATCTCTCTGTCTTGAGGTAGAGAGACAGCTCAATAGAGAAAGGAACTTGCCACTGAACCAGATAACCTCAATTCCATCCATGGAAGCAATGTAGCAGTACAGAACTGATTCCCACAAGCTGTCTTTTGACATCCACAAGCACACCATGTATATGGCACACACATACAGCCCTTAAACATATACGTGTGAACATTCATCCTATCACCCCTACATACAACACACACACGTGCACACATGCACATCCATACCCACAAATGTAAATATTGTACACATACACATAGTCATGCACATATACATATATATGCACAGCCCACCCTCTACAAACACATCACAACCTCCATAAAAATGTACACACACTCATGTAAAAGTACACCCCTATTCCATATATACACACACATACACAAAACACATAAATCATATACCACACATGCACATATACAACCCTAATCCCTACAAACACATGCCCATGCAAAACACACACGTGCTCAACCATACACGTACATGTACATCTCAACAGACACATGAATGGAGACAATAAATTTCCTGCCTAAGGGAAAGAAGCCAAAGACCAAGAGCTCAACTTCAATTAAGACTTCCTCAAAATCTTTTCTTTACATGCTCTCTGCCCGTACCTCATGTGGTAGTGCTTAATGTCCTGTTTCTCCACTTGTCTGGGCTCTTAATTTGTAATGCTTTCTTTAGTCAAAAATGGAGGAGGAAGAATGGGTATGGAAGTGTTGTATAATCCATGAAACCAGAGCCAAAACACTGAAGTTCCTATCAAATCTTACCTTATACAAATGTTTGTTAAGTATACCTAAACTGCTTTGACTTTCAGAAACTTTCAAAACCCCTTTATCCTCACCTCTTTCTATACTGGAAATGAAATCTAGGGTCTTATGTATACAAGACACATATTCAAAATTTGAAAAATCTAGACTATTATATATGTTCCTCAGTTTAATACCAACATTGGTTTCTGAAGAAAAGAACACAAAACACATTTAAGAATCAATACTAGCTCATGATCCATCCATGTATAATCTCTCCTGATTGCCCTCAAAGACTATGCTAACACAGTTCACCTGTTAGTTTTATTAAAAGCAAAGAAGATATTAGAGTCCATTGTTAATTTCTGTCACTTACTATCAAATGACTACTAAGTGGATAAGTCACCTAAACAACTGCAGCATATTAGTAGTGTTAAAAATATGCACCTATAAATGCAATTAGCAAGATAGTTGACTGAAAAAAAAAACAGTGACACTGCTTTGTGATCTTAGTAGTTTTAACAGTCATACAAATAAAAATTATTCATTTTTAATTTTTTTAAGTATAGAAAAAATATTCAATGAGGGGCTAGCATGATTGTTCAGCAGGTAGGAGTGCTTGTTACCAAGGATGAGGATCTGAATTTGATCTTCAAGACCCACATCGTAGAAGGATAGAACCAAACCCACAAGCTGTCCTCTGATCTCCACATGCAGACTATGGAACACACATGCACACACATACACACACACACTCACGCTAGATAAAAATGTAAAAAATTAAATAATCATTGATATAAAGAAACTCATCAATGCCGGGTGATAATTTGATCTAATTTTTCAACTTCATGTTGATGCAGAAGCCACAATAATACACTTTGAATTTTGGCCTTAGATCTTCTCATGAGCAGGAGACATTTATAAGGTGTTCATATGATACCGGGCAGTGAGATGAAATTGCTGGGCCATTGATCACAGAGGTAAGCAAGCGGCACTCCACTGTGTACTGTGTAGCCTGCGTTTTTTATTTGAATATTCAAAACAGTATATAGGATGGATATTCCGTGTTTTGTTATAAAAATGGGTTTTGTGGTAGATTCCGTTGCCTCTTTCAGCAGCCAAAGAGTGAAAGTTTTCTTCTTCTATAATCCTTATGCAGACTTCCAGCAGAAGTTATGTCCCATAATGAAAGCATGCCTTCCAACCTCAAGATTTGGATGAAAGACACGTGTCTTCAGGACTTAAGATCCAGGTCGAAAGCCTGTGTCTCCCCACTCAAAGGTCCAGACTAGAAGCTGATCCACCCACTTCAAATGAAGCAAAGATAATCTCTCACAAGTATACTCTTCATTTCTGAACTGTAGTTCATTCGAGATATATTCAAGTTGACAACCAAGAATAGGCATCACAAGTTTGGCTCTTTCAGTTTGACAAACAGTCCTATCTCTCTGTGTCATGATGATGATAATGATTATTATTATTATTGTTTTTTCGAGACAGGGTTTCTTTGTGGCTTTGGAGCCTGTCCTGGAACTAGCTCTTGTAGACCAGGCTGGCCTCGAACTCACAGAGACCTGCCTGCCTCTGCCTCCCAAATCCTGGGATTAAAGGCATGTGCCACCATGATTAATTTCTAAATGAAAGAAATAACCAGGTCATAATATTGCCTGAACATAACTATTTAATATTCAATCACAAATGTATTATATATTCAACCAGGTCATAATTACACCTAACATGATATAACTATCCCTCTTACCGCCACAAATGCATTTTATATTTAGAATAGGTGGCAACATCCCTAGAGAGATATCTCTTTAGTATTTTAATTGAAATATAATAACCAGTGATATCCTCTTAATTGATGTAACAACATATGATAAATTGAAATCAAACACAAATATCTGCACAAATACATTCTCAACAAAATATGAGACAGGACTCATGTCAATTATAATTCTGATTTCTAAAACTGATCATGTGGCCTTAGATGGTATTTACAGCTACATTCTGCTACTACTCATTCTGGATTTCCCCTACTCTCACCAAGCAGCTCAGCAGATCTTGCCTCCTTTCCTGGCAGAGTGACCCATACCTTCATTGCTGATGGGTCTGTTCCCTTTGCTATCCTTCCTTGACTAGGTTCGTTGTGGTTTCCCATTGATGTTAATCTCAGGACATGGTAGCACCAGGATGCCCCCTACAGAATCTCCTGCACTCCAAGCATAATCCTCATCTCCATTGTGGAGAGACAATCCAGTTTCTCCATGGTAATTTGGGTCAATTACCTCTCCTAACACTGATCTTCTTTCTTAGTCTGCTGGTTTAAAAGCATTACTTCAATGGGCTGTTTGTTGTAGTTTCTGGCAGGAGCATTTTCCGCTCTGAAACAAAAACATTTTGGCCAACAGAATTTAGAATCATGGGAACAGGAAGGAAAAGTTTTCCTAGTGGGTCACTAGTGGTGATAATAAGTGGAAATATTCCCTTTTTTACCCTTTTATTTCTAGACCCATGTGTCCCGAGTATGGAGTTCCCAGGTGTCCAAGGAGATGTCCCCAGCTTGTTCCTTGAGCAGCTGAGGAGAGGGCGCCTGAACTGGCCCTATACTATAGCCACTCTGATGAATATCTTGCATATCACCATAGAACCTTCATCTGGCGATGGACAGAAATAGAGACAGAAACCCACATTGGAGAACTGGACTGAGCTCCCAAGGTCCAAATGAGGAGCAGAAGGACAGAGAACATTAGCAAGGAAGTCAGGACCGCGAGGGGTGTGCCCACCCACTGTGACAGTGGAGCTGATCTAATGGGAACTCACCAAGGCCAGCTGGACTGGGAATGATGGAGCATGTGATCAAACTGGACTCTCTGAACATGGTTGACAATTAGTGCTGACTGAGAAGTCAAGGGCAATGGCATTGAGTTTCGATTCTATTCCATGTACTGGCTTTGTGGGAACCTAGTCTGTTTGGATCCTCTCCTTCCTAGACCTGGATAGAGGGGGGAGGTCCTTGGTCTTACCACATGGCAGGGAACCCTGACTGCTCTCGGGACTGGAGAAGGAGGGGGAGGGGGAATGGGGGAGATGGGAAGAGGGGAGGAGGTGAAAATTTGTAAAAATAATAATAATAATAATAAGAGTCAAATGTTTTAGGATATGGCTCCTGGTAGGCTGCTCCACTGGACAGTCCCATATTCAGAAGTAGTCACCACAAATTTGAGTTAATAACAAAGAGAGAGAGAGAGAGAGAGAGAGAGAGAGAGAGAGAGAGAGAGCAAGAAACTAGGTTAGGGATGGTAGGCGAGGGGAAATCTGAGAGGAGTTTGGCATATCATTAAAGTACTTTGTATGAAATTTTAAAGATTAATTGAAAAATTTTTTTAGGTAAGGCAAAATAAACCCTTCCTTTGTCTATTTCTGAGTCAGTCTCACACTTACCACCCATGACAGATAAGTGTCCAAAAGCATTTGTTAGAAGTTGTAGCATGGGGATTCAATATTCACAAACACAATATTACTTACATTTTGCCTAACTCTTTCTTGGACCTTTATTTTTGGTCAGAATATGAATAAATCTAATCTCAGAAGTCCTAAATGAATGTCAAAGCAGTACTAGCATCTGAAGCCACTGTAGAAAATAGAACCAGGCCAAGAGTGGCTCTATAAGGTGCTGACCACCCAGGTGTGTGTGCTGCCACAGATATGCGGCTCTTGAACATCACTTACTGAGATCTCTTTCTGGCACTGAATATTTGGCTTTTATGACAGATTATTTTCTTCTCATGTTTTAATACATTTCTCTTGTGTACAGTTTATTGCGCTTCACTGGCCTCCACATGTATATTTTTAACAACATAACATTACTTAGAATTGCTGCCATCTCAGTGACAAATTAATTTGTGCACTCTGACAATGATTATTTATTTGATTAAGTCACTTCCAGTGATAGATATGATCTCCATTTTTTTACTTGCTATCTATCTGTTGGGCTCTGCCAGCCACATTTCCCTTCTGCATTCTTTTATTTTGTTCTGTCCTCCTCTGGAATATGCATATGGTTTGTTTCTCCTGACCTGAGTTGACCCATTTCTTCTCTATATTTGTTTCCTAAGTTACAACTCACCATCTCTTCTTCCAGTCCAACTCAATGTAAAACAAGCAGCTAATTGGAATACCTCATTACAAGCCACTTGGGATGTATAATCTTATGGGAATAACATGGCAGAAAGCCACCATGCAAAAGGCAAGTCTGGGCAAGAAAATGCCTTGGCCATCAGCAAAGACCTCCTGTGGCGACCCAGCAGGATTAGCAGGGAGAGTGTCTTTGTGTGCAGAATGAGAGCTGACTCAACAAACTTGTGTAGGTGCTTGGGTCAAGAAGCCTAAATGGTGCTGTCAAGGACACAGTCATCATCTGCTTCGATTTTGGAGGTACAAGCAAGCTTTTTCAAAACCCCTCTGTAGCATGTCTCTCAACTTGAGAGACTTTTAAACCAAAGAAATGAAATACTTTATCCTTGCAGATTTACTTTTAAAAGCTACCATAGTGCTTTCACTTTTAACATTTTGTACTATTTAACTGATAAAATTGTATGTATGCAAAGTGTACAATGTGATACACACACACACACACACCAGCAGATATAGCAGTGACAGAATAGGAGCAAGGAAAGGAGCATTTACAGGCAGGGGGAGGGGTGTAGCTGCCTAGTGAAAGGAAAAGCAGGCATGCATGCAATGCCAGCCAGAAAGAGTTTAACATGGCTGGATAGAAACTTTAATATCTGCCTGGTAACTGATAGACATTAGGAAGCTCCCACTTTAGATTGTCTTTAAGGGGTATATACGCCATTTGTTAGTGCAAAGGCAACTAAGGTTAGGAATCTGTAAGTAAGGCATTAAGCTTAAAGGTTGTAGAATCTCTAAAAGACATCCTCAGGAGGCAGGTTGGAAAGAAAGTATTTCTTATGGCCGAGGACATGAGAAAGAGACAAGACCCAAAGGCTAAGTGTCTGCAAATGTCTTTGAGACAGAGCGAAGATCAGTCAGGCCAATCTGAGTTCCATCAGTATAGGAATTAAGGACCAGGCAGGACCACCCCCAGTGGCCCAAGATGAGGACAACCGTCTGAGAAGCGCAGTGGTCCCAGACAAGACAAGGACAACAGTTTGAACTGAGAAACAAGATCCTAGGCCTCAGCCATGGAGAATCAGCAGAGATGAATGTCAGCAAAAGCTGACGTGGAGAAGAGGACCTTACCATTTGCAGCAATGGAGCAGGCACAGGAAGTGGTCCAGATACTTCCTGCCCCCCTGCCCACATGCAAGCAAAAGGGAACATGAAGAAAGCCTGGCTGAGTCACATACCAATGTTATCATTCATGACAGAGGTGACACGAGCCCAGCCCCACGAGGGGTGGTGATGGGTGACTCAAGGTCATATGGGTGGGAGACAGACAGATATGCCATGGAGAAAGAGCTTGGGTACAGTTTATATAGTGGGTATTGGGAACAGTATAAGAGTATAGGGTTATGGAGAAGGGGAAGATGGGAAGAAAGAAGAGGGAGAGAGTAAGGGTGAAGAGAGGAGACAGGGAGAGAGAGAGAGAGAGAGAGAGAGAGAGAGAGAGAGAGAAAGAGAGAGAGAGAGAGAGAGACTGCCTCTTCAGGAGAAGGACAGAGGGAGGGAGAGAGAGAGGGCGATCTGCTTGCCTCAGTGGAAATGGAGAGATTGGAAGTGGAGGGCTTGTCTCTTAAAAGCACAGGGCACCCAAGCCAGCATATTATAACATCCATATATCGTGTGTCTTTTTGTGTGTTCACATGTATGTGTTGTCTTCAACTTACAATATATATTTCAGGTTGGGTCCACATAAGAATGGGTTGCATGAATGTACAGGACCCTCCCCAAAATTTCTGAACACAAATTGGCCCCTTTAGAAAAACTATCTTGGAATAATTGAGGAATTTACTGAAGTCACGAGCTAGAGGATAACATGTGGAAATGGATAAAACTTCATGGGAAAACCACAAAGTTCTCTTTGGTAAATGTGAAAAAAAAAAAATAGAAGATACAAATTATAATATAAGTTCCCAAAGCAAGATCTGGTTATACCAGGCAATGCAGACTTCTTCACAACCTGCCTGTATCATGATGTTGTTAGTACAATGTAGGGAATACATCCTTCAAGGTCAATGTGTTTATGATGACAGCTGATTCACAGTCAGGATGTTCAGTTCTACTTCCCAAAGAAACACAGGCAGCACAGTCATACCCATGCTGGACATAGATAAAGAGCTCCTGTCTGTGCCTGTGGCATTGGGACAGAATGCAGGACATTAGGAAGTGATCTGGAATCTAACTGGTCAAAGCAGACTTCCCTAAACACCTAAATATAGCTGCCCTCATCTCAACATAGAGCAGGACTCTATGCATTATGGTATTACCTGTAAGTGAGTTACAGCTAAAGATTTCTCCATAATCACATTTTATAAACTCATGGTGTTTGTCTCCATTAAGTGAAATAAAGAAGAAGTCAAAATGAAACAAAGATATAAGCCCCACAGAAACAAAACTGTGAAACACCAAAGCGCCCTGACTAACTCCTGTTAAATAATGGAAAGCCTGTGACCTCCTACTATTTTAAACAAAGGGGGGAAGGCATTAGGTGATCATTCCTAATCTCTTCTGTTACAGCTTGACTAATTTTAGTCAGCAAAATTAAGCAACTTTTGTTTGCTTTCCAAGTGAATAAAAAGAAAACTTTAAAGCATCGAAGGCCTTCGGCTTTCAGGGAAAGTTACAGGTAGCTTCCAAAGGAGAATTTTATCAGCAAAAGAAGCAAGTTCAGCACTTAGTGGTGGAGCTAAGAAAGTCGGGAGATAAGATGTGCTATCATTTAATTAGCTGCACCCAGTGCTGGTACAGAAGAGATTGATCCTTCTGCTTAAGGAGCTAGCAGCAACCTTGATTTCTACAGAAAAACCTGCTTTAACCGGTGCTGCTCTTTCCTTTAGCCCCTATTTTCCCTTCAGATACTTTCAAATCCTTCACATCCACTGTGCCTTTCTTCCTTCTTTTGCTCAATAAAACCAGGGCTGCTCGGTATAATTTTTTAAATTTATTTATTTCACACCCAGATTGCACTTTAGCCTCCCTCCTCTCCTCCCAGTTTATCCTCTATGTCTCCTCTTCCCTCCCCCCACTCCTTCTTTGATCCTATTCAGGAAAAAGCAGACCTCCCATGGATATCAACAAAACATGGCATATCAAGTTGCAGTATGACCAAGCACCTCCCCTCTTATTAAGGCTGGACAAGCAACCCAGTATGAAGAATAGGATCACAAAAAGTTGCAAAAGAGTCAGAGGCAGTCCCTACTTCCATTGTTAGGAGTCCCACAAGAAGACCAAGATTCACAACTGTGAAGGCCCAGGCCAATACCATCCAGGCTCCCTGGTTGTTTGTCCAATCTCTGTGAGCCTCTATGAGTCCAGTTAAGTTGATTCTCTGTGTTTCTTGTACCTTGACCCCTCTGGCTCCTACAGTACTTACTCTCTCTCTCTTCTTTAGGATTCCTTAAGCTCAACCGAATGTTTGGCTGTGACACTCTGCGTTTGTTTTCATTAGTTGCTGAATGAAGCCTCTCTGATGACAACTCAACTAGGCACCAATCTATAAGTACAGCAGAATATCCTTAGACATCATTAGATTGACTTTATTTAATTATTTATTTATTCTGTCAGTCGAATTTGATTATACACTGGGTCTCTGAATGTCTTCGTTAGGGTTTCTATTGCTGCAACAAAACACCATTACCAAAAAGCAAGTTGAAGAGGAAATGGTTTATTTGGCTTACACTTTAGTATTGCTCTTCATGGCTTAAGGAAATCAGGACAAGAATTCAAACAGGGCTGGATCCTGAATGCGGGAGCTAATGCGGAAGTCATGACAGGATGATGCTTACTAGCTTTCTTTCCATGGCTTGCTCAGCCCATATTCCTATAGAACCCAGGAATGGCAGTCCAGGGATGGCATTACATACCAGAGGCCCTCCTCTCTTCATCACTAAATAAGAAATTGTCTGAGAGCTGGATCTTATCCAGTCATTTCCTTCCTCTGATGACTCTAACTTGTGTCAAGTTGACACACAAAACTAGCCAATACATTGGGAGACCTATCCTCTGGGTTTTAGAGCTCCACACAATGACAAGAGTGGGTTTACCTTTCTGCATGGATCTCAGACTGGAAAAGTCATTGGTTGGCCACTCCCACAATCTTTGCACCACCCTTATTCCAGCACATCCTACAGGAAGAACAGAGTGTAGGTCAATGATTATGTGATTTCCAATTCTCTCCACTGAAAGACTCACCTGATCCCAGAAGATGACCAGCTTAGGATACATATCCCATATGGCTAGCAGTCTTAACTGGGATTATCCTTGCAGATTCCTGGGGGTTTCCTGGCACTAGGTTTTGACTTTACCCTGAAATGCCCCACTATTTCAGTCTCCACATGATTCCTCATGTTCCCATCTGACTCACCCCCAGTCCTCCCACAAAATCTAGTCTATTTCCCCTTTCCAAGGCGATCCATGTTTCGCCCCTTAAACCCTCCTTGTTACCTAGCCCCTCTGGGTTTGTAGATTGTAGCATGGTTACCCTTTAATTTATAGATAATATCTACTTATAAGTCAGTAAATGTCATCACTGGCTTTCTGGATATGAGTTACCTCACTCAGAATGATTTTTAAATAGTTTCATCCATTTGCCTGCAAATTTTATGATGTCATTATTTTTAACAGCTGAGTAATACTTCATTGTGTAAGTGTGGCATATTTTCTTTATCCATTCTTTGGTTGAGGGACATCCAGTTTCTTTGCAGGTTCTGAATATTACAAGTAAAGCTGCTATGAACATTGTTGAGCAAGTGTCTTTTCATTATTAACAGCCTTTATGTATATGACCAAGAGTGGCATAGCTGGGTCTTGAGGTAAATCAATCAGCCATTTTCTGAAAAATTCTTGTATTGTCTTCCAAAGTGGCTGTGCAAGTTTTCACTCCTACCAGCAATAGAAGGGTATTCCCCTTGCTGTCATTGTGCTTTTAATCTTCTGTCAGGTGTTAGTTTTCAGAATTATTTTGATTTGGATTTCTCAAATGATTAAGGATGCTAAAATTTTCTACGAATGCTTTTCAGCTTCTTTTATTGAGAATTCTCTGATTAGAAAAGATGTCAATAGTTATGTGAATTTATGTTTGGGTCTTTTATTAGATTCCACTGACCAATACCAATATTTTATTATCATAGCTCTGTAGTAGACCTGGAAATCAGGAATGGCAGAAACTCTGCAAGTTCTTTTATTGTACAGGATTGTCTTAGCTATGCTGAGAGTTTTGAACATGTGAACTTGATATTGTTTTTCAAGGTCTATAAAATTCTCTTTGGATTTTATTGAGAATTGCTTTAAATCTTCAGATTTCTCTGGTAAGATGTACAGTTTTAAATATTTTAATCCTACTGATCCATGAGCATAGGAGAACATTCCATTCTGATACCTTCTCTAACTTCTTTCTTCAAAGACTTGAAGTTCTTGTCATAGCATTTTTTTACCTGCTTTGTTAAAGTAACCCCAAGGTAATTTATATTCTTTGTGGATGTTAAGAAGGGTGTTTTTTTCCGTTATTTCCTTCTCTGTTCCTTGATTGTTTGTATATAGGAAGGCTGTTGATTCTTTTGAGTTAATCTTTATTCTTGGGGTCATTTATGTATATTAGGATATCATCTGCAAATAGTGATACTTTAACTTCCTCCTTTTCAGTTTGTATGCCCTTGATCTGCTTTAGATGTATTATTGCTATAGCTAGAAATTCAAGTACTATATTGAATAGATATGGGGAGAGTGGACAGCCTTGTATTATTTCTGATTTTAGGGAAATTGCTTTTAGTTTCTCCCCATTTGATGTTGGTTATCAGCTTGCTGTATATTCACCTTCATTATGTTTAGGTATGCCCCTTGTATCCTTGATTTCTCTTTTATCATAAGGGTGTGTAGAATATTATTAAAAGCTTTCTGAGCATCTAATGAGATGATTGTGTGCTTTTTCTTTGTTTGTTTATATGGTGGAATACATTGACAGATTTTGATATATTGAACTATCCCTGAATCTCTGGGATAAAGCCTACTTGATCATGGTGGATGATCTTTTTTATGTGTTCTTGGATTTGGTTTGAGAGTATTTTATTAAGTATTTTCCCATCAATGTTCTTGAGGGATATTGTTCTATAATTCTCTTTACGGAGTCTTTTTTTGGGCTGCTATCAGGGTGACTATGACCTCATAAAATTAACTTTATAATGTTCCTTCTTTGACTTTTTGTGGAATAATTTGAAGAGTAGTTTAATTAGCTCTTCTTTGAAAGTCTGGTAGAATTCTGTTATGAAAACATCTAGCCCTGGGCTTTTTTTTTTTTAAAAAAAAAAAAAAAACCTTTTAAGGACTGCTTCTATTTCCTTTGTGTTATGAGTCTGTTTAAATTGTTTTTATTTTGATTTTAATTTAACATTGGTAAGTGCTATCTATTGAGAAAATTATACATTTCTTTTAGATTTTCAAATTATGTGGAAAACAAGTTTTTGAGGTATGACCTCAAGATTCTTTGGATTTCATCAGTGTCTGTTATTATGTCCCACTTTTCATTTCTTATTTTGTTATTTTGGATGCTCTTTCTGTGTCTTTTATTAGTTTGGATAAGTGATTGTCTACCTTTGTTTCATTGATTCTTTTTGTTCTCTTTGTTTCTATCTTATTGATTTCAGCTATGAGTTTTATTATATCCTGACATCTACTCATCTTAGGTAAGTTTGCTTTATTGTTCTAGAGCTTTCAGGTGCACTGTTAAGTTCTGGTATGAGAATTTCTTCATGCAAGCACTTACTGCTATGAATTTTCCTCTTAGCACAACTTTCATAGTGTCCCATAAGTTTGTGTATGTTATGCATTCATTTTAATTCAATTTTAGAAAGCCTTTAATTTCTTTCTTATTTCTTCCACAACCCATTGATAATTCAGTAAACAGCTAGTCAGTTTCCATGAGTTTATAGGCTTTCTGCTGTTTCTGTTGTTGAAATCCACTTTTTCACCTCCATGGACTTGAAATCCATGGTGGTTTGATAGGATGAAGAGAGTTATTTAAATTTTCTTGTATCTGTTGAGACTTGCTTTGTGACTGAATATATGGTTAATTTAGGAGAATTTCCCTGAAGTGATAAGAAAAAGGTATATTCTTTGGCATTTGGATGAAATGTTCTGTAGATATGTTAGGATCATTTTTGTCATTTTTTTTCTCTGTTTATTTTCTGTCTGGACAACTTGCCCATTGGCAAGCGTGGGGTTATTAGCTCTTAGTGTGTGGGGTTGAATCTGTGATTTAAGTTTTAGTAATGTTTCTTTTATAAATGTGGGTTCATTTGCATTGACTGAATTGGGGTGTCAACCTTGCAGAATTTTCCTTTAAAGAGTATGAGGTGTCCTTCTCTATCTCTTTTGATTAATTTTGGTACAAAGTCTATTTATTAGATATTAAATAGCTATACCAGGATTCTTCTTAGGTCTTTTTTGATTGGAAAATCTTTTCTCAACTTTTTACTCTGAGAAAACATCTATCTTTGAAGTTGAGGTATGTTTCTTATATTCATCAAAAGGATGGGTTCTGCTTTCAAATACATTCTGTTAGTTTCTTTTTTATTTGCAAATTGTATTTATTGATACTGAGAGATATTATCAACCTGTGATTTTTAATTCCTGTTAGTTTCTTTGGGGGGGATGGTTATGGTGGTACTGTGTGTGTTTGCAAGTTTCACTTTTTTGGGTTTTGATGACAAGAGATTATATGTTACCTTCCTTTTTGTGGATATCTTTAACTTTTTTGGGTTGGAGGTTTTCCCTCCAGTACCTTCTGTAAGGATGGATTTGTGGATAGACATTTTTATTTTAAATTTGACTTTGTAATGAAATATATTGCTTTCTCCGTGCATTGTGATAGAAATTTTTGCTGAATCTATTAATCTGGGATCACATCTGTGTTTTCCTAGAGTCTGCAAGACAATTGTCCTGGCCTTAGTGTCTTTAAGAGTCTCAGTTGGAAGTCAAATGTAATTTATATAGGTCTGTGTTTATGTTACTTGACCTTTTTCCCTTGTAGCTTTCAATATTCATTCTTGTCCTGTATGTTTAGTGTTTTGATTATTATGTGATGTGGGAATTATTTTTTCTGATGTTAGCTATTTGGTACTATATGAGCTTCCTGATCCTTTATAAGCATGCCTTCTTTAAGTCAGAGAAATTTTCTTCTATGATTTTCTTAAAAATATTTTCTGGGATTTGACCATGAGATTCTAAATCTCATTCTACTCTTATTATTCTTACATAGCAGAAACCAAATGTAAGAATAACAGGAATAGAAAGAGAAGAATCTAAACATAAAAATCTTAACACATCAGACTGTTTAGCTCATGGCATACTAGCGAGGATCATGGTGTCCCAGATTTCCTGAATGTTTTGTGTTAGGAGTGTTTTTAAAATCCAACATTTTGTTTAACTATTGAATCTGTTTCTTCAATTTGTTTACCTTGTCCACAATTTGATTAAAGGGATTTTTCATTTCTTCTTTAAGGAACTTTATCATCTTCATAAAGTTTTCTTAAAGTCCTTTCCTTGTGCTTTAGCTGCCTTAAAATATTCAGATCTTGCTGTTGTACAATACCTTGGCTCTTGGAGAGCCATGTTGTCCTGGATGTTATTTATTGAATTTTTACATTGGTTTTTAGGCATCTAGGTATGGAATTATTAGTTCTAGTCCTCGATTTCTGAGTTTGTCTTTGTTGGATGAGTGTTTTTTCCCTTTGCTTTCTATTTCCTCTTTGGTTTTCTAATCTGTGTGACCTGGATTTCTGGTGACTGGTATGATCACTGATCTAGTTGGGAGTCTCTAACCAAGTTGTGTGCTAGCCTTCTGGAGGTTATATTTGCCTTGGGTATCGTAGGGGTTCTCTGGTCTTCTGACTGGTGTGGCCTTCATGTGAACACCTGAAGTCTGTTCAAGCTGGTGTGGCTTGCACCTGTTCTGGCTGGTGCTGCTAGTACTTGAGTGATGGAAGTCAACTGTCATTCAGGGCAGGGTCCAGAAGCAGGACAGGTGAGGAACTGGGAAGGCATGGGCTGTGGGAAGGATCTTGAAATATAAAATCTTGGGAGTATGAAACTTCCACCATCAGGTGGGTATCTCACAGGTTCTGATTGGTGTAGTCTGCCTCTGAGTCGGGAAAATCCATTGTAGTTGGGGGCAGGACCCAGCAGAGTGACTGGTGATGAGATGTTGTGGCCCAAAGGATGGGACTCACTATATTTTTTCTATCATGTCTTGTATACCTGAGAGTTTTTTCATCTATTATAGTTTGAATGGTTTTATTAATTTCCTTCACCTGTTTATACTTTCCTGGTTTTGAGAGATTTGTTTATTTCCTGTTTAAGGCCCTCTATAATTTTCAAAAGATTGAGTTTAAAGTCTTTTTCTTGTGCTTTCACTGTGTTGGAATATTCAGGGCTTGACATAGTAGGATAGCTGGGCTGTGCTGATGCAATATTGCCCTGGGTTTGGGTTATTATCAGTAGAGGTGCTGATTTCTAAGTTTATCTTTGTTGGATTGATGCTTTTTTGGGTGAGTCCCTCTCCATGATTTCCCTTTCCTTCAGGTATTCAGGCCTGAGTAACCTGTGGTTCTGGTGACCAGCAAATCTTCAGGTTCAGTAATATGTCTCTGCTGGATTTTTGGTAGTCTGCTTGGTCTCAGGGATTTTGGGTGTTTGCTTTGCTGCTGAGGTTCTGAAGTTCTGGGAACTGTCCTGGACTCTGGGATTTTGGATACCTATGTGATCTCTGGATTCCAGGTAGCTTCAGATACAGGTGTTTGTAATACCAGCATGGCTTCGTAATACTAGCATTCCTTCCGGTACAACAGGTATCTTCTGGGCTTCATAGTGTCTGCATGGCTTCCAGGAGAGCAGGAGATGTCTGCTTGGTTTTGGGCCAGGATAGGAGTACAAGGAAGGTGGTGATGTTAGAGACTATTGGTTAAGACTTAAGAGGTATTAGTAGGCAGTGGGGGGTATTTTACCTGGGCCTCCTAGTACAGGTATAACCTCTGGTAGAACATGATTCTTCTGCCAGGGATATTGGGCTGGGTAATAGAGCACAGGGAAGCTCCTAAATATTTTTATTTCTGTATACAAATTAATTTATTCTTATAAAAATAGCTCCCATTATTTAAGATCAAATAAAAAACCGATTGACTCAAAATTATATCTTAATGAAAAATATTCTAATAACTGAGGGGATAATAAATATAAGGAATGCTTTTTATGATGACAAGTAAAATCCATGGTCTTAAACTAAAATATTAAAGAAACTACCATCTTATAACATCATACTACATATAAACACAAAATTAACTAAACAAACCAGTCAAATCCATGCTTAGATATGGTGGATGGTATCCAGGTCACACCCCTTATTGAAGAGCTGTGGAATGATGGTTGCTGAGAAGGAAGAGTCATTCTTTTTATGCTATATGCCACTGGTAAGATTCCCATGATTTAGGAGGTAGTCCCACACCCATGCACATATTGGCAGCACTGACTTGACATTGTAAGTTATTTTAAAAACACATGAAGTTGGAAGTGAACATGTTGGAGAGCTATGGAGCAATATGGAGGGAGGAAATTGGGTGTGGATATGATGGTATTACATTATATGCCTACATGAAATTCTGAAGCAAAGGATATAAGTTCATAAAAATAATATTGTGTAACAATATTATATGGTTATAATATAATAATATTATTATATTAGTATATAGTTAAAAACTGCTACTATGGGCTTCTATCTACTTCTTCCCAACCTGACTGATCATCTTTTTTCTACCCTTTGAAGTTTTTAAGCTTGAAGATGTTTCCTAGAAGCATGAACATCCCATCTGATTTATATGTGCATGTAGCAGAGAATTCCACCAAAATTGAGGGATTTTTTAAAAAGATTACTAAAGCCTGAAACGGAGCAGGAAATATTTCATCATTTAAGTGACAACAAAAATGGATGCGTGTATAAATCTTAGATGGAATCCTCTCCTGAGACATGATTCAATATACCGTATTGAAAGGTATTATAGTTAGGCTCAAGAAAGAATAAATTACTATGAAGGAAACAGTAACTGGTTTTGTGGAAGTGACTCAACATGATTTTAATAAACTTGTACAACAAACCACAATCTGTAAAGCTTATTCAGCACATGAAGATATTGCTATGAGGAGAAATAAGTAATGAAATCTAATTTTCCCAACTGTCACATTTTCCGGGGCCAAAGACAAATTTTACAAAACATATTGAATCTCCTTACTCATATAAGATATAAGTTATGTGAGATATCTATTGTGCTTAATAAAATTGAGTGAATATACTCACCAACATAACCCTTTCAAGTCCAACTGTAATTCTGTAGCTTCTTTATGGAAATGAAATAAAACCAATGTCAATGTCCAATAATAAGCATTTTAACTCATGATGTATTTCATTTTTATGTAGTTTAACACAGAAGGTGGTGCTGAATTCTTTAGTTTGATAGCCTTTTAACTGGGGTGAGGAATACACTTGTAAGGGATAGACAGAGACATCAAAGACTGAGGCTGAAATACTAGGCAACATGTTAGTCAGCTTCCTATCACTGTGACAAAATGCCCAAGGTGAGCAATGTAAAGCAACAAAGCTTTACCTGAGCTTAGTCCCAGAGATTGTTAGTGTTGAGCCTATAGTGGAAAAGCGCATCACTGCAACAGCTTCCCTTCTCGTGGTGGCCAGGAAGAAAAGAAAAAAAAAATAACATGCCCGGAACAAAATATGCCCTTCAAGGACATGTACTCAATGACCTCATTCCTCTAACTACCTTCTATCTCATAATATTCCCACCATCTCAAAATAAACTTATGTTATACATTTATGATAGAAATATTCGTGTCTGAGACAAGACCCTTATGATCTGATCATTTTCCAAAAGCCCTGCCTCTAAACCCTGCTTACTTGGAGGTCACACCTTCACCACATAACTTTGTGGGGACATTTAAATTTAAATCACATGAAGTGAAAAAAATTGAATTATTAAATGTAGAAAACTTTATGGTAGGATAGAAAGGTACAAGTTGTCCTTGGTTGTATGGTAAGATCTTAATTAATAGCAGAATCTGCAGTTCCAACACTGCACCATCTTTCTTAGTTTTATCATTGTGTGGCTTGATTATCAGGGTAATAATAGCTCATAAAAAAAAAGAGTCTGTCAATGTCCCTTCTGTTTCTATTGTGTGAAACAATTTAAGGAGTATTGATATTAGCTCTTCTTTGAAATTCTGGTAGCATTCTGCTCTGAAACTCTCTGACACTGGGCCTTTTTTTGTCTGTGGGGAGACTTGATGACTGCTTCTATTTTCTTAAGGGATATAGGTCTATTTAAATCGCTTACCTGATCTCAATTTAATTTTGGTATGCCGTGCCTATCCAGAAAATTGTCTGTTTTCTTAAAATATTTCAAACTTGTGGAGTAGAGGTTTTTGACATATGACTCTGAACTGAATTTCCTCGGCTTCTGTTGCCCTGCTTTTAATTTCTGAGTTTGTTAATTTGGGTATTCTGTCTGCCTTTTAATTAGCTTAGATAAGGGTTTGTCTATCTTGCTGATTTTCTCAAAGAACCAGTTTTTCTCTTCATTGACTATTTGTATTGTTTTCTTTGTTTCTATTTTATTGATTTCAGCCCTCAATTTGATTATTTCCTGGTGTCTATTACTCCTGGTTGAGTTTGTTTCTTTTTGTTCTAAATGTTTCAGGTGTGCTCTTAAGTCTCTAGTATGAGATTTCTCCCGGTTCTTTATGAAGGCACTTAGTGTTTTGAACTTTCCTAAGTGTCCCGTAAGTTTTGTGTATACTGCACATTTATTTTCATTGAATTCCAGGAAGTCTTGAATTTCTCTCTTTATTTCTTCATTGACCCAGGGGTGATTCAGCTGAGCAATAGTCAATTTCCATAAGTTTGAGGAATTTCTGCCATTAGTGTTGCTGTTGAATTCTAACTTTACGTCACGGTGAGATGATAAGATACATGGGGTAATTTCAATTTTCTTGTATCTTTTGAGTTTTGCTTTGTTACTCAGTATGTGGTCAGTTTTAGAGAAGGCTCCGTGAGGTGCTGAAAAAAAAAAGGTATATTCTTTTGTGTTTGGGTGGATTGTCTTTTAACCCAATTAAGTCATAACATTTGTTAGTTCCTTTATTTCACTGTTAAGTTTCTTTCTGATAGTCCTGTCCAGAGGTTAGAGTGGGGTATTACAATCTCTGACTATTACTGTTTGGTGTTTGATGTGAGATTTATGCTTTCGTAATGTTTCTTTTACAAATGTGTTTGCCATTATATTTAGGAAATAGATATTCAGAGTTGAGACTTCATATCAATGTATTTTCTTGTGTTGAAATATCCTTTTTCATGAAATTTGATTAATTATAATTTGAAGTCTCTCTGGCTAGATATTATGATAGCTACACCAGCTTGTTTCTTGGTCCATTTGTTTGAAAATCTTTTCCTAACCCTTTACTCTGAGGTAATGTCTGTCTTTGAAGTTGAGGTGTATTTCTTGTAAGCAGCAGATGGACGGAGCCTGTTTTCATATCCATTCTGTTAGCCTGTGTGTTTTTATAGGTGAATTGAAACCATTGATATTAAGAGATATTAATAACCAGTGATCATTAGTTCCTGTTATTTTTTATTTTGGTGGAGGGTATTGTGTGTGTTCCCCTTCTCTTGGTTTTGCTGGTGTGGGATATACTGTGTTTTTGTAGGTGTAGCTAACTTCCTTGGGTTGGAAATTTCCTTCAAGTAATGCAAAATTTTACTGCCAAAGCATTACTGCCATTGAAAATTAGATATTCATTGTCTCTGTCCAGCATTTGTGAAAGATTTATAAAGATGTTTTCCCAAAGTCAAAGTCTTTTGGGGAGTGATGTTTAGACTTTTAAGTCTCATTAGCCACTAACAGCTCTCAGTAGAAATGAATACAACTGTGTAAACTTTTTAAATAATTAATGATGCAGCTATAATTTGGATTCATCATCCTATTGTAATAACTTCTCAATAGCTAAAAGAAGAGAGAGATGCACTTGGGCAATACCTATACAATACCTCTTGTTCTTTGATCCATCATTCAAATTCATGTGTGATATTTCATTAGTGCTAAAGATGATGTTTGCCTTATATCTTTGAGGTTGTAAAAATTAAGATCATCTTTCATATACAATTATTAATTTGATATTGATTTTATAGAGCACATGTAATTAAAAAAATCTAATCTTGCTCTTACTGACTCCTTTCACTGTGCTTGCTACTAAACTCACTAATGCAGAACCGGAGATTAGTATCTATAAACAAGAAAACATTTCTTTTGCATGAGAGGCAATAGATTTGCAAAGGATTTTTATTAAAGATACATTAAATAGTTGATGATGAATCCCTAGGTGGGAAAGCAGTACTTCATGATACTTAGTGTTGGTGTATTAATTAATATTTGTGCATTTCTGTTTCTTAGAAGATGATCCATTAACATGTCATGCTTACTTTTAAGAGGAAATAATAATGATAAGTAAGTGGATAATTTTTACAAGACCTTGAAGGCTTATCCTTGATTGATTTCCTTATAACCATAGTAGAAAATGCCTGAAAGATAATGGCTGTGAAACTCCAAAATAGTCAGACGTACCCTTAAACACAATAAGCAGAATCAATGAGTACTGTAGCCAATACTAAAATTAGACAAACTTCCCTGCTGATGGGATGATGACTGTAAAGTCTACAAAAGCAAACCGGTTCTGTGATGACCACAACACACCTCCAAATTCTCTAAACTGATAACAGAAAGAAACTTGGAAAGGAATTCAGCCTTTTTTTTCTGATGTCTTAATTTTCCTACTTTGACATTAACTACTGTCCTAAAGCAAATGACACTGGTAAGAAAACGTTCAGGTCAAAAAGCAGTGGACTCTATCTAAGGTGGTACAGAAGAGTGACATGTTAATACGGACATTTTAGTTCAAGCATACAGCAATAATACACAAATACTTAAGAATGAAATTTTTAAAGCCATCAACAAGGTAAAACATATGAGGACAGGAGTGACTGAGTGGGTAGCAAATGCCATGTAACTACTGGGTGGACTATTTTAAATGATGAGTTCAGATCCCTAGGTTCAAATCCCTAAAAGCTCTCATAGCAAGCCAGGTGTGGCTATATGAGCCTGTTACCCCCGCTGCAGGAGGGAGCAGAGAAGAATAGCTAGGGCTTGCTAGACACTGTCTCAAGGTAATTAAGTAGGGTAATAGAGTAGGACACCAACATCTCCCTCTCACTTCTGGTCACTTGTGTGTGCACCTGCATTCAGCAGACACCTACACTGTATACACACAAAGTAGGGGAGGGGGAAGGAGAGACAGAGATTTATAGGCAGAGATTATCAAGTTGGATTTTTTCGTATAAATCTCTATTGCATTTTAGAATCACACCATATAGTCATAACTTCTCGGGGTGGTGCTATGGGAAGATCACCTGAACCCAGAGTTCAGGTTCATCTACAGCAACATAGGAAGAATTGTGGAAACAAAACGAAAAAAATAGAAGAAGGAAATGAAAGAAGCACTGAAGAGCAAAGAAAAGAAAAATTGACATTGAAAACAGTTCACCATTGTGTTGCCACTGGGGTCATGGTGATATCAGGACAAGAGCTGCTGCTGAAGTTCATATTTAGGTTCATAGTCTTGCTGCAGTTGGTGTCTGTGTTGATCTCTGTGGACCAAGTTACCACATGAACTATGTGTTTTGAAATCTGAGAACTGTGCTGAGCCAGCACTGGCCTTCACTGGTACTGGGAAAGCTGACCCTGGCTACTGCAGCAGAAGAGCTCTTCAGTGTCTTCAGAACTTGAGAAATGTTACCAGAGGTGGTCTATAATAAGCCCTTGCATTATCCTTTGCCAGTTGCTTTCTCTTGTCCAATGAGACCTAACTTTTGGAGCATATCCCCTTCCTCCACATTTTCAAGTCCTTGTAGCTTGATTGATATCCTCAATTCACGTAGATTTCAAGGACATTCTGTTTTCTACTATGTTCTCACAATTTCTTGCTTCTGAGATCACAGAGGCTCACACAAACTCTTTTCTACATTTTTCTATATCTAATCATCTTAAGCAGCATGTGCTAGATTATTCCCACTTCTGAGCTAGGAAAGCTGGGGCTTAGCCTGAACACAATGGAGTCAGAATTTGCTTGGATTGGCCAGATATCAAAACCTTGTGATTTTGGCCAAGCAGTGGTGGTGCACATTTTTAATCCCAGCAGAGGCAGGCAGATTTCTGTGAGTTCAAGGCCAGCTTGGTCTACAAGAGCTAGTTCCAGGACAAGCTCCAAAGCTACAGAGAAACCCGGTCTTGAAAAACTAAAAAAGTGTGATTTTGTTCTGATATTAATTTTAAAGGTGAAATGAAGTTAAATAAACTCTCAAGTTGATTTATACTTTCAAAATATCCAATTAATATATGGAAATTATATTTTTTAATATACATACTCACATAACTTCCTGTAATACTAAAAAAGAAATATGAATCTATATTCTATGGTCTTGTTTGCTGCTTTCAGAGCATTAGAAAAACATTTACTATAAGAAAGTAAAGCTTCTATAAATATAACAAATCATATTCTTTCTAAAAAGCTTTCTACAAAGTAAGCCCTAAAAAAAAAAAAAACAATATAACAATAAATTAAAATTTAAAAGGAAAACAAGTCTTTCAAATGATAAACAAGAAAAAAGTGGAGACAATGGTAACAGCACAAATAATAGCCTTTAAGGCAAAATCATTGCTAAAAATAAAGGGAAATGTGATAATGAGGAAACTGTCTAGAAGATGGAGTGATGATTCATTAGCTGACCTAACACAGAAGTTCAAACTCCACCACTTCTCACATCTTACACAGTTACAACTGTAGACTGCTTCGTACAAAACAGGTTGGTTTTCACTAGAGTCAGAGACTGACAGTCTGGGTTTTCTCCAGAACAACAGCATCAAAGACTTCCCGCGTTTGAGATTGTGTGAGTGTGGGTACCCGTGCTTGTGTGTGTGCACACAAACATGCACACATAAGCATGATGTGGGATTCCCCTCTGTATGCTATCAATATTTTTATTACCATTGATTAATAAAGAAGCTGTTTTGGCCTATAGCAGGGCAGAATATAGCCAGACTGGAAAAGATATAGGGAGAGAGTAGGCAGAATCAGGGAGACGCTATGTAACTGACAAAGGAGAGAAACACACCAGAACCTTAATGGTAGGCCACAACCTCATGGTGATACACAGATTAATAGAAATTGGTTAATTTAAGATATGTTAGTTAATAAAAATTATTAATATTATTATTGAGCTAATAGGTCAAACAGTGTTGTAATTAACATAGATTCTGTGTGATTACTAGGGTCTGCGTAGCCAGGAAACAAAAGAGCAGTCTCTTCTTAAAAAATGGTGCCCTTATGTTTGGGGCTAACCTGTGTGGTCACCAAGACACTTTGGGTCTAGGTGCTTCTATGCCTGCTTAGGGTTAGGAGTAAAGTAGCAGTGAGCATGCCTGTTGTTCAACATTCCTTTCTGAGCACACAGCGGATTCCCGCCACCATACATGGAGATATTTCCAGGTCAAACAGCACACTGCATGGCAGATTTAGCTTTTACTCATACAAAAATGGTTTATGTGCTGCATGGTGCTTCCCAGAGTTGAGGGAGTGACTACTGGCTCCCACACCAGTAGTCCCAGACCTGGTGGTAATGTACCTCCACCACATTGAAAGGTCAAGAGAGATTAAGCCAGCATCCAAGGATGTTGCAACCATACTGCTTACCATTTTAAAATGTTCCTTGACAGAAAATGATTTCAAATACACAGTAGAACAGATTCATACAGAAAAGACCTCTAAAAAAGACAGTGTGTTTAAAAATGTACATAGGCTTGGGAGAGAGAGGAAAAAGTATATAGACAAAAAAATGAAGTTTTTAAGGACACAGTAAACATGATATAAATGAGTATAGACAGTCATAGATTAAGGGAATAAAGATAAACTAAATATTAAAAAGTAATAAAATAAAAAGAAAGCCACATAAAGATGGAAAATACATAGACAGTCTGGATTATGCATATTATTATATTTTCTTTGAATTTTTTGACTGCAGAGAAACATTTGATTCTGACACCTCTTAGCTAAACCAACATATATATTTTAAAGGTATCTTAACTTCAAATTTGAGTCTAAGAATATGTAATTTGGGAAAAGAGGTTCTGCTTTTATTACCAAAGAAGATGAGAACCTGTGGATTTATTCCACGCTAATGTGGTTTGATTGAACAAGACTCCACAAAGGTTTCCGTGAACCCTAAAAATACTTTGCCCAACAAACAGCAGGAAGCAGTTCAGAGAAAACTGTGCCAAATTCCCAAAATGATTGTTTATGAATGTTTGTTTTCATTTAAAGGATATTGATTATAAATGATTAATGGTCACAGTCAATTCCTCAAAAAAGGGTGGGATTGCCGGGCGGTGGTGGCGCACGCCTTTAATCCCAGCACTTGGGAGGCAGAGGCAGGTGAATCTCTGTGAGTTCGAGACCAGCCTGGTCTACAAGAGCTAGTTCCAGGACAGGCTCCAAAGCCACAGAGAAATCCTGTCTCGAAAAACAAAACAAAACAAAAAAAAAAACAACAAAAAAAAAAGTGGGATCTTGAATTGTCATAGGCATGTTCTTCTTTAAGTTAGAAACTTTTTCTTTTCTTTTTTATTAAATGTATTCTCTGTCTTTGACTAGGATTTTCTCATTCTTCTATGTCTATTATTCTTAAGTTTGCTCTTTTCATGGTGTCCCAGATATCCAGGGACTTTTCTGCTGAGAATTTTTTAGATTTAACATTTTCTTTGACAAATCAATCTATTTCTTCTATCATATCTTCAATACCTGAGATTCTCTTTTTCCAACTTTTAAATTCTGTTTGCAATGGCTTAGGACTGTAGCCTCTGTTTGCATTACTAGATTTTTCCATTTCCAGGATTTCTTCATTTTGTGTGGTTTTTTTATTGATTCTATTTCAAGTTTCAGATCTTGAATAGTTTCCTTTAACTGTTTGGTTGTTCTTGTTTTTATTGACATTCTTTAAGAGATCTATTGGTTTCCTCCAAGTTTTTAGTTATCTTTTCCTCAGTTTCCTTAAAGGTTTTTAAATTTTTTCCTCTTTAAGGATTCTCTACTATCTTTATAAACTTGCTTTTAAGGTCATTATTTGTGATTCATCTGCCTTATAATATTCAGATCTTGCTGTCATAGAAATCTGGTGGTGACATATATCCCTGGATTTTGTTGTGGGATGACTGTTTTATTCCTCGATTCTTGTTACCTGTTTTTTTTTTTTTTTTTTTTTTTTTTTTTTTTTTTTTTTTTTGTCTTCCAGTTTTTATAGGCTGGATTTATAGTGGTCAGTGTGACCTTTGATCCAGTAGAGAGTCTCTTTCCAAGTTGGAGATTGGCTTTCAGTAGGCAGCTTGACCTTTGGTGTGTCAATGGGGGGGGGGGGTCTCTGTTCTTTTGACTGGTATCAGTTTTTCTTACTGCTGTGGTCTACACCTTTTCTTCCAACATGTATGGACTGTGCCTAGGTTATAGCGTCTGCCAGAGCTTGGGAGAAAGGCTTGCCACAGGGAAGCTGATGAAGTGGGAGGACTTGAAGATCAGAATGTGTCTTAGGGGCACAAAATACAAGAGGTGATATAGTTCATTTGGCAGGCAGGTCATTCAACCACTTGTCAACTGGCAAACACTGTACCTGAGCAGGGGAATTACACCAGAATGGAGGGCAGAGCCCATCAATTGTGCTGATGTTGAGAAGGGAGAGGGATCTCATTTTTATTTGTAGCTGAATAATACTCCGTTGCTTATATAACAAGCACAGTTATTTTATGCATTCATCCACTAGGCTGATTCCATAACTTGACTACTGTGAACAGTGGTGCAGAAAACTGCAGTATTCAGGTGGTTCTACAGTATGCTGATTTTTGATTGGAGAGGAATGGTCTTTCATTGTTTGGCATTTTCCATATCATTACAGCATTTGTTGTTTGGATTTTTTGAATGATAGATATTCTGACTAGGGTGAGATTAACACTTACCTTTTAACTAAAGTGTTGAATATTTTTATATCTTTATTGCCAGTTTAAAATAATATATTAAGATTTATTTTTATTTTATGTATATGAATGCTTTTCTTTCATGTATGTATGTGCACCATGTGCATGTCTTGTTCCTACAGAGTGAGAAGGGAGCATCAGGTCCCCAAAACTGAAGCTGAAGAAGGCTGTGAACCACTATGTGTTTTCTGGGAACTGAACAGAGGTCCTTTGTAACTGCAGTAAGTGCTCTTACCCACTGTGGCATTGATCTTGCCCCAATTTCTTCTTGTTTTGAGAAGTGTCTATCCAGTTCATATACTCACTTATTGAATAGATTATATATTTTGTTATTAAATTGAGTTCCATATTCTGGATGATAATATTTTATCAGATAAATAGCTAGCAAAGATGTTCTTCCATTTTGCAGGCTTCATTTGCTTTGTTGATAATTTATTTTGCTGTGGAGAAGCTTTTAGCTTGATACAATTTAATTTACCATTTAAAATTTTATTCCTGAGCTACTGGAGACCTATTTAGAAATGGGACCAGGAAGTGGAGAGGGGCATGAGAAAGCATAATGAGAAGTTAATTAATGAATTAAGAATAAATAAGATCAATGACCAATGTATGGTATGCATACATATATACATACAGATAGATAATTAGATAGATGAACATGAACCTGCCAAAATGAGGGTTATACAGTTTGCTCAGGTGATAGATAGGTAGGTAGATAGATAGATAGATAGATAGATAGATAGATAGATAGATAGATAATAGATAGATTGACAAGGATATACATAGATATGAAATTATCAAAATGAGGGCTATACAGTTTGTTAAACTACCTGCAATGACTGAGTTTCTTTTCTAGGACTCATGCAAAGGTCCAAGTGCTGTGACATTCATTTGCAATCTTAGGAATAAAGAAGTGAGACCAAAAGATCCCTAAGACTTTCTGACTGACCCACCTTACCTAATCAAAAAACCTCTAGACCTAGCAAGGAACCCTATTTTAATAAAATAAAAAAAACAAATGACTCAGAAAATAATTACACCCAATGTTCTCTTTTGGCCTCCACACACTAATAATACACATACAAGAATATGTGCATATGTGAATGCATACCGCCTCACACACAAACATACACACTTGAAAATGAAAGAAAATGTCATAATGAACTCATTATTTTATAAAATTAATATAAGCTAATGAAATATGAAAACAAGACATTTTTTATCTTAGCAAAACGAAGTTCTTAAATCATTTGCACCACCAAGATGATCTTAGGTACAGAATAGACTTCTTGAGCAGTTGAAATACACAGGAACATAGATAGTCTTCTCTACTTAACTGTCCATATTTAATTCACACAAGATCCATGTTTACACTGCCTTGATCCATCACTTCCAGTGACAACAACAATACTGAGAAAGTGACAAAAAGAAGAACGGACAACAGTCCATGGGGCAAGAGTTGGGGCACTTTTTGAAGATAACTTGGCAGCCTCAGAGGCTTTGGTGGTAGCAACAGAGTTTGGCAATTGATCCCCAAACACTATATATGCAGTTTGAATGTACGATATCCCAGTAGGCTCAGATATTTGTATACTTGGTGCCCAGATGGTGGCACAGTTGAGAAAACTGTTGAACCTTGGAAGGCTGACTCTGGTTTTAGGAAGTACACCACTAGGAACAGGCTTTGAGTGTTTATAGTCTAGTGTTATTTCCTGTTTGAGCTTTTGTTTTCAGATGCTTCCTGCTTCTGACCACGGTGCCTGCCACTTGCTCTCATGCGCTGCCACCATGATGGACTCTTGGAACCATAAGCCAAAATAAACTCTTCCATAAGTTGCTTGTAGTCACGATATTTTGTCACAGCAACAGAAAAATAGTTAATAAAGCACACTTGTTGAGCTTTAGGGAATTGTTTTCTAATAATGAAAAAAAATCTGAGGTTTTAAAAAGAAAATAAATATTGCTACTCTTTGGATTGAGGAGGTATTCCTTTAAGAAAAAGTATGTTTGCTCTATAAATATGGCATCATGTTTGTGGTCAGGCAAGGAAAGTATCCAAAAATGTCATCTAGGCATCAAGAATTACATTTATAGGACCAGCACAGAGATTTATCTGCAAAAGGCATTTGCTGCCAAGACTGATAATGTGCATTTAATCCCCATGACTGGAATAGTGAAAGAAAAAAAACTAATTCCCAAAAGTTGTTCTCTGACTTCCACAGGTGTGATATGGTGAACATGTGTACATACGTGTCTGAAGAAACATGTTGGCACACTTTCATGCACACACACATATAATAAAAATGAATTTAATAATGGAATTGCTTTGAAGAGATGTATATATGTGTTTGCATAAGTATATGTGTATATGTGTATGGATGTGTATATGAATATGATGTATATATGTATATATGTTCACACACTCAGATGAGAGAGAATTCCAATACAAAAATGATTAACATTCTGAGAACTGGAGTATCTTCCATATTTTCATGGGTATCCATCTGCCTTTGATTTTCTTTCAAGCACTCACCACCATAACAGTTTAGCTTTCTTCCATCTTGGACACCTTGGGTGACCCTGCTGTACTCAATGGATTAAAAAGATCATGGTTGCTTCTAGACTACAGAGGAGACTCAAGCAATGGACTCTGTTATTGATCTTTTCTAGCCCATTATTATCACTGTAAGAAAAGAAGTCAGACTTATAATGCACAAGATTAGCATGAGTTTACTAGCTCTGATTGCATGGGTATATAGCAGGCTGAGAGATTCACTTGTTTTGTCATGCTGAAACCAACTGTGTCCCATTTGTAATAGGCTAGGTATTGATTTCATTGATCCTTTTCCCAAGACCACATTAAAGCCTTTGTATCCTCTCTTTCCATGAACACTCAGACACCCCTTTCCATCTACCAAGTCATTACTTCACACCCTTTAATTTTATTAATGCTATGTGTACTGAGGGTTGAAGCAATGGCAGATGAGCAGAGACCATCCCCACTCTCTTCCTACTAAATATCTGCAACATTTTGTTGTTCTGGGAATCTTTCAGAATAAAATTAATTCCCATAATTTAAAAAAAGTCATCTTTTCAGCCAGCGACCTTTGAAAAATTATAAGGGAAACGACTTTATAAAAATTTCAATCTCCATTTTAAAAGCAGAACAATGTCCTTTAACCTAATTCAACAGTCTACGAAAGTAATGGAGCAACATTTCTTGGGTGAATCAATACTGTATTAAAGCAACGTGCTATCATTGAAAAGTTATGAATACAAAACAGGTCAATGATGAATTACTATTGCTGCTTGGTGTCTTTCTCAGTTTTTTTTTTTAACCTTACTGAATATAAACATAAAAGGACCTCTTCCCTCTTAGATTTACTGGTGAGATACGTTGGCTCTCCATGCTTCCCTGTTACGGTGTTCTACAGCTCCCATTCAAAGCACCACAGGCACAAAAGCAATATAAATAGCAAGACATCCACTGACGCTTGTTCAGTTTGTGAGAATACTATTGAGGAACATGTGCTTTAAAATCTTTTGGCCACTTGTTCCTGCAGGAGGACAGCTTCTTCCTGCCACACTCCTGTTATTTGGTATCTAGAAAGACACAAGGCAATTCTTTCAAGGTCACTTAGATATAACCTTTGAAATCATTAGGCTTTCCAAAGCTCAAAGATATTGGATAAAGGACTCTGGTAAATGAATAAGGGATAGGTAAACACCTAAATATAAATTATATTTTGCAATAATTCAGGATTATTAAAAGGAGTGTTGGCTATTGGGCCATATGTTAACAAATGCTTTACTAAAAGGAATTCAGTGACTTTGTGTTGAACTCTTTAAACGGTTTTCCCCTATGATACAAAGTGCTTTCATTTCTCTGTGTTTACCCAGAGGAAAAGTAAAATGCTCGTGTGTGGTGATCAAGGGTTCTCTTCCTATCATCAGCAAATTGCTGAGGAGCTGAATATTTTGTGGGTAACCAACAACACGGTGCTCTACGAAGCAGATCTCATTTCCAGTGCAGTACCAACTACGTTGTGAAATCTCAAAATAATTTTTATTGATTAAATATGTGAGTATTCTCTTTAGAAAAGAAATGCTATACTGCCCACTGCCAGCCACCATTCAGATACCTATAAGCCTAGTTCTTGGGTTGTCTTTTGCTAACCTTTCTTGGCAAGCCACCTTCAAAGGGTAGGTCACTCCTTTGCTACTTCCAAATGTGTGGCCATCTCCACACCCGTGGGCATGATTTCAGAGCTGTACCTCAAGCACAAGTTTGTTCTGGAGTTGCCTTTACCTGCTAACTCATTTCTTCCTTTTCCTATTCTTTACCTCACCTACATCCATCTTCATGATCTCAGGTCTAGCTCCAGTTGTATGAGACCCAAACCTGCTTGGTTTGAAATTCATTTTTGATTGGTGAAGTGCTCCCTTCTTCTCTCATTCTTTGCTCCATATTCTGACATTTCTACACCTATATAACAAGCTCCAGACTTGATTTCAAGGCTGTCTTCACGTGGTTCAATGAAACAAACAGCTGTCCATCAGTTTTGGTTTACCTAGCTCAGGCCACAAAGTTCATACACTAGCCAGGACTAAAGTAGGACAACTTTACACACCTGATACGCAGCCAAGGAAGTCCATATTCTCAAGAGACAGAACTATAAACAAAAACATTGTGAATGATTATCAAACCCACTAGTCCTGTAAAAGTAATCCCTAATTACAACTACCTAAATGAACCCAAAGATAGAATTTGAAAGATTAATCACAAACTTTATCAGATAATTCAAGAAATTTGAAGAAAACAATCAAGAACTTCACTGAATTTCCTTCATGAAATTTAAATGTCTGAGTGATGTCCAAGAAAATTTAAATTACAGCTGAATGAAATGATTAATATAATTTAGGATTTGGAAAAAATAAATTCCATAAAGTATGACCGTAATAACAAATATCAAAAAATATCAAAATATTTGCAGTCAACATACACCTTTCAATAATAATTTTAAATAAAAGTCACCTCAATTCTTGAATCAAAAGACAGGCTACTTGAATGGATTAAGAAACAAAATCAACCTTTCTCTTTTTTACAAGGAATACATCTTAACTTTAAAGATAGACATCACCTTAAATTGAAAAGGCACAAAAAATATCTCAAGCAAATGAGAGCAGAAAGAAGCAAGAAGGCTTTGTCATGCTGACATCTGGTAATAAGACTTCAAACTAGAATTTATTTAAAGAAACAAAAAAGGGAACTTCATTCTACTCAAGAAATCAGTTAACAAAATATTATAATACTAATCATACTTGTATCAAACTCTGGTGCATCCAACTTCATTCATAAAGATGCATACTACTAGAATTAATAACAGAGTTTAAAACAAAGCCAGTAGTAGTATATGATTTCAACACCCCACTTTTCCTAAGAGTTAGGTCATCTAAACAACAACAAAAAAAATCAGAATTAATTGACATCTTACAATAAATAGATTTAACAGATAGCTACAGAATATTCCATCCAAACAGCAAAGAATATTCACTCTACCCAGAAGCACAGACAAACTTCTCTAAGACAGACTGTATGCTGGTACATACAGATAAGCACACACAAAATGTTAACAAATTCAGAAAAAGATTGAAATAGTACCTTGATGAATTCATTAAATAAATCCTCCCATCAGGGTTCAGGAAACTCTGTGGAAGAGGAAATCAAAGGATTCTAAGAGACAGAGAACACTGATGAATTAAAAAAAAAAAGTTTTCTAGACACAACAGTATTGATGCACATATGAACTGATAGATTGATAGCACTCACAGGACCTATACAGGTTCAATTGAGACAGGGTTCCGGTGTTGACAGGGAAAATAGAACACAGTCTCTTATCCCTAACCAAGAAGCTCTCCTCAAGTGACAACTACTTGAAAAGAAAACATTGGTTTTCTCCACTTGGATATATTAGTTACAATTGAGGGTAGACCCATGGTCAGTAGTAGACAGTGCACCAAAAACAAATTCAGTAGTATTTTTGAGACATTTTACTCACATTCCTTCATTTCGACATTCTTTGCTATTTGTACACAATGCAAACGTCAATGAATCAGGTAGGTCCTACTGCCAATGACTACAGACAGCATAGCTCCTGCATCTACTGTGTTCAGGGAACATCAGAAAAGAGGAAGCAAAAACAATCTGAAATGACAAAATAAAATAAAGTTTTCTAGGTGATTCTCATCCCCACTGAGGTTTATTAAGCACTGCGATAGAATGCAGGCATCACAACTCAGACTCTCTACACTTCATTTTATTATTAACATTGTTCCCTACTTATGTGCCTATAATCAGAGTAAGCTATTACGATTCTCCTGGCAATTAGAAACATAGTTGGTTTTATGTCCAGATTTCTTTGAAAATAAAACATGGGATGAAATTAAAGAACAGAGAATGCTTTTATTGACTTCCCTGGTCAAATCTTATTAATATGACTGCCATGAGCTGTGAATTGCATTGTAGCAATCCCAGAAACAGGCAGCACAATTGAAATGTTATCTATGCAACTAGGTAAAATTTTAATTTCCTCAGCTGTAAGATGAAGGTATTCCTGTATTGCAAGGCTTATGGAGATGAGTCTAGACAGCTCTTTATAGCATCTATAGACACAGATTTTCAGCAGCATCTGAGTCCATTCTGTGGTCCATGCTGGTTTTCTTAAGATTGAGAAGTTATATAAAGAGCCATCACCCTGTGCTTGGGATCTGTTACAGTGTCTGCCACACGCTGCTCATAAAGGATGGATGATTGATCGACCAACTGCTGGGATGAATTGCACTGAGACTGTAGAAAACCTTGCCCTTTTGACTTCTCCACTTGAGAGAAGTCAGCTGTTTAAACATTATTGCTGTTAACAGAAAACTGACTGGGTAAGAAATGTCTTAAGTTCTTGCCACAAGCAGTTATCCTACATGGTCTCAGCCTCCCCTCTCTCAGAATAGATCAAATCTTTCCAAATAGTTGACAGGCTGCCTTTAAATGGAAAAACTCTGGCTGGTAGCCACTACAGAATAAGAGATAACATATACCTTTTCGGTGCTCCACTAACTGGCAAGGTAAGTAGAAGTATTAAAAATACTGGAAACATAAAAACTAAATGAATCAACCATTTTATTTTATTTCCAAATTGACAATACTAACAGTAAAGACAGCATTATCACAATAGTCTGAGACTTAGAAAGAAAAATCCACTCTTGCCAGTAGAGAGGTCATTCAGCAAACTGACATAAAAAAAAAACATGTAGACTTAGCAGATATTTACAGATCATTTCATATATATTCTCAAGACTCTCATGAAAATTTCTCCAAAACTGATCACATACTTGGATACAAAGCAAGTTTTAACCAATCTAAGAAAACGGAAATAGCACCTTGCATCCTGTCTGACCACAACAAGTTAAGGCTGGATATTAAAAATAACAGAAACAACTCAAAACTTACAAATTCATAGATACTGAACAACTCACTGCTGGATGAGAAGTGGGTCAAGCCAAATCAAAAAAGAAATGAATGACTTTCCAGAAATGAATCAAAGTGAATACACAGCATTCCCAACTGATGGGACACAATGAGGCTGAGCTAAGTAAGTTCATAGCACTAACCTTTTCATCTACAATGGTGTCCTTCCTGCAAGATACGCTTGTGCAGTGGTGGCACAGTTTGAGAGAGTAACAAACCAGGATCTGGTTTGAATTAAAGCCTATAACACATACTCGACAAACCTTGAGTGCATAGGAGCCTAAGTGGCCAAGGGACCTAGTGTAAAACCAAATATTGCTGTTCTACTAAAAGAACATAGCAATAAATGACTCCTGATGACATTTTGCTGTAATCATGTATCAGTGATTTGATCAGTCATCATCAGAGAAGCTTCCTTAGTGCAGTAGAGGCAGAAAGAATGTAAGAGGCAAAGAGCATGGAGAGCAACAAGAAAATATGACCTTCTAAATTAACAGAACCAATGAAAACATGAACTCACAGAGGCCGAGGAAGCATGCACAGGACCCACATAAGCCTGAATCAGATAATTCCCTGGAGCTGAAAAGAGAAGTGGACACATGACCAATCCCATCCCTAACTCAGAAGCTAACTAAAATTGATAACCACTGACAAGTGAAAATTTAATCTTCTCCAAGTAATTTGGGAAACAAATTACTCTTAGGGGTAGGCTCCATGTAAGCAGTAAATGGCCAACAGACTCAATGCATCTTTAAATCAAAACAAACTCAATGCATCTTTAAATATTCCTTCTCTTATAATGTCATGCCAGAGCTTCTTTTTAACTTTTTTTTTAATTTTAATTTATTCTTCCCTTCTTTTGGCAGGGAACCTCGAGGTAGTTTCAAGACACTCCAAAACCAAGTTCTCAACACAAAGGAGATGTATTTGCCACACAGGGGCAGAGGGCATGAATAAGGGACAAAGACTGGAGATAGAGGACTAAGAAGAAAGATAAAGGAACAAGGGAGAGGAGGAAGGGTATTTGTCCTGAGGAAACAAAGAAGGGCCTCTGGATAGAGTGGAGACAAGTGTGGTCTTTATGCAAATGGCAGTTTATAAAGGCACAATGGGAAACCCTGTGCTAGGATGGTTTCATTTTAATATGGCAGTTAATTAGGTGAGCCAGAGGGGTCTTCTGATTGCTGGACTTTAATACTTTGATAGCTGGACTTTAATATTTTGATAGCTGGACTTTAATACTTTGATAGCTGGACCTTGGTAGACAGCCTCAGGAGGAGGAAATGGCCAAATTAGGAAAGAGACTTCTAGGGGCTAGCTTTAGGAATGCAGTCTGTTTGTAAGCAAAGCAGAGGGAGTAGGAAGACAGGCAAGGCCTACCAGAGACACATGCCCAAGTGTCCCTTCAAGTCTAGTTATATATCTTTCTCTCTACTTACCCTGCATATCCTTTGTGTATATATTATAACATCCAGCTTACTGTTTTTATGGGATTCTAGGTGTGCTAGGGATGTTTGCTTCTGTATTTGTTTCATGTGGCTTTTCTTGGGTCTTCTATTTGTTTTTATGATATGCTAGGTTTTTGTTTTATCATTATATCATATAATATCGTATTATATTATATTTCCTTAGAAGTCTGTTTGCTTTCTTTTTAGTTTTTTATGGTTTTCCAAGATAGGATTTCTCTGTGTTGCCCTTGCTGGCCTGTTTATTTTCTAATGAGAAACAGAAAGGTGTATCTCAGGATGGAAGAGCATATTAGAAGAAATTGGGAGGTGTAAACTGTAATCAAGACATATTTTATGAGAAAAATCTATTTTCAATAAATGAGAAAGAAAAAAAAAAGAAACAAAAAATTCTTGGTACACTTACACAATGGAGTATTACTCAGATGTTTAAAACAATAGCACCATGAAATTTGCCCGCAAACAGATAGAACTGGAAGATATCAATCAAAGTGAGATATTTCAGACCCAGAAAGACAAACATGGTATATATTCACTTATAAGTGGAGAGTAGCTGTTATGTACAAGATATTTATACTTTAATCAATATGCCCAGAGAGGCTCAGCGACAATGAGAGTTCAAGGAGGTATACATGGATCTCCCTGGGAAGGAGAAATAGATTAGATTTTGCCAGTGGACTGGCAGTCAGGTGTGGGTGGGAACAGGAAGGATCATGTGGGGGTGATATTTATCCAGAAAGTTGTCCAATTCCTTTAAGTTTTCCAATTTTGTGTAGTACAGGTTTTTGAAATATGATCTGATGATTCTCTGTTTCCTCCATGTCTGTTGATATGTCCCCCTTTTAATTTCTGATTTTGTTAATTTGGATATTCTTTCTCTGCCTTTTGGATAAAAGTTTATCTATTTTGTTGATTTTCTCGAAAAACCAACTCTTTGTCTCATTGATTCTTTGTATTGTTTTCTTTGTTTTTATTTTGTGTATTTCAGCTCTCAATTTGATTATTTCCTGCCATTTACTTCTCTTAGGTGAGTTTGCTTCTTTTTATTTTGTTCTAAAGTTTTCAAATGTTCTGTTAATTCACTAGTGTGGAATTTTTCCAGCTTCTTATGTAGGCATTTAGTGCTGTGAACTTTCCTCTTAACACTGCCTTCATTGTGTCCCATAAATTTGGGTATGTTGTATGGTCATTTACATCGAATTTTAGGAAGTCTTTAATTTCTCCCTGTACTTCTTCTTTGACCCATTAATGAGTCAGGTGAGCATTGTTTAAATTCCATGTGTTTGTGGGTTTTCTGGCATTAGTATTGCTGTTGATTTCTAGTATTAAACCATGGCTCAGGCATACTCCTTCTGAGTATGCCTGGACCCGCAGAGATCTCTGCTTCCTGCATATTCCCTGGAGCTGTGTAGGTGTTGTATGATATTTGTACGCTGTATGAAGATGCAATGCTGTGACTGGTGTACTAAAGAGCTGAACAACCAATAGCTAGGCACTAAAGCATAGGCAGGGCTTCCAGACAGAGGGAGAATTCTGGGAAGAAGAAAGGCTGATTTACCAGACAGATGTGAAAGAAGCAGAATGGGCAGAACGGAGAGAAGGTAATGAGCCTCATAGAAGAACACAGATTTAAATGTGGTTTAATTTGAGTTAATAGAATTAGTTTGGAACAAGCCTAAGCTAAGGCTGAGCCTTTATAATTAATAATAACTCTCCATGCCATTATTTGCAGGCTGGCATTCCTGAAGAGAAGGTACCACTACACCTAGGTGAGGAATAAAGGAGGAAAGCAAGTTTCCAGGGGTTGACATTCCTAATAGTTACACTATGAGTAGTAGATCAGACACACTTCCGTTTTGCAAAGGAACAAGAGTGTGTAGGATGGTTCTAAATGGTTTGTGTAGTAGAGCCTGATTCATTGTATTAACATGTGATTCACCTCTTTTCCTTCCTTCTGTTTCTTACTTTTGCTTTTCAGGTAGTGCATACTGAGGTTAAGAAGACCATAAGTGCCTCATGAACTCGGCTCACTCACCTGTATTCCATAGGGCAGGTGAAATCCTCATCTCTGATGATCTTTATTACTTCTAACAATGTAACAATGAATCTTTCCTTCCCCTTCCCATTCTCTGTGATTTTAATAATCTTGTGAACATGCATATTCATAAATCCTTTGTATACACAATTAACAAATCTATGTTTATTAAATTTCCTCTTATAATAGCAGAGTTAAAGGGACACTTTAGCCAAAGCTGGAACACATTTCAACCCCAAAGTGGAAACATCCACCTGGCTTGTTAGGCTCCATCTCAATCTATTTCCTCCCCAATTTCCTCCTTCTCTTCCATCTCCTCAAAGTAATACATCTTCATAAACTGTCTCATTAATCCAGTCCTCTGGAAGTGAAGCAAACTGGGTATATGAACTACTCCAGGGCAGATCTCATGTTCACCAAATAGTAAAATCCACGTGGTTTTTGATTGTTTGATTTTTTTGTTGTTGTTGATTTTTTGTTATGTTTTGGTTTGAGTTTTTTTCTTATGGTTTGTTGGTTTTGTATGTTTGTGCTTTATTTTGTTACAGTTTGGTTGGATTGTTTGTTTGTTTTTTCTATTTGTTGTCTTGCTGCATTTTGTTTTCTTAGTTTTGGGGCATTTGTTGTTGTATTGGGTTTTTGAGAAAGTACTTAAAGTTAGGTGGGTAGGGAGGAGGACACGATATGGAAGATCTTGGAGGAGGGTAAGAATGTAATAAAAATATATTTTGATTTAAAAATGGTATTAAATAATAAAAAAGTTAAAAAGACGTTAGGTCTAAGGAAAAAATGTAGTTTTCCAATAATTAACAGCCTTGGGTTGGTTATTTAAACATAAAATTTTAAATCACATAAAAATATACCTGGTCACATGGGAGTGTTTGCATGCTTATTTCTTCAACTGTTGCATTATTCTGAATGCAGAGTTCTTAGGTTTAAGAGGACTTGGATTAAATAGAAATAAAAAACCCCATGAAGTAATAAAATATGGAACAAAGCTATCCCACTGGACTTCCATCCCCTTCTCATCTGCTTCTGCTGATGAGATATGGGAGGTTCAAAACTGGGCTATGAATATTTCTTGGATGTGATCCTCAGTCTCCACTGGAAATGATATTACCAGATGTTTCCCTTCTTTTCCCATAGCCTCTAAAAATGTCAAAGCACTAATTGAAGCAAACAGGAAAATAAGACAGAAGGAAATGCCTCTTAGCTCTGCTGGAAACAGGCCCGTTCACGAGCTCGATAAAATAAATGAGTGATTTCTCTTTATAAACTGTCACTCAATCCTTCTAGAAACCAACAAGAAACATATAGCAAAATCAGGTTCATTTTTCTCTCAAACTAAGGATTCCTGTTCTTGCATAAAATATTTTAAGTGACCCCAAGTGAGTCCATGAGAAAGTGTTTTACTTCTTCACACTTTAAAACAGGGCAGCACATACATCCGGATAAGTCCAAGGACCAAGTATAGCATCACATTTCCACAGAGAGGAAGTGCTGGGAGATTACTAGGGCAAGAGTCTGACAAGGGCTCCAGCACAGTTGTAGAGCTCCCGTCTAGGGAGGGTCAGAGCCTAGATTTAATCCTTAGAATCCCCCCCCCCAAAAAAGATAAAGACAAAAATAAAAAGCATAGAGTGGGAAGAGTGGGAAGGGAAAAGAAAGATTCATTGTTACATTGTTAGAAGCAATAAAGATTATAAGAGATGAAGATTCCAGCTGCCCCATGAGATACAAAAGGAGTGAGCCTAGTCCATGCAGCACTTACAGTCGTCTTAACCTCAATATGCACTAGCTGAAAAGCAAGAGTAAGAAATAGAGGAAGTAGGAGAGGTGGACAATTCGTTATTATAATTAATCAGGCTCTACTATACAAAAAATTATATTTATAATCTAATTTTAGTATACTTAATTATTCTATGATGGGCTGCTTAACAATACCCTATAATTGTTGTCTTGGGGAAAACACAACAGAAAGACCATGTTAAATGCTAATTAATAAAATAATCTTTAGTCAGTCACAAAAATTCTTTAGTTCCCTGGTATTCTCATCATTAAATTAAACAAATCGGTGCACATAATATTTAAGGTATAAGAGCCAATGACTATGAAATGGTACATCTGAGATCTATCATTTGACTCGCATTTTCATTCCTTTTCTCTGAAGCTTCACAGCAGTTAACTATGACGTTAACTACATATAGTGTTTCAACTAGCCGGGAAAATTGCTTAGTGCCAAAGAATGTGAAGATCTGCATAACCTGGCTGGTGGTATTGACCATATGAGGCCTTCACAGAAGCAAAGCAGCTACTGGTGCTGGACTCCAACATGAGCAAAATCATTCACTCTTGGGTATGTTGGTAAATCAATAGAGAAAGGTAAAGCAATGGTTTAAATAAAAACATGATTGTTTCCCAAATTGCAGCACCCATGTGATTGCTGGGGATTAAACCCAGGTCCTCAAGAAGATCAAACAGAGCTGTTAACCATTGAGCCATCTCTCTAGCCACAAACTTCAAATTGTTTTAAACAGTTTAAAATGGCAATGTAGCAAGACAAAAACAATATGAAGAACATGAAACCAAAATTGAGAACACAGGAGGTGTAGAAAGGGAAGGGTAAGGGACGACAACATAGGGAAGCAATAAAAGAGTCTGAATGACCCAACTACATCCTATGCCTTTGTATTGTCACAATGAAACCCTTACTCTAATAAATTAATACATGCTAACAAAAATGTGACAACCATATGCTACTACAAATATGCAACATTTTTTGAAATTTTTGAATATGGAAAAGTTTTTCCAAATACACCTTGCAGTCCAGAAAAAAATTGTTTAGAAAAGTCTTTAAAAGAGAATTTTTGCTTAAAAAAATGTTCCTTAGCCAAAGCATGTGGCAGGTCCTGGAGGACTTTGCTTTTCTGCCATTTCCTAGAACCACATTGAATTAACTTCTATGTGTGCAGGGGAAGTTCACTCATTATCTATCCATAAGACCAGTCTTGGTATTCAATCAAAGTAAACTCTGGGGATTTCATGACTTCTGTGGGATAATGCTTTTGTACACTGTAAGAATTTGTCACTCTCATTGGCTTAATAAAACACTGATTGGCCAGTAGACAGGCCAGAATTATAGGCAGGGAAACCAGATTAGGAGAAGTCTGGAAAGAGGAAAAGCAGTTGCAGTCGCCAGCCAGATATAGAGGAAGCAAGATGAGAATGCCTCACTGAGTAAGGTACCAAGTCTCATGGCTAAACATAAGAAAGAATTAATGGGTCAATTTAAGCTGTAAGAGCTGGTTAATAATAAGCTTAAGAAATAGGCTAACAAGTTTATAATTAATATCAGCCTCTGTGTGTTTATTTGGGACTGAAAGGCTGTGAGACAAGGTGGGGCAGAAACTTCTGTCTACACATAATATTTAATAGTTCCTTATATTTGCACATGAACTCTACCAGGAATGAGGAAACAAGGTAAAGTCTTCTACGGAAATCATAACTTTAAACACACACACACACAAGCACACACACACACACACACACACATATGCATGTATGCATGCATGCACACACATGTCCAGAATTCTATTCTCACATACCAATGCTGTTAAGGCAAGACTGTGAAACTTATAGGTGTTGCCACCATTTTAAACGTCATCTTTCTGAACTCATCAGATTATTTAGACATAAAACAGTCTTCTTAAAGAATAAAGATTACTTATCTCATAAATCAATTTCATTAAAACATTTTGTTCCATGCATCTGAAACCAACTACACAATTATATAGCTCCAGAGATGGAAAAAATGAGACAAGTTTTAATATCAATTATAATTTCACATATAATTTTAGACTCTTCATATAACATGTACATGCCTATTAATCCTCAACCCCAAACCAGAAGTTTGTTATATATTACTAGCACTCTGTTTATAGATAACAAAAGAGAATATCAAGTTAAGGGAACAACTCAACATTATCTAACCCACGGTAACAATGTTAAGACTAAAACAATTCTCTTTAGATATGTTGATAATATAGTTACTAGAAATCCAAAATAATATAAGAAGAAAGTAGAGGGAAGAAAAGGAAGAGACAGAGAAGACAAGAGAATATATTTAGAAAATAAAAAAAACAGTATTGTAACAAAATTCAGACGGATCTACTGGTCTCCAGTTTGTATGCCTGGGCCCTGTTTCCCCTTCCTTTAATACCTATGTGGTGATTATGTGGTCTTTCTCTTGCACTCTAAGGACTTCAGTACTTTTTTTCTTAAATTTTATTTGACTTTAGGATAGAGTAGTGAACTACTTTACCTTGCCTATTGACCTATGTACAAGGAGCCTGAATATACACCCTAACACAAAATGAGTTGAAGACACTGCTGAGCCTATGTGTGCATATCCTGAAAGAACACATGGTGTGTTCATTAATAATTTTTCCACACTGTGGATAGGAGGTCGGATAAAACCATTTGGGGTCTCATTTCTGGCGCTATGCTCAAGTACTCATTGGGCTGTCGTGCAGGTATCACCCTACCTACAGCAAGTTAAGGCCAGAAAACTTCGAGGAATTTGATGAAGACATGGGGTCTCCTGACTTATAAGAAATAGTTTTTAACAGGAAAGTAGAGCAGAAGAGACACTGTGGGGCTTGTATTTTCTGTTCTTCCTTCCTTTTCTGCTTCGCAGAACTTTTATATACCTTCATATCTTCCAAGGGTTCTCCTGTGACTACCTACAAACATCTTCCTCAGATTCGTAACTGGAATAATGGCTGATGTTCATTCACCCTTAATAAGCTGCAGTTACCTTGCAGTTACCTTGCCCAATTACCACATATACTCTATCATGTAGATGCTACATCCCATCATGTAGAAATGGAAACTGTAGCTTGGAAGCTAATCAGCATTTCTCAGGACAAAGGGGAAGAATTAGATATCATCCCAAGTTAAATTTCAGTACCTTGAGCCCAGATAGCTCTATAATTCTCATTTTTTTTCTTTTTATAAGAGTCACAACTATTTTAACTTCTACCTCTTTGTGAATTATAAACCCCGTGATTTTTCTTACCACAGATTTACAGAGTATTAAGCCTACTGTTTCTGGTTTAAAATTAAGTTGAATTGGGAAAAAAAATGAGCTTGCCATGAATAACTTGGTGTCACTGCACTGCAATGTCTATTGGCCAGTAGATAGTTTGTTGAAATATACTTGAGAAACTATTGAATTCTCCTATCAGAAAGATATGTCCTTGCCAAAGCTACTATTAATATGCAGGAAATAATATAAATAATGCTCAAGCCAGGGAGCCAGTTGCTGTTTGTTCAATCAAGATGGCCATAGGAAACATTGAACTAAATCCAAATTGAATAACTATGGGACTTCAAACTACATACAAAATGAAAGAATCCAAATACATGTATGAATTGAGCCTGTCTGTTTCCACCTCTACACATAAGGAAGCTGAAGGCAACAAAATCACAGACCAAAAGTTACTAAGAGATCAACTTACGCTAGCCAGATCTAGGGATGAAACCTGTCAAAAAGCTATTTATCCTGCAGCAGTCCCTCCATGCTAGAAAGTAATGACAAAGTTACTTGAGCAAATATATTGTTGCCCAGCCCATTAAAAAGCTAGAAGCTATAGTTTTCCAGACAGGAGCTAGAAGTGGCTGGTTTTAATACAAATCATTAAATATTACATTGTATCTAAAATACTTGAAATATGAACTGACATAATTTAATTATCCAATGATACCAAGAGGTACTTTTCAATATTCATTAAAACCCATACAGGCCAAGTTGTATGTTACTATAACCCCAGTACTTAGAAGATAAAGACTAAGACCAACACCTAAAGTTGTTGTCTGTACAATACATAAAGAAGGACAGAAAGACAGACACACAGAGGTTTTATTTTAAGTTTAATTCATGTTATAATATGAAAAAATGGCAATTTTATTTGAAGTTGTAAAAATGCCTGTGTTTTTCTAGAAAGTAAAATAGTAGATGATGAGGAAAGAAAGGGGTGGGCAATAGATATATGGCATACAAAGGAGGAAAAGATACGGACGGGGGCAGCCTGTAATAAGGCAGCATGGGGTATCAGGTTGTATAGATGCAAAGGACGGAAAATAAGTTTGTTTAAAGTTTTCATGGTGTTGTATAATGCCTTCTATGCTAATTTCTAAAAGACTTGATTGTGGGAACAGAATTTATAGGGGCCTGAAACTCTTAATAGGATTAAGAGGGAGTTAAGAGGGCAAGTGGGACAGCAATCAGAGTGCACTTTGCATATATGTGGAAGTGTTAAAGAATAAATATAAAAACAATGTTTGTATGTGGTTTTAAGATTTTTTTAATTTGCTTGTACATATGAAGCACAATTAATAACTACTCAGAGAGAGAAATTGGGGTTCAACCTGAAGATTAAAAGGCAAAACAGCCACCAAAAAACTACAGAGAAACCCTGTCTCGAAAATCCACACAAAAAAAACAAAAACAAAAACAAAAGGCAAAACATCCAGTCACTGCCTCTTTACCTCAGTCCAAAATGGCGATTCTGTCTCCAGGAATCTCAGAATGAAACTGTGACTGAGAGTTTTCTCCTTCCCATCTTAAAATAATCTCTAGAGGTGGGATTACTCACTGTTGCCTGGTATCTATTGCAAACTAGCATGACTACCAGGATTAAATTGTGTGCTATTGTTGCCTGATCTATAAGGCTGGTCAGTTTGGCTGTCTTAGTTTTCAGATCCTCAGTCAAGTTTTATTTATTGAAATACAAGTGAAATGCCACTACATTTACCCTTTTTTGTCTAAAATAAAAAGAAGACTATAACTTATATAAGAAAACTATATATAATAAGTACAATAACTATATACAATATATCCAAGAAATAAATACATCAATAATGTCTAATCCATTTGCAGTTGGAAAATTCACAGAAAATACTTCATATCTATCCTTTCTTGGTGAGTCCAAAGTCTTGTACCTAATTTACTTTCTACAATAACTTGCTTTCTGTGTCAGGTAAACAAGGAAACCTATAACTTTAACTATCTAGTCTTCAACTCCCTCAGAGACCCAAGAATGAAATGATTTTTAACTGAGAAAGCAGAAAGTGCAAGCAAGCAACTTCCAAAAAAATGTGAGTAACAACAGAAACAGCTGGTTGCCTGAGCAGTCACCCAAAGTTCCTCTGCAACATTGGGGAATCCATCTTCAACCTACAGGCCTAGCATATCTGACAGACTTTTCTGTGAAGCAGGATATGTTGTGCCCTGTTTGTCTAAGTAGGTCAGCATACTGCCAGCAGTCGAAATGGACATTTTCTTACCCAGTGGCTTAATTTTGCCACAAAGAAAGTAAACTGCATGTGGTCTTTATTCAATGCCCAGTATCTTCTCTGAAGTAGATTGGTGCTGGCAGGAGCAGACATGTCTCATTAACATAAAAAAAAGAAGCACCTACATTATTAAAACATTTTAAATGCCATATTCTACACACAAGCAGTCCCCAGATGATTAGACCTCATTAAGTGCAGTCTGGACATTCCCACCTCTTTCCTCTGTTTTCCCATGGCAAATTGCAGTCAGTACTTTCAAAAGATTCCTTTGCAATGATATGAATTACCTACAGAGAATTCAGAATGAAGTGGCCAGAAACAGGAGCCACATTTGCAGATGTTCTTAACAATGACTGAAAAGAACAGTCCCACCCTAAGCAGCCGCTTCTTACTTTTTTTATGCCTTGCCATTAAAGACAGGTCAGTGAGACTATTTTGTTTCTGACATATAAACAAAGTCCTCCAGATTGGAAATCTTGAAGTTGGGGTTCAATCGTTAATTTCCTTTGTGACCTGAACTAATTACCTCTGTTCTCCTTTCTTGTCTGTAGCACATGGGAACAAGTTTGTGCATGGTCTTGCTGATCTTAAAATCCTTGCTTCATCCAGCATTCTGTAATGATTTTGTCATCTCCGTGGAAATAGAATATAGAGCTCCAGAGGAAGAATAAATTGGCACAACCTTTCCAGGGGACAATGTAGCAATATATATCAAAAGACTTTAAAAATGCCTCTCTCAGCCGGGCCGTGGTGGCGCACGCCTTTAATCCCAGCACTCGGGAGGCAGAGGCAGGCGGATCTCTGTGAGTTCGAGGCCAACCTGGTCTACAAAGGGAGTTCCAGGACAGGCTCCAAAGCTACAGAGAAACCCTGTCTCGAAAAACCAAAAAAAAAAAAAAAAAAAAAAAAATGCCTCTCTCTCTCTCTCTCTCTCTCTCTCTCCCCACATGCACATACACACATGGACACACACACACCAATAATAAGACAAAAGAAAACAACAGAAAATTAAAATTAAAACAAAAAATGATGAGACAAAAATAGACAATTTACAAAAAAAAAACATGAAAATATGAAATCTTTTTTGTGTGACCAATTATTTCTGGACTAGGGTTAGCCTTGGTGTGTGGTTGATATACCCAGAGGCACTTGGAGAATCAAATTTCCCTTCTCCAGGAGGAATAAATTGCAAATATGTTTTCTTGTTGTTGATAAGTAATTGTGCCCACTTCCTCCTTTTAGTGGTGGGATTTTGGTTTGAACATGTACAGGTTTTGTGGATTCTGTTACACTCTCAGTGAGGTCATATGTGCATTTCTCCGGAGTGTCTAGAAGATGCTATTTCCATGAAATCATCAGCTTTTCCTCTTCCCCATAAATCTCTGAGCCTTAAAGAGGGTGGGAATTGATGAAGATTGCACCTTCCCATAGGTTCACCCATCACAAGCTGTTGCCATGACTTTTAGTTACTCTCCACAACCTGATGGTAAGACCCTATCACTGAAGATTCCACTTACTTATACCATTAAACATGGAGACATTGAGCTGGTGTCCAACTAGAAGCTTCACCCTTACTGACTAGCTTTCATGGTGCTGGAAGGCACTCTGAACATTACTGGAGTTAGAAAATTTACCATCAGTATAACTCAACTACAAACCCTGTGACTTCCAACAGTGACCTGCCTGCAGGATATGCCAGTGCAATAGTGGCAAATATCATTAGAATAAGCAAGAACTTTTTGTTAGATTTAAGACCCATTCAGCAGATGGAGCTCGTTCCTGACATTGCTAAAGTAGCTAAGAATTAAAGTTTGATAGGTTATGTGCCCAGAAGGAAAATTATTATTATTTCCAAAGAATATAGCAATAAAATGACTGTAATGACATATTGTTATAAGTCAGTGTTTTACTCAACATTCATCAGAGATGCTTCTTCCTGCAGTCAAATGCAATTAACTCAGTCACACAACTGGACTATGTACAGAAGTGCCGGGAGAGCATCTTTAGGGTACTAGGCCCCATTAAAATTTGAACAGCAGTTTTTAGAGAAATTGAAAACAAAATCCTAAAACTCATATGTAAATACAAAAGACCCTAGATGGCCACTGCAATCATAGACATAAAGAGCAATGCAGGAGGAATGGCGCTACCCTATCACATGCCATATTGCATAACAATAAAACAGCATGGCCCTGGCACAGAAATGAACACTGGCATTATGGAACAGAACAGAGGACACAGAAATCAACATACCTAGCCACTGCCACAGAATATTTGACAAAGTTGTCGAAAACAAACACTGGAGGGGGAAAAAGAAGAAGAAACAGCTTTTCAAAACTTCCAAGAAAAACTGAATCTCTACATGTCAAAATGAATGGTGGGAAATCCCATATTTTAGTTTGCACATAAGTCAGTTAATACAGACCAGTTTCCTTAATGTGTGACCTAAAACTCCAAAATTGCTACAGTAAAACTTAGGGGAAACATCCCAAGATGTTGAAAGGACCCCAGCAACCTTAAGAACTTACAAATTTATGTATTTTGGGGATCTCTTCAAGCAATCACCAGGGCCAGCAGAGTGCCGGTCCATATGCAGCAAGAAAGAAATCTATATCAGCATGACTCATTGGCCAGTGTTATTTAAACTTCTAGAGTACAATCCCAGGAAGTTTATTTCAGCTGTTTAAGAATAGCACAATTTTGGAAGCTTTCTGATGATAATTAGCTTCATCTCATGCATACAACAAAGCTTCAGACATGATTAAATTAGAGCTATTTCAATATACATGTGATCTCTTCTACAATGATGGGTTTTATTGACTGAGAAACAATGCTCAAGATAAAAGTCTAGAGAAAATTACTGATATAACCGTAAAAGTCTGGGGGAGTCAGATATGTACAAATAGCACAGAACTCACCAGGTTATCAACCTTGAACTCACAGCAACACTGCCTCAGTTTCTCAAGTGCTGTGATTAAAGGCATGAGATGCTATGCTTCACTTATATAGGGTATTTCATTAATAAAATGATGTCACAGATGGAACCAAGTCTACTCGTGTTAAAGAGAATAAGCCAGACACAGAGACAGATACAGCATGTATTCTTTCATGTTCAGAGTATATGGTTAAAGATGTGTATAAATGAATGACAATAGAAAGGGAGCTATGAGTGCGGAGGAAAGAGTCTGATAGAAAGGGTGAGTGAAACCAGGCAGTGGTGGCGCACGCCTTTAATCCCAGAACTTGGGAGGTAGAGGCAGGTGGGTCTCTGTGAGTTCAAGCCTGGTTTATAAGAGCTAGTTTACAGGATAGGCTCAAAAGCTACAGAGAAACCCTGTCTTCCAAAACAAACAAAAAAATAATACAGGGTGAGTGAAAACAAGAAAACATAACTGGATGAGAAAGTCAAAATAGTACACATTTTCTCTCATGTGCAATATGGATTCAATCATATATTACAAAAGAAGAAGGGATACAGTTAGGGAGTGGAAAAGAGACCCACAAAGGACAAAGAAGAGGTATAAAAAGAGTAGTGGGGGTAACACATATGAACAAAGTACATGATTTCAATGTGTAAAAATGCCATAAATGAAACCTAGTTTTTAAAATAATCAAAAGCCACTTTGAGGCATCATCTTTGAGCCTGTAGCAAACAAGCAGTCTATGTCTGATGGTCTGCCAACTAAGATACTGAAAAACTAAGCAGGAATCCATTAGTCTTTATGACTTTATCAGTTCGGTTTATTTCGCTTTCACCACCTCATAGGATTAGTATCAAACATGTCAGTGTCATAATTCCACTGATCTGACCAAAAGTCATCAGTTGAAATGGACATCAATCTCTTTTATTCTTCCTTTCTACAGCTCTTGTCATGATTTTCAATTATTTAAAATAATTTAAAAATATCTGGAATTTAAAATGCACATGTTTGATTTTTAAAATAACAACACTTATGTATTTTAAGATTACTAATGAGGGCTGGAGATACTGCTCAGTGTAGGAGTATTGCCTAGGTCCCTGGGTTGGATCCATAGGAAGAACAAGTCAAGTTGGTAGTGAACATACACTTCTCTGTCTCACCGCTACACCAGCAAAGGCATACTGCCCTCTCCTATTCCAGAGATCTCATAAGGAAATCAAAAATGATAGGTACATTACAAAACTTTGGACTCTTTAATGAAGAGACCACCAAATATCTGCAAATAGCAGAGAACTGAAGACCAGAAGACAAAAGGACAAGAAAGTGTCCACTTCTTGGTGCAAATCTTGTTGCAACTTTGTTGCTGCCATCAAGGCTTGTAGATGGAATGACAGTGTATCTGACATGCTGTCACCAAATATATAATACAGGAGAGATGGAAGAGTCAGAAGAGGAAAAAAATCATTATCCTCAAACTTAAAAGGAATTGAAATCCTCCTCTGCTGCCATCTATCAAGGATTAAAACACTCTCAGCTTAGTGCTTCAACAAAATTGATCTTTTTATGCTATATAAGACTTTAAAAAAACTGCAATCCAGCAAGCATTTAATTTTTCTCCTTCATTTTGGGGTATGAATGAGAGGTGAGAAAGGAGTATAGTTTAACCATTCTCTTTGGTCCACAGAATTTTCCCCAGAATTATAGCATAGGTCACAGAAAGTATAAAACATACGTTGAAAACCAAATGCATGACAGGAAAAGATCATTAGCAGAACACACATAACGTGGGGCATATTTCATTTTCCACCGTTAACCGTGGCACTGTCTTCCTGGTGCTATGAGGGCAGCCAAGTGCTTTGCCCTACCTCAGAATGCTCAGGTGTGCAGGGGCCCACTCCACTCCAGTAATTAGATCATGGAAAACTCTGCCCAGCTGTATGTGGTCTAGTTTTCCTCAGCTATTTGCCTCCAGCAGTTCAACCCCCGTGTTACCTCAAGTGCCCCTTATTTCCATTCAATATGCTCTCAGTTCCCTCCCTCAAAGTATTCAGGGTGGAGTTGACTCCTTTTGTGTAATTTGTGTTCAGATGTCACCTGCCACTGGCATACAGATGATCTAAAAACTGGTTTTCGTTTCCAATCTTTAATTATAATGACATCTCATGCAAATGAGACCACAGGATTCTCTTGGAAAACTCTGCCTTTAGGATAATATAGGATTCTCACCCTAGGAAAGCAATCTCTGTGGAAATGGAGTTTCTGACATTATTTCTGGAAGAAACCTCACCAAGTGTCACTTTGTCATGCTTACTACTGTGGCCTTGAACTCAACCGAGTCTAACTTATAACCTGTAGTATGAGTCCAACGCTTCTTTACAGCTTCCCAAAGTGTTCCACTTTACCAGGCCCTATTTATCCCACAAACCCCACCCACAAGTAGCCATAAGTACCTGGTAGATCTCTTTTCCACTTTGTGTCCATTTGTATGCTAATTAAATTCTGGCTTCCATGTTTAGTCTAACTTCCTCATCTGAAAACTATGGATCACTTCTCTGTAGACTTTCCTAATTACTTCTCCTATACATTTTGTCAATTATTCTCCATACCAAGGATTAGAGTTAAGGCCTCATGCATGCCAGGTAAGTACAGTGAACTATATTCATAGCCTTTTCTGTATACCTTTAGACATGGTCTCCATACATTTCCCAGGTTAATGCTGAACTCTTCTTGGGCCTGAGCTCACCAAGGAACTCTTCTTCCTGCCTCAGCCTATTGAGTAGCTATGTATGCTAGCATATACCACCATCCCAGCAGTCATTTTTATTGTCATCATATTATTATAGCATTTATCAATAAACATTAAATTTTCTAATAGTCTCTATCATTGAGCAGTGCTGGAGACAGCACTACATCTTTGCTTACTCTGTGGTACCTATTCTCAGCATCACCAATAAGGATGTTCAAATAAAATTAGAGTGCAAAGACTACCACTGTGACACCACTGCCATCATCCTCTACAGAAAGGAAAAATAGCTATACCATCTTCCTGAAAACTCTTCTGATGCTATAAGTCTGGTTCCATTGTCCTTGCTCCATGTCTATTCTTCAAATATAGAGCTCTAGAAGGGAATTCATCTTATATGTATAGTTATTTGAAAATAGCTCAGTTGTGATTTATGTCTCCCCCTTGCTCATCAGAAAAATAAATAATCCATGAAGGGAACTGAATGCAGACCAAAGAGTCCCTCGTGGTTGGCTTTCCAGGATAATAAAAGTGGGGTTTGTGCAGTTTTCTCTTAAGCTCTGTCACTAGCAAGCATTTTTCCTATCCTCTGCAATCAGAACTGACTCAACTCTTATAACACTATTCTGCTGAGACAAGAATGGAGATCATTGCAGCAATAGCGTTTAAAATGTTACAGGAGTCATAAAAACAATCACATCACCTATAAAACGGTAGGTGATCAAGGTTGCTGCTCTGCTTCCATCATAACTTAGCTTGACATGCCTGGATGGAAAAACAAATTATGGGTAATTCCTAGTCTACCTTCCATTATTGTCGAAAATGATACATTGCACCTATCTCCAGGCAGACTGTCACAGTGGTAAAGAGAGAATCAATGTTTTTCAAATGATAGGAAATACGGCTGTAAAACACCATGCTAGGTAGATTCAGATAATAGTTTCTGAGAATTGGAGTGATCCTAAGACTGTTCTGGAGGATGTGGAGTTGAAGGGATGACTTAAATTTTCAGTATCTGCGTCCTGATTTATTATGGAAATGGCACAGAGTATAGAACCTGAAATGTCTTAAGTCATTCAAGGTCATAGTGACTATAGTTATGACCTTAACCAAGGTCCATTCTCTGTCTTTGTCTTTATTTAATGCCAGTGTCTACTAAAACACAGGAGTCCTGCTATTCAACCTGCTACTAATTTATCTCATGGGGCCCTTAAGGTTTTGGTAACATGATGCATGCACTGGCACTAACCCAACCCTGGAAAGACAGCAGACTCTAAGTACATAATACTTAACAACCAACAAACCCTCCTTCACCCACATCATGGGGCCTCTACTACTCAAGGAGGAGCATCACCTAAGTGTTCCTCTGTTCCTGTCTCTAAATCTTTTCTTTTTCTTTCCTGAGAGAACAAAAATGTACCCGTCTATAATCTCTCCACAACAACTATTCTTTACCATTTCTCTCACTTTTTCCTATCATAATTTTATTCTTAATATATGAAGGTATACTACACATATGCATGTGTGTATGAATATATATGATATGTTCATACAGTGTGTGTCTAACTGTGTATCGTGTCAAATTAACATCATATAATGAACTTTAACTGTTATGCACAAAAAAATTGATAAAAGCCTACTTCAGGAACTTTGGTGAACTCTCAAGAGTGATGCAACAAGAGCTGAAATTATCTCCAGTCCTTCTCATTTTTCTTCCTGGGCCTACCTGAACCATTCTCTGGAAATGCTGTGTATCATGCCACATTGTGCTGCTGACAGGCTGTGCACCCATTTGGAAGTATATGTATAGCTCAAAACTCAGTGGTACCGGTACCACAAATGACAGATGACATAACACACAGGTGACTGGTTACTACTGCAGGTCTTCTGAATTCAGAGTGGCTAAGTATTGGGTGATGGTCTGGAAATGTTCAGCCAATTTAGGAAATCAGCAATAGGAGGAAAGGAAACCAATCTAGACCAGGATAACTAACAATTCAGCTCACATTTATAGTCACAAAATTTAGGAGGCTGATGCAGGAGGATTGCAATAAGTCCAAGACCAGCATAAGATAAAATGTGGAGAGGGGGTTGGAAAAGGAGAGAGGGGGAGGAAAGGGGAGAGAGAGAGAGAGAGAGAGAGAGAGAGAGAGAGAGAGAGAGAGAGAGAGAGAGAGAGAGATGCAACTGAGAAAAGGGACACTGCAGAACCAGCAGGGAGTCAACCCTATTTTAATATTCTAATCCTTATGCACCCTTTCTATGATGACTGGTGAAATTTTTTTTATTTATGGAGTAGGGCAAAGGACAAACAACAGAATAGATTTTATTATTGCTACTGCTGAGTTTTCTTTTTAGGTGGTTATAGACATGAAATTTCTAAGTAGGAAAAGTTGAGGAACACTATGCTTCTAGTGTTTCTAACTAGTATACACCCTACTCCAGAAAATAAAACAAACAAATAAAAATAAATAAAACCCATTTTGTCTGGCTAGAAATCCTTGAGCCACTAGGGCATGGATGCCCACTTCCTGATAGCTAGTGTCCTCTGATAGACACCTTCAATTTTCCTGCATTCCCCTGAAGTCTCCACTTCTGCTTCTGCCAGTCACTAACCCTTCCCCATTAGTTAACCAGCCCAGTCTGCATCTGTGTCATAGAAACATTCAGGTTTCCTAGAGGCTTGTTCATTATAGACAACATTTCCTATAAACTTTATTTCCTTGATAGAGGTAGTGGGGTTCACTCCCATGCAGAGACAGAAGCCCTTAGATGATACTCAACTCCAGGATATATGCCTCTTATCTTTGGGTTTTACCATCTGAAATGAGCAGACATCTCATTTTTCACAAGAAAATTGTCTTCCAATAACCACTGGATTCATATTATCCCAGATACCAAATTTTAGTATGCCTTCCTATGGTAAAAGCATATATCCATTCTTATTTGCATATACACACACAATCTTTCCACATTTGTACTGTTAGAAATGCCTTGGGTTCTAAGGTTACTAGAGCATTTTTCACACATATGTCCTCTCCCCTCAAGCTCGGGTTACTGAATTGTCAGTAAGTCATGACGGTGCATCTTTTCATCTGAGAGAAGCCCACACCAAAGAGGTATACCTGCAGATGAGGGCAGAAGCAGGCTTTCCGTTGGGCAGATGCAGATCACAGCTGGGAGCCACATTTCTATGAAATCAGGGAGGAGGGAGATGGCAAGACTTCCAAGAGAAGGAGAGAAAGTCAGTCCAACTCCACAGGCTGTGACTTAGGAACTGAGGTCCCAATGAAAGCAAGCTTCAGCTGATGCTCATTCAAATCACTTTTCATACTATGTAGCAGTTTCTCAGATGGATAAAGGATGAAAAAGCAGTCCAACCAGCACCTCCCTGTGAGATGTGCGCAAATTTTTACCAGAATGAAATACCATCATTCCTGTCACTTTTTTGAATTAAAAGGGACTGAGTTAAAGTGTGGGTTACTCGGTCAGGCCTGTCTTGAGGTGGTAAATGGCAGAGGCATTTCATGTACTTTCCATCACAATAACTCACTGTTAATTCTTAAATACTATCGGTAAATATAACCCGGACAAGGGGTGTAGATAAATATAAACTGGACAAGGGGTATAGGTCAATGTTTCCCAAGTGTCCATGAGACTCTCTATTCAGTCCTCAACTATACACCAAAATGATTAATGAAAATTAAAAAACAAACTGAAAATAAAAATTCAAGAACCACATGGGCCACTTCCTCAAGCCTTAGTGTTCTCCCAGGCATGATAAACACTGGGCTCACTTCACTCTTTGCAGGGTGTGGCACACATGTGCCAGCAGGCATCTGACTCCCCTCAAGCTAAGCTGTTCAACTTGGGGTCTCCACTCCTGGAGCTCCAGTTCTTGGCTATGCCATTTTTACATTTCTGCTCTGTGACCTTTCTTATTCTTTGGTAAGCTAAAGAAGCAATCTTTGCATCCCAAGTAAAAAGGTGGAGCCATTAAGAGTAGTCACTGAACCCCAAGGCATTAGTGGAGTGCCTGCCTGCCTGCCCACAGTTTGTAAATTAATAGAGAAACACTAATGGTTAACCACAGAAAAGACTACTGAACAGTGGAATCCACTACTTTGTACATGAATTTTTGAGAGATATTGCCTAGTACGTGGCCTGAAGTTGGAACCAAAATGAAAAGGCAAATGAGTTTGGTGCCTTATAAAGTATAAAGTTCAACCAGTAAATCATAAACACCAGTCTTCTCTGGGGAAATAATGGTGGCAGGGACAAGTAACTGAAATCAATTAAGCCCTTGCAGAAAATCCAGGGCTCCTCTAAAAACCCTGCTCTGAAATACCTGGTTGATCAAGAAGACACTGAGCCATCCTTAAGAGCCAGTTGAGTTAATGAGTAACAGTACACATGAGAAATACAAGAAATCCACTAAGAAATGAATGTGGCATCCCCCAAATTAGCCAATAGGGAAGGACTCTCTAGAATGACTATCTACAATTAGCAGCAGACAGAGAATTCTAAGTAACTTTTAGCAACACTGATACAAAATGCCTGTCAACAGGGCTGCTGGAAGAAAATCTCCCTCAAATTCCTAATGGTTATAATAAAACACAATGCAACACAATAATCTTTTTATTTTTTATAATATGGTAGACTATAGAGTAGATTTCAATATCCAAAATTTGTGAAATCAGCTATGGTTTAAAAATAAAGGTGGGGCATAAGAATTCTATATTTCAAGATAACCATGTTATTGTAAGTCTCACACAGTATTGTAACTTACTCATATTCCTGCCTATATTTAGATCCAAAGACTTTATCTTCCCATTGGAACGGACTGGAAGTTCAGCAAAGTGTGCTGCTCAGTGTCAGGTGAAGGACAACACTGCCTTAATCTTGCAATGTGCTGCATTTGTTGCTACTGTTTTCATACAGCAAATCAAAAGCTTTGCAGCACAGTGAGAGACGAAAGAGTCTCATCATAAAAAATAAAACCTTTCATGTTTCGCACTTAGAAGTCCTAGATTTTATGTAAATAAATAATATGGTATTATCTTACTATGTGTATAATATTGTGTATAGACACACACACACACATGACTTGAAAGTGGAAGCTCATGAACTTACTGCAGCTTCATTCACTGGTAATCAACCTAGGAAATACTAGTTAGTACTACCAATAGTCAACTGAAGATGGAGGAAAAGCTTACAAGAGTCTAAGAATTTACTGCTGAGCTATTGGCAGCTAACAAGAATCTGGGAGAGAGGGGAAGGCATAGTATCTAGATGTCTACTTTTTGGTGAGCCCAAGTCGATGGTTTCAAACTGGTGGAAACATAGACTTCCCTGGCTAAACTTGGTGTGACACAAAACAAAACACAAAGTCATAAATATGGGAAGTGATTTGAAGGGAAGAAAGAGAACTGAGAAGAGCTAGAGAGAGATAAAGAGATGGTAGAAGAGAGTATCATATATATGTGTGAAATTGTCAAATAATGATTTTATTAATTAATTAAAAAGGAAAGTAGAAGCAATACTGTCTAGGCGAAAAAGGAAAGGAATGGGAGAATAGAGAAGGAGAAAATGGAGGAGAGACAAATGGGATGGTAAGTGTTGTAGTGGTGCATCCTGGTAGGATTTGCTGAAGAAGGCAGAGGCAGGAGGATCATGAGTTTAAGGCCAGCCTGGGAATAGGAGAATATTATCTAATTACTGTGGATATTTTTATCAACCTCTCTCAATGGAATCCAGTAATACATACAATGAATAGATGCCAAAAATAGACATAATTTTTAAAAACTCGTTTTTACTCAGCTGTGAAGCCTATGAACAATGATCAGCATGACAAGATATCCTTGAAGGTGCTATTACTATTGTTAGTGTTTTTTCTAGCATCCACATAGGGTAGTTCACAGTCACCTGTGAACTCTAGATACAAGAGATCAGGCATCCCTTCTGGTCTCTGATGTGAGCATACCCATACACAGATACAATGCTATACAAAATTAAAAATAAAAATATACTTTTTTAATGGATTATGTTAGTGCGCCATAATTTACCCATACTGAAGAATGTTTTGGGAGAATACCATTGAGCCAACTGCATTAGTTACTTTATTGCTGTAAAATATTAATGACCAAAAGCAACTTATAGAAGGAAGAGTTTATTTGACTTTGTTTCTAAAGGGATAAGTAAGTTCATTATAGCATGGAGGCATAGCACCAGGCAGCAGGCATGGTGACTGAAGCAGGAAGCTGGATGCTCTCATCTTCAAACTCAAGTACAAAGTAGAAAGACTAAAAAGGGCATAATTCAAGACTGTAAATACTCAAAGCCCAGCTCCAGTAACATTCTTCCAGCAAGGACATACACACCTCCTAAACCTTCCCAAACAGCATTGCCAACTGCAGACAAATATTGAAATATCTAAACCTATGGGACACATTCTGACTCAAAATACTACAGTGTCATTCCTGACATCATCCTATGTCCTACTCAGAAATTAATTACTGTTAAAATTACTGTCAACAATGAATACAAGACTGTTTTCTTTGACAACTGTTCTTTTAATCTTACTGAAGATTGAACTGTGTGCATTGATTTCATCCCACTTTCATGTAAATACTAGAACCGTCCCCTCAATAGGTGACTGGATACTTCTGCTCTTTAATTATACTATTCTGCTTGCCTAATAGACACACCCCACACCTTCATTTTACCATTATTCTGCTTTCCTTTATTCCTTTCACGTATTATTTAGGGTTTGTTTTGTTTTTTTAAGAAAAATAAAAACTATTTTAAGACCTTGGTTTTTTAAAGTGTGTGTGTGTGTGTGTGTGTGTGTGTGTGTGTGTGTAGTTATTTTATGTGTTTGAGTGTAGGTACCCATGAAGGCTAGAAGATAACATCATATCCCCTGGAGCTGGAATTTCTGGTGGTTTTATGCTATCTAACCACAGTGCTAAGAAACAAAACCTGGTCCTTTGGAGAACAGAAAGTATTATTAACTACTGAACTGTCTCACCAGAATCCAAAGACAATAATATAAATAGTAATTTACAAAACAAACATCTATCTGTGTAGCCTACCAAAAGAGAACCATAAACACCAAATCACCCAAAACCTTTGATCTACAATGTTATCTTGTCTGTAAAACATGCTAGGTCAATAGTGGCACATAACTTGTTGGAGCTAACCAAAGAAGGGCTGATTCCACATAAGACCAACTCTACAAGATAGAACCCATACCCACTACTGCTTGGGTAACCAAGAACCAGAGACTAGACATCCCACAAACCTAGTATAAAGCCATATACTATTGTTCTATTAAAACAATGTAGAAACAAAATGATGCCTACTGACACTCTTCTATACTCACAGGTTAGTGCCTTGCTCAGCCATTATCAGAGAAGCTTCCTCCTACTGCACATGGCAACAAATGCAGAGAGAGACTTAAGCCAGACATTAAGCAGAGATAGAGATCTTGGAACACGCTGCTCTAAATGGAATATCTCCATCAAATCCTTTCCCTCAGAGCTCAGGATCCCTGCAGAAGAGAAAATGGAAAGACTGTAAGAGCCAGAGGGTATGGAGGACATCAAGAGAACAAGGACCTCTCTATCCACATTCAAGAGCTCATAAACTCATTGAGACTGAAGCAGCAAGCACAGGGTTGAACAGGGTTTGCACCAGGTCCTCTACATATATATTATTGACTTCTGTTAGCATTTTTGTGGGAATCCTGAGTATGTGGGTATCAAATTCTTATGTCTTTCTAGCAGCCCTTTCTTTCTGTTGGTTTGCCTTGCCCAGCTTTGATGTGATAGTTTTTATTTGATCTGATATTTTATTGTATATGTCTGGTTGTTATCTCTTGGAAGCCTGTTCTTTCCTAAAGACAGACAGAAAGGAAGTAGATCTGTATGGGAGGGGAGGGAAGAAGGAACTGGAAGAAGTAGAGGGAGGAGAAATTGTAATCAGGATATAGCATATGAGAAAATCTATTTTTAATAAAAGAGGACATTTCATACAAAAAATAAAGTCAAATCAATTAATTTCATAATTGTCTCATTGATCACTTGTTCTTAGGTAGAATAAGACAACACTTCACTTCAGAAACACTTGCCTCTAGTTATCTGTGCAGAATACCACGAGGATGCCTCCTTCTATGCCTCCCAAGCTCATTTCCTTGGTGGTGGTAAAACCAGCATAGTGAAATATGCTGTTCTGCCCACTCCATATTTGTCACAGTGCCAAGACCAATCACAAAAATCATAACCTCACTGTTATATAATTCATATGAAATCCGTAATCCACTATGAAAAAGCAATCTCATTATCATCAACAAACTCACATCATCAGGAAGTCAGGAGCCTCTTTTACCAGCCACTAGAGTTATTAGCAGTCTGGCTATTGGTTCCTGCTATAAGACCCTGTGAGATGTATACAGGCCTGGAGTGCTATGTGACAACCAAAGCCGTTTATGAATCATTTCCCCTCCTTACCTCTTCTAGTGTGTTCAGTTCGCGTAGCCTCAATAGTTCCTCTCCACCAGATTATCTCTGTCTCTCTGTTGAAATTCAAAGTTGAGTTCCAAGGTTTCAACAGAGGACCCAACACAATAACTTAGATGTTAGATAGTAAAATGTACTGTCAGAATATTATTATTATTTGTCAGCAAATAATCCATTTGATGCTTGCCTGTCAATGAAGATTTTTTTAAAAAAAGATCAGGATGATTAAGCTATAGACAAAGAAGTATGGTGAAAGTTCTTTGTGAGAATTCTCTTCTAAACTTGAGAACAGTTCAGCTTTCAGGACTAAATGAGTCATTGTACACCTCTAATCCCAGCACTTGGGAGGCAGAGGTAGGAGGTTCTCTATGTTGAAAGGCAGGCTTGTCTATATAGTGAGTACTAGGCCAACCAAAACCACATAGTGAGGCCCTATTCCCCCACAAATTCAAATATTAACATACCCCATCTAAGAATTCAGAACTTAAGTTCTGCATATGATTTCTGTAACTTATTAAATTATCTTCAAGGGTTTCAAGTCCCAAAATAGAACCAGGTTATGCAAAAGAGAGTTTAATAAATTTTTAGAATTTTATATGTAAGTACTATATTCCTTTCTGCTACTCTGACTTGCCCTACTCTGACTTGCCCTGAGTCCTCCCCACCACACAACTCCCTCTCATATTCATAAGTTATTGTTACACAACACAACAACACACAACACACACACACGATGTACATAAATCTATCCTGATGAATTCATTTAATGTTTTTCTATATCCATGTGTTTAGGGCTGACAGTTGGCATTGAATAACAGTTGGGTTCATCAGGATTAGAGGTTTCAATGCTAATGTTATCATGCTTTGTTTATTTTGCTACGGTATATTTCCCTTGAGTTTCCTGTATCTGAGTCATATCACATGCTTCATCTAGTGTAAGAGGCATAAATAACCAGGCTAGCTTAATATGAAACAGCAAATTTTAATGAAGGGATAGCTTACAACACCAGGGATCCAGCGATGAGTAGGAAATACAAAAAAGAGACCGGCGGGGCTCACGCTGGCCAGATTTATACGTAAACATTAGCCCGAGGCTAACATGCACCCCATTGGGCTGGGCTATCCCTACATCTCCCCGTTTTGTCTAAATAAGACAGAACTAAACAATCTGCATGGAGGGAGATGCCTGGGGGCGGGGGACGCTGGCTCCCAGTGGTCGCCACCCAGGAGGCTCTGATTTGGGGCAGGTATCCTCAAAGCCTCACGGGGCGCCAAACTTTAAGAGGCGTAAATAACCAGGCTAGCTTAATATGAAACAGCAAATTTTAATGAAGGGATAGCTTACAACACCAGGGATCCAGCGATGAGCAGGAAATACAAAAAAGAGACTGGCAGGGCTCACGCCCTCCAGATTTATATGTAAACATTAGCCCAAGGCGAACACGTCCCCCATTGGGCTGGGCTAGCCCTACAATCTAGTGCTTCAGAATTTAGAAACTGTGGCCTATATATCTGTACTTATAACAAGGTTCATACAACTGTGCAGTGTTAAAATAAAGAAGAATCAAGCACTAAGGAATATTAAAGGCATTTCATTTGGCTACAATGAAGGAAAAAATAAGTCTGGGGCAACGGCTCGGCAGGTAAGAGGAGCATGTATTTTAGAGGGTGCAAATTTGATTCTTGGCACCCATATCAGGTGGGCCACAACCTGTAACTCCAGCACCTGGGAGATCCAAGACCTCCGGTGTCTGTACTCAGTCTACACTCACATGCGCATACCCACACACTGACACATATTTAATGTAGCATGAGTTACTATGACACATTAATGTCATTAATGATGAAAATAAAGTTTAAAAAACAAAACTAAAATAGTAGGGTTCGGCCATAACATGGTAGCAGAGTAGTAGTACTGAATCAAGAAATGGAGGAAGCAAAGGAAGATGGCTACTGCAAAGAGAACAAAGAAGAAGAGAAGGAGGAAGCAGCAGAAAGTAGTAAGCAGGATGATCTCCTAAACCATCGTGGTCCAGCTCCCACTGGACAGAAATCTATCATCTCATAGAACACCTGGAATTCATGGAGAAGCCAGCAAGAGTTCAACAGATTACTGCCTGACTTGAACCACCTCATAATAGTTACTCTTTTGGATTCTCTACAATTTTATATATCGTCTAAAAAAGAATGCTCCTTTAGGACATGGTGAAAATTGATGTGGGATTCCCCTCTGTATGCTGTGATTACCACTGGTTAACAAAGAAACTGTCTTGGGCCTGCTCAGGGAAGAGAGGTTTGTGGGGAAAGCTGAACCGAATTCTGGGAGAAAGGAGGGGGAGTTAGGGAGAAACCATGTAGCCCCACCAGAGACAGACACCAGAACTTTAGCGGGTAAGCCAAAGTCATGTGGCGATACACAGATTGATAGAAATAGGTTAAATTAATATGTAAGAGTTAGCCAATAAGAAGCTAGATCTAGATCTAATGGGCCAAGCAGTGTTTTAAATAATATAGTGTCTGTCAATTATTTTGGGGCTAAGCGGCTGGGAACAAAAGAGCTGGTCTCCCCCAACAAAAAGTCTCCTACGTGTAGTTTCACTATACTGACAATAGTGAAATACTTCAAGCCCCATTTCTAGGTATGCATTCACCTCACCCACATTTTCTTTGAAATGACACTAATAAGTTAAGTTCTAATCCAGAGTGAGAACTTATTAAACACCTATCGTGTTCCAAAGAAATACAAACAATTTAAATACAAGACTGAAATGAATGGCTCACACAGTGTGGGGTACAGCCCAACAGGGAGACAGAGTACACCAACACTGATAGTGCATTGTGATCACCTACAACAGATCTGCCATTATAACCCAGGAAATCATAGATAAACTATGCCAGGAGTTTCAGAGAAAGGCTCTTAGGAAAGGTCTATCTAATAAGTGTAGAGAAAAGTCAGCAGTCAGATGCTGTCTATATATTCCCTCCATATAAAGCAGAGGTCATGAGTAACTAAAGGTTCTAAAAGACAGCACATCTCAAAGCTCTGAAATCTCTGGTCTTTTCATTAGCATGTTGTATAAACATCTGAAATATCGATGGCTTCAAACAGTAAGGATCCTTGATTCTATCTTTGTAGTTTTTGCGGGTTGAGACCTTAAAAATTTTATGTGTGCTCTAGAAAGTTTGTCTTGGGTCTCATATAAAAGACATAAAGGCAGGGGCTATAGTTCTCACTATAGGTGGTAGGTGATATTGGTTTTTAGCTGTATTAACCTGTGTTGATAAGTGCTTTCTACAGGGGTTTGTTTGGGTCTTCTAAGAGCAAGATAGTTTGGTTCCAAGAGTGAATAACGGTCAGAAGGAAGCATCACAGAAATAGATAGAAGAAGGGAGGTAAAGACAGATGTTATTTTCTTTTTATGACTGAGCCTTGGAATTTCAATGCATTTCTAGCAGTTGCAAGGTGACTACCTAGATAACATATGAGGGAATGTGGGTTCCTTTTTTAAAGAATGTCTGTCTTAAAGTTTCTATTGTTGTGGTAAAACAGCATCATGAAAAGCAAGCCATAGAAAAAAGTGTTTATTTGACTTACCCTTCTACATCATTGTTCATCATTTAAGGAAACCAGGACAGGACTCAAACAAAACAGGAACCAGGAGACAGCAATCTAATGCAGAGGGATGCTATTTACTGGTTTACTCATCATGCCTTGTTCATCCTGATTTCTAATAGATGTTATGATCCCCAGAGCAGGGATGACACCATCCAACATGGCCAGGGCCCTCCCCCATCAATCACTAATTTATAAAAATGCCCTACAGCTGGATTTTATGGAGGCATTTTCTTAACTGAATTTCTCTTCTTTCAGATGACTTGTCTGTGTGCCAAGTTGAAATAAAACAAGTCAGGACAGTTTCACACTGTAAGAGTAGCACAGATGGCACACACACACTTTTTTAATATGATATGTAAACAACACCAACATTTAACATAATTAATATTTGCTATATAGATTTACATAGGCATCTTTAGAAAGTATAATTGTATAATTGTATACACCCAAGATATTAATATAAAGAAAATATTTAATCTAATTGAGTAATATTCAACTGAACAGAAAATGAATTAATTTTAGCTGTTGATAAAATAAATTACATATGAGACTTAATACCATGCCAAGCTCCATTATGTTTCTATGACTTTAAACTCACATGCCTCATCTACATAGAGAAATACAATATTTCATTACACTATCATCTAATATCTTTCAGAGACTTGAGTTTTTAAGAATATGAAAAAATATGCTGCCCACATTATAAGATGTTTGTTGCAATAAAACTAAGAAATGATAACTCAAGATATCTTTATCATGTCAGGATCTAGATGACCAATCTTCTGGTCCTTTGCCAGATGAACATAGTTGTGCTCCTTTCCTATGCTCAGTGTTCATGATGGAGTGTTGTTGCGGGAGGTCCTTCCGCTCCTCCAGCCAATAGCCGCCAAGATACCAGCCCATTGGGGCGTGGTATCTTTCCCTTTAAAAAAAGCGGCCACTTCCCTCCTCTCTCTCTTTACTTCCTGCTCCGGTTCCGGCGACTAGACTTCTTCCCAATTGCGTGCGCAGAGGGCTGTTGTCTGGGACCGTGATCTGTAAGTTTATTCCCCTTTAAATAAATACCACCCTATTAATCACAATTCCAAACTGGTGTGGGATTGTTTATGACTTGCGCCTTCAGAGTGTACTTTAACTTTATCATAAAACGTTGCTGTATAGTTCTGCAACCAGAGACCAGAAACCATCAGGCCATCTTTTGTCACACTTCACATGGCCACTGCACTTTATCCTCACCAGGCAGAGGGATTAATATGTTAGCCAGCCAGCAGTCTGTTACAACAAAACAGACTTGTAAGGAAACAATATTACAGCCTTTGTAAGCCTTGCATTCTTCATTCCATCCCCCAAGAACAGTGCAATTGAATGCCAGCCCAGCATCGTTCCATCTGCCACACATCCTTGACAATACGGCAGGCTTTACATCTGGCCAGGAAGGGAGGAAGGACAGACCACTGTGAAATGCTGAAGAGGTCCTGTGCCTTTCCCTTTATAGTCACTGGGTTCCTATTGCACCTGAGTAATTGCTGATGTGACTTCTGTGTGATCCAGCACTGAGAGGCCACAGACTATGCATTTCCCCTCATCTCCAATCCTAAAGTTTGTGTTATGGGTTTTAAAACCCAAACTTTCTAACCTAAAGTGCATAAGACCATTGTATTGATCCAGTGGAAGGTGTTAAAACAACTGTATGAACCATAGATGTTCGCAGTTAGTCAAGGAAGGGAAAGGGCCAAAGTTTCTCCAAATCCAATCTCTTTAAATCTTTGAAACCTCCCAGGGTGGTTGTGACAGTAATCTTTTCCCCAAGAAGCCACAATACTTATTATAAAATGAAAGTGTCATTTTGATCTAAAGCCGATGTATTTTGATTGCTCTGTGGTTTGGTGTGATTTTGAGATCATAAGCATGTTAGAAAGATGGTCCTAAAGTGAATGATGGAAACATAAAAGAAAGTCTTTTGGAAAAATAGTGACTTTAAAGGAGGTCACATGTTAAAACATTTATTTTTATTGGCCCTAGTGAATATTTTTATCTTAAATAATTTAAAACTCTCTGATACAAGCTGGTCAAAGGAAGCAATCACAGTATATGCGTTATAAATCTTTTCGACTTCTCCATGGACTTAAGGGGAAACCTGCCCTGGAAGTCCTTTAGCTGACAAAAAAACACCAGCCAGGCTCATGCCTGTAGCTCCAGAACTTGAGAGACAGAGGCAGGATACTTTCAAGTGTGAGGCTAGACCATAGAGTTCAAACATTTCCCCCAAAAGTGTCATTGTTAGATAAGAGAATAAATTTTTGCTACAAGATATTACCAACCTACTAACTGGGTGAGAGGATGTCCCCTCCAAATTACAATGCCCAAACCAATGATATTGTGTAAGATTTCTTAGTGAGCATGATGTTAGTCAATAATTTGCTCTACTTTTAGTAGGTTATATATCTAAGGTAAACTCTTCTGCTTTTCTTGTACTTTAAGACAGCACTGGGTATGCTTCGTGTATGTCAGCCTTGTATGAGTAAGAAAGAAAGGTTCTCAATTTTCCTGTGTTCTCTGGACTAGGTCTTTTGCTTGATGGTAACCACAGAATCAGTGGGATACAGGAGAGGGGCTAGCACACACAGGCCTGCAGCTAACAATATAGTCCTTGTTTCTAACATGTATTTCTGGTCCCACTGTGTCTTCTGGCCCTCTTGGAGCTCCGCAAAGCTTCACTATGACTTTCAGAAATAATCTTGGTCTTTGACTCTCCAGACACAAAATGGAGAATAGGACCTTTGTCCAGACTCTATTCTTCACCCCCATTTTCTTCTGCCAATATCTCTATTATTTTGGTTTTCTTCAAGTTCCCTGGTCTGGGGTCCTTACAGAAGCTCATATGTTTCTTCTTATTTTTCAAAGTCATGTGAAAAACTTGACCATGATGCTTCCTAATTACTTCCTCCATGTGAAAATGTCATCTCACAGTTGGGAAAACATTTCATTTACAATGTGTTTCTCTACCTATAAGCTATTCAAATGATAAAATTCATTAGGCCTGGATTTTATGTATATGGTAGAAGTCATCTCTCAATATCATTTGACTTTGAAAACCATTGTTGTGGAGAGTATAGAGGAAATGTCAATAAGTTTTCTTTGAAGCCTCTGAAATTGCTTAAGAAAAGATCCTGAACATCTCTGTTAATCACTCAACCATTGTGAAGTCATTACAATATGGAGTCAGGTTTGACAGTTACTATTTTGACTCTACATTCCTGAAGATTTGAGCCTCCTGGATCAGGGCACAGGTAGAGAGCTACATAGAAATGATTAAGGAGGGTAAACATACATTTCATATTTATATTCCTAGAAAGACAACAACCATAGCACTCACGTCATACTTATAATTTCCCAGTGACACCAAGGCTTGGAATGGACTTTTCCTCTTCTCACTGCTCAGTGAAGTTCATTACTTTTCTGGATAACATTTATCACTTTTATAATGCCAATGGTATCTTTCAGAAATAAAAATCAAGACAAAGTATGGTGGCTATTGCCTTTAAATACAGAATTCAGGAAGGTGAGGCAGGAGGATCTTGAGTTACAGACTATTCAGGACTACACAGTGAGTGAGACTCAGACATGCATGCATATATACATATATGCATGTATGCATGCAAACATATATGCATAAATATAAACACAATCATAAGAATAGCTTAAATTTTAATTACTGAAAGGCTGAATACAATCAATAGCAAGGGAACAGCTGATCAGTCATGGTAGGTCTGCTTTATGGAATATTAAACACATTAACTATAATAATTGTAGAGATCTATGCAGCAGCATAAATGTTTATATAACAAAGTAAGTAATGATTTAAGAAAATTATTTGAAGATTCATAAAAACCATAAATGCCATGCTCTGGTGATTAATGCCTTAATTACTACTTCCTTTTTCCTCAGTTTTTGTTTGCTAATGGCTCCATAGACATCAATCATGACTCCTTAGAGGTATAATGCTGAGAGTACGTTATAGGAGTAAACAGTTTCTCAGGAGAGACACTTGAGTCAGATCCAACTTTTTTGTCAGTACAGGCATTATATATGCTAGTTCTTTGTCAATCATTAAACTCTAAAATTTGATTTCAAATACAATAAGTTTTAAATCCTGATAGTCCCCAGCAGATGGCCAGCAAGTTAGAGATTTGTCTGCAGGTCGTAGCACCACCACTGCCATCAATCACTGGATTATTTTCCCACAAGACCTACTCCACTGACAACCCCTTGCACATCATCAGCCTCTCCATGGCAACCCTCCCCCAAAACTCCAATAGACTCCATAAGCTGAGGTACAACCCACGCTAGTTGGAAGAACAGACTGCAAAAGCAGAGGTATAGATCACACCAATCAAAAGAAAAGGAAGATATGCTGAATCTACACACTCAAATATACAAAAACCTCAGTTGAGACAAATCTACTGAAACTAAGGACCTAATAATCACCGGAACTCTGGGCCATTAAGGCCAGAAGACAATAAAGGAAACAGAAAATAAAGGAACAAAATAGCCATGCAACAAAGGCAACACAAGAATCAATACCCATACTTGTAAATCATCCCAAACCCAGATGTGTAAATGCTAGTGTAAGAATACATTCAACAACAGAAAGGGCAATACGGCACCACCAAACCTGGCAATTCTACAACAGCAAGACTTGAACATTCCAAGGCAGTTGAAGCACAAGAATACCACCTTAAAAACAGCTTTATGGAGATAATAGAGACCCTTAAATAGTAAATAAAAAATTTGCTTAAGAAAATTGAAGAAAAGATAAAAATTGGAAGAAATAAATAAATCCCTTAAAGAAGTTCAAGAGAAAAACGATAAAACAGTTGAAGAAATGGTGCAAGACTTGAAAATAAAAATAGAAGCAATAAAGAAAACACACAATGAAGGAATTCTGGAAATGGAGAATCTAGGTAAGTGAACAGAAACTACATCACCAACAGAATATAAGAGATAGAAGAGAGAATCTTGGGCATTGAGGATCCAATAGAGGAAATAGATTTAACTGTAAAAGAAAATGTTAAATTCCCAAAATTCCTAACACAAAACATTCAGAAAATCTGGGACAACATGAAAAGACTAATTCTAAGAATAAAAGGAATAGAAGAAGGAGAATAATCCCAGTTCAGAGACAAAGAAAATATACTCAATAAAATCATAGTAGAAGCCTTTGCCAACCTAAACAAGGACATGACTGTAAAAATACAAGAAGCTTACAGAACACAAATAGACTGGGCCAAATAAAGCCCTCTCACCATAAAATATCAAAGCAAAAAACATAAAGAATAAAAAAGGAATATTAAGATCTGAAAAGGAAAAAGACCAAGTAACATATAAAGCAGACTTATCAGAATTGCACCTGACTTCTCCATGGAGATTCTATAAGCCAGAAGGCCCTGAACATACATTTTAAAGAAACTAAGAGACCATAGGAGCCAGCCCAGACTACTACACCCAACAAAATTTTCAATCACCAAAGACACAAAAAACAATGTATTTCATGACAAAACCAGATTTAAACAATTCCTATCCAGAAATCTAGCCCTACAGAAAGTGCTAGAAGAAAAACTTCAACCCCAGGAAGTTAGCTGCACACACAAAAATACAGGCAATAGATAGCCTTACACAAGCAAAACACGAATAAGTGAAACACACATATCACACACACACACACACACACACTACTACTACTACTATTACTACTACTATGACCACAAAACAAAACAAAAACAGGAATTAACAATCACTTGTCATTAATATCTCATTATCAATGGACTCAATTCACCAATAAAAAGAGACAGGTTAATGAATGTGAATGGATGAAAACAGAATTCATGCTTCTGCTGCATACAAGAAACACTCAACTTTCAAGACAAAATTAACTCAGAGTAAAGTTTGGGAAAATATTTTCCAATCAAATGGACCTAATAAGAAAGTCCATGTAGCTATCTTAATATCTAACAAAAATTTGTGGGACTCCTAGCAGTGGGATCAGGAGCTGTTCTTAGCACTTAAACTGGCTTTAGGGAACCTATCCCCCATACTTGGTTGCCTTGCCCATCCTTGATGCTGGGGGAGAAGCTTGCTCCTGCCTCAACGTGGCATGCCTTGCTTTATTGAAGCCATAGGAGGCCCCTTTCTGAATGGAGACTGAGGAGGAGTGGGAGAGAGGTAGAGGTGAGGGGGAAGGAAATGGGAGAAGTGGAAGAAGGGAAAATTGCCATCAGGATGTATAATAAATAAAATTTTCAATTATTAAAAAAGTAAAGAATGAGACAAGGATGTGAATATTAAAGGAAACATTAAAATTAATTGACTAATGTGTGATACATATATTTAATGAAGATTTTTATTTTTTCCACCTTATATGATGAAGGTACAACTGGATATGAATTTTTGCCTCATTCTAAATAAATGTTCACTTATACATTTTTTTAAAAAATCTAAATCCTTTCATTATAAGGAATTATAAGGTTTTCTTTGTAAGAAAAGAGAGAAAAAGAGACAAATGGAGCAAAACCTTGAAGAGCTACCAACACTTCTCTTTGAGCACTAAGTAAACAATCTTCTCCCACAGCAGCACAATCTTGGTTTCAGATTCACTCAGGAGTTTCCATCAGAAAGTCTATCCATGTAATGGTGATTACATCAGTAAATGAAAGTAAATACTAAATAGGAGAATTGTGCAGTATAAAATCCCTGGGTTCTGGGAGAAAAGAAAGGTTTGTAGTCATTCATTTTTCAGATTAATGGGTCCAAGCTGATCCCTGAACAGATAGGGTAGAAGGAAGGCCAACCCTAAACATGAGGACACTTCTTTTCAGAGATGACTAGGAAAGTAAGAAATGTGACTGTGGCATGAAAAACTAAAGACTAAATCAAATGTTCTGATAGTATAGGAGGTCCTTCTGTTTTTGTGTTGCTTTCATTGGGTAATGAAGAAACTGCCTTGGCCTAGTTGATAGGGCAGAATTTAAGTAGGCAGAGTTGAGAGACCTGAATGCTGGGAAGAAGGGCAGAGTGGCAGAAGCCATGGATCTCCTGCCTGAGACGATTAGAATCTTGCCAGTAAGCCACAGTCACATGGCAATACATAGATTTGATAGAAATGGGTTAAATTAAGATGTAAGAATTTAGCCAATAAGAAGTTAGAGCTAATAGGCCAGGCACTGTTTAATTGAATACAGTTTCTGTGTGATTATTTCAGGTGTAAGCTAGCCGGGCAGCCGGGACAAACAAAGAGCTACCCGCTCTCCCTGCAACAATCTGAGAGCTGGCGAGGATGGTGCAGTATGGGTGAGAGAGCAGCTTAGATCAGAGCCAGAGAGAAGTTATAGAGAAAATTAAGAGGAGCCATCTTATTTCATTAATCTTTCTCTATTTAGAGCTATTGAATTGTGTATCTAATACATGCAGGTAATATTTGCTATCAGACTCCTATTTCCATCAAATCTTTAGAATATGGCAGGATTCCATGACATGGAATCTTCACATTCATGACTCTGATTCCCACATTGGTCCTAACAGTCTCTCTCACCTCTTAGAAAGTGTAGTAATTACACCAATGACTTGTCCATGACATAACTGGAAGCAGGTCACCATGTGATTTTTGGATGCAGGCAGTCAGAAGTGAGAAGTGATGACTATGTTCATTTTAGCTTATTCACCAAATCTATGTTGAAGTCTAGCCATGTCTAAGAACCATTTTTTTACTGCTAATGTGGAAAACAAGATAATAAATTCTCAATGTGGCTCTAACAAGGTAGTAGGAAAAATAATAACCACATCTAATGATGACTGTTTTCACAGTACTTTCACAAAATGAAGACTTCCCATCTATAATTCATTCTGGAACATCATTGTTGGCCATATGGATGGATCACATTATACATACTCAAATTTTTAGTTTTTGTTTCTTGTCTCAGTATGTAGCCCAGGCTCCACTTCAACTCCCTACCCTCCTCCCTCAGCCTTCTGAATCCTGGAAATGTAGGTGTGTGTCATCTGATTTCATAATATCTTAATGTAGAACACAATGCCTTCATTTTGTTAGATAAATACATAAGCTAAAGGAGATAAAAGTTCTGCCAAGGTCACATAACTGTGCAAGAGGCAGACCTCAGAATCCATGTAACTACAACTGACTTCCCACTAAGTTGACACCCACTGAAACTGTGTGGGTCCTGCCCATTAGAATCAATACCACCATTTAATAAACCATGATAAAATTCTGAATAAAAAGCTACCAATGAAACTTTAATTTTAGGATTTAAACACTATGAAAATATGTTAAATAAGCATGAGTTAAAGTCATTTTCTGGTATTAAAGTTCAATTTTCAGAAGTTTCCTCCACTTATAGACACACATGCACACACACACACACATACATACAGCCACACACAAATAGGAAAAATGCAATTCCTAAGGTGAAGAAAGTACCAGAAGAGAAGTGTTCTGCCTTGAGGAAAGTCACATCATATAAAACACTTATGCATAGCTAAGTCTCTCTGAACAGCCCACCTTTTCTCCCTCATTTACACTTGGTTGTGTCACTTCAACACACATTCATTTACTATTCTCTCTCTCTCTCTCTCTCTCTCTCTCTCTCTCTCTCTCTCTCTCTCTCTCTCTCTCCCTTTCTCCCTGGCCTTCTACTTAAAAGAGTAACATGTCACAGGATAAGGAACACTTGAATGCTTACGTGACTCCAGTAAACATGACCAATTGCAAAGCCCACAGTTATGAAACAATGATTTCTACTGCCCACAATTCTGTTGACCTGCTGATAAATGGAGAACACACTATCTGATGCCACTCTAGCGGGAGATAATGAGGGACTTAAAAACTTTCATGATACCAGTAGCTCAAGAAAAAAAATTCCTTTCCAAAATTTCTAGGGGAAAACCGAGAGAACATGAATGTCATGTCCACTTCCGCTGCCTCTTCTCCCCAACACAACCCACCACTGTTCTCAGTGTTGGAGAAAGGCAGTGGTAAGGCTTAGGTGAGGAACACTTGTTTCTTGATCCAAAAACTGCAGGGAAACAGTGGAATTTCCCACCACCTGAGAAAGCTTTAACTAGGTTCCTCTGGTTAGTAGGCTTTGGACACAAAGAGAGTTAAGTCTGCTCTGAAACTCAGTATATCTGGGAGACCGTGTACAAATGACTTACTGTGTTTGGAAGTCGGCATGTGATTTAGGCTGTCACAAAACACCATGACCAAAAGCAGCTTGCAGCTTAGAGAGAAGAGATTATTTCATCCAGAGAAGCCAAGGTAGGAATTCTACCTAGGATCCAGAAAGCATGAAATTATATATAGGGCCATGCACAAATGCTACTTACCAGCTTGATCCTTATGGCTTGCTTAGTGTCTAATTTCTTTCTTTCTTTTTTAAACTTATCTATTCTTCTTTCATACATTACATCCACACTAAAGTTTAACCTCCCTCTACTTCTCCCAGGCTCTCCTCTACCTCCCTTCTCCACCAGTTCTCCTCCTCCTCCTCCATTTCCTTTCAGAGAAAGAACAGGCCTCCCAGAGATATCAACCAAATATGGCTTAACAAGTTACAACAAGCCTAAGCACATACCCTCATATCAAGACTGGACAAGTCAAACCACTAGGAGGGGAAAAGTCCCAAGTGCAGGCAAAAGAGTCAGAAATACCCACCACTCCCACTGTTATAAGTCACATAAGAACACCAAACTACATAGTCATAAGATTCATAGGACCTAGCTCATTAGACCCATACATGATCTGTGATTGTCATCTTAGTTTCTGTGAGCCCCTACCGGTCCTGCTTAGTTGATTCTGTGGGCCATGTTCTAGTGGTGATCTTGACTCTTCTGGCTTCTACAGACCTTCCTTCCCCTCTTCTGGTGGGTTCTGCAAGCTCTGCGTAATAGTTAGCTATGTGTCTCTACATCTGTTTCCATAAGGTGCTGGATGAAGGCCTCCAATTAAACCTGGGCTAGGCTCCAATTTTGCACAGGTGGCACTGCCAAGGTGAACAGGGCCCTCCCACATCAATTATTGACCAAGAAAATGCCCCACAGTCTTGGCTACAGCTGGATCTTATTGAGGCAGTACTAGGAAGTAAACCAGGACCTGCCTGGCATCCAAAGTAGAGAAAACGTGAATTCCAAAGAGTATTGGGCAGGTGAAGCATCAGGACTCTACTCTCAACCTAGAAAAGATCTTAAGTGCCCAGAAAGCCCAGAGTCAGGGAAGAAGGATGTGTGCTCACCTCTGAAGAACAAACTTTTACCCTGAAGGTGAAAAGTCATTCAGAATGTAATTTTTTAGTAAAACAGATGCCTGCCAACCTTTTGCTTTTCTGACCTACCTCAGAACTGGTTCTGTAAAGACAGCCTGCAACTCACGCTCCAAATCACACCCTAGCCTTATCTTTATATGACTCTGATCAATACAGCTAATGTAATTTCAAAATCCATATACCTAAAAAAAATTACTACTCCAGCCATATCTTATTAGACAAGAGGTTTATTTATCTTTCTATCTCCAATATTTTAATATAATGAAATATAACTCAATAATATATTGTTAAATGAATGACAGAATAAATTTACCTACATGAGAGTGAGTGCAAATACATACAAGGCATGAATATAAATGTGATACACTCACTAATGGTTACCTTGGGGCATTGTTTAGCATCATAAGACACTAAGGTTTTTCAGAGATTGAAGTCTTGCTTTTTATGAGATCTGAATGAGCATTTATCTTGAATGTATTAATATTCAATGATTTTCACTAGGTACATTTCATACACTAAAATTATAAAAAATTTAATCATGTTTACTCTAGCCGATCTAAGCTTTTCATGACTGAATTTCATTACATGCAGATTGTGTCTTTACTGCATAACTAAGCACAGACTTTGTGTGGCCCTGGCATGGCTACTGCCTTCAGGGTATAAGAAAATCCACAGCTCCTCATGAGGGCCCCTAAAAGCCCAAGTCCTTATGGACCTCAAAACTTGTGAAATCAACATTCTCTAGAACAAAATCAGTAAGACTTCTGCTAGCCAGTAAGCAATGCTTATAGTGCTCAAACTAAGTGTTGTATGTCAATATGGATGTGGCTCCTGTGCCCATGTGTACTAAAAGATGTCCTAGGAAAGGGAAAATGACAGCCCAGGATCCTGGTCACATTCATTTAGAAGATCTCCCCTACAAGTCTTCAGAACAGTGAGAAAGGATTAATATGCATGAACTTAAAGATCCAAAAAAGGGTTAACCCCCCCCTTTATATTGCCTTATCATTATTTGTACACCATGAGACAAACTGCCAATCACTCTTAATTAACCAGGGGGAAAAAATAAAAAAGAAACTGGACCTTTCAGGAAGTTCTCTAGGACTATTGAAGAAATTTCTGAAGAAAGGTTTTATTCTGCTAAGAATAAAGCCTTTGAGCAAGCCCATTTCCCTGAAAACACACACAGACAGTCACACTGCAGCAGATGGGTATATTAGCTTCTCATGGCAGTGCTTAGAACAAATAAGGGCAAAAGTAGGAGGAAAATGGAAAAACTAAGCTTATCTTCAACTTAACAATGTCTGCTACATGATCAAATTGTCATAGACGATAGAACAGTTCAAATGATCTCCATTTTACACTCTCCCCTCATCAAAATCTCTAGCCCATAATAACAATATGCAAATTACTCCCAGAACAGTTCTTAATGGGGAGATTACCTGATCCTCATTGCTGGGGTTCCTGCACAGTCATCAGTGGTAGGGTATAGTCATCTTAGTTGTCAATTTGTTATGAAATACACTAAAACACAAACACCTACAAACACCTATGACATATTTTCTTGAGTAGATCACTCAAGGTGGAAAGACCCATCCTATACCTGGACCATACTGTGCAGTTTGCCTAAAAGGACATGAACTTTTGCTTTAGCCTACTTTCTTTCACTCTCCCTGGAAAGTTCAGTTGTCCTATGCTAGAACATTGCTTTGCTGGTATCAGAACCTACTTCTTGGGGATTCCAGCATATACTGAAGACCAGCTGAGATATCCAGGCTCATGGACTAACAAGTACTAGACTGACCTCTACTTCCTTTGAAATACAGTCATTCTTGGACTAGCCTGAAAGCCACTCCAATGAATCCCCCCTCAATATATATAGTAGTGTGTGTATGTGTGTGTGTGTTGTATGTGTGTACATTCATTCTATCAGTTCTGCTCCTTTTTAAACAACCCTGACTAATATATAAGAGCACCCACACTGTTCCCCAGTATGACTAGTTCACTTTCTCTAGTGTTTCCAAGTAAACCTTTTGCTTACTGTCCATCTATAAATAAATTCTTTTGCCATAGAGAACAGGACCCTGGACAAAAGAAGTCTGACCTCTCTAATTGACCTTCCCCAAAACAGCAAGAACACTGGCTGTTGTACCATTATACATAAAGGACCTGCCTAGCTTCCTCCAGTGCTATTTATACCCCAAAGTGACTCACTGCTGAGGAGATGGGTCACAGAATGATATTCACTCCAAGACCATGAACTAGAAAATTAACCTCCCCTATTTTTTTTTAATTTTATGCCTCTGTTATTACTCTCATCTTACTTTTCAACATACCAATAAATCCATGGGCACACTCAACTCGGTCTTCTGCTTTCTGTTTCCTCCTCTCTGCTCCACTTCCAAAGACTTAAGAGCTCATTTTATCATAGGAAAGGGACTAGCTCCCAAATCCCACATAGAAAATGCATGTGAAGGAAACATCCTGCTTCAGGGAATTGTAAATAGAGACTAACAAAGCGAATAGGCATCTAACAATCCCATGAGTGGAGCTTGCCAAGAAAACATCCTCCTGCGCCTATGTTGCTTAGATCTTCCTTGTAAGCTCACTGCTTGGGAGTTGTAGGAGAGGGGTATGAATGGGGAAGCTTATCTCCAAAGAAACTATTCAGTAGAAACACTTCATGTAAACCCGGAGCAGTCCTCCTTTGTAGAACATTGACCAGTAATTATTTTTTTATTATGCTGTGTAGTTTGTGGCTCTGAAAGCAAAGTCTCCTTTGCCTTACTCACTTTAAGCTTTTCATTTATTCTCAGTAATGAGAATTGCTTCTTACAGTTGAACATAGATCACAAAAGTTTTGTATTGATTATAAATGCAAGGATTTCTCTGCGTAATACTGTAGAGAACCACTATGGAAGCAAAAAAAAATAATAACAAGAAGAAAAGATAGGCCATTCGTCTTGTTCTACATTTATGATGGGCAACTAAAAGATACATGACGGTCTTCAGGTAAATAACATCATTATTTCAATAATAATTTCTTTTTTTTTCAAAATGATTAAAGGTCTAAAGTCGTTTTTCCCAAGGTTGACATCACTGTAGATTGATAATATTAGACTCTAACTGCCAGTTTCTCTCATGCTGATCTTGCTACACACATACCTTCCCCAGAATTACTCTTCCCAAGTCCCCTTAACCATACGATAATCAATGTCCGAGTCACTAATGCGTACAAAGTTAATACACACTTCCAACAACAAAAAGTTGAATGTAACAAACTTCCATGAACTGCTTCTGGGGTCATGATGTAGCTGGGAGGAGGGGGAGGGAAATGGGAAACGGGGACAGGTGGAAATTTTAATTAAAAAAGAATAAAAAAAAGAGTAGCAACAACAAAAGAAAAATATAAATCAGTCATGGAGCTGTATGCCTGCAATCCTAACACATGAATGGCCGATGCATGAGGATTCACAGATCCAGGACAACATGGGCTATGTAAACATTTTGACCCTGACTCAAAATATTTTTTACCAAATTCTACACAACAATAGCTTTGAAGATAGTAGAATCAACACGCAATGTTTAATGATCTCAGAAAGACAGAAGTCGAGAAAGCTGTGTCCTGTGGTCTATCCAGCTTACTCTCTGCAATGACTGTGGGCAGACTACAATTGTCCCCCTAATGCCACGAACCTGAGAGTCAAAGAGGCCAGCATAGCTAGAGTAACAAGGCAGGAGAGCAGAGAGAAGTAAAGGAGACCAAGAGAGGGATATCTTTCTCCATCTGTAGCTGAACTGCTCAACCTGCATGCATGGGCAATAAACCATCCCAGGCTGGGGAAAAGCCTCCTACACAGATTATTAAGACTAGCAATAGATGACACTCCCGTGGCACCAGGAACTACACATTATCTCTCTCTTCCAGGTTCCTTTATGCTTTAACCACGATACCAGATCTTCCTCATCTTATACTGACAGCGTGTTTTGAAATTATTGTGAGATACTCAAAAGAAGTTAGAATTAAAAGTTTTTCATTGGTCAGATGGTCATTCTAAAAGCAGTGACTCCTCAAGGCCAAGCATTTAGTCAATGTAAATATATATGAAATACATGTATGGTTCCTTTATAGTCAGAAACAACTACAAGATAGTTTCAGTACAAGTGTGAATATGAATAAATTACCAGCATATTATGAGTACAGCAGAGTACTTTAATTTGACAGAGGTGAGTCCAGTACGGCCCCAATTGTGGCCCTAACTGAGAAATTTATATTTACCTTGAGCTACTGAAAAGAAATGATCTTAAGCTCACTACAGGGAGCATTTGACATCAACTTGCTTACTGTCATTTGGGGACAATGGAACCCTTTTCAGTTTGTTTTTGAAACAATAGAGACGGTGCATGTTCATTTAGATTCAAAGGAGTGTTAGACACAGGTATTACCTTCCGGTGGCCTCTGACCCACATATCCACGGAGAAACAAGATTTTAGAAAGCCCACCTTCTATATACACCACTTCAAGCATTTGAAGAAATGAACTTATTAGCTCCAAACCAGGAGTTCAATATCTTGAAAAACTTAAGTGCATCTTACTTTTATTCTTAGCTTGCACATTGTTTTGAAAAAAATGAACCATATTTTGTTGAGGGCAATTTTTTCAGTCATCTGCACAAATCCAGTCAATACTCATTGATTCGTGGTCTAATATTCATGAGAAAACGGCTCTGTGCAAAAGCAATACTTTGTTTTATGTGGCAAACAGCCAGCTGTAGTTAATGATGAATGCATAAGAGAGAACACTAATGAAACACCCTAACGGAGTGCAGAGAGGCCTTTGCAGATATGACTCTAGTGTAATGCTGATCTCCACACCACTCTTCTGGAACCTGGTAATTGAGGATGGGTGAACTGGGAGAAGAGGTGTTAAGATTCAGGCACTTGGCTGTCCGAACAAAAACCTTACTTCTGTTTCAATTTCAGATACTTCTGTTTCAATTTCAGATACTAGGCATCCCCTGATACTCTTAAAAATATTGCTATTTATTCTTTGAGCATTTCAGATAATATATTTTAATCAAATCCCTACCCTCCCAACACTGGGTATCCTATTATATTTTAAGATAACTGATTAGGAAAAATAATCTCTTAGGGAGAACACAACTATGAAAGTATGTCATAATGATCTTACAATCTGATTACAAATTCTTTGATACTGCTCCTAAGATATATATTAACAGGTCTCTGCCTACTTTGATCAAGAAACTAGAAGCGACAGTATGTGAATGTTTTTTGTTGTTATTGTTGTTTGATTTATGGTGGTTTGTTGTGTTATTCTGGTTTGGATGGGTCTTTTGGGGTTTTGGTGGTGGTGGTGGTGGTGGTGGTGGTGGTGGTGGTGGTGGTGGTGGTGGTAACGGTTTTTTGGTGGTGGTCATTGTTGGTGGTGATGGTGGTGGTGGTAATGGTTGATGGTGGGTGGTGATGATTTTAATGGTAGGAGGTGGGTGCTGGTGATGGCTGGTAGTGATAGTGGTGGTTTGAGGTAGTCAGTGCCTCATGTAGCACAGGCTGGTCTTAAATTTTATATGTAACAGATGCTAGGTATCAGAGTTCCTGAGTCAGCTAGCTCTCTTACAGTTCCCACTGTCTCCATGCCTCTTATAGCCATCTAGACTCCAAACTCCACACTGAGAACACAGCCCATGAGAAGAAGCCATGTGTACACACTTCTGTCAACAGCTCCACAGACCCCTGGCTTTAAGCCACCTCCACCCACAATCCAGAAATGTGAATGAAAAGACTACAGATCATTCTAGCCCCCATTAATTTGAGCTACCTCTCAGTACATTAGAATCCTCTATACCTGAGGACCAGATATTGTGCAAGCTTAAGTTTTTAAAATGTTAGTTCTTAATAATACAAATTGAAGCACACAAAAAAAATGACAATAAATGTACAGGAGTCCCCAAATCTTAGTTTCTCAATGTGCTTCATAAATTAGAGGTTTAGTGAGATGGCTCAGCAGATGGAAGTCCTTTCTAAAAAACCTGACAACCTGTGTTCCATCCCTGGGATCCATGTCACAGAAGGAGAGAAACAACTCATGTGCTTTACACACACACACACACACACACATGCACGCATGCACACACACACACACACATGCACACATGCACACACACACATACATATAAAGAAATATTTAAAAAGTAAAACTGAGAAGAGTATTTTAAAATGTTAAGATTTATCCACAACCACAACTTATTACTCAATATCTTTTTCCAAAAGTAATTTTCAAAGAGAATTAACTTTTGAAACAGAAGATAGCTCCCTTTTCACTGAAGTTTGGAATCTTCCAAAGCTTTGGTTTTTGTTTAATACCCTGTAAAGAATATTGTCCATTTTATCTGGTTTTTAAAATACTACCACTCTCATAAGTGAAGGACTAAGTAGTAAGTGAAATTTGAAAAAAAAACTTCCTCATAAATATGTTTCTCTGAGGGTAGAAAAAACTTAAAATATACTAAATACCTCTCCATAAAGAAAGGAAGGACATTCATCATCCTGATGTTAGCAATAACCTCCCTGGAGAGAATTTTGAAAGGATGTCAGCATCTTAAATGTCCTGAACTCAATTAGTTAATTAAAAATATGGGCAAGCAAAGTCTACTGGGGTTAAAGGGAGAACAATTGTTGGCAGTCATTTATCACAGCGCCCTGTGCAAGGATTTCTAGATAGCTGCTTAACAGTGGTAATTCTCATTTAGATTCACTATCTGAGGCAGCAAGATGTTATTGATCCCACAGCTGACCTCACTGCTAGCTCAGAGTGACAGTGATAATCTCTCCACACAGCTCCTGCAGGCATCGACAGGTTGAGTGATGATTGGAGGAAACTAAATAGCTAATTTCAAAAAAAACCTCTCATCCCATTTCCATCAATGCCTCAGAACTTTCGCAATTCTTAGCTCTCCTTCCTTTATTCTTTCTTTCTTTCCTCTTTTAAATAACATATGAAATGTTTGAAAAGGGAGTTTTAGTAAAGGCCCATTGCTGGAAAGGATGGATGCTTTCCTTGATTTCTTGAATCTAAGGTGTCTTTTGGTATAAAAACCTAAGCTTGGTACCGTAATATGTTGAAAGTACACAATGTGGCTTCAGTCATCACAGGATCTTACAGATAAAAGACTCACTCACGACTTTGACTGTTGTGACTTTAAAATGTTGGGACATTTTAAACTTGGATTATACTGTAATATGCACATGAGGTCTTGAGTACAAAGAGAGGTTACGGTTTGACAGTGATGTGTTTGCATACTGAGTTGACAAGTGGAAGACTTCTAATGGCTGATGTTGGTTGTCAATTTGATATTTTGGAGGAAGAAGAAACCTTAGTTGAAAAATTTTCTCCACCACATTGGCTTATTGGGCATTTTCTTGGTTACTAATTGATATCAGAAGGTCTGGGACACTGCAGGTCAGTGTCATCTGTAGGCAGGTGACTCTACCCTCTATAAGAAAGGTAACTAAGAATATGCCTATGAGCAAGCAAGTAAGAAGTGTTTCTCCCTGGCTTCTACTTCAAGCTCCTGGTTTAAATTCCTGTCTTAGCTTCCCTGGATGATAGACTATCACCTGGAAGATAAGGTAAACCTTTTCCTTCCAATTGCTTTTGGTCATGGTGTTTATCACAGCAACAGAAATCGAACTGGAACAAATGTCTTCCTTTATTTGTTGATTCTCAATGGCCTTCATTAAAATAACACTCAGATAGAAGTGACATGCTCAGGAGGCATGCTCAGGATCTCTGTAATCTTTACTTTTATTCTATTACATCTTTATTTTTTTGGATATATATATTATAGTTTATTTGTGGGATACTTTTTATTCACAGAAAAATATTGTAAAGACAGGACAAATCATTCCATACACATAAATCCAGCCTACCATATTATTAGCATCTTAGTCTGTATGGCATATTCATTAGATGAAGCAATATTGACATGTCACCATTAAATAAAGTCCATACTAAATACAGCCTACCTTTTGTTCAGGTTTTCTTAATTTTTAACTAATGACCTTTTATCTGTTCTAGGATCCCATGCAGAGTAATTCTCCCACAACAGTTAGTTTGATTTCTCTTCATTTCCTCTTGGCTGTGACACTTTCTCAGACTTTCCTTGCTTGTGATGATCAACTGGGATTTGTCTTCCATTTTTCATATGATAGGATGGAGCTGTGTGTTTTGGAGAGGAAGACCCCAGAGGTTAAATGCCATTCTAACCCCCCACCCCATATCAAGGGTACATACTGTCAACATTATCGATCACTTCATGTTTATCTTGGCCACTATCTAGCTGAGGTAGTGTTTGTCAGTTTTCACTACCTTAAAGTGATTCTCTGCCTCTGCTTCCCTACTGCAACCAAAGTTGCTAGACATAGGCCCCACTTAAGGAATTAGGTGTCACATTTCATTTCCTTGAAGGTAAATTATCAAAAGAACTGATTTGAATAGTGGGGATACATAGAGCCATACATATGCCACCTTCAAATAAAGACATCTGCTTAACGTGGACATAGCTTATTCGGTTATCTCCAACAAAGAAAATTGACCAATGTGGCCATACTGTGTGCTAATCAGAGGTTGAAAACAGAGATGTAGGAAAACTGCACCAGAAAAATATAAATCTTGGAAAACAGATTGCTGAGCAAATACACTGCTAGAATTAAGAATTATGTAAGTTCTCTGGTCTGCCTGCCCCAATATACTCTTTTAGTTTTATTCTCCTGTCCCTTTCTGGCCCTTTTCCTTAGACTCTAAAGTGGCACATTGATGGATACTGCATCTATGAAGTTTTTATCCAAATAGCAGTCATGAGACTAGAGAGATGGCTCAGTGACTAAGAACACTTGCTATTCCGATAGAGAATCCAGGGTTCAGCTACCCACATCTGGCATCTCATAACTACCTGAAACTCTAGCTCCAGGGAATCCAATGTACTCTTCTAGTCTCTGCAGGTACCTGTACATATGTAGTATACATACTTACACTCAGACCCGCACATGTATGTACAAATGAATGCATCAAAATATTCTATTACATCTTAATGATAAATTAGGAATATCTTCTAGGCTGACTACATAAAATAGTTATTTGTCACATAGGAGAAAACATAATTGAATGTTATATTTTGTGGGTTTTTTGTGGGACTGAGCATTGAACAAGATCTTATCTTCCACAAGCCATCCAAGAATTATTCAAGTTCTGGCCCCAAACTATAGTTTTTATGAAAAAAAAATAGATTATGAATCTGAAACCAAGGCTTCATCACTTCTACTAAAAAATCACAAAATGCCTCAAAACATTAGGTGTGAGCTACTTAACACAGTACTGAAAGATCTGTAAAGGAAGCAGAGATGTAGGCAACTGCCAGATACTTTGCCTATCCTAAATTCTGCCAACCAGATGTTTGCTTTCTGAGACCAAACCTCTTGATGGTTCTCAGAATCCCTTCCTTTTCTGTTTATGTAGGTGAGTATGTCTTGACTGTTCTTATTTTAACAATGAACCACATTCCTCTATGATGAAATTCTAAACATATTAGCTTCCTACCAAATACTTTATCTTCTTTAAGTGTAAACATATATATTTTGAAAGCAAAAAATGAAATAAAAATATCACACTGGCCGGGCCTTCTTTATTTTATGGTAAATTAACCACAGAATGATGTTTTACTTTCCTTGCAACACCTAGCACACCAGGTGCAGTCAATAAACATTAAGGCATCATATAAATCAGAATTGCAAACTGTGGTCTGCATTGAAGAATACATTACACTCAAATGCTTTTGCAGCAGGGGGAATTTCAGAAAAAGGCTTGATTGATTGGCTCATCCCAAACGTTCATGTGAGTACAAATCTCCTGGGGAAGTTTTAAAAATGTAGACTCTGATTCAGCGAGAGAGTCTTGGCTGGTACCCAAGACACTGTGTTTCTACTAGATTCCCATGGTATACGGAAATTATAAGCAAATGTGATATTCACAAGACGGAACGACTAAATCTGCGCTCTCACCAATTCTAAATATATTGATTAAAAACAACATTTCATATATATCTTATTATCAAAGAAAAGTCTCAAAATAAAATAAAATGCTATTTTTAAACAAACATGAATTAACAAAGTCTTTAAAAAATTAAAACTCACAGAGATCTACCTGACTCTGCCAGCCTGATCTACTAGAGCTAGTTCCAGGACAGGCTCTAAAACTACAGCGAAACCCTGTCTCGAAAAACAAACAAATAAATAAATAAAACTCTACAAATAGAATCTGAAGCTGCAATTTAATCAGCCTAATAAAAACAATAAGGTTTGCAAAAATATGAATTATATTGGAGTTCATAAGACCAAAAGGCTGTCTTAAGCCAACTTTAAGTTAACGCATACTATAGCACTCACCTTCACGTCCCCTCTCCACCAAGTTTAATCTTTCTGATCTACTACAAAGATTCACACATAAATCACATGTTCAACAATATCACAACAAACTTTATATGTCTCCATATGCTTCAATAGTTTGGCAGGCTTGACACCCCATCTCAATGCCTTTATGACTTAGAATTTTATAACATATTAAGTTTATTCCCTTTGTTCTTCTCTCTAAATCAAGTAGTGTCTCATATGGGAAAAAAATTTACTTAACTAGCCTACACTGGACTACACTTTAAGAAAACGCTTGCTAGGACTGAAAAGCTTACCTGGGATGGATTCTTACATTGATATTGTCTCCCTTTTGATAAGTTTTTTTTTTTATATTTTTATTTCTTGAGAATTTTATACAATATATTTTCATCATATTCTTTCCCATCCCTACCAAGCTCCATGTTCTTTATTTTTCTTAAAAGCAAAACAAGACCCCAAAGAACAACCCACATAAAGACATACACAGAATTTGTCTTTACCTGTCCATCTTTTGTTCAAAGGAAAAATTTTCAGCTTTCCCTCTTCTCACTTGATGGAAGAAGTGACCTTTTATGTTATAAACAGGTGACAACATGATATTGTCTTTTAATAAGAAAAATGTCTACATAAGTAACTCAAACATTAATTCACTGTGGTAACACCTATGAGAACAATGCAAAAAGTGGGATTCAGAAATTAATAAGTGGGGCTGAAAGGATTCTAGGAGAGACAATTTGTCTACTGGAAACTGAAATCAGAGGCTGAGCTCAGTGGATCCAGAAAGAAAAGGGGAGACTAGCTCATATGGATAATCTAGAAACTGAATGTGGTAATCTGAAATTGAGGTATTTCTAACATCTTCTCTTGCTTGAGTAACAAGGCATTGAAGGAAAGTCCAGGAAGGGTACTGGGGAATACTGTGCCATCCTTGATTGAGCTTCAGACCCTAACCAGGCAGTACAGATAAGAGCAAAAGTTGGTAAGGAAACCTAAAACTGCCAGATTCTCAACATTCCTTTCCTCAGTCACAAAAGGAGCTACATAGATTGTGAGAAGTTAGTGATGAACTACATTGCGATATCTCTGATGGACAGAACTAAAGTAAACACATAGCTTCTCACGGGGGAAGGTTTTTAGTGTGCTCTTTTTATATTCTTAATATCAAATGTTTTCTCTACTCATTTTATACTTTTAATCCGAAGAGTAGAATGTTAAGGCTGGACCATGACCCTGAACAGCACGTCTCTGAACATTATTCTAACTACCACTGGGCCACTTCACTTATGTATCAGGTCATAAACTACTTTAGGACTGAAGGAGGTTTGTTCATCACTGTGTCTTTTTGTTTCCTCTTCCGTAACTTAGCACAAAGTACTTTAATAAGTATTTGTGGAATTAAGATTTGTTGATTTAATACTCTTTCCAAAATAGTTTTCATAACTCAACCTCATAAAATCAAATAAAGATGTCAGTACCAAAATGTTGATAACCACAAGTACATTGACAAAATAAAAGATCTTCAATGTTTTATGGTTAAGAAGCCTAACCTAAGGCTAAGGCTGTAGTTCATGGGCAGTGAACTCTACTAAAATGCATGAGGCCTTAGGTTCAATCTTTATGACTGTCAAAATATGCTTTCTTGAGTGAAAGAATCCTCTAACCATAAATGTTAGTATTAAATGTGGACATTTTAAAATATAAAATAGACACTCTTGATAATTACAGGAGGAATTGGACACAAACTGACCCTATATCAGATGAGCTAGATTTACAATCATCCTGTCTAGGAACATGACCATACATATTGATCTGATTATGAGAATCACTGGTTGAATAGATCTCTCATTTAAAAGAGAAATATGAGATCATCGTTGAGTCGCTAGAAGTCACATACAGGTAGAAATGTGGTTACAACTCACCTCATTGAACTGCCATTTCCAAATCTATTTCTATCTTACTTAAACATCTTGATTTCTGAAATTTCAACAATTCATTGCTTGACTGTCTCACAAAGAAGACAGATGTTCATCTCTTGGAATATCATTTTATCATGCAGAAAGTCCTGATTTTGTATACAATGAAAAGCAAATGAGATGACATCTGCAGACTGCTTGTTTCATGGGAAATGCAGAAGTAATTTTCTTGTGCCCCTAACAGTTCCATAGCCAAGCAGGAAATCAGCATTCTCCTCTAAATTGTCTTCAAGTGTCCACAAGTCTAGGTCTTATGGCCTCCAGCACCTCTAGCTAAAAATAACTTAACCCAGAAATAATACTCATCTCTGTTCAGTTCCTCAAAAAGATGTAGCTTCAAACATCCTTAAAACTTTTGAGAAACCTTATGAATGCAAAAGAGATTTGCTTTGTAACAGTGTTGTGGTGGTGTTTAGTGTCACCTTGAAAGGACAGAGAATCTGCTACAAGGCAAACCTCTGGGCACACCTGTGAGTAGCAGGCTGTCCATGCATGTTTTGTTTCATTCAAGTTAGGAAACCCTTCTCTGTGAATGGCCTCATGGGCTGGTGTAGGGGTAGCCCCAGCCAATCACAATAACAATTCATTCACAAGGATGGCGATCATACTGATGGTAAGAAATACAGATAGGTTGGGGACAGGGTTCTTTTCTTATCTCCACAGAAAAATACTCATCTTCAAAGAATTTAAGGGACCCTAAATATTTAATTACTGATGGATGTAAACTAGTTAAGACCCACTAAGGATCGTCAATAAAACTATATATGTACTGTAAGTATTAATTTTTTATAGAGAGCTTATCAAACATTTCTTTATAAATATATAGAGCTGATTTTGAAGTTGGATTATGGCTCAGTCCCTCTTCAATCCCAAGCCTGTTGATAAGAAGATATTTCAGAGTTTCTGTCTCAGGTCAGGAGCCATAAAATGGGACAGAATAAAAATAATTATATACTTCATAAGCTTTCTTTGCCTTTCCTCATATCTGTGTCTTTGTTTATATGTCAGTATATGTCTTTGTTGTTAATGTTTAAATTTCCCATAACAAACAACAAGTTTTCCTACAGTAATCTTTGAAGTTTCCAGGATGAAGATGGGGCCCCACGACATCAACTCAATCTGGTTATTATGACATCATGAAATTTTTTTTTAGCGCTAAAATTAGACCTGCTTTTTGGTACCAACTGCACGAGACAATTTCGAATGGTGCACATTTTTGACAACACTCTGGCCGGACCTTCTCAAAACGCTCAGAGGCTAGTTACAATTTTCTTAGGTCAAAGTTTAATTTGGAAATTTTACCATCATTTGCTTTCACAGGACCCCCTTAGAAGAACGTCGCCCCCATGTGAGCTACAAGCAATCATAGAGGACGACGTCCCTTCTCCCAACAGAGTTTGTCCTCAGGGTTAGGGACATCTTTTAGTGGTTGGTTTAGGGTTGAGGGGATTGGTGAGATATTTTATGGAATTAGGGGTATTTAAAAAAAGGGGGGGCCGGGTGGTGGTGGCACACGCCTTTAATCCCAGCACTTGGGAGGCAGAGGCAGGCGGATCTCTGTGAGTTCGAGACCAGCCTGGTCTACAAGAGCTAGTTCCAGGACAGGCTCCAAAACCACAGCAAAACCCTGTCTCGAAAAAAAACCAAAAAAAAAAAAAAGGGGGGGGGATTAACTGGTTTGATGGGATGATTGGTATTTGTGAATTACTGTTTTTAGAAAATTGTATTGGTACTGTTTCTTGTATATTGATATATTGAATTTTGAATGTGAATGTTCCTACCTCTATTTTTGTATAAGAGTATGCTTATAACTTTGTCTATATTGTATTGATACATTTACCATATTACAATGTACATTTCTACCTCTGATATTATTTATATAATAACATTGTTTACATTTGATATGTAATGACATTGTTTACAGTTGGAGATCATTGTCTTCATATATTGCACAGTTGTTTATTCTCTTAGTCTTCAAGTTAGATAGGTATTGAAAATCATATGTTTGTCATATTTATTTTTAAGTTAATCAGGTTTTTTTTTAGATACATAGAGATTATATTTAGTATAGATAGTATAATCTTCAGACTCTTCAAAGAGCTGTAGAAAATGGCCTTTAATCTAACCTAAAATTCTGTGCCAGTGAGACACAATCACTCCTGACAACACCACTCTACTCTCGAGACAATGTTGAACACCAAAGACACTCCACTGGGAGTTTGTCTTCTTGGCAAAACTGGCCTTTGGGTTAAGAAAAGCCCATTCCTCAACTACTGACAAAGATACAAAATATCCATAAGTGGATAAAACAGGATTGTCTTATCTTGCCAAGACAGGGTAGGATAGTTCTAAGAAAGTTCCTTGCCTTTAATAATGGTATGTCAGTTATGTTAGGCCTTAGCCAAAGTTGGTTGACTCAACATTACAAACAAGACTTTGGGTGATTGCCCAGGTAGTCAGTTGTCTCTGTCAATTGTTACACATTTTGGATATCTCTTGTTTGTTAGGTAATATTAATTCCCTTCTCAGATCTTTGACGGAGTTAAAGATTAGATAATTGTAGTTACTCTCTACATTATTTAGACTCCTTGGAATAGAATGTTTAGTGTATTTATTATTTGTTCCTATTGTATATAGTTGTATTTGGTTTGGCTCTATCTTATTTAGACAAAAGGGGGAGATGTAGGGGTAGGCCCAGCCAATCACCTTACTTGTAGGGCGGGGTCGCCTGAGGATATTTTTTACTAATAAATATTGCTGGTGTGCTCTCCCCCTCCTCCCCCCGGCCCTTCTGCTTTCCTGTTCTCCGCTGGAACCACACGTTCTGTGAGTTTTTCCCTAATTAAAGTTAAAAATATTCTTATAATTTCTGTCTGCCTTCATTTACACCAAATCAGGCTGGCCTCCTTGACCAAACAAATGAACAGAAGCAAGTGAGGTGAGCACAAGCATTCATCTTTCACCACTTCCTGGCTCTACATGAAATGGAACCAGCTGCCAAAAGCTACCCCCACCAGGACTTCCCCCACCATAATAAACTGTCTACGCCTTCAAATTGTGAGTAAAAACAAACCCTTCCTTCATAACTTGCTTTTGTCAAATATTTGATAACAACAGGAGCAAAATATCTAAGACAGAAAAAAAGGTATAATGAAGCTGTGTCCTTCATGAAGATATTTCTGGTCTCTCCGTCTTATGAATTTCTACTAGATCTTATCAAATGTTCGTCATGTGTTTCTTCTCCTTTCCATTTATCCTTTCTATTTGTCTTCTCTTTCTCACTACACTGGGAATTTAACCACAAAACTTTCTCACTAACTTATCACCTTTTTCCTGTCCCAAAGCCTTGGTATCTTCTCACACACTTAACCCTTAATATGGCACAAGTACTGGATGGGTACTGGGTACTGTCTCCCAACCATTTATCCAGTGAAAATAAACATGCACGATTCATGGGCCTATGTGAAAGCAGTAAGTACCCTGTGTTCCTTTAACAAATTTTATAACTCAATTAAAAGATAACTAGATTTCATCAAAAATAAATCATGGCATCTTAGATTAGGCTGATAGTGGTGGCTATGAAAAGGAATAAAGAAGGGAACCCGTGGACCTAGAAGCTCAGAAACAGTGCCTAGCTGAGCTACTGAGAATAGAAAAGATAGAAAACACAGAACCAGGCCTCAAACCGGGAACCTTCAGAGCTAGCAGCTTCATTTAGAAAGCCCTCATAGCAAATAAATTCAAAAGGACATGGGACGGCTCCAGTTTCGGAAATGCTGAAAATGAATTGCCCATAATATATCCCCTGGGATAGTCTGTCTGAAAGCTAGATTTATGTTTGCTATTCCAAAGGAGGATTGTGACCACAAGCTAGTCATTCATGTAACAGTCCACCAGACTGTAACAGAACTAATGTCATGTCAGAGACACCTTAAAGCCAGCATGTAAGCTTCAAACCCTGCTAAACAGAAATTAGAACCTACTTGACATTCCAGAAGAGTACATGAATTGCCTAAATTTACTAACCTTGATTTTGACATTTACATTTCTACTTCTAGATACCGGAAACGTGCTAACACAACAGGGTGTAGTTTTAGCACATAAAAGACAAGGAGCTGTAAGCCTAGGGATCCAGCTTCTAACCCATCTCTCATGATGCATATACTATGGGAGGCTGGAACCTAGATACTGGTTTTTATGTTGCCTGAACTGTGGAAGGCTCAGGCCCATAACCAAACACATGTGCATATTGTGTTGTAGGATGTTCATGGCTATAAGACATCACTCAAAGTTCATATACTGGGGGAGCTCATGCCTGTACCTCAGCACTCATGCTACATTGAACATTGGAAGACTCTTGGTGCATGTAATGTGAAAGGCCCCAGGCTATAAAGCATTACCCATGATGTATGCATGGTCCATGAGATACAACCACCTGTAACTCATCACTCATGTTGCATGAATTGTGGGAGGCTGGTATCTTTATACCACTATTCTTGGTTCATGTACTGTGGATGAGCTCATGTTTGGAACATAGCTCTCATGGTGCAAGCATTGTGAGATGTTCATGATTATAACTCAGCACCTATGTGCTTGTACTATGTGTGTGCATAGGGTGCTTATGTCTATACCCAAAATTTGTGGTACATGTATGCCTATACCCAGCACTCATAGTTAGGTTCATGCCTGTAACCCAGAAATTATGCTACACGTTATCTGAGAGGTTCAGGCCTATAAACCACCACTTGTGGTGCATGTACTGGAGTAAGTACCATAGTTACAATCCAGCACTCATGCTGTATGAACAGTGAGAGGCTCATGCTTGCAATCCAACACTCAGGGAGCATATACTGTCTGAAGCTCATGCCTAAGACCCAGCACTCACGGTGCATTTAATCTGAAGACATGCATGCATGCCTGTAATGCAGTATTCATACTGTGGAGACCTCATGTTAGCAACCAAGAAGTCTTGGGTTATGTACTTGGAGGAACTAAAACCTGTGACCCAGACTTATGGTGTAAGTACCAGTAATCATGATGCCTGTATTATAGGAGACTCACATCTATAACTCTGGGCTCATGATACATGTATTATTGGAGAATACAGCCTGTAACGAAACACTTATGGTGCATGTACTCTGGAGAAGTGCTGAAGCACACCACTTGTATTGTACTGCTGTGGGAGACTCACACTAGTAACCCAGAAGTAATGGTTTATGTACTATGTGGGACTCACACCAGTCACCAAGAACGCATTCTTATAACATAGCGCTCACTGTGGATGTACTGTACAAGACTCAAAACAGTAAACTGGAATAATTTGTGCATGGATGAGGAGAGGCTCATGCCTATAACCTAGGAACCATGTTCCGTAAACTGGGGGGGACTCAGGCCAATATCCCAGATTTCATGGTGTAGGTACTGTGTGAGTCTCAGTCTTATAATTTAGTACTCTCAAAGCATAGACTATGGGAGAGACACAAAACCAACCCTGTACTTACAGTACATGTACTGTGAGAGGCTCATGTTTATAACCCAGCACTCATTGTCAATGCACTATGAATAACTCAAAACAGTAAGCTAATATTCATGGTTCATTTACTGTGTAAAAGTCACTCCTCTAACCCAATGTGCATGTAGCATGTGTTGTTTGAGGCTCATGCCTATAACCCAGCACTCTTTGTGCACATACTCTTGATATGCATTCCTGTAATGCACCATTCATGATACATGTGCCTACCATGTGAGAATCGCGCCTATATCACAAGAGGTATTGTGAATACACTGTGCAAGATTCTAAACATTAAGTAAAAAGTCATGGACATTGAGACTATAATTCGTGATTCTAGAGAAACTAAATAAGAAGGTGAACCCAAAGAAAAACATATAAGCATCCCCCTGAATATTAACCTTCATCAGGCGATGAAAGAAGACAGAGACAGAGAACAACATTGGAGCACTGGACTGAAGTGTCACGATCCAAAGGAGGAGCAGAAGGAGTGAGCACGAGCAATGAACTCAGGACTGCGAGGGGTGCACCCACACACTGAGGCAATGGGGATGTTCTATCGGGAACTCACCAAGGCCAGCTGGCCGGGGTCTGAAAAAGCATGGGACAAAACCCGTCTCGCTGAACATAATGGACAATGAGGACTACTGAGAACTGAAGAAGAATGGCAATGGGTTCTTGATCCTATTTGCACGTAATGGCTTTGTGGGAGCCCAGGTAGTTTGGATGCTCACCTTAATAGACCTGGATGGAGGTGGGTGGTCCTTGGACCTCCCACAGGGCAGAGAAACCTGCTTGCTCTTTGGGCTGAGGAGGAAGGAAGACTTGATTGGGGGAGGGGGAGGGAATGGGAGGTGGTGGCGGGGAAGAGGCAGCAATCTTTAATAATTAAATAAATTAATTAATAAAAAAAAACAAAAAAAACAAAAAACTAAATGATTCTAAAAAAAAAAAAGTCATGGTGCATGTACTGTAAGAAACTCATGCCCATAATGAAGGGTTCATAGTGCAATTATAGGGGGAGGCTCACACATAAGACACACAACTCATGGTTCATGTCCTTTGGAGATGCAAACCTATAATCCAGAACCCATAGTTTATGTACTATGGGAAAATTGCACCGCATGTCCAGTATGCATGGTGCATGTACTGCAGTAATACTATGTTTAATGCAGCACTCATTGTCAATGTACTGTGTGCAATTCAAGACAGCAAGCCAGCACTCACAGTGCATTTACTGTGGAAGGCTCACACCTATAACCCAGTACTCACAGAGCATATACTCCAGAGATACACACCTATAATGCAGCACTCATGGTGTGAGGAATGTGGCAGAACGACATTTGCAATCCCAGAATTCATGCAGCTTACACTGTGGGATGCTCATGCCTATTATCCAGCACTCACTATGAATGTACATTCAAGAATCAAAACAGTAATCAGCACTCATGGTACAATTACCGTGGGAGGCTGACACCTATAAAACATCAGTCAGAGTGCACATACTGTGGAAATGCACGCCTTGAACTCTCATGGTTTATGTACAGTGGAAGACACATACCACTAACCCAGAATGCTTCTGTGAAAGTACTGTGTGGAGCTCAAAACAGTAAGCCAGGACTCATTCTACATTTATTGTGGGAGGCTCACATCTATACCTGAAAATTCACGGCACATGAATTGTGTGCAGCTCATGCCTATTAGCCAGTACCCATGGTATTGTTATGCCCAGATTCACAAAATTACCCCCCAAAAACAACAAGGAGACCGAGTCTCATATGTAAAAGCAAAGAACCTTTATTTTATGCAAGTTTGAAACTCGAGCTCTCTGTATATCCAATGTATTGGAGTAATCAGAGAGCCCAGAGCTCAGTTAGAGTTGGGTTTTTATAATAGTAAAGGTGGGGGTGAGGGATTTGTAAGGTTCAGGACCCCTGATTGGCTGACATTTGTCTAGGGGTGTCCTGGTGAGTGTTGGAAGGTGATCCTGTCTACAATGGTTGGAACATTAGGCACTTTCTTTGGGTGACCTGTTCTTGGGTGGTGCTTGGGTAATCTCAGTTTATGGTCCTTCCTGCAACCAGGTATTGCCTCCGAGTAAACTACTGAGACTCAGGCCTCCATTAATCTTATTGATAACTGGGTCCTACACTGGCAGGTGATAATGGTTGGAAGTAAAGAACTTCCTTTGGGTGGTCTATTTCTATTCAGCTTACCATGGTGGCTGAGTCCTACAGATATAACTTATTCTAGAGTCACACGACTGTAATATACCACTCAAGGTGTGTGTACTGTGGGAGACATGCTAGAAAACTTCACACAATGTGGGTGTACTGTGCGAATTTAAAAACAGTAAGTCCCCAAGGTGTATGCCACATAAACTCTGTGTGCCTGTAATCTGTTACTCAAGATGCATATATTGTGGAGACATACCCCAGCACCTATGGTTTATGTACTATGGGAGACTAATAACTCAGAGTTCTTGGTGCAAGTACCTTAGGAAGCTTATGTTTTTAAACCAACACCCATTGTAGATTTGTGTGCACAATTCCAAACAGTAATCCAACACTTACATGGCATTCACTGTTGAAAACTCACACCTATAACCAGGCACCTGTGGTGCAAATACTGTGGGAAGCTCACAAAAATAACACATCCCTCATGGAGCCCATATCCTGAAGATACACAATTGTATCCTAGTACTTGCGATTTATATCTTGTAGGAGACACACACTCCGACCCAGCACTCATGGTACATATACTTAGGAGATGAAAGTCTATAATATAGTACTCATGGTACATTCACTTCAAGTGGAAAGCTTATGCTTAGAACACAGCATTAATCATTAATGCATTCTGAAAGTGCATGCCTATAACAAAGCACTCATGTGCTTACACTCACTGTGAAAGACCAAGCCTATACCCTAGAATACATTGTGAGTGTACCGCACAGGTTCAAAGCAGTAAGCCAGCACTAATGTGAAGCATACTCTGGGCATGAAAGCTTTCAACCCAGCACCTTATTTTATTTAAGAATAAACTTCTATTGGGCTACCTGATACAGAAGATAGAGTGCAATGGATGGATAGTATCAATGACAAACAATACAAATGTATTTCATTTGAAATAAACAAAAATGCTTGCACAGATTTCATCTGCAAACAAACTCCTGCTTGACTGCATTACTAAGCAAAAAAGAAAAAAGAAAAAAAACTGAAGCCAACACACTTTTGTTTTGACTTGTATTTGCAGACAGGTGGGAGGTAGGAAGACATTACATGGTTTTTCAAAAACTGACCTTCCCCTAAGGCCTGGTCATATAAATGTAAAGAATATAAATGAATCTATGATTACCAGTTGTCATAGGTCACATCTCATTACCCGTGTGCTCTGAAATCACACACACATACCTCCAACATATCTGGAAAGATAGCTATGTCACAATACGTGAGTTCTAAGAAGGCAGGATGATGGAGAAAGACATTTGGAATGAGTTTTACATCTTGTTTACCATTTTCTGAACTCCAGGATAATCGAACAGACACTGCCGAGGCATTCTCCTTTTGACTCTGGTTCATTCCAGCTTTGTGAGTGACGTAGCTGCTTCATTCCTCTGCTTATAAAACAACCTTGCTAGACAGCATTAAAACATGGGTATCCGTTTTTTCCTCAACACCTATGTTTTTCAAGTTTTATTCTCTATTACATCCACAGTGTGTCACCAATTCCTGAATATTAAACAGAAATACAAGTGGGCAAAACTCTCCTAAAAATGCTGACATCTGTTGATGCATTCCTGCAGGTATTGCCACTGGAAGGAAAGCGGACCGAGGAGAGACAGAAGGAAAACTTGGTGCAGCCAGACTTGGTCAGACTAGATCAAGACTTCTAGAATCTGATACTGTGTTTTAATTTTTCCACACATTTAAACATAGTAGAACTTTGGGGAAAAGGTCTCCATGTGGTACTTCTCAAAACAAAGCTTCAGGGATAGCCACATTGAGATTCCCTTGCCAAACAGTGAGGTACCTGTAGCCTTTACAATGAGTTTGATTTGCCAACAAAGAAAATTTAGAGCTGGGACCTAGAGAGGAAGGCTATATAATAGGCATAAGTTCTAGTCATTGAGAGACAAAGCCCAGAATTAGGGCCTAAACAATGCTCAGAATATTGTGGGGTGGGCGGGGGTGGGGAGGAGGGATTCAGTTGGAAGCTGGCTCCTAATAGAAGAGCAAAGATCTTCAGGTTATTTGATCCTGTCATTCCAGCATTCCAGGTGATCAGGCATCATTTCTTTCAACTGAAGAATATAAGCCCATGTGACTGGCAATCATGGTTTCCCCCAATGCATTCTCTAAGTTGCACTTCCTGCAGACATCTATGGCTACAGTGGAAATATATGAAAGGAGACAAGAGAATGAAAATGAACATTTATGTGTAAGGGATGTGGTTCAAGTCTTTGGATTTAAAAACAAGTTCCCAGAGAAGTTGCTACCATGTAATATTCAGAAAACTTCCTTTGCCTCACAACCTGGACTCAAAAAGCCCCAATCCAAATGTATAAAAAACTATAATTGTGAGATGCTATAAATGATCAAAGCAAACAGACAGAGAAGGAGTGTGTCATCCACTTAGCTACAGTTTGTAACACAGCCTCTTTAGCAATTGGTGCATCAGTAAAAACCACTGAAGCACTGGAAATGCTTTAAAGTATGGGGTACAAAGTACTGACCAAATACTCTGTAAAAACCAGCAATAGGATGTCAGGGCTAGGAAATTTTTAAAACAGTAAAATGACTTTAGGATAGATCTCTTTGACATTAAATGTAGCAGAAATATATATATATATATATATATATATATATATATATATATATATATATGCAAGTAGATATAGTGATTATAGAAAATTACAAGGCAGAGAACACATACACAAAAGAATCAAGACAGCGCTGTCAATTCAACAGTATTCCATGAGGCTAGAAGATCTGTTAACTTTGTTAACTAACAAAATATCACTCTTGTTTGTTTATAAATCACTTATTGATCATAGGACCACACCATGGTGAATCCTTTGCTTTCCGTGTACTGGAGAATCCTACCATTGGCCTTTAAGCATTCTTCTTTCTTTGCCAATCTTGTGACTGAGTATCTTGTTCCATTCGATTTTGGTGGTAACTGGAAGTTACTGGTGCAAGGCCTTGAATGTGGTGTCTGACATTGACAGTTTTCACTGATTATTGTCTAATTCTCATTTTCTGTACTCCCTATGAGTTTAATAACCTCCTTGGCAGTTTGGGCTACATTAGAAACAATTACTGAATCCTGCACATCTTTATGCCTGACCAACTGAACACTGCCATCTTAATAATGAACCTGAATCTTGAGCACCCCAACCACCGGGGTCATAGTGGTGTGATGGTGAACTTCCATTCTGATCTCTCACAACCATTCCATAAGTCTTTGGGCTGAAGTTGGTGGCTTTCAATGCATGCAGTAATAGTCTGTTGCCCATCTATAGTTTTAGCACAAATGGTACAGAAGTCGTTGGAATAATGATCTTTCACACAGACTCTTATAGTCCTATACAGGACTCTCTCCAAGATTTCAAGCCTCCATGCACATCTGGCTGGGGGTCATGTGTTTCTTTCTGTAAATAATCAAACTTTAAGTAAATTTTGTGTCTTGGATCTAAAAATCTGCTGTTACTGAGGTCACCATACACTGTAATTAAGACCTGGTCGTTGTAACCATCTATCTTCACAGCTATGTGTACCTTCTCTTCATCTGACACTCGATCTTCGAAGCTGGCCATCTTGGCTGCTCTAACCCAGCCTGGTGATAACGGGCTGAAGAAGGAACAGACCAAGAAGGAAGCTCAAACCCAGCACTTGTAATCCATCATTTATGTACTGTTGGAGACTCACACAATTAACCCAGCATTCATGATGCGTGTACTGTGCACGGTTCATATTTGTAATCCAGCTTTTGTTATGAATGTACTTTGTGAGACTCAAAACAAAGAGCAAGCACCAGTGGTACATTTTATGTGGGAGACTCAAGCTTATAAAGCAGCACTCATGGAGCATGTATTGTGTGAGACTCATGCCTATAACAGAGCACTCATTGTGAATGTACTCGAGAGATACCATTGCAACAGAGGACTAAGATGCTTAGACTTATTGTACAAGGCCAATGCCTATAAGTCAGCACTCACTGTGAACTTACAGTGCTCAATTCCAAGCAGTAAGCATGTACCATGGGAGATGCATACATGGAACTTTGGAGATGCATGCGTGAAACCAAGCAATCATGTTTCATACATTGTGGAAGACTCACACCACTAACACACCATGCTAGTTAGTATCAACGTTCTGTGCATGATTCAAAACAATGATGCAACAACCTTGGTGCCTAAACTTTGGGAGTCTCATGTCTATAACCTAGCATTCATCAGGAATAATTCAGAATGAATGATTCAAAGCAGTGAGACAGCACTTATGGTACCTATACTGTGGGAGGGTCATGCCTATAGCCCAGCACTCATGGAGCTTGAAATGGACAAGGCTAATGCCTGTAATCTGGCACTCATGCTGTTTTTACTCCGGAGATGCGCTCCTGTAACCCAGCACTGATGGTATATGTACTATGAGAGACTCACACAATTAATCCAGCTTTCTTTCACAGTGCCTGTACTGTGGGAGGCTAATGTTTATAACCCGCATTCATTCAGAGTTTACTGTGCATGACACACAACAGTAATGGTGCTTTTAGTGTGTATGGCTCATGTCCAAAATACGTCATTAATGGTGCACATATTTTGGAGACTCAGGATTGTAACCCAACACTCATGGTTTATGTACTGTGGGGGACCCAGTCGACTAACAAGCACTCATGGTGCGTATCCTGTTCTCATGTTTATGAGCACTCATAGTGAATCTACCTTGCAGGACTCCAAACTGTAAGTCAGTACTCATGGCACATTCAGTGTATGATGTTCATGATTATAACCTAGCCCTCATCGAGGATGTACTGTGTGCAGCTAATGTGTTTAACATAATAATCTGGAGAAACACACCTAGAACTCAGCTCTTACTGTTTAAATGCTGATGGAGAATCACATCATAGACCCAGAACACTTGTCAATATACTGTGTGTAACTAAAAACCTATAAGACACATTCAAGTACCTTATGAGTAAGTCCATGCCTATTACCAATAACTAATCATGAATGTACAGTGCTAGATTCCAGACAGTAAGTCAGTCTCATGGTGAATGTACTATGGGAGGCTCACACATATAATATGTGACCCACGGTGCATATACAATGAAGACACATAACTTGAACTTGGAATTCATGGTTTAAACACCATGGGATACTCACATCATCACCAACGCTAATGGTAACCCTAACATAAATATTATAAGCCACCTAATCATAAAAATAACTCTAACCTTAGCCCTAAAATTAATGAGTTCCATAAACTAGACTCTAAATCTAACCCTGAGTGCAAAAGTCACCAAACTCTTATAATAACTTCAAATCCTAACACTAACCCTAATGCTGAATTCCAGTAGTTACCCACCCTTACCCCTTTCCATAATACTAATACTAACACTACTTCCTATACCACCAAATATAACTCTAAACCTATACATAAGTAACTCAAACCCTAACCTTGTATTCCAGATACTATCCAAATAAAAACCCAACCAAAAAACTAACCCAAAACCTAACCTTGAGTCACAGAAGTCACCTAATCCTAAACATCACCCTAATCCTAACACTACGCTAACCATTCTTAATGCATTAAATAATAATAACTTTAAAACTAACTCTGAGTTAAAGAAGTCACCTCACCCTAACCCTAAACCTAAACCTGTGTTCCAGTAGTCAACTAAACCTAACCATAATCCTAACTTTAAGACTTTCCCTACCCACTAAATCCAACCCAAGTAACCCAACACTGACATATATTCTATCCCTGTACTGTGTCAGAAGGACCCTTGCAATCTTAGTATAATGTACATATACTTTGGTGGGTACATTCCTATTAGCCAGCACTCATTGTAAAAGTGCTGTGATCAAAATAGTGAGCCAGCATATATGTGTGTGTGTGTGTGTGTGTGTGTGTGTGTGTGTGTGTTATATGTTGTGAAGCTCCTGTCTGTAATGCATTACTCATGGTACATGTGCTCTAGAGGCAAACATATATAACTCCCCACTTGCCATGTGTGTACTGGGCAGCATTCATGCCTATTCATTGTGAACGTACCATGCTAGACTCAAAACAAGCCAGCCCCTATGGTCTATGAACTCTGGTGGGCTCTTACCTAACATCTAACATTCATGGGGCATGTACTTGGGTAGACTCATTTCTGTAACCCTGCAATTCATTGTGCATATCCCATTGGAAGCTCTTGCCTATAGCCCACCACACATTGTGTGTGTAATATGTAGGTTTCAAAACAGTAAGCTAGTATTCACGTACTGTGGGAGGCTCGTGCATAAAACTCAGGATCTATGGTGCATGTTTATGTCAGTCTCATGGACCAGCACTCATGGGTATTCATTGTACATATATCTGTAAATGAACACCCACAACACAGCACTTATGGTGCATGTGCTGTGCAAGAATCATGCCTATAACCCAGCACTTACTGTGAATTACTGTGTGATACCCAAAACACTAAGCAAGAACTCATGGTGCATTTACTGTGGGAGGTTAATGTAACACTCAGAGTACATGAACTTGGGGAGGCTCATGCCTATTGCCTAGCACTTGTCATAAACATACTATGTGAGAGTCAATAGTAAACAAACACTCACCTTGAATATAATATGAATTCCACACTTACTGCTGATTATAATCTGGAAATGGACTCCTATAAATCAGCTCTCACCATTCATATACTGTATGAGACTCAAAATAGTGAACCAGCACTCATGAGACATATATGAGCCTACAACACTGCATTAATTGTGACTGTAATGTGAGAGTCAGAACAGTAACCCAGAAATCTTTTTGCATATACTATGGGTGACCAACACCTATTACCCAGCACCCATTGTGTATTGTACTCTGAAGATGCACGCCTGTAATGCAGCACTCATAGTGCATACACTATGTGAGGATCATGCCTATAACCAACTATCCATTGTGCATTACAACACTCAAAACCATAAGCCATCACTTATTATACGCACTATAGGAGTGTGACAAATGTATTCCTAGCACTTATGGCGCATTTGCTATGTGAAACTTTAGTTTTTAACCAAGACCTCCCTGTTCTTGCACTCTGGAGACAGACTAATGTTATGAAACACTCATGCTGCATTTACTGTGCCAGGCTGATGCCTAAACCCCGTCACTAATTGTGAATGTATTATGCTGTGCATAAAACAGTAAGCAGCACCAATATTAGATTTACTGTAAGATGCCCATGATTTTAACTCGGGATTCACAGTCCATGTACTGTTGGAGCTCACGTTTATAATCCAGTTCCCATTGTTAATGCATTTTTCAAGACTCAAAACAGTGAGCCATCCACTCATGGGATATATAGTTATATAATACACACACACACACACACACACACACACACACACATATATATATATATATATATATATATATATATATATATATATACTGTGGTAGGGTCATGTCTGTAACTTAGCACTCATTGTTAATGTACTGTGTAAGATTTCAAGCAGCAAGTCAGCACTCACATGGGAGGATCATGCCTATAACCCAGGACTCATGGTGCATAGTTTATGGTGGGCTCATGACTGTAAGTCAGCACTCATGATGCATGTACTGTGAAAGGGTGGTCCTTGTAATCCTAGCACTCATGGTACAAGTAGGCATGGGCCTATTAGCAAGCACTCATTTTGAATTTACTTTGTGAGACCTGAAATAATAAACCACTATTCATTTTGCCTGTACTGTGTGAGACTCGACCTGTTGCCCAGCACTAGTTGTAAATGGAATGTGTAAGATGCAACACAGTGAGCCAGCACTCAAGATGCAAGCAGTTTATAAAGCTCATGCCTATAATCCAGTAAGTATGGTGTGTGGACTCTGGACATGAACACCTGTAACACAGAATTCCTGGAGTACATACTGAAGGAGGCTCATGCCTATTATCCAACACTCATTGTTAACGCACTGTGTAAGGTTCGCAACAGTAACCTAGCACTCATGATGCATATATTATGTAAAAATCATGCCTATGATCCAGATCTCATTGTGAATGTACTATGTAAAATTCAAAACAATAGGACAGGACTCATGGTGAATTTATTGTAGGAGGCTCAAGATGATAACCGGGCATACATGGAGCATGTACTGTGTGTACCTTAGACATGTAACCAAAACCTCAAAGTCCTGCAAACTCGAGAGATACCTGCCTGTAATTCAGCACTCTTGGTGTGTGTACTGTGGAAAGCTCATGCCTAGAAACCAGGATTCATGGTGTAATTACTATAATGGACTCATGGATGAAAGTCAGCGCTCATTGTGCATGGGCTCCGAGAGGATGTTGTCAGTAATCCTACAATAACTCATGGTACTTGTACTCTGAGATGCTCATGCCCGTTACCCAGCACACATTTTAAATACACAGGAAGCCTGAATTTGTGATGTATGTGATGTGTGAGGCTCAGGCCTATAACCCAGCTCTCATGTTTTCTGTCCTGCACTGCACATTCCCAGTGAGTGCTAAATAGTAGGCACAAGGCTACCAGAGTACATGTACCATGAGTGTTAAGACTTTAAGTGTCATCCTCCCATTGTTCATGCACCGAGAGTCCTGTGTTACAGATGTGAGTCTCCAGAGTACAGGTGCACTGAGTGCTGGGTTGCAGGCTTGAGTGTCACACAGTAAATGCACCCTTAGTGGCAGGTATATATTTGTCATTCTCCCACACCGTACGTGTTCCATGAGTGCTCTGTTAGAGCATTGAACCCACCACTGTCCATGCACAAGTATTTATTTGGGTTACCAGCCTGAACCCATCAGAGTAACTACACCATAAGTGCTGGGATACTGGCTGGAGTATCACACAATCCATTCAAATTAGTGCTGGGTTATAGTCATTAGCCTCTGAGAACAAATCCCCTATGAGAGCTGGCTTACTATTTGTATTTTTCCATATTACATTAACATTAGCCTCACATGTTAGATTAACAATGAGTGCTACAATACAGACTGAACCATCCTGCAGTACATGCACCATGTTTACGGGTAGACAGGTGTCAACCTCCACAGTGCATGCACCATGAGCGCTTGCTTAAACCACTAGCCCACTAAAGAACATTCACGCTGAATTCTGGGCTTTAGGCAGTAACCTCCCACAGTACAAGCATCTCACACATTACCATGAGTGTTGGCTTGACATTTTGAACACCTTACAGTACATTCACAATGAGGGCTGCTTTGGAGGCATGAGCCTCCTGCAGAATAAGTAATGTGAGTGTCAGGTTAGTGTTTAAAGGGCTGCACAGTAAATTTAAATGTGTGATGGGTTATAGGCAAGAGCCTCCCACAGTACCCGCACCATGATTTTCTGGATTGCTGTTTCAAATCTTTTATACTATATTTATAATGAGTGCTGGATTGCAAACATGAACCATACACAGTACACATACCATGGTTTGCTGGCTTATAGCAATGAGCCTCCAAAAATACAAATCTTATGAATGTTGAGCATTAGGCAAGAGCCCACCCCAGTATATACACAATAAATGCTGGGTTACTGGCTTGTGTCTCATACAGTACATTCGTAATGAGTACTGCCTCATAGGCATCAGCCTCCAAACTTCATGCACCATGACTGCGTTTTCAGGTGTGCTTCTCCAGAGAATATCATAATGAGGTTTCAATAACAGGCTTGAACCTGACACAGTACATTCTCCATGAGTGGTGGTTAAGGGTGTGAACCTTCCAGAGGAAATGCACCATAAACCTCGCATACTGTTTTGAGTTGTCTCTCAAAGCACATTCAAAATGAGCAGATGTAATGGACATGAGGCTCCCACAGTGCATGCATCATTAGTTCTGGGTTTTAAGCAGTACTGTTTGAGGTCCATGTCTATAACCCAGTACTCATGGTATATGGTCTCTTTAGACAGGTGCCTATAAGTACAGCATTCACGTTGTGTATACAGGGAGAAGATAATGCCTACAACTCAACACTCATTGTGAGACACATGAGTTCCCGTTACAGGCTAAGGCTTATTCAGTGCATGTACATGAGTCTTACAATGTATGTTCACAATGAGTGTTCAGTTATAGGCATGAGCCTCCTGAGTACATGCACAATAAGTACTGTGTTTCAGGGGTGTGTCTTCCGAGTATATGCACAATGTCTTCTCATTTATGGGCCTGAGCCCCTCACAGTATATGCTCCCTGAATAATGTGTTTTCAGTGTGAGTTTCTCATGATAAATGCATCATGAGTACTGGCTTACCATTTTGAGTATTTACAATACATTCACAATGAGTGCTTGTTAAGAGACGTGAATTTCCCAGAGAAGATGTGCCACAAGAGCTGGTTTATTGTTTTCAGTTGAGAACACTACCTTTATAGTGATTACTGTAGTATGAACATGAGACTCCCACAATATGTGCTTTATTGGAACGGCATTATAATCAGGCATCTTCAGAGAACATCTCAATCAGTGTTGGGTTACAGGCTTGAGCCTCAGAGTAAATTGACCACGAGTGATAGGAATACATTGTCATCTTCCCAGAGGGCACCATGAGTAATGGCTTACTGCTAAGATCACAGTACAATACATGCACCATGAATACTAGGTTATAGGCTTGAGCCTCCCACCGCACATGCGCAATGAGTGCAGGTTTACAGCCGTGAGCCTACCACAATGTACTTACAATTGAAGTTGGATTATAGGCATGAGCCTCCCACAATAGATGTACCACAAGTGCTGGCTCACTGTTTTGAGTAACCACACAATGAATTCACAATGGCTGCTGAGTTGTAGGCATTCTCCTCTCACAGGACATGCACCGTGAATGCTGCACTTACAGGCACGTGTCTAAAGGCACCATGTACCACAAGTACCATGTTACAGACATGGATGGACCTCAAACAATACTGGCTTATTGTTTCAAGCTCTCATAGGAAGTTCACAATACGTGCTTGTTAATAGGCATAAGCCTACCGGAGTACTTATTGAGATGCTCATTTCCATAACACAGCATTCATTAGGAATGTACTATGAAATACCCTTTAAGCCAGTAATAATGGTGAAAATATACTGTCAGAGACTCATACCTATAGTGCAGCACTAACTGTGAATGTACTATGTGTGTCTCAAGACAGTAATCCATGCATGGTGACTGTACTATGGAAGGCTCATACCTATAACCCAGAAATTTATTGCGAATGTACAGTGATAGATTACAAATTGTAAGCCAGAACTCAACAGTGCATATACTGTGTGAAATTCCTGCCTACAACCTAGAACTCCTTATGCATATAACTGAGAGATGAAGGTTTCTAATGCAGTACCCATGATGCATGCATTTATAGTAGGAGGCTTATTCCTATAGCCCAGCACTCATTGTTAATGTGCTTGGGAGACACAGGCCTGTAATAAAGCACACCCATGTTCTTGCATTTACTGTACAATGCTCCTTCCTATAACTCAGCACCCACTGTGAATATAATGTGCTAGATTCAAAACTGCAAGGCAGCAATCATGGTGCACATACTATTGATGTGTATGCTGATAACTCAACATTCATGATTTATGTGCTGCCAGAGATCCACATCCAATAGAACTCACAAAATATACAGTGTGGGAGGATCAGCCATACAACCCTGATGCATGTATTGTGGGATACTCATGTTTATAGCCCAGCACTCATTGTGAATGTATGCTACATGACTCAAAACATTAAGCCAGCATTTGTGTTCTGTGAGAGGCTCAGGACTATAACACATCACTCTCAGTCTGGAAATATAAGCTTGTAACCCAATATATCTTTTATGTACTGTGGGAGACCCACACTACTAACACGGCTTGTACTAGTACTGTGCAAGTCTCATGTTCATAAGCCAGCATTTATCATGAATGTACAGTGCTAGATTACAAACAGTAAGCCAACACTCAAGGTGTTCCTGTTCATAACACAGCACTCATTGCAAATGTACAGTGTACGACTCATACCAGTAAGCCAGCACCCATAGTGTGCTTAACTGGGAGAGGCTCATGCCTATATCCAGCCCTCATGGAGCATAAGTTTTGTGAGTCCCACACGTATAATCTGGCATTTATGGTGCATGCAAGGAGCAGTATTTATACTGCTCTCTTGACTGTAAGTGATCATTCATGGTGCACTATACTATGGGAGGCTGTTGTTTATAACCCAGATCTCAATTTGAATATTCTGTGCAAGACTCAAAACAGTAAGCCAACATGCACTGTGCATTTTGTGTGGGTGGTTCATGCCTGTACCCACCACTCATTGTGCACATAAACAGAAGATGCACACCTATAACAGTACTCATTGTGCATAGACTATGGGAGGCTCATGCCTATAATCCTGTACTCAAAAAAGTAGCCCAGCACCAAGGTGCAGGCACTCTGGCACTGTAGGCTCTTACCTATAACCCAACATTCCCGATGCATATGCTGTGCTGGTTTTATGGTTGTAATGTATGAGTTATGGTGCATATACTGTTGGAGACTCATGCCTATAACCCAATGGTCATGGAGCATGTATTATTGTGGGAGGCTAATTGTTATAATGCAATTTCCTGGGACATGTTCTGTGGAAGACAAACACCACTAATACATACTCAGGCTGCATTTACTGTGAAAAGCACTTGCCTATAATACAGCACTTCTGGTGTATATACTCTGAGAGACTTATGCTTATCAAGCAGCATTCAGGGAACAAGTACTATAAAGGGTTCATGCCTGTGACCCAGTTCTCATATTGCATATACTCTTGGTCTTTGCTGTAAGTAACCAAGCACTCGTGGTGTTTGTACTCAAGAGGCTGACACCCATATTCACTGTAAATACTATGTAGTAGGCTGTTGTGTCTGGCCCAAATGGATCTGTATGTTCCAGAGAAGGAAAGTGTGGATTGAGGAAAGAAATAGCTAAGAGACAATGAAAACAGTTGGGAGGGCATCCAGTGGATACTGTGATCTGCCTCAAGTTTACTATTCCAAGTTCTTATTTACCCCAATCCAAAAGTGGCGGAAAACAAAGGACTTCCTTGCCATGATGCAAAGAACAAACAGTAATTTATTCCATCCATCTCCAAACATTAGTTAATCACACCCTTGATCAAAATATCATTTTGTCTAGGCAAAACATCCTGTAACCATGCCTTAGGAGCAGCATCCTGTCATATAACCTTGAAGGAGCAAGAACAGAGCTGAACTCTCTGACCTTTAGTCAAGGTGGAATGGATTCATTCTATGAGCCCCGACAGTGTTTCCATGTGTGTAACTCAACACTCCTGGTGCATGTACTGTGGGGGACTCATTCCTATAATCATGCACTCGTGGTGAATGTACTGGGAAAGTATCATGGCTGTAAACCAGAGTGAATGTTACATATGCTGTGGTGAGCTTATGTCTATAGTTGAAAATTCATGGTGCCTTTACTGTGGTGGGTTCACATTGTAATCTACCATTCATGGTGTATTGACTGTGGGAGGCTTTGCCTGTATCCTAGAACTCATGGTACATGTACTGTTGTTGGATGCTCAAGCCTGTATTGCAGCACCCATGGTACATGAAAAGTGATAGAGGCGGGCCTATAAAGTCTGACCCATAGTACATGTACTATGGTAGACTGATAGTTGTAACCTGACACTCATAATACATGCACTGTGAGAGACACCAGCTTGTAATCCATCTCTCATGATTCATGTACTGTGAAAGGCTCACTCGGCATACAAGATGCATATATTTTGGTGGCCTTGTGGTTGTACCTACACACTCATGATGCATGTATTCATGGGGGCTTATGTGTATAATCCAATATTCATGATGCATGTACTATTGTGGGCCCATGCTTATAATCCAGTACTAATGCTGAATACTCTGGGAAGCTCAGGTCTTTAACCCAGCAGTCATGGTACATGGAGTGTAAATGACTCACGCTTGTATCCTAGCACTCATGGTGAATTTACAGCAAGAGGCTCAAGTCTATAACCCAGCATTAGCGGGGAATGTATTGTGGGAGACTCATGATGCTAACCCAACATTTATAATGCATGTAATGTGAGGGCTTATGCCTATTACCTAGCATAACACTGGGCTAGGTAATAGCCTAGTATTACACTGGGCTCACAACTATAAACCAGCACTCGTGCAATATGTACTCTGTGATGCTCAGGTCTTTTAGCCAAATCTCATGGTGCATGCCTTTTGCATGCACAAGTTCTGACTCCCCACATAAGCTTGACTTTGACAAGGAAAGGAAATCAGCGTATCAGGATGATGCCTATACTTCTGAGTTGTGATACGATGAACACTGACCAATACGTGGTAAAAAAAAAAAAAAAGCGGGTGTCCATCAGCAGATAAGTCTAAAATGAAACATTGCTTTATTGATTAAGAGTGAAATACTGTCATGTGAAACAAAAAGAATGCAAGTAGAAGATATTATTTTAAAATAGACACAGAAACAAAAATACCACATATTCACATTGACACGTGGAAACTGAAAATATGTATAAATGTTAGTCTCAAAGACAATGACATTAAAGTCAGGTGTGATAAAGGATGTCTATAATCAGGAGGCTGAAACAGGAGGTCACAGGTTCAAGAGAAGCCTGGGATACATAGCAAGGTTTTGTTAGAGGAAGAAGAGATAGAAAATAGGAAAAGAAGAATGAAGAGAAGAAAGGCGATGAAGAAGAGGAAGACACTTATTAAAGTGGAAGGGTAATGGGAGAGAGGGAAATTGGATAAAGAGTCACAAAATAGTTAACTAGAACAATATGCTTTCACTAAACTACTCTCTGCCTCTGTGCCTCCATATGTTGAAGAGTTTGTTGCTGGTATCTTTTAAAACTGTTCTCTCTGCTAATAGCATGCATTCAGATTCTGAGATAAACTTTAGACTTATAAATTAATGGCACACCACGTTTTGTTTATTCATTATATCATTTATTTAAAGACAGCCTTTGCTTTAATGAAAGTGAAGAAACTGGTCACTCCTAAGCATCCATCCTCTATGAGAGTACAGCAAACTGAAGAAGATTCTGCTTGGATGTGAGATCTAACTGACCAATGAGAATTAGAACACACTAATTTGTCCTTGACATACATCACTACTAAGGTCTGAGTGCTTGTGGCTCTGTGAAATTTGCCTAAACAGATCATAACTTTAGAGGTAGTATATAGGAGGTAAAACCTTTATGAGGATAACAGGTGGAGCTGCATGAATGGGAAGAATAGACTTAAAAAGAGGCCTCCTGGGAAAACAAGAGACTCACTAAACATCTTTCAGTATTGTCATACCCAGTAATAACTTTTGCCATCTGTAAAAAACTCAATAGGGTCATAACAATAGCAGGAGAGCAGTGAAGAAAAAGAACAGTCGCCCCACTACGCACAAACTCCATTGGAAGTCCTGGCAGAGGATAAGGAACATCTACAGTGGATGGTGGAGGAAAGAAATGATAAGCATCTGGTAAACCCAGTTATCTACCCCCCCCCCAGGATTCCATGATGTATAATAATAATGATAATAATAATGAGAAGAATAGGAGGAGGTGGTAGAGGATGAGGTGAATAAGGAGAAGAAGAAGAAGAGTTTCTCTGCTTAAGTCTGTGACTCAGATAAAGCTGAAGGGTAAAAAGATTTTGGGGAAAGTTTTCCAACTGTTTTGGTGTCTCTTTTGTTGAAACCAACCCATTACACATCCATCTCTGGATTGCCTGCTTTCTGCCACTTTTTGACTCAGATTCACATGATGCAGTGTTCAGCAGCATTGGCTCTTATGAGGACCAAGAAAGTATTGGGTGATACTAGTCAGTGGGTCTGAAGCAGACTGGTACCCATGTGTATGAGAACATATGAGAATATCTCAGAGATAAATTCTATCTCCTATTGTCTTAGTTGGCTCATGCTGCAACATTAAGCCACTAGAGACTGGTTGTTAATAAACAAAAACATTTTATTTCTCCAAGTTTGGGAGGTTGAGATCAAGATGCCAGTGTGTTTGGTATCTGGCAAGGGCTCTGTTTTCAAGATGACATTTCAAGATGAATGCTATGTCAGTGTCGCTGACCTCCACAGGAGCCAGCAGACAAGGAAGGCCCACCTGCCCACCTGTCCTCCACTGGGGCCAGTGCAAGCAGACCTGACCTTCAGGATCACCTAGTGACCTCCAATGTGATCGGAACTGTGACACCGACTCCACCATGATGAGCAACCATCTGAGCCTTGGATCCACTGGCACCTGGAAGAGAAATCACTGAAGACACAGACCCAGTGGCACCAATTGGAGGAAAAGATTGGTAGACAACAAGGTAAGAACACACTCAATAACACAAAGAGCAACACAGCACCACCAAAAACTAGTGGCCAACAGCAAGTCTGGAATACCCTAACAGAGATGAAGCAGAAGAAAATGACCTAAAAAACAACTTTAAGAGAATGTTTTAGGCCCTTAAAGAGGAAATGAAAAATTCCATCAAAGAAGTAGAGGAAAGGACAAATAGAAAATTAGAAGAAATCAACAAATTCTCTTAAAGAAAACCAAGAAAAACAATCAACTAGGTGAAAGAAGCAATTCAAGATTTGAAAACCAAAATAGATACAGTAAAGACAACATAAACTAAGGGGGTTCTGGGAATAGAAAATAAGAGTAAATGATTAAGAACCACAAATACAAGCATAAACAGCAGAATACAGATATGGAAGAGAGAATCTCGGGTGATGAAGATACTAGAGAGGAAATAGATCCATCTGTCAAAAAAAAAAAGTTAAGTGTAAAAAAAAGCCTAACACAAAATACCCATGAAATATGGGACGCCATGAAAAGACCAAACCTAGAAATAGCAGGGAGTAAAAGCTATGTCTTCCAGAAGGGACAAATCCTGAGTCTTCATGTAATGGATAACAGAAGGATAAGAAGGGATGAAAGATCTCCCTGAAGACTTTATGCAGGTGTTCATCCATTCATGAAAGCAAAAACCCTTGTGATCCCTCTAAAGAATCCACTTAACATTGACAATTTGGTTTCAACATGGGAATCAGGTTTGAAATGGACACTTAAACCATCTGTAACCTAACACTAGAGTCTGTGATGGTCAGTGTTGTCAACTGGAGTCTATAAAAATGCATTGAAGGTATCTTGACTGCATAAAGATGTTGTAATATGAGTGGCGGGGCTGCGTCCCCGGCACCCAGCCGCCCGCATGGCTAGCTTATGCCCCGAAATAATTACACGGAAACTGTATTCTTTTAATCACTGCCTGGCCCATTAGTTCCAGCCTCTTATTGACTAGCTCTTACATATTGATCTAACCCATTTCTAATATTCTGTGTAGTACCATGAGCTGGCTTACCAGGAAAGATCTTAACCTGCGTCTGTCTGGAGTGGGCGAATCATGGCGACTCCTCACTCGGCTTCTTTCTCCCAGCATTCTGTCTGTTTACTCCACCCACCTAAGGGTTGGCCTATAAATGGGTCAAGGCAGTTTCTTTATTAAATGAAAGTAATTCCTCCATCATAAAGATGGGGAGACTTGCCCACTATGGGGGGCACCAATATCTGACTGAAATCATGGGCTGGAGAGAAGGTGAAAATGTGATGAACCCAAGCATCATTCCTTTCTGCTTCCTGATTGGGAATATGATACGACTAAGTGCTTCCAGCTTTTGCCAACTTGGCTTTCCTCCTATAATAGACTACACTCTTGAGTTAGAATAAACCTTTTCACCCTTCATTTTCATTTTAGACAACAACGGGGGAAAAAAACTAAGACAGCAGCCTTTCTCACATCTGTAGATGCTCTGAACGGCACTCTTGCCACGCAGCAGGTACAGGTGGCTGACCAAAGAAGTATCACACTCCCTGCTTATGCTGAAATGTTAGTGTACAAACTACCATGTGCCATTCACTGTCTCCTTCTGCCTCTCTTCCTCTGTTACTGCCTAGGACTTTTACCTCTCAAACGAGGTTTTGTACTTTGTGTGTGTCTCAAACTACTTTCTAGAGATCCAAGCTCAATGACTACCCTGACCAGCCTCCAAATGAGAGCATACTTTACAATGGTACTGTGTGTTCATTCCATATATAATTAATTACCCAGCATGCACCATCACAACCAATACAAATGTGTAAATAATACTTAAGTATGTGAGTTTTGCTTGAAGATTTTATTAGCTTATATTACTTATATAAAATAACTAGTCTCCACCCACAGATGAAGGGCCATTAACAATTGGCAGCTTCTGAAGGAGAGAGATTCTGTTTTCTTTAAGGTTATGATAATGAATATGGGCATACAGACATATGGATATATGGGCAGAGCAAATCAGACTTGGTAGGCTATTTAAAAATGAAGAGTATACAAAGTTAGGAGCAGTGGGTGAATTTCAGGAGAATTATGGAAAGCAGTGGGGATGAGTATGATAAAGTATATTATATGAGTATATGAAATGTCAAAAAAATAAGCGCATTATATTTAAAAATAATAATTGGTTTCATTATGACATTATTACCACAGGAATTCAGTGTGTTTTGACTGCATTCTTCTCTGACCCTTTGCTTTCTCTCCTTATTCCTTCTGAAACCTTTCCTTTTTTTCAAGCAATCTCCCCTTTCATTTCATGACTTTTAAAAATATCTCGATTCTGAACATGGAAGAACACTTGTGATATTTATGTCCTGGGTGTAGTGTACCGTGTTTAATACAATCAATAGTTCCATTCATTTTCTTGGAACTTATTTCATTCTTATTTGTGTACAAATAGAACTCAAACATAACATGCTATTTTCTTGTTTCATTCACCTGGTATCAGCTGATTCATTCTCCTGAAGCTATGGTATAGTCTGTGCTTCCAAACCACATTTCCTACAACTCAAGATAACAAAGGATTCCTGAGATAAATTTCAAAGCAAGTGACTTTGAATAAGCTTAGACACCAACTATAGAAGAAAGGAAGGGAGGGAGAAGGAAGAGGAACAGCCCTGGATATGATATTGTCTTATTGGTTATAGTATTTTTAATATGCATTTATCTGATAGAGATTCATTGAGCTATATTGGTATATAAAATGTCTAGACTTTGATTAAAAGACACGCAAAAAAAATCACAAGATTTTGATACTAAAGTTAGGTCATGCATAAGGTCTCCATTTTGTATGTCTTAACATTTTTATTATAAAACATTTTTCAGATGAACTACACACTGAGTGAGAAAGCTGTGTGCAGCTGAGGCACAAGCTGTGAGCTCTAACCGTAGCAGCTGCAACAGCATCCACAAATGTACAATTTATGAGCCTTTACTTCCCATCACCACTGGGTCATTGCCATGTACACTGGAGACAAACATTTCCAGTATGAGTGTGAAATGAACCCAGAGGCTCCTGTGTTTAGAGACTTAGTCCTGAGCTAACAGCAACAATTTGGAATGCCATGAACAGTTTAAAAGAGGAGGCAGGCTTCACTGGGTTCTTGAGGTTAGGTATTGAAGCATATAGCCCCTCCCTACTCCTGGCCCACCTTCTCTACTTCCTCATCTAGAACTTCTCTGAAAGCTTTTAAACAGGGGTGCCAAAAAAATGTAGTTTACATTGTTGAAATTTACTCTAGAGTAAAGTCGTGGGGACTTTGAAAACTGGGGTAAAGCAGTAGCTAGAGCCAAGACAACATCAGCAGGCACAGACCCGTACAGTGGAGGTAGAATACAGATAGACTGTCTAGCCTGATCTGAGCTCATGGTTTTCCCTGAGTACTTTTATTCTAAGCAATATTCATAGGAATCTGGTGGGCAGTGGGGATAACTACAAATAGACAAAAGAAAAGTGCCTATTGCCCCAGCTACTCTCTCACAAAGGTGGTAGGTATTCTTTGATCCCCTCCCCCCCACTCATCAAATGAGCATAGCAAAGTTTACCCAAAGCACAAAGCATCCATGTTTAATTACAACCGTGTTTGCTGAGTACTAGCATGAATCTACTCTGTTTACAGATGGGCATTAGAGATTTGGGCAGAGTTGCCTCTTTTAAGAGGAACGGCCTAGGTAGTTCTCCAGCTGTTACAGGAGCATCACCTGTGTGTGGTAGTCTAGCCAAGCAGGATTCCTGCCGTGAACAGCCAGTCACCAGCTTATTTGAGTCACTTCTTCCTCCTTTATATGTAATTTGAGTAATTTGAATCAATTGGCCTCTGCCTACATCTAACCTCCAACCTCCAGGAACTAAGTCTGTCCCCCGTTGTTTCTACGCATGGACTTCTCCCTAGTCAGCACCTTTTCCAAAATATCTCAATCTAAAATTGCCCTTTCCCTCTCTTCTACATCCCTCAAGTGGAGACTATTTTATCTTTCAAGCTAGTTTAGAAGAAAAGTACTTGAAATACCTGATTAAACCAGGTCAAACCGAAGAACAGATAGTGAGAAACTTAACTTTCGTGGAAGTTTTTAGAAGAATCTGCTATTTAAAACAGGCTTTTGATTGGCAGAATGTGCAAGGGAGTTATTTTGAAGAGGCGGGAGTTGATGCTCTCCTCATCTATTCACCAAGTCCATATTCACTGCTTGTAATTTTGCTTCCAAACCAAAAACAGTCAATGCTACAGCCCCAGGTCACCAGCTCAGAAACAAAGAGCCCCCTTTGGATCTCACATGCCTCATGCTTCTTACAACCCGAGTTTGACTTCTCTACATTTGAAATCTTTCTGTATTTTGTTTTCAGTGCAGATAGATAAAAGTTTCATTGATTTTTTTAATTGTATTGTTATCTTTATCAAAGAAGAAAATGCCTAGTGTGGAAGTGAACATTTGATAAAAGCTGTGGTGGCCTAGTTAGCACATTGCATGTTTTCTTACGAGTGTGAAACAACATTTTCGTTACATCCTCACCACACAGCATTCTAAAACCAGCTCAGTGTGTGCAGATAAGCACAAACCTGCTCTGGGAAACTGTACCAAGCTCAAAAAGAAAAAAAAAAAAAAAACCAACCAACAAACAAAAAACCAGAGGGACCATCAGGAAATACATTGCTTCTTACTAATGCTACCACAGTTAGTTGTGCCTCCAGCTTCAGTTTAGACTGCTGTGTCTTTATTGCCACACCAGAAGAAATCATGGCTTATATTCAGGGTCTCTGCAGAAGACCATGTCTGTTAATACTGCACACACTCAGTACTGCACACAGACAGTGGGACTCCCTGAAGCTCAGTGTCTATGTCTGGAAAGTGCACAGCATACTTCATTTTCTTCCATGGAGCTCAGAGCTCTGAGCTGTAAATAAACCGAAGAATCTGTCCCTCGTGCATGCGATGACAGAACTTACCTTTCAAACAAGGTGTGCCAAGTCCCAAAGCTCTGCTCCATCCCTGCTACAAAAACTAAAAGTAGAGCCTAGAATTTATGACAGGTCCTTGCAAAGCCAGACCATGATTACAAAGGACGGAGTGCTGCAGTTGCATTTTCTGTACAACTCCTTAAAGAGTTTCGGCTGTCCCAGCCACTAGCTGAGTCAGGCAACACAAAAGTAGCAATAGCGGCTCAGTGTCTCTGTCCCACTCTCCAGATTCATGACTTGAGTGACACAAACAGAAAAGCACACTGCCATGTAGCAGCTGCTGGGACAGACGGGGAGGCTGCAGGCTAGGAGATAGGGACTAGGGACACAGAATCAAGAGAATCTTGCTGTTCATTTTCTTATACAGATGGATAAATGTCATCATATAAAAAATGGTCACATGCATATGGATATATCTACTGATAAATATACAAATAATTCTATCTTTCTTGGTGTGTGTGTGTGTGTGTGTGTAGACATACATGTGTGGTGTAGAGGGTGGTCCACTCATGCATGTATGGAGGCCGGAGATCAACATTAGTTGTCTTATTCTGTCACTCTCCACCTTAATTTTTGAGACAAGATCTCTCTCTTAACAAGATCTCTCACTAGTTGGCTAGTCTGGTTAGTCAGTGAGATCCTGGAATTCTCCTGTCTTTTTCTCCCTCCAAGAGCGGGAATTACCAGCACGCATCTGCAGCAAGCGCTCTTAACCACTGAGCCATCTCTCCTACCTCTGATTTAGTTTTGTGGAAACCAGGCCTCACAATGAGCCTCAGCTTCTCTCTTTCCTCAGCCTCACAAGGGCTGGGATGTCAGTCATGTAGCATCGTGGTTGGCCAGAGACAAGTTTGAAAGATTAAAGAGCAATCGGCCTGCATGGCCTATCGCCATCTTGATCTCCTTTATAAACAGACCTGGGTGGACGGAAGGTAGATAATTCTTACCAAGAACTTCCTGCCCTAGATGGCAGGACATGCTCTCAAGGCATCATCGTCACTTCGCATGTTCTTTTCCTGTTCTTTGGGTGAGATGAAGCGAGGGTGTAGGGAAGCTAAGATTTAAACCTTGCCGGAATGACTACCCTCGTCCACCCTTTCAGCAGAAAAAAATTGGAAAGCAAAAGCACATGAAAGAACGGCTTGCATGTTCACTATCATTTGAAGAGCGGTGTGCAGCTGGTCCAAGTCAAAACAGTGGAAAGATTGTGACTTCACTGAGGCACGCTTGCCCTCTGCTGGCCAAGGCTGCTTACTGCATTATTTTGTCTGTGCTACTCTTCTTGGATGGGGACTGGGAGGGAAGCAGTCAGTCCTCTGGATGGATGAAGTCTCTGCGTTCATGCCTCTGAAATTTTCTCAAAACCGAACGATGCTGAGCCAGAGGCTGAAGAATAATCTAGCTCCGCTCTCTACGATCTCATTCTCTGTGTGCCTCGGCCTCCCACCATATACAAAAGGTTACTCGGCGCACTTAATCCTGAACCTAAACCGGCTTTCACCGCTCCTTTTATAAAACTTCTCAGTATTCTTTTAACCATGATAAATTCAGTGAAGCAGCAAGGAAGCTAAAGTTGAATCAATCAGAATAAATATAGTTCAGAACTATATTTCATTGCAGTTAATGAAACCTGTGGGAGAAGTGTTTGTCCTTGAAAAATACTTGAAGATCCAGTGTGACTGGTTATCTCGCAGTGGGCTCTAAAGAGCCCATAAGAAGCAACTCACTAGACAAATAAGGTGATGGAGAGGAAAATTCCCCTGAATGAATCCTAAATAGCCTCTACTTTAAATCAAAATCCCACCTGTTCTTCACAGACAAAAGCTTGTCCCTCTGGGACTCAGAAGCCCGGGGACTTCCTCAATATTCCATTATTTTATCTAGCAGGGGGTAAAAGTGGTAGAAAAATAGGTCGAGAAGAGAATGCATGAAGCCTGGAAACTCTGTTACTCTGATCCATCGCACACACGGGCACATGCTAGCGATGAGTCTGGCAAATAGAAAAGGTGCTTCGATTCCCCCAGATGCACTATTGGCAAGCCTGGTCACCTGTAATGGCAAGTACAGCTATTCCAGGGGGCATTACCCATTATAAAGCCACTTCCAATTTCCCACAGAGAAAGCTCTTGCCTGGGATCTGAAGAATGCTGCTGCCAGAAGGTACTCTGCAATATTGACTTGGTAACTGCTAGACACTTGTCATCTGTCAGATTGAAAGAGACCTAAATATGTTTGCATGTGACTGCTGCAAGGCAGAGAGAGGAAACCTTTGCCCCCAGGTCAGATCAACTCAATAAATAAATGTCCTGTGGGAGATGTTTGTGCTAAACAACGCTGTCACTTCAAGGTCTTCCTTACTTTAGTAAAGCATCAATAGTTGAATGAAGAATTAATGAGATATATGAACTTTCAATCAATGCAGAAACTACTCTCTGTATCTGAATCTACTGCTACCATAACCATAACGCCTCAAAGCAAGCATCCACCAAACACTGGGGCATGTGACGTTAAGTTTGTGACTTAAATTTTGGGTTGTTCAGGATATGACCCCAGCTCTCTTTCATGTCTAGGTCTGTTAGACCAAGTCACTTATCCAGCATCTGGGCCAATAATGTCCCCAAGACAGTGTTCTCTACAAAAGTACACTCTAAAACACCCAGCACCTTCTTAGATGCAGGCTTCTGATTGCCGTGATGTCATTTCTACTACTTTCTGCCAGCCTATCCAAACTTCATTTGGACCCACTTCAGAGTTTCAGAAACAGTGGGACATTTTCTCCTTCTGTTGGAAAATTCATCTAGAAATAGTCATCTATTTTTTTTAATTGTGGTACTATTCATTAAAATTAAATCCAATAACTTAGTTAAGTACAAATTAATAATTTTTAAAATTCATTATTCTTAATGTACTTATTTATATTTTATGTGTATATGTGTGAGTGGGGAGTGCACATGTCACAACATGCATGTGGAGGTCACATGTCAAGTGGGTTCCAGAGATTAAACTTGGGTCCTTGGGCATTCACCCTTGGGCAACAAGCACCTTTACATACTGAGGCATCTTTTGCACCCAGTTTTTTATCTTTCTAATGATAGGTATCTATGTGTATCTGTGTGGAGGTAAGGCACATTTGTGTGGATGTTGACAGAGTCCAAAAGGTAGTGCTGAATTCCCCTGCAGCTGAAGTTACAAGCCACTGTAGAATATGTGATGTGGCTTCTGCAACCCAAACTGGGATCCTATGGAAGAGCTCCTGGGATGGCTTAACCCAGGAGCCATCTCTCCAGCCTCCAGATTAATTTCTTGATCAATTGCAACAACAGTATTTCTAGATAAAAATCAAATCATACATACTCTCTGGAAATGTTTTAACTGTAATGAGGAACTCTTTGGTCTTCTGTTTTTGTTTATTAATTTATTTGTTGAGTCTTCACTTCATGCATATATATATATTTATATATGCATATATATATTTGTGTGTGAGTGTGTGTGTGTGTGTGTGTGTGTGTGTGTGTGTGTGTGAGAGAGAGAGAGAGAGAGAGAGAGAGAGAGAGAGAGATTCTGGCTACATCTGATTAGAATAGCTTCCTTCTCACATTTTCCATCTTTTCTCTAGAAATGATCTATAAATAGAAAATGGTAGCCAGGCGGTGGTGGCGCACGCCTTTAATCCCAGCACTCAGGAGGCAGAGGCAGGCAGATCTCTGTGAGTTTGAGATTAGCCTGGTCTACAAGAGCTAGTTCCAGGACAGGAACCAAAAAACTACAGAGAAACCCTGTCTCAAAAATCCAAAAAAAGAAGAAGAAAAGAAAAAAGAAAAGAAAATGCTGTGAGAGCCCTCTTTTGGTTATAACGTATATGAGTAACTTGAGGACCAATCAACATACTTTCACAGTTATCTTAACTGTGTGTCAAGTGATTTTGGAAAGAGCAATGGTAGAAACACAGCTGCTTATTTCTTTTCATTTTCTTATTTCTTAATCCAAGCCAACACTAATAGCAACAACAAGATACAACAATGTTCCTCTTGGTATTTTGGTTTTCATGGGTTTCAAGATATACAAGACTGTTTTCTCAAAATAAATGTGAACATATTAAAAAATACCACACCCTTAACATGAACAAGAAATATACACAAAAGCAATTAGCAAGTCTCCATTCCTTCCTGAACCAACTCAACCTCTGTGTAGCTCCTGGCCGTGGCTGGCTCACTTTACCAGAATGCACATTCCTTTCCTCCACCTAGCAGGCTGCCTAACTTTCCCTATATTGGATTGTAAAAACAATTGTGATATGGGAGAGTCTTCTGTTTTGTGTTGATTTCATTGGTTAATAAAGAAACTGCCTTGGCCCTTTAATAGGACAGAAAATTAGGTAGGCGGAGTAGACAGAACAGAATGCTGGGAGAAAGAAGCCAAGACAGGGAGTCGCCATGATTCTGCCACCTGACGTGGAAGCAGGTTAAGATCTTCCCTGGTAAGCCACCTCATGGTGCTACACACATTATTAGAAATGGGTTAAAGCAAGATGTGAGAGTTAGCCAATAAGAGGCTAAAACTAATGAGCAAAGCAGTGTTTAAAAGAATACAGTTTCCGTGTAATTATTTCAGGTAAAGCTAGCTGTGCAGGAGTCGGGCAGCGGGAAGGCAGCCTGCTGCTCCCCACTACACAATTGCAAGAAATAAAAGCGGCTCCTGTCAGCAATCTCTGTGGTGCCAACCACATCGAATTTTTGGCTTTGATAAGTCTGGGGTTAGAGACTGTGTGACCTTTTGAGGATTAAGAATGCTACCTTATTTTTTTCTTTGGTCAAATTCAAACTCTGACTCCCCAGACTCAAGTCATGCAGACTCTCTGACATTTGGACACTGCTTATTGATTGAAATTTTAGTCATTGTCATTCAAGGTCACTCAGCTTTGATGGGACCAACTTTGGAATGGCAGGCTCCCAAAAGCCTCAACACAGCCATAATCAGCCTGCAGAAATAAATGGGTCCAACAGAGCGTCTCTTCAGCTGGTAACTGACACCAAATGCAGCTGCTACAATTAAGGACAGTTTTAGCAACAGAGGCATGCAGAACTAGAGGCTCAGGAAATTGGAAACTTTCGGCTTTTTAAAAAAGTATTTTGGAGATGAAAGTAACAGCATCAAACCTATTTCTAGCAGACAAGATGGCCACTTAGATATGCCCATTTCTTCTCATGACCGTAAACACACATCACCTCTAAAAACAGTTTAGATAGTATATTAAGCAAATCCTGCAAGTGTCTAAACCAACTCAAAAATAATTTCTAAGAACATTTAAATGGCAAGTTTTGTTGATGTTAAGCACATTTCTCAGTTTTGATATCATATCTGTAGGTCATTCATAACTGCAAACACAGACACACACAAAAACACACACACACACACACACAATCTTTCCACTCCAAACCAGTGGGTAAGGCATTGCTGTGCTTGATTGTCCACAACCTGTGACAGGCTGTACACATTCCTACCAACAGAAACACTCACAGAAGCTCTCTTCTTGACCCAGCCTCTGTTATACAGCAGGACACGTGTGTCTCAGTATCCTTCATGTTTCAGTTCCCCGTGTATGGATAGTGTAAGACATGAGCCCAACTTAATCTGAGCCTTGTTTCCAGTGACACCGGGAAGGTTTTCAAAGATCTCTATTATACATTCCCATGTTTTACTCAAAATATAATTATAATGTCGCTGGTGAAAGGCCAAGGGCATGGCTCTACTCCATCCCAAGCAAAAGTTTGATGATTTCCCTTCCATTAGGGACTTTAATTTAGACAAAAGCAGGACTTATTTTATGGCTTCCAGAGAGAGAGAGAGAGAGAGAGAGAAAGAGAGAGGGAGGGAGAGAGAGAGAGAGAGAGAGAGAGAGAGAGAGAGAGAGAGAGAGAATAAGATTAAAACCAATTTCAGATTTTTAAGGGGTATTTTTCTTAGTGAGAAGTTTTTTATTAGCTTTTATTGATTCTTTGTGAATTTCACAGAATGGATTTTGATCCCAATCATCTTCCCCGTCTCTCTGAATCTGCTGTCTGCCCTTGCAAGTCGCCCGCCAAAAGAAAACCAAATTTTAAAGAAAAAAACAAACAAAAGAAGAAGAATCTTGTCTTAGAAGCTATAGTGTGGCCAATGAGTCACACAGTTTCCCTTCAATCCACTCATCCTTACCTGCAGGTGTGGTCTATAGAATTTTCTGTGATAGAAGTGTTATATATGCATGGTACCTATAGCTACATAAGCACCAGAAATATAGGCAATGTGACTGGAGGAATAAACTTTCTACTTTACTCAATATTCATTTTAATGTAAACAGCCGCATGGAGCACAGTTCTGTAGTGATGGAACAGTAAACCATCTTCCAAGAGTCAAAGGACAGAGGTGGACAAGACTCCAGCAGAAAGAAGCATCCTAGAGAAAAGTACCTGTAGGTCTGAAACTTGGGAAAAGCAACATGAAATCTTCCAGGGTCTTCCATTACTTTTTGAAGCACCTATATGGGCTGATTCATTCACAAATCTGAAACAACCAATTATCAGGACAGCAGATGGAGCCACCTCCTTGTCTAGGGATCCCTATAAGGAATAGTGAGCCTAAAACCCTAAAGGAAGGGCTCACATTGTAATATACCTGGGGACCACATCCTGTTCCAGCACTCACTTCCAGACCACCCTAGAGCTCAGTTAAGCTGCAGGCCAAAGTGTGAACACTGCTGCCAAGTTCCCAGGTAACCTTGACACCTGTGGCCCAGGGATCACAGCTTGAGAAACTGCTTTCAAAGCAATTGACAACAATTTTCAACCCCTTCTTTTGTCAGTCTAAATGCTGTGCACTATGGCCAAAGTTCTATTGACCGTGTTTCCTGAAATGGTAAAACAAATCTCACTATGGCTTTGGTAATCCTGCCCTTAAGGCCTGTCTCAAAACTACAAGGATATCCAACAGCCTCTCTTACTTTCCTGTGGTCCCTGAAGCTTTGCCATTCTCATTAGGCCAGATGCTACCTTCAAATGTGAAATTTAAAGAGTTTCTGCTTATAGCCCCAACTGGTCATAAAACCACAGGCACTGGCTAATCCCTTCATGGTATCTCACTTTGTCATCGCCCAGCTCCCAGAACTCCATTCAAAACTATACGGAACACAGACACAAAAGCCAGGATAACTTTTTGCTTTGTAGGCTCTTTGGCAATGGGGATTACACAGGAATTCAATTCAACTATTCTATCCTAGAAAAAAGGTACTATGAAGATATACTTCCCCACATGGGAATGCCTGTTGGATTAAATCAGAGAAAGCACCAACCCAGGAGCCTCTCAGACCCATTTTTAAGACTATTTTAATTTTAGTTTGTCAAGCAAGAGCAATAAAAGGTTTGTGCCTTCCTTTTCTTGTTCTTGGTCTACCATTCCCTTTCTGGAAACTAGTGAGAGACCATTTTGGATACTGGTCTTGGGGGAATGAAGAAGTTGATAAGGACAAAATTAGTCATCAAGATAGAAATGACAGTATATTGATTATATTAGTTACTTGTTTCCTTACCTTGACAAAATACCCGACAAATACAACTTAAAGAATGAAGATTTCATTTGGCTCACAATCTAGGGGCACAATTTTTCCTAAAGAAAAAGGCATAGTGTGTGCATGAGGAAGCTGGTCACATATTCAGGAGGCAGAGGGTTGATTTCCAGTGTTCAGATTTGCTTCTCCTTTTATTAAGTCCAGGATCTCAAGTCAGGAAGTGGCGCCACCCACGTTTAGGGGGAGCTCCCACACACACCTCCTTGACTGTAATCTAGAGCCTTCTTCACAGACATGCCGAGGGATTCCTAAATCTTGTCAAGCTGACAACATATTAACCATCACACTGATGATACGATGAGAAACATAAAAGAGTTTGTTTCTGAAGTCCCCAGTGTTGCTAGTTTTATTTCAGGGCATTTCCTTATTTTGTGATGCAGGGCTCTGTTCTCCAAAACCATTCTTAGGAAATTAGGGAACATTTTTAAAGTAACAAGAATGTACCAAACTCTATTTAGCAACATGTGAATATTTTCATCTCTAGGCTAAACCAATTCTGAACTAGGTAAAAGCTTCCTTGGCCTTCATCCAACCAAGATAATAAATCTAAACTCAAAGCAAACCATGGAGTAAAGAAAAAGCCACACCCTCTAGTCTTCCTCACTACATACCTATCTAAGTATAGGTTCTCTGCACATATTTAAAACTGCCTAACTAAACTGATCTTTCAAACTATTTTTATTGACAAAAACAATATGTGTTTAGAATGTGAAGTCTAAGATCAGCCTAAACAAAATAACTTGGTATGGTGAGCCAAACTGCTCCCATCACAGATGTCCACGCTGGAAATTTCAAGAACCTTCAAAAGTCAGTATTTTATAAGCCCTCATACTTTCTCTTCACAGAAATAAAATAATTTGTCTATGAATAGTGTTTTTAATCCACAGTTTTAAAAGGTGGTAAAACTGAGGTTGGTAGCAGTAGCAATGTATTTATTCTTACTTGTCCTCTTCCTTGTTCCTTCCACACTGAGAAACCACTGTCTTATTTCTGTCCCATGTACTCCTTCGCTCGTCTGTATACATATATCTACATTACCAGGCATTGGAAATGCTTCTTGGTCTGCTTCTAATTTCACCTTTAAACGAAAGGTAGGGTTTCTATTGCTTTGAAGAGACACTATGACCACAGCAACTCTTATAAGGAAAACATTTAATTGAGGTAGTGACTTAGAGTTCAGAGGTTCAGCCAGTTTTCATCATGGTGGAGCATGATGGTGTACAGGCAGACATGGTACTGGTGAAGTAGCTGAGAACCCTACATCATGCAGGCAGCAGGAAATCCACTCCATGTCACACTGAGGAAAGCTTAGCAAGAGAGACCTCTCCACCTACCCCTACAGTGATATACTTCATCCAGTGAAGCCACATCTACTTCGACAAAGCCATACCAACAAAGCACTACTAATAGTGCCACTCCTTATGAGATTATGGGGGCCAATTACCTTCAGACTTCCACACATTTAAATTTCCGAAGAGGGAGCACAGATGTTGCCATCTACATTAACAGATTAATCCCTGTGACTATGGTATGCCTCTTAAAAAGTATCATATAATCTACCCACTAACATGACATGGCCTTTGTAAAGGGCTCTAGGGGCTGGATAGATTCTCAGAAGTTAGGAGTGTGTGCAGTTTATATTGCAGAGGGCTGGAGTTTGGTGACTCACAGGTGTCTGTACCTACATCTCCAGGGACTACAACATCTCAGGTCTCTGCTGTCACCTGCATTCACATATGTATATTTACACAGAGACATATATGATAAGATTACGTAAATAAGAAAGCAATTAAAAGACGTCATTGAGTTAATAACACAGAAGTATTCTGAGAAAATGCCTGACTCTAGTATTGACAGCAGAATAGGAATCTATCAGCCAGATACTACTCTTTCTAGTAGTTGATGCATTTATCATGAAAAGAAAATTGTTCCTCACATTTCTAGTGTTTCTTATTTATCCAGGCTTTTTGTCAGCTCAGTGTTCCCTCTTAAGGACAGCCCTGCCTCTCACTGTCTGCACCCTGTGCACACTTTACAGCTCCAGCTTTGTATCCCTCCACTTCACCATCACTACACCACTAAAGCATTTCCAAACTTTAAAAAATTACTTCAAAAAAATAGGAGGTGCTGAAGAGATGGCTCAGCAGTTAAGAAAGTGTAGGGCTCTCATCAGGCACTCAAGTTTGGTTCCCAACCCCCATGCCAGGTGGCTTCACAACTACTTGGAACACCACCTCCAGGAGATCTGATGTCATCTTCTGTCCTCACAGGTACCTTTCACATTCCATGTGCTTATCCCCCCACACACATACACACAACACACACTCACAGAGAAAGAAAGCAAGAGAAACAGAGACAGACAGAGAGACACATGAGGTGGAGCATAGTTAAGTAGGGCATGGGGGCTGATAAAACACATGTCTTCTTGAAAAATTTAAATTGCCCCAGCTCATACAGCTAGGAAAGACAACACTAGATTCTAAACCCTGCTGCTTCAAAACTCCAGCCCCATTAAAATTCAGCATCAGTGTCTTCCATCAAAACAGCAATCCCAGCAGAAGGACACAAGAAGACTAAGGTGATTTAAGTTAAAGGGCTAATGAAATCCATGCATCATCTGCAACGTCCGGAAAGAAGCATTCATTGTAATCACTGCTTAGAGGGAAAAGTAACTGAAATAGGTTGACATCACTTAAGTGGCCTCGCCAAATACCATCAACAGGTGATTTGTTTTTTACCAAAAGCAAATCTTGTTGGGAGAATTAGATGAATTAACAACCTGTAATTGAATGGTTCTTGTATGTTCTTCCTTGAATGTTGGTGGAGCTGGCTTCAAGGTTTCTCTCTCTTTAGGTAAGGAAACAACTAATATTCCAATGAACATAGCAAAGAATATAAGGAATGTTGGTCTTTTCTCTCTTCTACCTTCACTATTCTCAGTTTTCACTGTGGTGTCTGAACCAGAAGGCAAAAATGTAAGTAGACAGTTCAAAAAATCAATAAATAAATAAATCACCTTAAACTGACCCACACCTCTAGTGGAATCTTCCTACTCCACCAGACGCCAGGCCAGTATCCTCAACCTCAGGGAAGATAGTCACTCACCCTGTCCACGATTGTCCAACATAACTCTAACTGCCCCTTTTATCCTCTTCAGAATATTTTGGCCTACACCTCTGGCAGAAACTACCTCATCAGAAACCGTGGAAATCAGACCAACATCCTGAAGCCCAGAGACCAGGCTAACTCACTGAAAACTTGGCAGAAGCCTCCTACCCCACTAGAATCCAGATCAGGATCCTGAACCCCAGAAAAATGCCAGCCGGGTCAGAGACCACACACATACCCAGGACTCCAACCCCAAACTTGGGCACCAACACTCTTCTGTTGTCACAAGGAAGCAGCCCAGGTAGAGATATTCTCCTGAACCATAGGCCACAGCAGCCTGAGGATCAGAGTATAAATGGAAAGCAAAGAATAAATCACCCATCCAACAAAGACAAATAAAAAAAAATGACAAGAAACTATAATCACTCCACATACAGATACCTAAACATAAGCATAATAACATAGACCATATCAGCCAAGGCAAATGTCACAACTAGAATCCAGTCATCCCACTACAGCAAGCCATGAATATTCCAACACAGCTGAAACACAAGAAAATAACCTTAAAAACCAACTTTATGATGATAATAGAGGACATTAAAGATAAAATTAGTAAATCCTTTAAAGAAATCAAGGAAAAGACAATCAAGAAATTGGAAGAAATCAATAAAGCTTTTAAAGAATATCAAGAAAAAAAAACAGCAAACAGTTCACAGACATAAATAAAACTATTCAAGACCTGAAAATGGATATAGAGACAACAAAGAAAATACAAATTAAGGAAAATTTGAAATGGAAGAATCTAGGCAAGTGAGCAGGAACAACAGATGTAAGCATCACCAGCAGACTACAAGAGGTGGAAGAGAAACTCTCAGATTTAAAGACACAATAGAAGAAATTGATATATTGGTCAAATAAATTATTAAATCTAAAAAAGTTCTAACACAGAACACTGAGGAAATCTAGGACAGTATGAAAAGAACAAACCTAAGAATAACAGGAATAGAAGAAGAAAGCGAAGGTTTCTAGCTTAAAGACCCAGAAAAATACCTTTAACCAAATTATAGGAGAAAATTTTCCTAACCTAAAGAAGGATATGCCTATAAAGCTACAATAAGCTTACAAAACACCAAGTAGACTGGACCAGAAAAGAAAGATTATTACCACATAATAATCAAGGCACTAGACACACAGATCTAAGAAAGACTATAAGAATATTTAAAAGCTTCAAAAGGAAAAGGACAAATAATATATAAAGACAGACTTGTCAGAATTACACCCAACTTCTCAATGGAGACGCTAAAAGTCAGAAGGACTGGGGCTAGTGTTTTAGAGAATCTAAAAGGCCACAGTTGCCAGCCCAGAATACTATATCTACCAAAACTTTCAATTACTATAGGTGGAAAAAGAAGATATTCCATGATAAAGTCGAATTTAAATAATATCTCTCCAGAACCTTGTAGAAGGTACTAGAAGGAAAACTCCAATCCACAGAAACACAGGCAGTGAATAACCTCACACCAGTATAACTCAAAGAAGAAACACACGCACACACAAAAGTCACAAGCAACAAACACAAAAAATAACATAAAAATAACAACAATCAGCAAGTACTGTCTATTGTTATCTCTCAATATCTATGAACTCAATTCTCCAATAAAAAGACAGAGACTAACAGAATAAACCAAAAACACAAATCATCCTTCTGCTGCATACGAGAAACATTCCTCAACATCAAAGATAGGCATTACCTCAGAGTAAAGAATTATAAAAATATTTTCCAAGCAAATTGTTTGAAGAAGCAAGCTGGTGCGGCTTTTCCAATACCTAAGAAAATAGTCATCAAACCAAATTTAACTTCATACTCATCAAAAAAAAAAGTCCACCAAGATGATGTCTCAATTCTCGACATCTATGCTCCAAACACAAGCAAACCCCATGTTTGTAAATAATACACTACTAAATCTTAAATAGCACAATTACTCTCACACATTGATAAAGGAAGACTTCAACAACACACTCTAACCAATGCACAGGTCATCTAGACAATTGCAGAGAAATACTGAAGGTAACAAACATTATAACATAAATGAAACTAATGGATATATAGAACAATTCACCCAAACACACACACACACAAAATATACACTTTTTTCTCAGCACCTCATGGAACGCGCTCCAAAACTGACCAAATAATTGGTCACATAACATGTTTCAAAAGATACAAGAAAATTGAAATAAGCCCCTACATTCTATCAGACCACCAAGGATTAAAGTTGGATTTCAACAATAACAAAAAACCTACAAAGTCATGGAAACTTAACAACACTATATTTAATTACCAGTGAATTAAGGAAGAAATAAATAAAGACTTCCTAGAAATGAATGAAAATGAAGTCACAATACACACAGACTTATGGGACACAGTGAAATCAGTGCTAAAAGGAAAGTTCATAGCACTAGGTACCTTCATATAGAATTTGGAAAGATCTCATACTGGTGCCTTAACACCACACCTGAAACCTATAGAACAAAAAGAAGTAAACAAATCCAAGAGGAGTAAATAGAGGAAATAATCCAATTGAAATCAATAAAATAGAAACACAGAGAAGAATATAAAGAATCAATGAAACAAACAGTTGCTTCTTTGATGAGGTCAAAAAGATAGACAAATATTATTCAAACTGACTAAAGCATAGAGAGAGAATATTCAAATAAACAAAATCAGAAATGAAAAGTGGGATAGAGCACGAGCAAGGAACTCAGGACCGAGAGGGGGGCACCCACACACTGAGACAATGGGGATGTTCTATCGGGAATTCACCAAGGCCAGCTGGCCTGGGTCAGAAAAAGCATGGGATAAAACCGGACTTGCTGAACATAGCGGACAATGAGGACTACTGAGAACTCAAGAACAATGGCAATGGGTTTTTGATCCTACTGCACGTACTGGCTTTGTGGGAACCTAGGCAGTTTGGATACTCCTCTTACTAGACCGGGATGGAGGTGGATGGTCTTTGGACTTCCCACAGGGCAGGGAACCCTGATTGCTCTTAGGGCTGACGAGGGAGGGGGATTTGATTGGGGGAGGGAAATGGGAGGTGGTGGTGGGGAGGAGGCAGAAATCTTTAAGAAAGAAAGAAAGAAAGAAAGAAAGAAAGAAAGAAAGAAAGAAAGAAAGAAAGAAAGAAAGAAAGAAAGAAAGAAAGAAAGAAAGAAAAAGGAAAGTGGGATATAACAAGAGACACAGAGGATATCCAGAAAATTATTAGGACATACTTCAAAAACCTGTCATCCACAAAATTGGAAAATCTGAAAGAAACAGGCAAACTTCCTGAAAGATATCACATACCAAAATTAAATAAAGATCATACAGACAACTTAAATAAACATATAACTCCTCAGGAAATAGAAGCAATCATTAAAAGTGTTCCAGTCAAAAAGAGTTCAGTGCCAGATAGTTTTAGTCCAGAATTCTACCAGACTTTTAAAGAAAAACTGGTATCAATAATCTGCAAATTATTCCACAAATTAGAAACAGAAGAAATATTTCCCGATTCTTTTTATGAGACCACAGTTACTCTAATTCCTCAACCACAAAATAATCAACAAAGAAAGAGAATTACAGACCACTTTACCACATTAACATTGATTCAAAAATACTCAATAAAATACTGGCAAATTGAATTCAAGAACACATCAAAAAGATCATTCGCCATAATCAAGTAGGATTCATTCCAGAGATGCAGGGATGGTTCAACATATGAAAATTTACCATTGTAATCCACTATATAAACAAACTTAAAGAAAAAATGACATAATCATTTCATTTGAAGCTGAAAGAGCCTTTGGTATAATTCAACAACCTTTCATAATAAAAAGTCATGGAGAGATCATGGATACAAGGAACATACTTAAACATAATAAAGCAACCAACATGCAAGTCCATATCCAACATCAAATTAAATGAAGAGAAACTCAAATCAATTCTGCTAAAATCAGGAACAAGATAAGGCTACTCACTTTCCCCATTTCTATTTAACATAGCACTAATGCTCTAATTAGAGCAATAAACAACAAAAGGAGATCAAGGGGAAGCAAACTGGAAAGGCAAAAATAAAAGTAATATTATTCACAGATGATATGATAGTATACATAAGCAATCCCAAAAATTCTACCAGGAAACTCCTCTTGCTGATGAACACCTTTAGTGAAGTGGCAGGGTACTACATTAACAAAAAAAAAAAAAAAAAACCAACAACAACAAAAAAAAAAAAAACAGTAACTCTTTACACACAAATGATAAAAAAAAAGGCTGAAAAAGAAATTAGGGGAAAGACAGCCTTCATGGTAGCTGAAAGTGATATAGAATGAATACCTTGGTGTGACTCAGACCAAGCAAGTGAAAGACCTGTAAAACAAGGACTTCCAGTATTTCCAGTATTAAGAAATTGAAGAAGATATCAGAAGATGGAAAGATTTGCCACACTCATGGACCAGTGGGATCAACATAGTAAAAATGACCCTTACTTAAAGCAATTTACAGACTCAATGCTATCCTCATTAACATCCCAACACAATTACTCACAGAGTCTTGAAAGAAAAATACCTTTCTTCATATGGAAAAATAAAAATCCCAAAATAGCACAACAGCCATGTACACTGAAATTACTTCCAGAGATATCACCATCCCCAATTCAAGCTCTGCTACAGTTAGAGTAATAAAAACTACATAGTACCCGGCATAAAAACACACAGGTGGATCAATGGAATCAAATGGAAGGCCCAGATATAAATCTACATATCTATGGACACGTAATCTTTCAAAAAGAAATGAAATTATACAACGGGAAAAAAAAAACATCTTCAACAAATGGTGCTGGTCTAACTGGATTTTGGCAAGTGGAAGAATGCAAATACATCAATATTTATTACTCTGCATAAAACTCAAGTTGTAGTCTTGACTGTCATGGAGTGTAGACTAGGGTGGCCTTGAACTCGGACAGATCTATAGTGTGATTGATCTTTGGACCACCAGCTCACAAATAATGACACAAAAACTTATTAATTACCAGAGCCCCACCTAAGTTTAGCCTTTTCCCACTAGCTATTATAGCTTAAATTAACCCATTATTTTCATCTATATTTATATTAATTATATCTGTATAATTATATCCTTATCTAAATTAACTATATTTGTATAATTTAATCTATACCTATATTACTATAATCTGTCAAGTGGCTCATTATCTGATATTTCCATACTGCCTATACTGCTTCCTCCACATCTGGCTGGTGACTGTGATTTTCTTTTACTAGAATTCTTTCTTTACTCAGAAGTCCCACCTATACCTCCTGTCTAGTTATTGGCAGTTCAGATTTTTATTACACCAATCCCAGCAATACATTTTTACTCAGTGTACAAATATCCCACAGCAATTATCCTTCTGTTTTAGCTTCCTGAGTGCTGTGATTAAAGGTGTATACCACCACATGTAGCTTGTCATTCTAACACAAAATTCGTTATTGAAATTTCCTGGAGGCTAGTCACTGGGCCTTTGAAGGTGGCTCTTGAGCAATGCTTGCTTCATTCACCAACATATTTGTGGTACCCAATCTAGGAGAAGGCAGGTCCTAGAAGCCTCATGAATCCTTCTCCAGGCAGAGAGAACTCTTTGCACCACATCCTGTTGTAATAGGAGCGGCGGGGCTGCTTCCCACCGCAACCCGGCAAGCTTTACCCGAAATAATTACACGGAACTGTATTCTTTTAATCACTGCCTGGCCCATTAGTTCCAGCCTCTTATTGGCTAGCTCTTACATATTGATCTAACCCATTTCTAATATTCTGTGTAGTACCACGAGCTGGCTTACCAGGAAAGATCTTAACCTGCGTCTGTCTGGAGTGGGAGAATCATGGCGACTCCTTACTCGGCTTCTTTCTCCCAGCATTCTATCTGTTTACTCCACCCACCTAATTTTCTGTCCTATTAAAGGGGCCAAGGCAGTTTCTTTATTACTTAACCAATGAAACAACAGATAGAAAGATGACCCACCTCCATCAACATCCCTTGCCCCTTTCACAGGTCTCTCGCAAGTGATCATGACTGCTGTGATTCCAAATGACAAAGATCAGGTCCAGCCCAGAGGAAATGGTTACACAATCCCTGGTAAAGGATCCGGCCTCAGTGGGGAGAGGAATGGGATTATTTTCAAACACTTTGTCCCCATTGCAACTCAGAAGATACAGGTGGTGGCAGCCTCAAAGAATAATGTGGAATTGATGGCAAAGACAAGTAGATTGATCATTTAATAAGCTTTCTTTTTTTAATTCACGGTCTATAGTAAGGTTTCCTACCAACAACATCTGGCAAGTGCACATTGGACAAGCTGATTCATAGCCCTAAAGAGAAGGGCAGGGGTGTTACTAAGCTCTTTCTGCAAGCAAATCATGTGCTCCTCTTGTAAAGTTCTATCAGTGTCAGGGAAGGAACCTGGAGAGCATTCCAGCTAATTTGTCAAAAACATCTGGAGAAAGCATCAAAAAAATTACCTTTTTCAATTGTCAGCCCAAATATCACCAGAACTTAATCAGCAGGTATCTGACTGTTCAATTCAAACCCACCAACTGCTGAAAAACCCTGGGCACAGAGCCCTGGCTGACCCACCTCTCAGAATGTCAATTAAGAATTCCACATTCAGAGGAAGTTTTGCTGGGGAGACATTCACAAGTCCAACAAAGCAGCCCGATTCCTATGATAAATGCTCTGATTCACAAATATTAGTGAAGGCTTTTTCACAGGCCCCATCTAGGAAAAACAAATATTATTCATCTTTTGTAAATACATTTACCTGCTACATTCCATTTATTCTCGACCCTCTAGTGAACTAAAATGCTTCTAGGCAAGCAGGTGTGACTGTTGTCCAGGAAATACAGGAGCCTAGAACCTCCTACTTACCTGTGTCTGTTTGATGAACTGTCCATGAACCTCATACTGAATATATGGTCCTTATTGATTTGTTTCATAGACTGACCCTCACATTTTTTTCTGAAGATGTTTCACCAGAAAAAAAAATCCACTGAAAAAATGAAGAGATAGTCCATAGGTAAAAAAATATTTATAAAAGATCTAACAGAGGCTTGTGATTAAAAAATACATAAAACTAAAACAACAAAGAAAACAGTCTTCCCAGCTTAAGTATGGTCCAAATGCTTTGAGAGAAATCTCATCAAAACAGACATGCAGATGAAAAATAAACATGAAAAAGAACTTCATATCAAATATCATAGAGGACATGCAAATGAAACAGCAATTAGAGACCAATATTCATCTATTAGAAAAACTGATATCCTGCTTGCCACTCAGGTTCATGGTGATCATGTCAAGGACCATGTCTGGATCTGTGACTCTGAAACAACCGTGGGGGATCTGTGTTGATGTCTGGGGCTCCTGTTTCCTCTTAGAGCCCTGTGGCCACCTAGAGTGTCCCTCCCTGGCTACAGGCCATAGAACAACAGGCTATGCACCTCACCCAGGCAGTACAGTGCAGCTGTCTCAGTTGGAGGAGGGCGGATGAGCCAGCCCTGAGGGCATGGAAGCGGAGGAGCTGCCCCTGCCCCTCCATCATCTGCCATGTGATGGCAAGGGAAAAGGAAAGAGGCCCTCTCCTTCTTGTTCATGCCACCTACAGCAAACAGTAGAGCTGGCCCTGCATCATGAGACTGGGAGAGCAAACCCCGCCCCTCAACGACTGCAGTACACAGAAAGCAGGTCCTAGACCTTGCCCAGACAGCATACCAGAGCAGGCACACCCACCCTGGGCACAGGAGAGTAGGAAAGCTGAACCTATCCCCTACAAAAATCAAGAGAGTGGGCCCTGTACCTCACCTAGGCACCACAGTAGAGCTAGCCCTCATGGTATGAGTGAGGGTGAGCTGGACATAAGGGTCTGAGAGCAAGAGAACTGGCCCTGCTCCTTGCTGCTTGCTGCACTGGGTGAACTAGGCAAGGCAGTGCTCACCCATGTGGTGACAATGAAGGAAAACGGGCTGGCTGGCCAAGGCAGCTGGCGCCCTGACCCAGAACCTGGACTGAGTTGACCCACCCCAACATCCACCTCATCTGTGAAATGCGGGATCATGTGAAGGGACCAGGCTACCAATTCAAAACTACAGTATCTCTGTTGTAATAGGAGCAGCCGGGCTGCGTCTCCGGCACCCGGCCGCCCACATGGCTAGCGTATGCCCCGAATAATTACATGGAAACTGTATTCTTTTAATCACTGCCTGGCCCATTAGTTCCGGCCTCTTATTGGCTAGCTCTTACATATTGATCTAACCCATTTTTAATATTCTGTGTAGTACCATGAGCTGGCTTACCAGGAAAGATCTTAACCTGTGTCTGTCTGGAGTGGGAGAATCATGGCGACTCCTCACTCGGCTTTTTTCTCCCAGCATCCTGTCTGTTTACTCCACCCACCTAAGGGCTGGCCTATAAATGGGCCTAGGCAGTTTCTTTATTATTTAACCAATGACCTTCCTCCATCATTTTTCCTTTTTCTGTTTAAACAAAAAAAGGCTTTTATTTTAACATAGTATGATTACATATAACAAAACAGTTATAAAGCAAGAATTACAGTTATCTCCACAACACAGAACAACAATGGGATACCCAAGAGGAGTCCCGGTGAGGCTTGATTATTGGCAGTGCAACAAAAGCCAGAGGCCTCAACTAGGCCAATGACTCATAACAATGCACCATTACATATAAAAATGTATGGTCTAAAGGTATACTGTGCGATTCACTGGGCCACACTGCTGCTTCCATGCTGAGAGTTTTTTGTTTGGTTGTTTGGTTAGCTAGTTTTGGTATTTTTCTTTTAATTTTTTTTGGAGGGGAGGTTAAAGGGTAGAGGGCAGAGTGAGGGGACAGGGAGAGTGGGAGTGGAGGTACATGATGAGAAATTCACAAAGAATCAATAAAAAGTCTAAAAAACAAAAAGATGTGCTGCTATTCTCCCAAGCACTGCCCTTAGGCTTTTGCACTATTAACCACTCCACGGTCACCCTAGTCACCCCAGAGCCACATAGTAGGTAGTCAGAGAAAGCCATTTCATTCCCCAGCCACTAGTATTCTTTAAATTAGCCAAGTAGAGGCATATTTGTTCTTTCTTACTCTTTTCCCCCCAAACCAAAATTAAAGCATTTTGTCCAGGCCCTCCTCTCCTTTCTGCACAATGACTAGTCCTGGTGTATATATAGCTAATGAAAGAACATGTATTGTGTACTGTGCCCTCCATGGTCAATAGTGTACCAGACCACTAAACCCTTTTTGATCCTCAGTATTCATTTGTCTCTGGTCTTTGGTATTCCTCACCAAGGTAAAATGATTCAAACACTGAACAATACTGCAATTTTGGCAGGACATGCCAGAGACATCTTTTTTTGACTTTGTATATTACAAGCTAAGTGGCCTAAAGCTGTACAACAGAGTTGTCCAGAGGCTTGCTGTTTACCAGCTAAAGCTGGCTTTTAACTGAGACCATAGTTGAAGGAATAGCTGAAATACTTAACATAGGCACATGACTATTTACTTTGGAACAGTTCAATACTTTGGGCAAAACAGTTCACTAACTATAATTCTGGGTTTTATGGGCTGGTTCCCAGACCATAAATCAGAAAAGGACTTTATATTTATCGACTTCCCAGTAGGTATTCTAGCAGAGTCATGGGAACGCTAAATACTCCAGGAAATTACACATGAGAATACGCTTGGAACATTGTCAGTGAAGAAGACCATCCTGAACCTTGGTGACCAGAAATGTACTAGGACCTGCTCATGTAGCCATGGGCTACTGGCCAAAGACTGATCCCCAATCCATTCAGAGACTGAGAAGAAAATGGAGAAGAAAAATGCAAAAGAGTCAGGATGGATGAAAACAGACAACCCAGAGCCCAGCTGGCTTGCTGCTACCAACACAATCACTGTGTCCTGAAAGCACTTGAATAGCTGTTCTCTCTCTCTCTCTCTCTCTCTCTCTCTCTCTCTCTCTCACACACACACACACACACACACACACACACACACACACACAAGTTGTTCTATAATCAAATTGCCCTAATATTTTTCTGGAGACTGCAAATAAAGTTGGCAATTAGCCTTCAGAATCTATGTTTTTCAATTATTACATTACACCTTTCCTTTCTTAAAATTTATGTTTTGGGTTCTTTGAGAATGACTTAAATAAAAACTTAATAGGAAATTGTAGCTAAACTGCTTTGCCACACATAAAATAAGTCAGAAAATTCTAGCAACATTTCTGTATTTTATTTTATCAAACTCTAAGTTGAACTTTTCTTTTTCAAATGTGCTGAAATAAAACTCAGTGAAGCCCAAAGTTCTGGATTTATCTAAAACACCATCTCTGAAGATCAAATTTCTATTTCTCAGGTAATAATATCAGCAAAAACAAACATTAACAATTTCAGCTACAGTTACTCAACAAATATTTGTCAATTGCCTACCACTTGGTTGTCCATATCCACCACAGGAGATGAAGGCACTGGTGCCCACAAGCCTGGAGTGTGCTGGCCTATACTGCACGGGCTGATAAGAAACTCACAAATGTCAGCACCCAGATGCCTAGATTAGGATGAGGTTTCAACTACTCAGAAGCTAAGAAGCTGCTCGTAAATTTGACTCTTTCAGCGGGGACTCACCCCACTCATCCTCAAGAGTGCTTTGAGAAGTGCAGATAAGAGAACTGGTGAGAGGGAACTTGATCACCAGCTCCCTTCTGCGCCTTCAATGATTGTTTGATAAGCCACAGGCTGTCCTCATTTCCCCTTTCATTTTTAAGATAAGACAGCATGAACATCTTCAAATATGACATTTAAAAGGAATGAAATATATGGTTTCTAAAATACATCTACTTTACTAATCCGTTGGACACTTTACACACCACAGTCCTAATCTCATTTCCTTCTCAACATTTGAAAGTCAATGTTTAAGGTGACCTGGCTACCTGTTAGCCCTGAGTTAAAGCTACCTCCTCTTCCACATACCATAACACTGGTCCCTGCCAGAGTGGGCTGTAAAAGTGACAGGGTATGGCAACCGCCCTGCTCCCTCTGGGGTCACTCACCTTGGGAATTGACGTTGTGGAGCTGTGAGGGCACTGAGAGTCCTAGGGAGAAAGTCCAAGGGAAGGAATGGGGTCGACCGCCACGGTTTTAGCAGTTTAGTACACTGTCATAGTGATGCTGATCATGGTGGCACATAGACAGAAATGATGCTAGAGAATGCAGCTGAGAGCTGTACCCTGATCATCTGCCTGAAGGAGGACTCGAGTTAGGATGGACATTTGAAACTTCAAAGCTCACCCCATGTGACACACTTCCTCCAACAAGGTCAAACCTCCAAATATTTCAAGATAGTGCCACCACTTGGTGACCAAGCCTTCAAACTTATGAGCCCATGAGGGTCATTTTTATTCAAACGACCACAACTGTGTACCCCAGCACCAGAGCTTCTCTAATGTGCTTATGTGCTTAGAGCTGAGATTCTATCAATTAACTTATTTTCCTCCCCCTGTCCATGGCCTGTAGTAACTACTGTTTCCTTTCTGGACATAGAAGATGACCATCTAGCCATATTATATGTAAAAATTTGAAAAAACTGAATTTGCACATCCTAAAAAATAGTTTTTAACAGATAAGATCATCCATAAGCAAAGTGAATATGAGCTGTTTAACTTACTAATTAATTAGCGAGACAGAAATATTTCACATATCACTTGAAAAAGAACTTGAGAAAACAAAAGCAAATATAAGTAACCAGGATTGGTGAGACTAGTTTATTAATACATGCAAAGTTGGTTCAATTACAATTGGCTATGTTTCCTCAGGATACAATTCATTTGCAATAACTATAGACAAGAAAGATTTGCATTAAAATCAGTTTTCCAAAATTTACAGAACTAAAGGTAACTCATGCTCAGTAAAAGCTGAAAATGATCTGGAAAAAAATGTTTTCTGACTCATTTTATGTGAAAAGAAATCTAGAAAAGGAAAATAAATATAAATAATTATTATTGCAATGGGTAGAGAGATGCTGTCTTGAAAAACAGAGAGAGGGGGAGAGAGAGAGGGAGACACTTTGGAGTTTTAAAGAGAATCTTGATTTTAAAAAGAGACTAGATATTTAATTTTTAAAAAGAGACTAGAAATTTAATTTTTAGTGTGTTTGGATTTGTTAAGACTGTGGAACTTTGAAGTTATTTACTTTCTTAATGTAAGATCTTGGAGATGAATTAAAAAGGAAACTTGTCTTAATAGTGATCTGTTTGTCAAGATGACAAGGGGTCAACTGTGCTGAGTAGTTTTGTGTCAACTTGATAAAAGCAAGAGTTATATCAAAGGAGGGAACTTCAATTTAGAAAATACTTCCATAAGATCCAGCTATAAGGAACTTTATTAATTAGGTAGTACATTGTGTGTGGTGCCATCCCTGGGTTGATACTCCTAAGTTCTGTAAGGAAGCTGTCTAAGCAAGCTACAAGAAGCAAGATAGTAAGCAGCACCCTCCATAGCCTCTGAATCAGCTCTTGTCTCCAGGTTCCTGTCCTATTTGAGTTCCTGTCCTGCCTTTATTCAGTGATGAACAGAGACACGGAAGAGTAAACCATTTCTTAAGCCCTTTCCTCCCTGACTTGCTTTGGCTGTGGTGTTTCATTGAAGCAATAGAAACTGTATAAGATAAGATACCATTTGAGTATGAGTAAGCTTTGCTCAGCTTTATCAGTTATTTACACACCATAATTATGCTAGCACATCATAACTTTGCCTACATATCCTTATACTTTTTTCTGAGACATGGGCTTTCAGTGTAGCTCAGGCTAGCCTGGGACTCATGAGTGTCTTGACTCAGTTCCCTGTGTGCTGGTTTTTCAATCATGGACCACAGTACCAAATTAATTACTATTTGAGCAAAGAATACAAGTTGTTATCTCAAAACATCTCTTCAATGTATGACTACAACAGGCTGATCTGTATCTATACATAGACTAATTCCCATATGATGTATCTGTACCAGTATGTATAGTATAGACAATACAACACAGAGGGGCCAATGAATCGTCTACCATACAGAATGTACAGGAATATTTATGTCAAGCTCAAACTTAGAGTATATCAAAGATTCTCAACTGCAGTTATTCACTCTTAAATATCAAGTACCTATGGAAACAATTAAGTGAACAGATTTGTCTCTGTTGGAACTTTTATAGAGAAACTGTTATCACAATATAACATGTCTTCTATTTCTTAAAAGTTACAGAACAAACATTCTACATTTAGATATTCAGGTCTCCAGTTTTCCCAAGTGGATTCCAATTTGCTTTGATGTCAGGTTTGGACATTAGCCAGTACCTGCTAACCCTGTGCACAGAGCTCCTGCAGCTTTGCTTTCAATGTTTTCTTGCTAACGCCACAAAGTGCCCCTGGGAAAGAAGTGGCATCTATTTGGCATGTGTTTACTAGAAGGCTGAGGACTTCCCTTCTTCTTGTTCTCAAAAACAGTCAGCCAAGTGATCCACTTGTTGAGTCCATAACGACAGGTCCCTGTGAGCTTGTTGCAGGGGTTTCCTGCCAAATTACTCCATATGTTCATTGCTAAGTGAGAATATTCCTCAAGCAGTGGGTTCTAATAATCTGAAAGGATATGTTAAAAATTATCAGTGTAGTCACCAAAACAAATTTTTTTCTTAATTCATCTTTTTAAAATATGTGCAACCCAGTTATTTTATTGTATGAGAAAAGACAGACTGAATGGCTATTCAGAGAATGGAGAAGGAGTCGGTAGATCACTCTTAAACTTGGAAAGCAACAGAGTCAGGATGAGACAGTCAATCCCTATAGACGTATTTGGATCCCAGTATTGGTTTGTCTGGTCTCTGACTTCCTTTTCATTATGGTATTGTTTTGGCCCTGGTAATGACCCTAAATTGACACTGAAGCCAGAAATAGTTCTATATAGTTACTGTCCAAAGTTAAGCAATGAACTAGTGAGTCTTGATACTCTTGCTTATTATTGGGATAATGGATCAGCTGTACAGTTGCTTTACTAAATGTTCAACAAAGCAGGAATAAGCAAGAGGTGCTTTTGAGTCTTTCTGTCTAGAAGCCAGACAGCTAAGTGAAGGAAATCTAGTGGGACTTTCTCCCATGGATTTATATTTATGTCATAATGGAAGAATTTGATGGAAAAGCACAAATTGATATTTTGAATATATATCCACTACAAAGTATTTAAAATGTTTTTGCAGGGCACAGGAGAACACTTCCTACGTATAACCCCAGCAGCACAAACACTAAGGGCATCATTGAATAAATGGGACCTCCTGAGACTGAGAAGCTTCTGTAAAGCAAAGGACACTGTCACTAAGACAGAAAGGCAACCCACTGACTGGGAGAAGATCTTCACCAACCCTGCAACTGACAAAGGTCTGATATCCAAAATATACAAAGAACTCAAGAAATTAGACCGTAAAAGGTTAATCAATCCAATTATAAAATGGGGCACTGAGCTGAACAGAGACTTTTCAACAGAAGAAGTTCAAATGGCCAAAAGACACTTAAGATCGTGCTCAACTTCCTTAGCAATCAGGGAAATGCAAATCAAGACAACATTAAGATACCATCTTACACCTGTCAGAATGGCTAAAATCAAAAACACCAATGATAGCCTCTGCTGGAGAGGTTGTGGAGATAGGGGCACTCTCATCCATTGCTGGTGGGAATGCAAACTTGTGCAACCACTTTGGAAAGCAGTGTGGCGGTTTCTCAGGAAAGTCGGGATCAACCTACCTCTCGACCCAGCAATACCACTATTGGGAATATACCCAAGAGATGCCCAAACATACAACAAAAATATATGCTCAACTATGTTCATAGCAGCATTGTTTGTAATAGCCAGAACCTGGAAACAACCTAGATGTCCTTCAATGGAAGAATGGATGAAGAAAGTATGGAATATATACATATTAGAGTACTACGCAGCAGTAAAAAACAATGACTTCTTGAATTTTGCATACAAATGGACAGAAATAGAAAACACTATCCTGAGTGAGGTAAGCCAGACCCAAAAAGAGGAACATGGGATGTACTCACTCATATTTGGTTTCTAGCCATAAATAAAGGACATTGAGACTATAATTCGTGATTCTAGAGAAGCTAAATAAGAAGGTGAACCCAAAGAAAAACATATAAGCATCCTCCTGAATATTAACCTTCATCAGGCGATGAAAGAAGACAGAGACAGAGACCAACACTGGAGCACTGGACTGAAGTCTCACGATCCAAAGGAGGAGCAGAAGGAGAGTGAGCACGAGCAGGGAACTCAGGACCGCGAGGGGTGCACCCACACACTGAGGCAAAGGGGATGTTCTATCGGGAACTCACCAAGGCCAGCTGGCCGGGGTCTGAAAAAGCATGGGACAAAACCGGTCTCGCTGAACATAACGGACAATGAGGACTACTGAGAACTGAAGAACAATGGCAATGGGTTCTTGATCCTATTGCACGTAATGGCTTTGTGGGAGCCCAGGTAGTTTGGATGCTCACCTTAATAGACCTGGATGGAGGTGGGTGGTCCTTGGACCTCCTACAGGGCAGAGAAACCTGCTTGCTCTTTGGGCTGAGGAGGGAGGAAGACTTGATTGGGGGAGGGGGAGGGAATGGGAGGTGGTGGCGGGGAAGAGGCAGAAATCTTTAATAATTAAATAAATTAATTAATAAAAAAATAAATAAATAAATAAAAATAAATTTAAAAAAATGTTTTTGCAATATCAATTAGGCACAAATTCAAGCACATAAAGCATTGGCAAGTGATTTTGTAATGTTTTTGTTTTCATTGTTGATGGTATTTAGAGAGAAGACAATTTCCAACATTATGCTTAACAGATATAGGTATAGTCTCTTCTAGGAAACTTGTGTATTGACATGTCTAATGCTACAATATATTTCTCAATAGACCTTGAAAGTCCCTACACTCACAATAAGACATACCTCTTTTTAAGGCTTCCTGAACTGCCCCTAGCCATGTCTTTTTTAAGCCATCTCACTGCTGCAAAATATGTTGAGATAGTTCATAACGCACCTGCACCTTCCAATTGTTTTAATGAATCCAGGATTGTCCAAAAATTTAAGGGCCGTGGGACTTCCCCTGGTGGGTTACTACAGGTCTTTACTTCTCTCAATTCTACCAAGCCCAGTCCTGCAGTTTTTCCCCATTTCAGCAGAACACATACAGTGACATCCCCCTGTGTCTTTTCTGGTGACTCCTACAGATCTTCTCTTAGCCTTCCTTCCTTCATTCTTTGTTTTATTCTACTCTAGAACACCAGCAGACACATTCTTGGAACCCACAGTCCACAGTGGACAGACAAGCAGGTAGGTCAATTGCAGATCACCTCTTCCTTTGTTCTGCCGAATCTAAAACCCCAATCTCACCCACAGCTCTGCAACAGGATAACTGATGCAGACTCCTTTTCCCTTCTTCACTTCCTCCAAAGTTACTCCCTCATAATAAGGACCTGGAAAGACGTCCTGTAGACTCTAAGATAGCAGATATGCCAGTCCAGAGTACTAGACCCAGCAAAATTTTCAATCACAATAAATGTAGAAAATAAGATATCTCATAATAAAACAAAACTAAGCAATATCAATATCTATTTACAAACCCAGCTCTGTAACTCCAACATCAAGAGGTTAACTTTACATAATACAACAAAGAGTAATCTCATAGTAGCAAAGTCAAAAAGAGGGAAGCATGCATACACACACACACACACCACAAGACTACCACCACTACCACTAACATCAACAATAACAATGACACCAATAAAATAACAGGATTCAACTGTCCTTGATCATTGATGTCTCTCAACATCAACTGTCCCAATTCCTCAATAAAAAGACATAGACTTTCAGATTTTCAGAATGGTTGTAAAAGCCAAATTCATCCTTCTGTTGCACCCAAGAATTTTATCTTAACATAAAGTATAGACATCTCCTAACAGTAAAGGGTTAGATAAAAAACGTTCAATGCAAAAGAACCTAAAAAAAACAAGCCATTTTGATATCTTGCAAAATAGACTTCAACCTAAAACTTATCAGAATGGATAAGGAAAAAATACTTCATATTCATCAAAAGTAAAATATTCATTTCAATTATTAACATCTATATGCCCCAATAAAAAGTGAACCCAGCTTTGTGAAAGAAACAGTACTACAGATGAAATCACAAATTGACACTCACATATTTATAGTGGGGGACTTCAATATTCTATTTTCTCCAATAGACATGTCCTTCATACAAAAACAAAACAGAGAAATTTTGGAGCTATCTGATGTTATAAACCAAAGGGTCCTAACAAGTGTCTGCAGAACATCACACATAAACACAAAAGAATATACCTTCTTTCTAGAACCTTATGGAACTTTATCCAAAATTGACCACATACTCAGGAACAAAGCAAGTCTCAATCCACATCAGATAATTGAAAAAACATCCTGCATCCTATCTGATTAAAGCACCATGGATTAACGCTGGGTGCCAACAACCACAGAAACAACAGAGAGCTTACAGACTGATGGAAACTGAACAACTCTCTACTGAATGAAAGACGAATCAAGACAGAAATTATAAAAGATATAAAAGATGTTCTAGAATTAAGCAACACTCCACTCTCACCACTGGACAGGTCAGTCAGACAAGAAATTAACAGAGACATAAAAGAACTAACAGATGTTATGACTCAAATGGACTTAACAGAAATCTATAGAATGTTCCATCCGAATATAAAAGAATATACCTTCTTCTCAGCACCTCATGGAACCTTCTCAAAAACTGACCACATACTCAGTAACAAAAGAAACCTAAAGAGATACAAAAAAACTGGAATAACCCCATGTATCTTATCAGTTCACAATGGCTTAAAATTAGAATTCAACAGCAATACTAATTCCAGAAAGCCCACAAACACATGGAAATTAAACAATGCTCACCTGAATCATCAATGGGTCAATGAAGAAATAAAAGAAGAAATTAAAGACTTGCTAAAGTTCAATGAAAATGACCATACAACATACCCAATTTTATGGGACATGATGAAGGCAGAGTTAAATGCCTACATAAAGAAGTTGGAAAAATCTCACACTAATGAATTAAAAGACATTTGAAAACTTTAGAACAAAAAGATGCAAACTCACCCAAGAAAACTGAATGCCAGGAAATAATCAAATTAAGGCTGAAATCAACAAAACAATACATAAAATCAATGAGACAAAGAGTTGGTTCTTTGAGAAAATCAACAGAATGCACAAACCTTTATTCAAACTAACCAAAAGGCAGAAAGAATATCCAAATTAGCAAAATCAGAATTGAGAAGAGGACAATTTTTAAAGCTCTGCATATGTGGTATACACACCTGAGATCCAGTAATTGAGAGATCAATTCAGGGAGCTCAACAGTTCTATCAGCTATAGCTCAGCTATAAAATATATTGCTTGGCTGAGTGAGATATATCAGTCTCTGTCTCACAAATGACAAATAAATAAGTATAGTCTGCATGGTTGGAGCTTAGCACTATTGTTCCAGCACCCTCATAGTCTAGTGTTCTTCTAGCCCCCATTCTTAGTACTGCTGCTTGGCTGCAATATCCTCTCTTAAGACCTAGGCAGAAGTAACAACATTCAAAAAACCCCTACATTTGAATGAAGTGTGTCTATGGTATTAGCAATGTTTTGTGTAGTTGGGGCCACAGGGTGACAGGGTGAAGAGAAATGCGTGGCCACATCATTCTGGGGCTGCCTTAAAGCCAAGCAAAAGGAATTAATGATGTTAGTGTCAGATTAGTCACTGATTTTACATTTTGAAAAGAACACCATAGTGGCTAAATGAAGCATAAAGGAAATAGATTGAGGGACACAGTAACAAATATAAGAACACCATGATACATGACATAGCAACTGTTCAGATAGAGATGTCAGAAACATGGTCCAGCATGCTAACTTAATAGATAAAAGTAAAGTGGATAGATTTATAATGGACATTTAAAAATGAAAACAGGGTTTAATGATGAATTAAATAAAGAAAGAAAAAATGGTCCATATCTAGGGGGATTCTTTTTTTTCACCCAAATATCAGTAACTACACTTAGTGCCACTCGTTTAGGGTGAGAACATGAGAGAGAAGCTCAACCTCTACACCAAATCTCACAATCTTTGATCATATAATATTTAAACTAGAAGAACAGCTAGCTCTTTATCTGGACAAGCAAAGATAGTTCTCAAGCATAACTGATGCCACACACAAAGCCACTTTTATTCAGGATGGAACATCTTAGAACCTCATTGAATGATCCATTAAAATTAAACCATTGTCTCCTGAAATACTCAGGCAGTGACCCTTAGAGAATGGGGAGTAACTAAGTAGACCGAACAATGCACAGTACACGAGGATGAGGGATCATGCAAGCTCAGGAAACAGCACTGTGGAGACATTTTTGATTCTTGTCACTTCATCTGCAAAGAGGATCTGAAAGAGAATAGAAGATGCATCCCAAACACAAGAGGAGCTGAGTCAGCCCCAACGGACACCCACTCATTTTGGAGTTCATCGAAATATGGAACTATTCAGTTGAGCTCTCCTTAGTCTAGTTGCCCAGATAATTACAAAACATCTGTTAGTTTCTGTTATGTATGATAAAATGTGTATCTCTTTTTAAAACCAACACCCGAATATTTTTATTTCATATTCCCTCAAATAGCCACAGGTTCTTAGAATGATCTTTGAAGTATTGTTTTGAATGAATTATATTGTGTTAGCATTTGGTTAATTATAAAAGTAATTACTATGAACATTAGAAGTAGAATGAAGATAGAAAATTAGTAAGAATAAAATAGTGGAAAATTAAAATGGTTTAGAATGGACTATTGGAATTCCAATGAGTCTCATATTTCAGATGTTCTCAACTATAATAGTTGGGAAATATAGTTCAAGATAAAATATGAGAAAGACAAATGTTTACCCTATTTGAACTCAGCATTTGGTTTATGCCAGCAGAAAATTAATTATTGTTAATTTTAAGAATATGTGTAACCTTTGAGTGTGATAGGGATTACAAATGATATTTACAAAAATAACAATGAATTTATTTAGGGATAAGACTGCAAAATCATAATGCCTTAGTTAATGACAGAATTGTAGTACAGACAAAATGTACAAAAAAGATCATTTTTCTCCATGATAACAAAAGCTTATTTAAAACCTTTTTATAATTTTAGCTAAGGTAAATTTGAATTACTTTAAATATCAGAGTTTTCACAAGAAGGATGCCTGAGTAAACACATTTGTTTAAAACATTCTGTAATGCACATGGCATGACAAAGCATGATTTTATATAGTTCAGGCCAGCCTTAAAAAAATTTCTGATCCTCCTGTCTCTACTTCCCAAATGCTTAGATTATGGGTCTGTGCTATTACCCTCCACTTGAAGATTTGTTGAGAAGGTAGATCTTTCTTCAGTGTTCTTACGAAAATAATAATGAGATAGCAGGAGAACATTTTTGAAAGTAGTAAGAATGTAGCGGACAATGAGGGCTGCTGAGAAGTCAAAAACAATGGCACTGAGTTTTGATCCTACTGCACGTACTGGTTTTGTGGGAGCCTAGGCTGTTTGGATGCTTACCTTACTAGACCTAGAAGGAGGTGGGAAATCCTTGGACTTCCCACAAGACAGGGAACCCTGACTGCTCTTAGGGCTGCTGAGGGAGGGAGAGGTGATTGGGGGAGGGGGAGGGAAATGGGAGGCGGTGGCGGGGAGGAGGCAGAAATCTAAAAGAAAGAAAGAAAGAAAGAAAGAAAGAAAGAAAGAGAGAGAGAGAGAGAGAGAGAGAGAGAGAGAGAGAGAGAGAGAGAGAGAAAGAAAGAAAGAAAGAAAGAAAGAAAGAAAGAAAGAAAGAAAGAAAGACTACACAGCTATGAAAAAAACAAAAAAAAAAGAAGAAAAGAAAGTGATAAGAATGAGTACGGTGTACATCATACTGACATTTCATGGGTATTTATTTACTTATGTATAAACACATAAAATTATGTACATGGAATATACACACCTTGATACATATCAATCACATCTCAATAGAAATGTATTTTCAAAAGATTAACTACTATATTAAAGAAATTGATGCTACCAAATAACTTGTTCCAGCCTCAATTTTTCACTCGTCAGCCTGAATAAAGGCTCTTAACAGATGATTTTGAAGTTTTTCCATTCAAAGAACATCTCCAGTTCTTGACTCTGCCTTAACTGATATTTTAAAAAATGATAATCTGCATTTCTGAAATTAGATCTTAAAAGTACAACTGTGCTGTTTTAGAGATGGTTTAGCAAGTAAGAGGACATGCAGCTTTTGCAGAGGACCTAAATTCAGTTCCCAACATCCACAAGAGTTGGGCCACAGTTGCCTGTAATTTCACTCCAAGAGATCTAATGCCTCCTTCTAGCCTTGTCGGGCGTGCACACGTGCACACACACACACACAGCATTCACACACACATGCACACATGCATATGTGCACACACACACACACTCACATTCACACGAATATAAACAAAAATGTTTTTAGTGAAGGAGTGCAAGTATCTTTATTTTTCTATCCTATATTCATATTGCAGTGAAGAAAAACTTGCTTAGAAAGCCCTGTTGGTTCCAAATAAAGGGTGAGAAATTCATAGATCTGACCCACATAGCCAGCTACTCCCACCAAGTACATCCAATTCCAACCATTGCATGAATGCTTATTGTTATATTCCAAAGGCTTTGTGATGATTGACTGCCTGCTACATTATAAGAGCAGTTAATAGAGATAGCTAGCTACAGGAATTAAAAGCACTGCTATCAATAATCATCAGTCAAATAAGATCCATATGCAAACCATATAGCATTTGAAAATTAAAATGACTTCATTAACTCTTAAATGTCTCACTTTGAGAGAAATGTAGTTTTAATGTGGAAATACATTGGGTCCTTGGTCCACATACACAGCTGCTGAAAATACTGAATACAGGACAGGCTCTGATTGCTCCACCAGAGATCTGCAAATGATGTTTAAGAGCCATAGATACATGGGAAAGATGGCGAGACATACCACCTTTGAAGGGGATACAATCAATTCAAACATACCGTTTACATGACAAACTCTGTTCTTGTCTTTAATGCTGTGTGGTTCCCTGAGGTTTGTTGTTGCTGCCATTATGACATTTGTTTCTATTTTATTTCACTTGGCTCAAATCCAAATTTTAACCAATATGATAGCAAGTTTAATTTTATTTTTGCGTTCCACAGTCTTCGATAGCAGCAAACTAATTTCTGTAGCTGCACGTGATGAAAATATGCTGATGGAACTCATATTTCACATCACTGACTATAATGAGCTATTTCATCAAACTGTCCTGATGAAAGTATTATGGATAAAATGATGAATTTACTAATTTATTCACTTGATATTCCATTTGGAAATTTTAAAAGAAAGAAAAAGATCAATGATGTCAGGTAAATTAGACTTTCCTGCATATGTCTGGGTCTGTATCAAACAATAGCACTAGCCTTCCCTGCTCTTAATAAAATACTATCTTTATATAAAGCTCGGTCAAGGGTATCCTTTAATAAAATTCTGTGGAACAAGAAGCTTTGAAACTTCACACTATGAACATAAATGCACAATTGCAGTCAGTGTATTTACTGTCATAATTTCATATAGAATTAGCTCCTTTTCACTTTGGCGAGATCTGGAGCTTTTATTCAGCTTTTGATTTAGGAATAATAAGTAAATGGATGCATTCATTAATGAGCTACTAACCAACTTATGTGACTCCTTAATTAATAGAATGCATAGCATACATACTTGTTTCTAGAAATCGGAATGCCAGTTGGCACAGACAGTGCTAAAGCTGGTGCCAACACACCACGCCACATGCACATACATTCATTTGCCTCCTGTCAATCAATGTGATCCACAAGATTGAAACTTATTCACAAATTCTGAACCAGTGTTAATGTGAAACAGAGCAAATGTTCCAGTGGTCCATATAAACACTCTTTAAATATTAGATAGCCACAGAATTCATTTTCATTTTACTTACTGTGAATGCATATGTGTGTCATGTAATGTGAGTGGATGCTTGTATATGCACACTTAAATACACATGAACATGTGTGTATTCACATGGATGTCAGAGGTCTGCATCCTCGGTCAGACTCTACCTGAGTTTTTGAGGCATGTTTTCTCTGTGAATCAGAAGTTCACTGAGTGACCAACTAGCTGGTCTCTATTCACCAGAGCTAAGGTTAGAGGTTTGTAGGAACTAGGGAAACAAATTCAGGTCCTCATGCTTACGTGGTGAGTGTTTTATTGAACAAACCTTCTCCCCAGCCTAGGCATTTTGTTTGGAATCTGTATGCCGATATAAAAGGACTTCAGGGACTGAAGAGATATGGCAGTTCTCAGCATCCATGTGGGTTGCCTGTAACTCCAATTCCAGGGGGCATCAGACACCTCTGATCTATGCAGGCACGCACACTTGCATTCATAGACCAACACACAGAGTCACATAGACACAATCATAAAACAAACACATCTTTTAAGGTAATTAAATAAAATGACCTCAACTGATTTTTCTATAAATAAGTCATCAACAATGAAATAAAAACAAAACAAGCCTGTAGCCTGAATTCTAATTGGTTTTAATAATAAAAATAATAAAAACCCTGAGTCTGTTTTAGACTGAATCAACTTTGTATAGCCCAGGGTGGCCTTGAACTCATTCACAGAAATCCACCTGCCTCTACCTCCCAAGTGCTGGGATTAAAGGTGTGTGCCACCACTGCCTATCTTCTATGGCTAACTAGTGGTTTGACTCCACACTCCGATCTTCAGGCAAACTTTATTTGTTAGATCACAAACAAAATATCACACAAGCCTTACTTTGAAAAGTTATTTAGCCTGGTAACTTCTTCAGGACTTCATTCTAACATGACTGTCTATCTTACATATAAAACTCATAAACACAACAAGATTATATTAAGTAACAACTCTTTTTGTTTTTTGAAACAGAGTTTCTCTGTGTAGCCCTGGCTGTCCTGGAACTTATACTGTAGACCAGGCTGACTTTGAACTCAGATTTACCTGCCTCTGCCATCCAAGTGCTGGGATTAAAGGCATACTTGAGGCACCACCACCCAGCTACGTGACAACTGCTTTCTTACTAAATGATCACAGAAAAGAACACAGTAACTCCATGAAAGACTATGATTCCTCTTTTCTCCTTTCTTTCTAACGTCCAACCTCCCATGCTAGAATTGCTTTTTCCTCTACTCTACTCATTAACAGCCTTCCCAATTATAAAATAATAATGAATTTTTAAAGTGGCCATTGAGATCTGAAAGGAATGGCATTCTTAATAGTATTGATATAGAAATAATGAAACTGTAAATTCTAAAAAGCTCAAATTTTTATGAAATAAATGTCAGGGACTTGGGAGATGACTCAGTGGTTAAAGGCACAGGCTGCCCTTTTAGAAGACCCATGTTAAAACCCAGCACCTACGTGGCAGCTCACAACCAGCTTTAATTCCAATCTCAGGTGATCCAATGCCCCTTTCTGTCCTCCTCTGGCACAGCACATGCACAGACATGCATGCAAGCAAAACAAACAAACAAAAAACTACACACTTAAAATTTTTCTTTATCTTTACTTTATAAAACAAATAAGTAGCATAAACATAGATTGATCTCAGAATTTTAGTGTTGACATCAATTATCTTCAAGACTGTCAAGTCTATAGACAGATATTCTTTGAAAATAAAGTGTTTTCAAATAGTTCTATTTTCTGTTATTTTGTAATAGTTTCCTTCTTCAAAACAATAAAGAAAAGGAATTGCCCTACCTTGCATAATTTGAATACAAATGACCCGGCTGTTTATATAATCATATAAACAGTGCTTTGCAGCATTACCGGGTCATGCTCCAGAAAGTATTTCATCGCCATCACAAAAATGAGAGCAAGTTATTAGATGCCAGACTTCACAAATTCTCTTGTATTCTGTGTTCTTCACCATAACCTTGGGAGAAATATGCTAAGGTTTTCCCTTTCCCATTTTCAAGCTAAAGAAACTGAGGCTCAGAGAGATCCTAAACTGTGTCCTAAATTCATACAACTATTATAAATTGATGAGATAACTACTTTCGAGCCATAAAAATTCAGTGTTTATTAATGTTGGAAACTTATGAAGTTTCAATTTGAGCTTCTATACTATAGTGATGAATGAAGGATTATTTGTTTTCATGACAGAAAGAAACATAGCATATAATTATTCTGCTACAACATGAATAAACAGCTAAACTAATGATGAAATTCTCTGTGTCTGATAGGAAAAAAATTATTCAACTTCATGTTTTTGGAGATTGTAAAGTTCCACAAATAGACTTGATGCAAAAGGCACCTTTTCCATGAGATGTTCTGCCTCTCAAATCCAAGCCAAATGAAGAATCTGCAAGTTATAGATAGGACCAAATATTTTATAAATGGCTCCAATAGAGCTGAACACGTCACAAACCCTACATGCAAAATCACACCTTAATTTTGAATGTGGTCTTCAAGAGAAAAGCAACATAACTTCAACAGTTAATAAACAGCTGGAGAGACAGACATATTGGATAGATGACAGCTATGGGATAATTCTTCTGTATGCATGAATATGTATTGCTCTCACTGGTTAATAAAGAAGCTGCTTTGACCTATAGCAAGACATAATAAGGCCAGGTGGGAAAGCCAAACTGAAAAGAGGAGGAGGGCAGAGTTAGGGAGAGCAGCGAGTCAGAGCCAGAGGAACAAGATGTGCTAGGAACAAGTCAAGTCACAAAGTCATGTGACAAAATGTAGATGAATAGAAATGGGTTAATTTAAGTTGGAAGAACTAGGTAATAATAATCCTGAGCTATAGGCCAAACTTTCTGTAATTAATACAAGCTCTTGTATGTTTATTTAGGACTGAGTGATTGGAACAAAAGAAAAGCTCTGCCTGTGTTTATAGATGTCTGGAAAGGTGAATGGACAGATAGATGAACAGATGGATGGATGGACAAATGGATGAACTAATTGTCAGAGAAAAGAGTGAATGGAAGGATGAAGGAATTTGGAGGGATTAATGACATTTTCTTTTTATTCTCATGACTTTGCTTTCATTCTGAACCACAGTTATGGTGGGGGTGTTCAAATGATACCGGCCAGAGCATTCCTATGGACCTTTGTGATATTCAGAGACTGTGTCATTCCTTTTTGTAGCTCTCCACATCCGCTGGATCACAAGGACTCTTTTTTGTTACCTGACAAAGATGCTTGACTACTGAGTCACCAGTCCTGAGAAAAAATCACCAGAATATTCTCTGATTCCAGACACATATGCTGACATTAGTAAAAGATGTAAAGGAAAGTCAAGTATTGTGCCTCATGCTCATAATTCTAGCACTTGGTAGGATGAGGCAGGAGAATTATAAGTTTGAAGCAAGTCTGGGCTATAAATAAGACTCTCAAAAACAAAACACCAAAAGTCCCAGAAGTCTTACATGAATCAGCAGAAACACATATGTCTTTACCCAGCCCAGGTGCTGCTGGGCAAAAGTAAGGCATTCTTTTTCTCTCCTTAACATTAAAAATTATATAGCAAATATTCCTCTTTTGCTTTGACATCAAACAAAGTCAAAAGCAAACTTACCACTTAATAGTATGCAAATTTGTCAATTTTTGTAATTGTAAGTTTTGTAAAATTTCAATATTTTCCTTCTGGTACAATTTACTCTGTTTGCCTACTTTTAACACTACTGTTATTTTTATTTGACTAATTAGGCAGTTTTCCAACAGGGGTGCCTATGTTACCATATATATATGTTAATGCATGTATTGATAAAATAGTCTTTTAAAAGAGTATTTAGAAAGTGTCTCATGGCATGGAGCTGCAGAGATGACTCAGTGTCTGTTGTTCTTCCATAGAACCTCAGTTCATTTCCTAGTAAAGATTTGGTTAGCTCTCATCTGCATGGAACTTCAGCTCCAGATTTCACACCTTCTTCTGGCCTATGTGGGCACTATGCTCACTTTCTCAAACAAGTACACACACACATATGCAAATAAAACAAAACCATTTTAAAAGTAAAATATTGCATGTGAACTCTTGCTTTGTCATCTCCAGTACTCACTTTGTACTAAATTTTAAGGAATTCCAAAAAATGTAGGACAACTCTGAACATGGACTATTTTTGCCAGAGTGTGTGTTGATATGTTAGAACATAGTTTGCAAAGCACTGTGCTTCCTTATGCATATTTCCTACAAGCTGCTCTATAGCCATAGGGGAGACTTATGTATGATTGAATGGATGAGTGGAAGACTGATTGAATGAATTAACATTGATTTTTTTCAAAATTATAGTGTAGATATTATTTAATTTAGAAGCTTAATTCTAGAGAACAATGTGATATTTAGAAACCTCTGTGCCTGTTATAGCCAGGAGAAAGACTTTTAAGCAACAAGTAACAAAGAAACATTTCTTTAACAGCTTGCTTAATGGCGGTGTGTACTGGCTGTGTGCCCAGAGTGGGGCGGTGTGCACGGCTCAGAGACTCCGCCATATTGGACTGGGTGGAGCAAGCAAGCACTGATGCATTAGCCAAGCAACGACACAGCTTAAGTTTTTAAGAAGGGCTTAGCATTTTAAGAAGTATTCCTGGACATTAAAGAATTACAGATACACAGTAGGACAGATTCAGACATAAAAGACCTATAAATGGGACATAGTGTTGGATAAATTTACGTAGGCTTGGAAAAGAGAAGAAAAAGGGTATAGAAAGTCATGGAATAAAGTTAATGCTTTAAAAAAAGGGTAAAGTCTTTAAAGAGACAGAGTACAGATAATCATAGATTAAAGGAGTAAAAATAATAAAATACATATTAAAAAGTAATAGAGTAAAAATAAGCTACATCACATAAAGATGGAGAATACACAGATAGTCTGCATTATGCATACTATTGTGTTTTGTTTGAATTTTTTGACTGTGAAAGAGCTAAGTACAGAGAGACAGTTTATTGTATGGGCTGCTAAACTAAACTAGCATCTATCTTGTAAAGGTATCTTGACTTCAGAATTTGGGTCTAAGAATAAGTTGCTTTTGGAAAAGAGGTTTTTCTTTTGTTTCCATATAAGATGAGAACCTATGGATTGTTTCTAGACCAATATGGTTTGATAGACCATGACCCCCTGAAAGGTTGCCATGAACACCCTCAAAAAATTACTTCACCCAACTGCTGACTGAGATAAACAACATAGAGGATGTACCATAAAAGACCTGATTAACAGCACCCCCAAACATCAGGAAGCAGTGTAGACAAATGATATCTTGAAATTTTCAGGCAAAAGGATAGATCTAAAAAAATCATATTGAGTGAGGTAACCCAGACCCAGAAAGACAAATATAATATGTACTCACTCATAAGTAACTTTTAGACATAAAGCAAAGAAAAACCAGCCTACAGTCCACAACTCCAGAGAACCTAGTTAATAAAGAAGATCCTAAGAGAGACACATGGATCTATATAGAAAGGAGGAAAAGAAAAGATATCCTGAGTAAATTGGGAGCATGGGGGTCAAGAGAGAGTGCAGAATGGGAGAAGAGAGGAAGGGAGTGGAGTGAAGAAAATTCTATAGCTCAATAAAAACAATTTAAAAATTTTAAGATCTTCACTAATAGCATAAAGTTATTTAGTTCAACTTCTACTAAAGGGGGAATTATTTACTCTTGTAACAAAAAGTCCAGGTTTTCAATTGCTGCTAAATCTAGGGAATTGAATTGTGTCTTCTGGACTTTGTTTTTCACACCCTCGTTTCTTTAGTTTGTCTTTATTTTAAATAAGCTATCTCCAAGTGGTAAGAAAAAAACAACTACTTCACTAACCTAGTTTAACCTTAAGCATTTTACTCGAAGAAGACAGAGTAATTCAGCCTATGGGCCCGATGATGCACTTGGTACAGGAAGTAATAAGAGAGATCAAAATTCTCAGATTCTTGGGTGACATTGCTGGGAGAATCCCAGATGTTAATTTCTCCCACTGTTGGGATTTCTGGCTCTTGTTCAGTGAGAACTAGGCCTCTAAAAGTGACCTATTCTAAAAAGTGTACAGGAATATCTTAGTATCCCAAATGGAAACAAAAGTTCCTGTCTTGATTATATGTGACAAAGAAAAAATACCATCTTTAAACATTCTTAGTTCTTAGACCGTTGCTCCAAATTAAGAATCTGTCTCTACCTCGATCCATCGCCAGATGAAGGTTCTAAGGTGATATGCAAGATATTCATCAGTATAGGATAGGGTCATTTCAGGTTCCCTCTCCTTAGTTGCCCAAGGTACCAGCTGGGGACATATTCCTGGACACCTGCGAACCCCTCAAGAGTCAAGTCTCTTGCCAACCCTAAGATGGCTCCCTTAGATAGGATATATACTTCGCTGCTCCCGTATCCATCCTTCCTATATCCCAACCATCCCAATCCCCCGAGCTCCTCCCATCCTCCCCTTCTCATATTTCTCATCCCATTTCCCCTTTGCCCCATGCCACCTCACCCGCAAGTTCCCAGTTTTTGCCCTGCAATCTTGTCTACTTCCCCCTCTCCATGCGGATGACTATATGATTTTCTTTGGGTTCACTTTCTTATTTAACTTCTATAGGATCACACATTATATGCTTAATGTCTTTTATTTATGGCTAGAAACCGATTATGAGTGAGTACATCCCATGTTCCTCTTTTTGGGTCTGGGATACCTCACTCAGGATAGTGTTTTCTATTTCCATCCATTTGCACGCAAAATTCGAGAAGTCATTGTTTTTTACTGCTGAGTAGTACTCTAATATGTATATATTCCACACTTTCTTCATCCATTCCTCCATTGAAGGGCATCTAGGTTGTTTCCAGGTTTTGGCTATTACAAACAATGCTGCTATGAACATAGTTGAACAGATACTTTTGTCATTTGATGTGGCATCTCTTGGGTATATTCCCAATAGTGGTATTACTGGATCTTGGGGTAGGTTGATCCCAAATTTCCTGAGAAATCGCCACACTGATTTCCAAAGTGGTTGCACAAGTTTGCATTCCCACCAGCAATGAATGAGTGTGCCTCTTTCTCCACAACCTCTCCAGCAAAGGCTATCATTGGTGTTTTTGATTTTAGCCATTCTGACAGGTGTAAGATGGTATCTCAAAGTTGTTTTAATTTGCATTTCCCTTATCGCTAAGGAGGTTGAGCATGACCTTAGGTGTCTTTTGGCCATTTGAATTTCTTCTGTTGAGAATTCTCTGTTCAGATCAGTGCCCCATTTTTTTATTGGGTTCATTAGCATTTTAAAGTTTAGTTTCTTGAGTTCTTTATATATTTTGGTGATCAGACCTTTGTCTGTTGCAGGGTTGGTGAAGATCTTCTCCCAGTCAGTGGGTTGCCTTTTTGTCTTAGTGACAGTGTCCTTTGCTTTACAGAAGCTACTCAGTTTCAGGAGGTCCCATTTATTCAATGTTGCCCTTAATGTCTGTGCTGCTGGGGATAAACGTAGGAAGTGATCTCCTGTACCCATATGTTGTAGAGTACTTCCCACTTTTTCTTCTATCAGGTTCAGTGTGTTCAGACTAATATTGAGGTCTTTAATCCATTTGGACTTGAGTTTTGTGCATGGTGATAGATATGGATCTATTTTCATTCTTCTACACGTTGACAACCAGTTCTGCCAGCACCATTTGTTGAAGATGCTCTCTTTTTTCCATTGAATACTTTTAGCTCCTTTATCAAATGAGGAGCAGAAGGAGGGAGAACAAGAGCAAAAAATCAGGACCACGAGGGATGCACCCACCCACTGTGACAGGGGAACTGATTGATTAGGAGCCCACCAAGGCCAGCTGGTCTGGGACTGAATAAGCATGGGTTGATTCCGGACTCTCTGAGCATGGCGGTCAATGAAGACTGATGAGAAGCCAAGGACAATGGCACTAGGTTTCAATTCTAATACATGAACTGGCTTTGTGGGAGCTTAGCCTGTTTAGAAGCTCACCTTCCTGGACGTAGATAGAAGACCTTCGTCTTCCCGCAGGGCAGAGAATTTGGACTGCTCTTCAGTATCGAGAGGGAGGGGGAATGGTGTGGGGGGAGGAGAAGAGGAGTGGGGATAGGGGCAGGGGAGTGGGGGGAGGGGGCAATATTTGGGAGGAGGGGAGGGAAATGGGAAACGGGGAGCAGGTGGAAATTTTAATTAAAAAAGAATAAAAAATAAATAAAAGAAAAAAATGTAAAAAAAAAAAAAAAAAAAAACATTCTTAGTTCTTTTGTGAAGAAACTTTCTCACTTTTGTCTATATTCTCATGATCATCTCACTGCCTGAGGGTTAAAATTTTATTCCCTATGGCTGGTTTATTCTATATTTCTTATAAAAGAACAAGAGACAATTTGTTCAAAAGATCATCTTTATCATTCTTTGGTCCTCCATCCCCATCATAACCCCATAGCTGGAGCAGACTCAGGGATACCGCTACTTGCTCAAATCATATCAAACAGAGGCATTATACACGCATAAGCTCAAAAGAGTAATTTTGGGTTGGAGAGATGGTTCTGTGAGCAAGAACAACTACTACACAAGTATAAGGACCTGAGTCAGGATCCCCAGAACCCATGAAAAGGTTACATGTTGCCAGGCATGCTGATAGACCCAACACGATGTACCATAAATCCAGATACTGGGATTTGCTGGCCACCAACCTTGCTCTAGATTCAGTGAAAGACCTGGTCTCAAAGGAATAAGGCAAGAAGTAGGAGAACTGAATACCTAACATCGCCCTAAGTTTCTGAAACCTCCCAGTGTAGCATCATAACTTCGGTAATAGTTATTCCAACACATGAGCCTGTGACATCCAAGCCATGAACGTCTATCCACAGATGCCTTCCACAGTCTCATGGCCACCTCAAATGTAAATGCTATCTAATTTCAAAAAATACCCTCATTGTCTTCCAGTTTCTACATTATTTAAAGCCCAGACCTCTTCTGAGTCTCAAGATTCCCCTTAACTCAGAGATCCTGTGAAATCAATGAACAGAATGTAAACTCTAGTCCTCAATGGCACAGAGGAAAAAAATAGGACAATCAGGCAACAGCAGGTTGAAGCAAGACCAAAACCCAGGAAAATAAGTACCAAACTCTGCAACTCTATCCACTGTCCAGCATTCTTGGCAGTGTCCTTTAGTTTCTAATGGGCCCTACCCCTTCAGCTACATTACCTGTAGTTCTTATGACCTCTTTCTTAGACAAGCTTGATATAGAAGAAACTCAGAGATAGGCTTAGTGTTACACATGATTTACTAACAGATTTATTTATGGAATATTAAATCACACAAAGTAGGATTAAAATAAGGGCACTAGCTTCCAAATATCTCAAAGATCTTTGGTAGTGTGCTAACCAAATCTGCTATATATAATCAAAACTTATAATTGCTACTATGTAAATGTCTGTTCACCAAAATTGATCAACCATTCTGCCCACCCCAAAATAACATGCCTCTAACAAATACGTCAAAGGGGCGGCACCCAGTCACAACAAATGATAAGTCCTGGAATACCATTAAGCCTCCAGTTCTCTTCTTGAGGAAAACAAAACTCTGCCAGAGCCTTTTCTTAATCAATGTTCTATGGCTCTGAAGAAACACCATGACCATGGAAACTCTTAAAAGGAAAGCATTTAGTTGGGGTTTGCTTTCAATACAGAGACTTGTTTAGTCCTGTGTCATCTTGGCGAGAAGAATGGCAGCATGTAGGCAGGCATGGTGCTGGAAAGGAACCTAGAGTTCTACATCAGGATCTGCAGGCGTAGGCAGGAGAGACACACTGGGCCTAACTTGAGCATTGCCAAAGCCTGCTCCCAGAGACACATTTCCTTCACAAGACCATACCTATTCCAAAGAGGGCACACCTCTAATCCCTAACAAGTAGTACTACTCCCTAAAGGCCAATCTCTCAAATACCTCATGCCTTTGTTGGCCATTCTTATTCAAACCACCATAGTAGAGATTGTTTAAGTAGAATTACATCTATGCATGAAGGTAATTCTTCCTACTAAAAGTCTGAGGCAAGGACACTTACTTTATGCCCAATGGATTTGACCTTAATGGCATATAAGGAAAATTACTGCATTTGGTTGACTTTTCATAAAAAGCCATTCTTTACAATTTATCACTTTTTGACAATAGACACTTATGGGCCTGAGTGATCTCAAATTGATTAATGAAGTGTTGAAGTACATTAATGAATAATGAAGTGTTTTAAAATTTATTTCCTTTTAACTCATTTAACTAAAATCCACTTAACAGCAGCAACAATCCCTCCTGAACGTATTTGAAGGTATATTATATTGAAGATTTATTCATTTGCGTTCCAACTCCTCTATAGTTTATTCATTATATCAATTTATTCACTGAATTGAGTTTTACCATGTAACCATTTCAGAAGTCATTTGCTTTACAGGGCTCTGAGTGTATTCAAGCTTTCAGTATGTTAACATCAAATGTGGGGTCACTGGCAAAGAGTGAAAGCCCAGCTATCACTTCATATGAGCCATACTCAAGATTTCAATGTTATCCCCCCTCTTAGAAAATGGAATTTTAAGATAACAAATGATAATTTGAGAGTATTCTGTGTCTTTTATGGATTTGTTTGTTTGAGACAGGATCTCACTCTCTTGTCCTGGACTGCTTGAGAATTGTTATAGAATGACCTTTTTGCACTCTGTAAAGATCTGTCTTTGCCAAGGTGCCTTTTGGTTGGTTTAATAAAAGAGCTCTGTGGCTGGTAGCTAGGCAGGAGGTAGAAGGCAGGACATCAAGACACAGAGGATGCTGGGAAGAAGAAGGATGGCATCTCAGGAGCAGCAAGAGATTCAGAAAGAAGCAAGATGAACAACATGTCATAGTGAAAGTAGTTACCATCACATGGCAGAGAGTAAATAAGAAATATGGGTTAATTTGAAATGTAAGACTTAGCTAGTAATATGCATGAGCTATTGACCAGGCATTTAGAAATACAGTAAGTATCTGAATAGTTATTTGGGAGTGGCTGCCAAGACACTGAGAAACTCTCCCTACATAAAGCAGATTTTAAGAACTGAAAATGGAATTATGTTATAAGAGCAAGAACTTTGTTTCCAAAGAGAGTAGGGACCATGGATTTAATACTAGAACATGACACAGGACTTTAAGTTAGGGTAGAGTCAAGGTCCATTACAGTTAGACGATCACAAAAGGAATAGAATATCTGAGCATAAGAATTTGTAACTCCAGAAGGACAGAGGCTCAATAAGCCATGTATATGTGAGGAGAACAAGTCAGAGTGGCATACTTCCAAAACCCACTGCACTTATGCTGCAGAGAACCCCAAATCCCCTTCAGAGTGAACTAGAATGTTTTCTTTATATAAATCTGATGGCATTCATATCAGAACTGTATATGTTCCTAGGTAAAGCACATTTTAAAAATGCATTAAAAACAGCAACCCTTTTGTGAGAGCAAAAACTTTGTTTCCAAGAGAGCAGGGTCATGAGTTTATTGTTTGAGCCCACAACAAGGACATTAGCGGTAAGACTAAGGTTTGGATTAGGGTTAGAGGGCAGGAAAGGAATAAAACATCCCATCAGTAAATGTGTGGCCTTATTAGGACAGTCTTTTAAAAACACATTCATATGTGAGGCCTATTTGCAAAAATCATCGTACGTTTAGACCATATAATCCTAAATCCCATTTAGAGTGGAAGGGACTTTTCCCCACTACTCTGAAATTGTTTGCATCAGAATATCTGTGTTTATGTTTCTACGTAAAGCAGGTTTGTTACAAAACAGTGCAAATACTCTTATTTTCACAAGAGCAAGAACTGGTTTATTTTTTCTAAGAGAGCAGGGCATATGAATTTATTATTGAAGTACTGTTACAAGGGCATTAGGTTGAGATGTACGGCTAGAGTGAGGGATGGAGTTACTTTGAAAGATGAGGGTGATTTTGAAAAGGTTTTTCATACATCTCTGAGTTCGCTTGTACCACAAGAACAAATCATACATTTCTAAGCAATGTTAGTTTTTTTAAAAATAAATAAATAAATAAATAACAGTGAAACTGATAGTGTCCATGGGACTGCAAGAACTGTTACATTAATCCACCTTACAAAGAAGCTCTTCAAGGGAAGTGGTGAATGGTCCCAAGAAAGCAGCGCACATGGAGTTTACCACCCTTTCACCGCACAATGGCATTACAGTTGGGGCACTGGTGGGCATGGGGGCCAGGGAGCAGGAGTCAGGCCACATGGACTTTGGAGGCCAGAACGTTGTGTAATTAAAAGAGGCTCACAAGAGCCCGTACTAAAGGATAACAAATGTTTATTGGAGAACACTCACAATAGAAAGCTGCTGCGTTCCTCTGCCCCATGGGCACTGGGGTTGCGAACAGAACTCTACCAACCAAGTAAAAGGAAAAAGAAAGGGGCAAGAGAGAGCGCTTCCTGTCTGTGCGTATAGTACCTCAAACCATGCCCTAATGAGCTGGTGTCTAAAAGACTATTGGCTGAATGAATTCTCACGAAGTGAAGTGGTGATTTAGTATCAGAAAGAAGGGCACATGGGTTTGATATTGCAGCACTGTACAGGGACATTTGGACAGCAGTTATAAACAACATTATAACCAGTAAGTAACGGGGGAGTAGAGGATCAGTGTCTCTGACATTAGCAATTACAAGACACTGTCTTTGGAAAACATGCTCACAGGTGACTAAAACATTACACAGGAGCATACTTGCACAAACCAATGTACTTCTACTATCATAAAAGCTATTATTTACAACAGTTTGGAAAGGTTTTCTCATACATCTATGAAGTCTCAGGCATTAGAAAAGAAGCAGATCTCACATTTCTAACTATTGTAATAAGTATATAAACATTATATATAATATCTAATATATTACATATAATTCCAATGTAATTATAATTACCCATTTGCAACAATGTGCTTGGTTTCACTCTGAATACTCTGAGGTAGCTTGAATCAGAAGAACAATATGTACATTTCCAAATAACATGAGTTTTCAAAGTACAGAACGAAATACATAGTACTTCTCCAATAGCAAGAACTTTGTTATAACAATGCATCTCACAGAAAAGTACATGAAGGGGCATGGTGACAATTCACAAGAAAGGAGAGAGCAGGTGTTTACTGATGTGGCATTTCATAGGGCATTAGGATAAAAGTCGTAGTTTTAGGGTTAGAACAAGAAAGGAACAGGAGAGATGAGTCTAAGTATCTGTAACTAGCAAAACAATGAATTCTTTAGCACCCACAGATGCGTTTGACGAAAACACCACAAGATGGCGCATTAGCAAAAAAACAACATGCTTCTACTACACTGAAAACTAAAGTCATCTAATACAGTTTGGAAAAATTTACTCATACACCTCCGAAGTGGCTGGCATTGGAAGAGCGGAGCATGAATTATTAAATGGAGTTTCTAAAAAAATAGTGAAAATGGTAGAACTTTTTTAACAGCAAGAATTCTGTTATAATGCATTTCCAGAGAAGTACTATAGAGGATAGCTGATAATTCACAAGAAATCACAACACATGGGCAATACAATAGCAACATGGTTGTGCCACATAAGGGCATTAGCGTGAGCTTTGTGGTTAGGGCTAGAACAGGAAAGGAAAGTGACGGAAGAGGATAAGCACCTGTAACTTCAGCAACACAGTGACTTCATTAGAAACCAAAGGAGCATTTGACTAAAACACCACAAGGTGGCAAATTTGCGAAAACCACTGTATGTCTACTACAGAACATGTCACCCCTTACAACATGGTTGATTTTACTATGAAAACTCTAAAATTGCTTGCATCCGAAAAGAAGTGTGCACATTCCTGTGTAGAGTGAGGTTGATAAGACAAGAAGGCAAACTTAAGAACTTTTACAAGAGTAAGAACTCTTTAAATCAATGCACCGTTGTGCAAAACTCAGTAAGGAAGGGGTGCCTTAGCGTAAGAAAGCAAGACACATGAGTTTACTATCATAGCCCTTCCTGTACAAGGACATTTGAGTTAGAGTTATGGCTAACATTTAGGTAGGGAATGGGAGGGCAGAGCATGAGTGTCTGTGAGGTACCCAGTATCATCTTTAGAAAACACATGCCAAGCGACTAAAACATCTCACAATGGCATACTCCTAAAAACCAATGTACTTCTATAACAGCAAAGACACAATCCCAGTTACAACAATGTAGTCAGTTTCATTCTGAATACTCTAAGGTAGCTTGGATTGGAAGAATGATATGTATATTTCCAAGTACAGTTAATTTTAAAAAATAGCAGGCTGAAAACTGTAGTTGTTTTACTACAACAAAACTTTTTGTGGCAATGCACCTCAGACACAAGTAGTGATTATTTACAAGAAAGCACAGCCTGACAGTAATACAATACTAATGGTTTTGCATTGCATAAGGACAATACAGTTAGGTGAGAGTCAGGGTTAGGGTTAGAACAAGAGAGGCATGTGAGGGAAGTTTGTTAATGTAACTTTGGCAATATAGGGACTCATTTCTAAACCACACTCACAGATGACTAAGAAAACCACCTACTTCTACTGAGGCCAAAAATACAAAACACGAGAGACAGAGAGAGAGAGAGAGAGAGAGAGAGAGAGAGAGAGAGAGAGAGAGAGAGAATGGGCCAAAAATTTCAGCCATAAATCTGGGAAAAAACTTCATACCAAAAATATGGTGATGACAACTGGGAGAAAAATCTAGGCAAGAGGTACATCCCAAAAGCCTTTTGACATATCCTGGTAAAAATGCAAGGTGAGAAGGCTGCATGAAAATGCAGGGGCAAAAATTTAAGAGAAAAATTAAATGAAAAATAGGCATATAATAGCCAGGAGAAAGAAAATCTAGGCTAAAAGTCCTGTACAAAGTTGGGTAAAAATGTCAGGTGAAAAGCCTGGATGAAAAAGTTCAGACAAAAATCCAAGAGAAACATTTGGGAAAAAAAAAATCAAGAGAAAAAAAAAAAAGCTGGGAACAAAGGCTAGGAAAAAGACTGCTTTAGAAAATCCTGCTGAAGAGGACAGGTGAACAAGCTGGGCAAAAAATCCAGGCCAAGAACAAGAAAAAAAAAACTATGCTAAGAACATGGATGCATTCATTGTGATCAAAATCAAGATCAATAAGTACGGGCCAAAGGCAGGATGAAAAATCCTGATAAAAATGCAGGATAGAATCTATGCATAAAGGTCAAGCCAAACATCTAGCAAAAAAAGATACATGCAAAAACTACAGGCAAACGCTGGGAGTGAAATCTTGGCCAAAAGTTCATCACAATGGTGAGTAAAATATCCTGCTAAAATGTTAGGGGAAATATCAGTACAGAAATTCAGGGGGAAAAGTTCAGGACATAAAATGTATGGAAAAAAAAAGCAGACAGGTGGATTATTGGAATTGACTCTAAGACCCTAATGTAAATCCACATACCTATGAACACCTGATTTTTGACAAAGAAGGCAAAATTGTACAATGGAAAAAAGCATCTTTAACAAATGGTCATAATGACAGGGGGATGAGTCCCCTAAAATGATCAAACCCCTGAGAAAGACCTTCAAACTGCTACAGTTTGGGGTTGTGGTCAAAACAAAGAGAAATCATATATGCAATGATGAAAATTTCCCCCAGCACATCAGCAGATCTCACTCCAGCCATGAGGCTATAAGTGAAGATGTAAGCACTATTGACAGGTCCAACTGGACACACCTGAACACTGTGTCAGCACAGGAATGACCCCAGAAGTTGAAAGCAAATACTCCTGGAAAGTATTTGATATTCCAAACCTGAAATCCTTTGTCTAAGGTGTTGGGGACTGTGGACCCCCAGGCCCTATATTTCCTGTGACCCCCTGCTTGCCAGAGTAAACAACTTGTTTTCCTATGCTTGCAGCTGCTCTAAGCATGAGACCCTTATGAATTCCTAATGGCAGGGGAGTGGTTTCTGGTGGACTTGCAGCTGAGAGTAAGGGTGTGGCCATTAGTCAAGGAGACCCTATATAAGCTGCTATGGAACACAATAAAGGGGGCATTCTTGACATTATGTGTGTGTGTGTGTGTGTGTGTGTTTCAATTTCCAGTCCCTTGCCTGACTCGCGAACCATACTGTAGGGTATGGTGCATAGAGCAGGCATTGAGCTACACTAAGGAAAGAGTAGTTGCAAGAAAAAGGTCAGTTTGGGCATCATGAGAGAGAAATCAACACACACACACATGCATAAAACACACAGAGAAGGACAGTCAGAATAAGAGTGAGAGCATTCATGAGAGAGGTGGGGAGGGAAGAAGGGAGCGGGGAAGAAAGAAGCATACAACCATTGGGTAGAACTCTTGTTGTGGTGCTTCAACCAGTGAACAAAAAAACAAATTCCATGGTCTAGAGCCATGTGTGACAGTTCAGATACCCTTGAACAGGTGGCACTTCTGGCTTTAGGTAAAATAACAATTAGGAGAATGGGAAAAGGGCAGGCAAGAGGCAGACAATGGAAGAGATTCAGGGTTCTTGCATCATAGAGCTTTATCAAAGTCTCCTTCTACTTATCCTGACAGTCTCACTAAAGAGAAGCCAACCCACGATCAGCCTGAAATGTACATTCTCCAAATCTTTGGACTTTTCTCTCTGAAACATGTTCTTGTGCTCTAGATTTCTTGAGAACTTTCTGATGGTCTCTGTCCATTCAGATGTTGAAATCATAATCTAATAGAAGGGGATGTCAACCTGTTTCTAAATAGGATTTTGTAGAGATCACCAAGTTGAGGCCATATAGGAGTTTAGGAGCAAGGTCTGTGCCTAAACTGGTATGAAAAGCATCTTTATAAACAGAGGAGGGAGTGGGAGTCAGCTGAAGAGAGGACAGAGAGAAGGTGGAAAAAAGTGAATGAATAATGAATCAATGAAGTATAGAATATACCTTGTGAATATGAAGTCAGAGATAAAGCAGTAGATCTAAAAGGAAGATACAAAGGATTGCCTATAAATCCCAGAAACTAAGAAAGTGGCCTGGACCCAGTTGTGTCACTGATGCTTCAGACAGCTTGGCATTTCCAACAAATAACTGTGAGACATCACACTTCCATGAGCAAAGACACAGGCTGGGAGACATAGAATGGCAGCCCAGGTAAACTCACACTGAACCTCCTCCTGTATATGCCTGCCTATAATAACATTGATCTCCTGTGCCCCAAGAGACTTACTGTTCTTCCAAATACCCAGAGATCCAGGGGACAGGGGACAGCAGCTGCCACAATACTTCATCTCAGCCTACCCTTGGCACTTAGAGTGTGTACAGGAAATGAACCGAGAGATGAGACTTTTCCTTGTTATCAACATTCAGGCTTGAGAATCCCACTCTGTGAATATCAACTATTCCCCCATCTCTCTATAGAGAGTAGAGGTGTTTCGGTGGCTAGCTGGTTTTTCTCCCTCACTTCACAGGCTTCAGGTGACCTAGAGAACAGCCACCTTAAGTTTATTCATAGCTGCATAGGATAGAGTTTGGCTTAAGAGTTCTCAAGTCTTCCCTCAAAAGCAAGAAACTTCTGACAGTTCACAACACTCAAGTTATGTCTGTGATGCCCAATTAATCTGCCTGATCACTCTAGAGCCTACCTGTGGTTAGAGAAGACTCGTAGGGTCAGAACATGGTCACCAGACTAAATAAGACATCCTCCCCAGTATCTTTTCAGGACACCTAGAGCTACCAGGAAGAACCAGGCTCTGTCTCTGACCATTTAAAGCCTTCAGAATGTTTTTAGATGGACTGTGAGATGGGTTCTAGTCAATTCATACTCTCAGAGCACCCAGGAAGTTCTGAAAATAACCTCAGTTCAGATTTTGTTTTCTATCTTGCCAGTAAGAAAAGAGCATACATTTTATGCTCTTCTCCTTTGATTGAATTCAGTACTGTTGGGCAGCATGTGCAGCACACTAAAGAAATAGTGATGACCAGGAGGATATTATGTTTCTCACAGACACACACTTTTTTGTGAATTCAGAGAGCATGGTTGCTACTGACTACCTGCAGTGCCTAGGATTGAGGAATGGCAGAGCTTTAACCGAGATGTTTATGAAAAGGTATATCAAAAAATAAGAGTTAAGATTTCCTTTAGCCCCTGGCTCACTGGGGCTACCAGGAGTCCCTGTGTAGGTGCTGAGAAGTCCCATCTGGACGGGTGAGTGTGTGCTATCCTGGGGCGGACTGTCCCTGTAGAGAGCACAAACGCCCCTCCCCCAGCTCCTGCTGCAGGGCTTTCTTTCCTACACACGCGCCCCCTCCCTCACCCCCAAGCCTGCCTTGTCTGCAAGGTCCTTTGCTGTAGAACAGTTTCCTGCCCTTTCACTAAGGCTACCAACCCAGAGCAGTGAGAGCCTGACTAGAGGGCAGGCCTCAAGGTCCCCGCCAGGGAACGCGGGGCCCCTGCTGCTGGGGCTGCAGTGTCTGCTGTGCTCTCCTGGACCTGCTCTGCTTGCCCCCTATTTCCCTTGGTCCCTGACTCATGGAGGCTACCAGGAGTCCCTGTGTAGGTGCTGAGAAGTTCCATCTGGACGGGTGAGTGTGTGCTACCCTGGGGCGGACTGTCCCAGTAGAGAGCACAAACCCCCCTACACTAAGGCTACCCAACCAGAGCAGTGAGTGCCTGCCTAGCGGGCAGGCCTCAGCAACCCCTGAAAGGGAGCGCAGGCACCTCCAGCTTGTACTGCAGTGTTGCCTGTGTTCTACTCGACCCCGCCCTACCCCTTGCATTCGCCCTTCCTTCCGCGGGTCATTGGAATACCAGGCATCCCTGTTTTGGTGTTGAGGAGTTCATCTGCAAGGGAACGGTTCCTGCCCCTACACTGAGGAGATACACCCAGAGAGTTAGTCACAGCAAAGACTGGTCCAAGACACCAGGCCTCTCCTGGCTCCATTTGAAAAAAGAGATGGGCAGGCGCCAATGCAAGAATTCCCCCAACAACTTGAAAGGCAACGTGACATCACCAGAATCCAGGAATCCCGAAATAAGAAGTGTACACCCTAATCCAGAAGAATTAGAAGAATTCGACTCAAAAGTGAATTATATGAAAATAATAGAGGACCTTAAACAGGAGGTGAAAAACTGCCATAATCAATTAGAGATTACAAACAAAGGTAGAGGAAATGAATAAATCTCTCAAAGATACCCAAGAAAACCAAGAGAAACAAAAAAAAGTAATCGAACAGGTAAGGGAAACGGTTCAAGACTTGAAGAATGAAGTGGAAGTAATAAAGAAAACACGAACTGAAGGAAGGATGGAGATGGAAAATTTGGATAAACGAACAGGAACTACAGAGACAAGTACCACCAACAGATTACAAGAGATAGAAGAAAGAATCTCAGACACTGAAGATACCATGGAGAAAATAAACACTCTCATCAAAGAAAACAGCATAACCAACAAATTCTCATCACAAAACATTCAGGAAATCTGGGACACAATAAAAAGACCAAACCTAAGAATAATAGGGATAGAAGAAGGAGAAGTGCAGCTCAATGGTCCAGAAAATATACTTAATAAAATTATAGAAGAAAACTTTCCCAACCTTAAAAAAGATATTCCTTTGAAGGTCCAAGAAGCACACAGAACACCAAATTGACTGGATCAGAAAAAAACATCTCCTCGTCATATAATAATCAAAACACAAAACATACAGAATAAAGAAAGAATATTAAGAGCTGCAAAGGAAAAAGGTCAAGTTACCTATAAAGGTAAACCTATCAGACTTACACCTGACTTCTCTATGGAAACCATGAAAGCCAGAAGGTCCTGGATAGATGTACTGCAGAAACTAAGAGACCATGGATGCAAGCCCAGACTACTATACCCAGCCAAGCTTTCGTTCACTATAAATGGAGAAAACAAAGTTTTCCAGGATAAAAACAAATTTAAACAATACGTAGCCACAAATCCAGCCCTTCAGAAAGTAATTGAAGGAAAATCACAAACCAAGGAATCCAACAATGCCCACAATAACTCAGACATCTAATGACCCTTCACCAGCACAACTTGAAGAAGGGAAACACACAAACTCTACTACCAAAGGAAAGAAAGAAAGAAAGAAAGGAAAAATGACCGGAGTTAACAACCACTGGTCATTATATCACTTAATATTAATGGACTCAACTCACCTATAAAGAGGCACAGGCTAAGAGATTGGATACAAAAACAGGATCCAACATTCTGCTGCTTACAAGAAACACACCTCAACCACAAAGACAGACATCTACTCAGAGTAAAGGGCTGGGAAAAGGTTTATCAAGCAAACGGACCTAAGAAATAAGCAGGTGTGGCCATACTAATTTCTAAGAAAGTTGACTTCAAACTAAAATCAATCAAAAGAGATGGAGAGGGACATTTTTTACTCATAACAGGAACAATTCACCAGGACGAAGTCTCAATCCTGAATATATATGCCCCTAATATAAAAGCACCCACTTATGTAAAAGAAACGTTACTAAAACTCAAGACAGTCATCAAACCACACACACTAATAGTAGGAGATTTCAACACTCCTCTCTCTCCAATGGACAGGTCAATCAGACAGAAACCTAACAGAGAAATAAGAAGATTAAGGGAGGTAATGAATCAAATGGACTTAACAGACATCTATAGAACATTCCACTCAAATAAGAAAGAATATACCTTCTTCTCTGCAGCTCATGGAACCTTCTCGAAAATAGACCACATACTTGGTAACAAAGCAAACTTACACAGTTACAAAAAAATATCGGTAACCACCTGTGTCTTATCAGATCACCATGGATTAAAGTTAGAATTCAACAACAATGCTATCCCCAGAAAGCCTACGAACTCATGGAAACTGGACAGTCAACTACTGAAATACACCTGGATCAAGGAAGAAATAAAGAAAGAAATTAAAGTCTTTCTTGAATTCAATGAAAACGAAGACTCAACATACTCAAACCTATGGGACACTATGAAAGCAGTGCTAAGAGGAAAGTTCATAGCATTCAGTGCCCACTTAAAGAAAACGGAGAAAGCACACATTGGAGACTTAATAGCCCCCTGAAAGCTTTAGAAAAAAAAGAAGCAGACTCACCTAGGAGAAGTAGAAGACTGGAAATAATCAAATTGAGGGCTGAAATCAACAAAATAGAAACACAGAAAACAATCCAAAGAATCAATGAAACAAAAAGCTGGTTCTTGGAGAAAATCAATAAGATTGATAAACCCCTATCCAAACTAATCAAACGGCAGAGAGAGAATACGCAAATTAACAAAATCAGAAACGAAAAGGGAGACATAACCACAGACACAGAGGAAATTCAGAGAATCATTAGATCTTACTACAAAAACCTGTATGCCACAAAATTGGAAAATGTAAAAGAAATGGACACTTTTTTAGATAAGTACCATATACCAAAGTTAAACCAGGACCAGGTGAACAATCTAAATAGACCTGTTAGTCGCGAAGAATTAGAAGTTGTTATAAAAAACCTCCCCACCAAAAAAGCCCAGGTCCAGACAGCTTCAATGCAGAATTCTACCAGAACTTCCAAGAAGACCTAATACCTATACTCCTTAATGTATTTCACAATATAGAAACAGAGAAGTCATTGCCAAATTCCTTTTATGAAGCTGCAGTTACTCTGATACCAAAACCACACAAAAACACAACCAAGAAAGAGAATTACAGGCCAATCTCACTCATGAACATCGACGCAAAAATACTCAATAAAATACTGGCAAACCGAATCCAAGAACACATTAGAAAAATTATCCATTATGATCAAGTAGGCTTCATCCCAGAGATGCAGGGCTGGTTCAACATACGAAAATCTATCAATGTAATCCATCATATAAATAAACTGAAAGAAAAAAACCATATGATCATTTCATTAGATGCTAAAAAAATATTTGACAAAATTCAACATCCCTTTATGATAAAGGTCTTAGAGAGATTAGGAATACAAGGGTCGTACCTAAGTATAATAAAAGCTATTTATAGCAAGCCGTCAGCTAACATCAAATTAAATGGAGAGAAACTCAAAGCTATTCCACTAAAATCAGGAACACGACAAGGCTGTCCACTCTCTCCATACCTCTTTAATATAGGGCTTGAAATTCTAGCAATAGCAATAAGAAAACATAAGGGGATCAAAGGGATTCAAATTGGAAAGGATGAAGTTAAACTTTCATTATTTGCAGACGATATGATAGTGTACATAAGCGACCCCAAGAACTCCAGCAAAGAACTCCTTCAGATGATAAACACCTTTAGTAGCGTTGCAGGATACAAGATCAATTCCAAAAAATCAGTTGCCCTCCTATACACAAAGGATAAAGAAGCAGAGATGGAAATCAGAGAAGCATCACCCTTCACAATAGCCACAAATAGCATAAAATATCTTGGGGTAACTCTATCCAAGGAAGTGAAGGATCTATTTGACAAGAACTTTAAGTCAATGAAGAAAGAAATTGAGGAGGATACCAGAAAATGGAAGGATCTCCCTTGCTCTTGGGTTGGGAGGATCAACATAGTAAAAATGGCAATTCTACCAAGGGCAATTTATAGATTCAATGCAATCCCCATTAAAATCCCATCAAAATTCTTCACAGATCTTTAGAGGACAATAATCAACTTTATATGGAGAAACAAAAAACCCAGGATAGCCAAAACAATCTTATATAATAAAGGATCATCTGGAGGCATTACCATCCCTGACCTCAAACTCTATTACAGAGCCTCAGTATTGAAAACAGCTTGGTATTGGCATAAAAACAGAGAAGTCGATCAATGGAACCGAGTAGAAGACCCTGATTTTAACCCACAAACATATGAACACCTAATTTTTGATAAAGGAGCTAAAAGTATTCAATGGAAAAATGAGAGCATCTTCAACAAATGGTGCTGGCAGAACTGGTTGTCAACGTGTAGAAGAATGAAAATAGATCCATATCTATCACCATGCACAAAACTCAAGTCCAAATGGATTAAAGACCTCAATATTAGTCTGTGTTCAGACTGATAGAAGAAAAAGTGGGAAGTACTCTACAACATATGGGTACAGGAGATCACTTCCTACATTTATCCCCAGCAGCACAGACATTAAGGACAACATTGAATAAATGGGACCTCCTGAAACTGAGTAGCTTCTGTAAAGCAAAGGACACTGTCACTAAGACAAAAAGGCAACCCACTGACTGGGAGAAGATCTTCACCAACCCTGCAACAGACAAAGGTCTGATCTCCAAAATATATAAAGAACTCAAGAAACTAGACTTTAAAATGCTAATTAACCCAATAAAAAATGGGGCACTGATCTGAACAGAGAATTCTCAACAGAAGAAATTCAAATGGCCAAAAGACACTTAAGGTCATGCTCAACCTCCTTAGCGATAAGGGAAATGCAAATTAAAACAACTTTGAGATACCATCTTACACCTGTCAGAATGGCTAAAATCAAAAACACCAATGATAGCCTTTGCTGGAGAGGTTGTGGAGAAAGGGGCACATTCATTCATTGCTGGTGGGAATGCAAACTTGTGCAACCACTTTGGAAATCAGTGTGGTGATTTCTCAGGAAATTTGGGATCAACCTACCCCAAGATCCAGTAATACCACTATTGGGAATATACCCAAGAGATGCCCCATCAAATGACAAAAGTATCTGTTAACTATGTTCATAGCAGCATTGTTTGTAATAGCCAAAACCTGGAAACAACCTAGATGCCCTTCAGTGGAGGAATGGATGAAGAAAGTGTGGAATATATACATATTAGAGTACTACTCAGCGGTAAAAAACAATGACTTCTCGAATTTTGCGTGCAAATGGATGGAAATAGAAAACACTATCCTGAGTGAGGTATCCCAGACCCAAAAAGAGGAACATGGGATGTACTCACTCATAATCGGTTTCTAGCCATAAATAAAGGACATTGAGCATATAATTTGTGATCCTAGAGAAGCTAAATAAGAAAGTGAACACAAAGAAAATCGTATAGTCATCCGCCTGGAGAGGGGAAGTAGACAAGATTGCAGGGCAAAAACTGGGAACTTGCAGGTGAGGTGGCATGGGGCAAAGGGGAAATGGAATGAAAAACATGAGAAGGGGAGGATGGGAGGAGCTCGGGGGATTGGGATGGTTGGGATGTAGGAAGGGTGGATACGGGAGCAGCGAAGTATATATCCTAATTAAGGGAGCCATCTTAGGGTTGGCAAGAAATTTGACTCTAGAGGGGTTCGCAGGTGTCCAGGGAGATGTCCCCAGCTGGTACCTTGGGCAACTTAGGAGAGGGAACCTGAAATGACCCTATCCTATACTGATGAATATCTTACATATCACCTTAGAACCTTTATTTGGCAATGGATCGAGGTAGAGACAGAGACTCAATTTGGAGCAATGATCTGAGCTCTTAAGGTCCAAATGAGGAGCAGAAGGAGGGAGAACATGAGCAAGGAAATCAGGACCACGAGGGATGCACCCACCCACTGTGACAGTGGAACTGATTTATTGTGAGCCCACCAAGGCCAGCTGGTCTGGGACTGAATAAGCATGGGTTGAAACTGGACTCTCTGAGCATGGCGGACAATGAAGGATGATGAGAAGCCAAGGACAACGGCACTAGGTTTCGATCCTAATACATGAACTGGCTTTGTGGGAGCTTAGCCTGTTTAGACGCTCACCTTCCTGGACGTAGATAGAAGACCTTCGTCTTCCCACAGGGCAGAGAATTTGGACTGCTCTTCAGTATCGAGAGGGAGGGGGAATGGTGTGGGGGGAGGAGAAGAGGAGTGGGGATAGGGGGAGGGGAGTGGGGGAGGGGGCAATATTTGGGAGGAGGGGAGGGAAATGGGAAACGGGGAGCAGGTGGAAATTTTAATTAAAAAAGAATAAAAAAAGAAAGAAACAAAACGGGCAAAGGGAAAGCTGAAGACATAGCTCAGTTGGCAGAGTGATTTTCTGGCATGCAAAAATCCCAGGGTTTAATAACTAGCCCTGTACTCACTGGCCTTAATGGCTCTACTTGTGATCCGAGCCCTTGGGAAGTAGAAGCAATATGATGCCAAGTTCAAGGTCAACTTTTAATACAAATTCAGTTTGAGCACAGCCTGGGATACATAAGACTCTTGGGAAAATAGAAGCATCTATCTCCCTTCCTTCTAAGGCATCTAAATTATAAGATATTTCCTGAACAGGGCCTAGTCTTCGCATTTTGGACTTTGCATTCCGAGGTGCCTTTCCAGAGATGCTTTGAGGCTTATTTCCTTGGTTCTACGTATTCTTCATTTGAAATGAAAATCAACAGCAAACAGTGCAAATCTCCCCCAAGACACTAAAGAACAGTAATGTGTTTACATGAGTACATGAATTCTGAGTCCAATATAACTGAGACACTGAAAACTAGAACTACATCCTGGTCTCTATGGACCTAAACCTGGCTCACAGCCAGGTGTGGGCATAGTGTGTGAGACTCTCCAGGAATAGAGTGAAGTGGAATAGGCACTTAGGTCAGGTGAGCAGCAATACAGAGCCCCCACAGGTCATGAAACAAGCAGACTCCCAGTTCCCCAACTGTGATGTGGAGGTCATGGGCCTTGTCTGACCATGGGTACCAGTAAGGTCGTTCAGGCTTCCATCCAAAAGACACAAAGTTCTTCTATTCAGTAAAGACAAGACAAGGAGTAATGTTGAGGAATGATGCCCTTCTGCTATGAATTGTGTGACAAAAGGTATGTAGGAATCATTTGTTTCAAAGAACAAGGGAGTCCTGGATGGGTTCCTTGTTTTATAACGAAACCTAAGCTGGAAAAGAGAAAGGGGAAGGAGGTGAGAATGAGGGAGACACCCAGGGCAAGCCAGGCACATGCCAGACAGACTAAGAGAAGCAGTGAAGGTATGATATAAAATAGAAGTAAGAAAGGTAATAAGCCCTGAGACAAAAGATGAATGATGAGAAATGGGTTAAAAGGGATAGCTAGAAACATGTCTATCCTGGGTCAAACATACAAAAGTAATAATAAGTCTCCTGTCATGATTTGGGAGCTGGTTGGTGTCCCAAAAGAAAAAAACAAACACAGTTCCTGCCTTGATTTCCCCCAAAATGAACTATAACCTTTAACTGTGATCTAAAATCATTTTTCTCCTAAGCTACTGGCCCTGAGAACTCCATATATTAAGATACTAAGGTGCTGCTCTGTGACCCTGGGGTTGCCACAAGTTAGTGAAATGCTGAATTAATTCATAACGTGGTCAGCAGCATCACATTAGTCCCAGAACAGCAGCCCTTGATTCCCCCTGAACTAAACCCTGTATTTTTTCAGTCATAGTATTATAAAGACACACAGAAAACAGATAGCCGTTGTCTCAGACACTTTGTCACTCTGTCCACAAACAGAACAGATAGTGTCTTACCATATCAAAGTTCTACCCTAATTTCTTGTAATCAATTAAAAAATAGACCTAACTTCACTGATTGATTCATTTCTATGGATTTCCTGACACTCAGAATTTTGAAATATTAGGAAATTGACCTGAAATCACAGCCTTGGAAATGGATCTCAGACTTTATGCTATGCCCTTCCTTGGAGATCAGGAAAATTCCTTTAAAGATCAGACCAGAGAGTCCACTTAACTGCCAGGTGTGGCAGGTATATGTGAGAAACGGCAATCTGTCCACTAGTATCTTTAGTCCAGAGGGCTGATGCACACATCATGCAAGGACTTCTAGGCCCCCCTCTAACTTCTCTGCTTCCTCAGATAGTCTTCTCGAAGCATCTTTGACAAACATCCTCCTTCAAAATAAATTGAAGTGATTATGAAGGAAATATCATTTTGATAAGGTTCTTCTCCTCCTAGAATATATGAGAGCACCTTCTGAGCAGCTTCAAAGGGTTATTCAAGTAGAAGACCTCCTTTGACCAGGAACTTCTATGTGCAGGGGTAAGATGCAGGTCTGAGGAATAGAGTGCAAAAGTCAGGAATTCAAGGGAGAAAGAGGAGGGTCACCCATGAAATGAAGGTTAGCCCCTCTGTATGTCAGTTTCTACCAACTAGAGAAAAGAGGATGGAGATGGCCTATGGTGAAGAGTGTTGACAGAAGAGACACCTTACAATAAGTGCAGCTTTTAACAACCATATAATTGGGTCTCCTTAACCTCTGGCTGACAAGTTGCTAAGTGCATTTCTTTTGTGGTGTTTGTTTATTTTCCTAGCCCTCTTTCCTCTCGTTCCTTTTACATTCTGGTCTTTATTTTATTATGTGTATTGATTCACTTAAAACAAAGACAAAAACAAGACACACTTGCTGTTTCTAGGCTCTGAAAGCATTAAAGAAAGCAATATACAATAATTCACAACTTTGGCATTCAATTCCTTCTGAGCCTCTGAAGCCCTTCAGGCTGTAGTTTTCTCTTTGGCACTATGCTTTCTTTCTTGTCTAAGAGGCTGTCTCCTACTCTCAGCAGCTTAATTAAAACAGGTATACCAGTAGGAGCAAACGCCAACAGTACCCTACCCCTACATACCTAGCAAGCAGTTACTGACAAGAACAAGAACACCACAGGGTTCCAAAGGACGTCACTGAAAGCATCACAGCTCTGGGGGAGGAAACTGAGCCTCATCAACCAACACAAGGATTTTCCCATGGTGCAATGAAACTTCATTAACTTTTCTGGCCTCTGGTCTCTAAAGAAAAATAGGAAAGTTGTTGGAAATAATTCACAGAAAATCGGGTGAGCTCAGAGACTTGTCAGGAAGCAGGAAGGAACAAGCCACAAAGTGAAAAGGCATTAGTGATCTCAATGAGGTGGCAGGAAGTGAAGCTCAAGCTTCCTGCTCTTGGTATGGAGCTCCTTCTTGAGTGCAACCTCTGGCTCCCAAAGGGCTAACAAATAGTGAGAGACTTAGGAAAGAAGATGGCCCACATTTTCCCAAGTTATCCTCCAACCTCTGCCTCCCCACTGGATATGAAAACTTCCTGAGGACTCGGAAGCAGTGGCAATTGCTACAAGAAGATAACTTCGGGTAGGGTGTTGTTATTCCCAAAAAACAACAGGACAGAGGTAGGAAGGGTGAATTCAGGTCCAGGCATCTGTCTCTCCCCTGGTGGGCTAAAAGAGAGGGTGTCACCTTTGCTATTCAAATAGAGCAGTGGTCCTGACAAGATCCTTGCCTCCCCCAGTGAACTATGGAGAGAAGGGGCAGCAGAACAACAGGAGAGGCTGCACAGACTGCTACTCACCCACACCCTAGGAGGAGTGCAACAGCCCAAGGGATGGGCAGCTGATGAGGCAGCATCTTTTCCAGCATGGAGCATAGGTCTTAGAAGTGGTCCTGCTCCTTGGTCAGGAATAACTTCCACAGGCACTCAGCTTGGCCTTGACACCTCCTGCTGCCCTGTCCAGCTGCCTCCACTAACAAGTCCCGAGTTCCAGTAGCAAGAACATGACCTCAATCTCATGCCCTAGACCAGGCTCTGCTGAGACTGGACAAGCAGTTCCTAGTACCAAGGCTCCATAGTGATTGGCTATCTCTTGTAAGAGGCCACTTGTTTGTTCCCAGCTGCTCAACCCCAAAATAATCACACAGAAACCATATTATTTGCAATACTGTTGGGCCAATAGCTTAAGTGTATTTCTGACCAACTCATATCTTAAATTAACCCATATCCATTCATCTGTGTATTGCCATGAAGCTGTGGCTTACTGAGTAAAGTTTTAGCATCTGTCTCTGGCAGGGCTACATAACTTCTCCTGCCTCCACCTTCTTTCTCCCAGCATTCAGTATAGTTTTCCCCACCTACCTGTTTTCTGCCCTGCAATAGGTCCAAAGTAGTCTCCTTATTAGTCATTGTATTCACAACATACAGAGGGGAATACCACAATACCTCCCCTTTCCTGTTTAAATAAGAAGTAAGGTTTTATTTTTAACATAGTAAAATTACATTTAACAAAACAGGTATCAAACAAGAATTACAGTTACAATATTTATATCTACTTTATCTTTTATCGTAGCTAAGGAAAACTATAATTATAACTATGTATTCTTCAACTGTATCAAAGACTCCAGAAGAATATAATATTACCTAAGTAAACAGGAAATGCATTGTAAGCAACTTTCAAAACTCTAGAACTGACAGAGACATCTCACTGCCTGGACAGTCACCCAAAGTTCTTCTGTAATATGAGGGAATTCAACCTTCAGCCTCCAGGTTCATAATATTCTGAAGACTTTCCCATAAAGCAGGAATTCTGAAGATCTATTCTGCCTTGCATTACCCAAACCTTATCTGTTACTAGGACTTAAACCCCCCCATCCCACTCTATCTGCCCTGTCCTTGACTCTTATCTGAAGGTACATCCCCTGCTCAGGTGTAGGCCACTTCAAAGAGAAGAGCTGATTGGACATTCTTGTGTGGTGAGGGAACTATGCTAGAGCAGGAGGGAGCTCTGTGTTGGGACATGGAAGAATGGGACCAGTTGGAGTGGTGTGAGGGGGAGGGAAAGAGTACAATGAATAAGGTTTTGGAGAAGAGAATTAAGGGAGTTGGAGAATTCCACAGGTTGGGGTGTCCCTACCTGTTTTTCAGGATGCACTTGAGCAATGGATGTCTGCCCCAACTATAGGCAGAAATACAATATGGAGTGGGGGTGGGGAAGAAAGGAGTAGCAGGTGATTGAATCTTTGGAAACTGAACCAAGAGAGTGGGAGAGTTGAACAGGCAAGCGTCTTACCTGTTCTTATGGCTGGTGTGGACTGCAGGTGAACAGGGAACATTGTAAGGAGTTGGGGCAGGGACCTGTCAACTACAGTGGTGGGTTGGAAGATTGGATTGTTGGGAACAGAACAGAGGGAGCTGGCCAGTTTTGTGGGCAGCCTACATGTTCTTTGTCTGGAGTGTCTCAGAAACCATGGTGGTAATGGGGGAAAATGGGGTGGTGGTGGATTGGGACATTGAGAAGTGAAGTGAGGGAGTGGGAAAGTAGTGCAGATGAGTACCCAACCTACTTTTCTTGTTTTTGAAGCCTGCACCTGGACAGAAGATGTCCACATGAGTTGGAGGTGAAGACACAGTAGTGAGGGCAAGAGAGGGACTGAGGAAGGGTTAGTAGTGGATTAGATCCTTGATAACCAAACCTATGGAGTGGGAGATTTATGCAGTCAGGTAATCTTCCTTTTCTTCTTGATGGTGTGACCTTCAATTTGCCAGTGGATGGCCGTGCCTAGTTTCAGGCAGGGACATGACTGCCAAGGAGGGACATGGAGTGGCAAGATGTCATGTTGGGTTTTTATCTTTGGGAAAGATTTCATGTCTCATGAGGAGTGGGGGATGCCTGTACTTTTGGCTAGAGTATCCTGCACTGAACAGTCATGTCAGTCCATGTGAGCTGGTAGTATGATATTGGTTGGGGAGGAAAGTGGTGGTGATAAATTTGATCTTCGACAACTACCTAGGAAGTTTTAGAGTACCGAAGTGGGTAGACCATTTGTCCTTCTTGCTAGCATGACCTGCACTCGAGAGGAATGTTCCCCAAATTATAGGTAGGTGAATGTCAGTGGGTGTTGTGGGCATGGTGGAAGATATGATAAGAAAGTGGGTCTGTGGAACCCAACTTTGGGGGTTGGAGAGTTTCAGGGGTGGTAACCTGCCTGGCCTCAAATCCAATCCAAAAGTGTTTGGTTATCCCTTAACCTTTGTGTCACTTTTACATCCATGTGTTTGTTGAAAACCATGTGGATTTAGTTGCATGGCTTTGTAGCCAGGCTCTCTGTTCCACTAATCAATGAGTTTGCTTTTGTGCCAGTACTTTGCTGGTGTTATTACTATGTCTCTGTAATATAACATGGAATCATATATGATGAAACCCCCAGGCATTGTTCTTTTTATTAGGAATTTCTTTGGTTATCCTGAATCTTTTGTGCACCTACAAAAATCAGAAGACTCCCACATTTCTGTGAATAATGTCACTAGAATCTATTGAAAGTGCAGAGTTTCAGGAGGTCCCATTTATTAATTGTTACTCTCAGTATCTGTGCTACTGGGATCTCTCAGTTGCTTTTTGTAGAACAGTCATCTCTTACAATATTGAATTTTTCTAGTCCATGATGATGAAGAGGTTTTTGCATTTTCTAGTATCTTCCTCTATTTCTTTCTTTGGCATCTTAATGTTTTCATAAATGAAGTATTGATATCTTGGTGAGGTTCATTTCTAGATATAATTTTCTTGAGGCTATTGTGAATGAGAATGTACTCATGATGCCTTTCTTAGCATTCTTGTTTTTCTTATATAAAAAGGCTACTCATTTTCTAAAACCATTAGCTATTGTATTTGTGTTATTTTGTTATTTCTCTGTAGTTTTATTTTGGTCATGTCTTTAGTCTTATAGTATTACTGGATTCACAGAAGGAGTTTGAAATGACTTATTCTGTTTATGGTTTTTTTGTTTTTAAATAATATAAGAAGGAATAACTGTGAAACTTTGGAAGTATGATGGAATTCAGCTGATAATCCATCTGGGCCCAGACTTCCTTTAGTCAGAGGGCTTTTTATTACTGTATCAATCTTTTCATTTGTTATGGGTCCATTCGATTTTTTTTTATCTCATTTAGGTTCCACATTTTTCTGGTTTTGATGAATCTGAAAAATGATGCATTTCTTTGAATTTTCAAAAACAATGGAAAACAGGCTATAAAATCATTTTGACCATTTTATTTCTGTGTGTGTTTATGTTCTGCCTGCATATGTGATTGTGCACCATGAACATCCTATACCTGTACAGGCTTAGAAAAGGCATCGAATCCATTGGAACTGGAGTTACAAACTGTTGTGAGACACCATGTGGGTATTGGGAATTGAATGCCAGGCCTTTTGGAAGAACAGCCAGTGCTTTTATCTTCCAAGCCATCTCTACATCTCCAGAACACAGGCTTTAAAAGTATTCATTATAATATTCTGAATTTCTGGGTGTCTGTTACAATGTTTCTTCATTCATTTCTGATTCCGTTAATTCAGGTCACTTCTTTCCTCTTTTAGTTAGTTGAGCAAATGTCTGTTGACCTTTGTCAAAGATTAAATTAGATTCAATAATTCTTTCTATCATTTTATTTGTATCTATTTTATTAATCTCTGGGCATGTAGATTTTCTTCTTTGGCTGTGTGTCTAATATAAGATTCTAGGCTGCCTAAGTTTAAGTCAGTGCCAGAGCTGTTTGACTGGAGGTAGGCCAGAAAAACCTGGTGCATGAGCTGCTTGACTGGACCTATACCAGGCAAACCCCTGTGAATCATGGTCTAGATCTATGCCTGTGGATATGACAGATGTGGGAGAAAAGGAGGAACTTGTCATATAAAATCTGAATCTGGAAGTCTAGAGTAGGTGTTTTGGGTGTTAATATGGCAGCTTTCAGGGGGTAGATTTGACTATTTTCACTTCTTTTTTGTTGATTTTTATTCAGCTCTACATTTTTCTCTGCTCCCCTCCCTGCCTCTCCCCTCCCCTTCAACCCTCTCCCATGGTCCCCATGCTCCCAATTTACTCAGGAGATCTTGTCTTTTTCTACTACTCATGTAGATTAGATCCATGTATGTCTCTTTTAGGGTCCTCATTGATGTCTAGGTTCTTTGGGATTGTGATTTGTAGACTGATTTCCTTTGCTTTATGTTTAAGAACCACTTATGAGTGAGCACATATGATAATTGTCTTTCTGGTTCTAGGTTACCTCACTCAAAATGATGTTTACTAGAGAAGGCTATTTTTCACTTCTTAATAGTAGTTCAGTAATTTGTGAGTAGCTAAGCATTTACGATATCACATAATGATTAAATGATAATTGTTGTCTATTTTTCTGTATCAATATCTATTGACTACTAAAGATAAAAGAGTAGTTTGGCGTCCACAAAACAAAACAAAAAATAAAAATGTTGAGTTATAACTAAGCAAATGTACCTTCTACCTTTCCTACATAGAGGAAAAAAACCCAAGATCAAAACAAAACAAAAAAAAAAAACTAAACATGACAGTGATTATACATCTGGTTCTTTCCAGACTCCCTTTGAGGACTCAAATGAAGAAAAATGGAGCTCGGTAGTTTCAACACATTATTAATTTCTGAACCAGTTCCTGAAAGAAGGAAAGGCACGGAAATTTTTGAATCTGGTGCTTCTGGTGAAACGCCACTCTTCTAGTGCCTCCGGAGGAAGGACACAGTCAGCAGCAGTCTGATGTAAGTCGTCAGTAGTTCCCACTACTATGAAAAATGCTCTATGTCAGGATGGGATGAACGATGAATGTGGGAGGCCTCCCTGCACTACTGCAGTTTCCAAACTAAAGAACCCAGCCTTGACATTGACCTTGAGCCTCCTTTTTCCTCTTCATCTCAGGAATACTCTTGCCAGTCGTCTTTAAGCTTTACACTCAAATAATTTAGATTGTGAAAACAATAAATCTTAAACTGATCATGGTTTTAACACAAATGAGAATTCTAGCACTGATACAAAAATCAGTGGTAATAATGACAACAGGTGTAGTAAGTAACCTAGAAGTCGTTACAGTTGAGAGATAGTTGGTATGTGTAAACAAAAATATAAATAATATGAAATTTGATATTAGACATATCATTAAACTGAGTAAACCCAACTTGCAATGGTTTGCCCACTTCAAAGCAATGAATCGGGAAACTGAAAAAAAGCCACCATATTTCTTTAGTTAAAGAGGTATGGATGAGGTCAATTGAATTCTGAGTTTTTTCTCTCCCCTGACTTTAAATGTTTCACAAATCTGTAAAGGTCTGCATTTTTAGGTTAGTTCATTAAGAATTCCATATAATGTATTTTGATCATATTCATCCCACGGATCCTAGCATATTTCACCCCTTCCCTATGCACTCAATTTTGTGTCCTCTGATTTTTTTTTTCTATTAAAGAAATTGAAATTAATTCAATCAGGTCAGATATGTGTTGACACCTACTGGAGCATGGTTCACCTACCAGGGGCTACATAGACCCTTAAAGAAAGCTGATTCTCCCTCTCCAAGCAGCAAGTATTGCCAGTATAGGTGCTCAGAAGGGAAGGGAATTCAGGTCACCTCCCCTCTTAGTGCTAGATTTTTCTCTACCTTGAGACTACACAGGTACTACACAGGTCTTGCACATGCTATCATAATTGCTGCTGAGTTCATGTGTGCAACTGCCCTGCTTTGTCCATAAAACACTGCTTTCTTGTAGTAACCTACCATTTCTGGCTCTTACAATCTTTTTGCCCCCTTTTCTCCAATGATTATGAGGTGTAAGAGAGAGGTGTTTCATTTAGGACTGAGCATTCTGCAGATACCAGCTGTGGATCTCTGTCAATCAGCATCTACTACAAAAAGAAGTTTCTCTGATGAGGGTTAATAGAGGCGCTAGTCTATGGGCATAATGAAAGAGATAGGTAAGTCATTAGGAGACAGTTTAATACTGACCTTTATATTAAGTGAAATATGTATATGTAAATATTCAATGCTAGTATGTACAATTGAGAGAACATGAAGTATTGTCTTTCTAGGTCTGGGTTACCTCACTTTGAATGATTGTTTCCAGCTCCATCCACTTTGCTGTAAATTTCATGATATTATTTTTATCAACTGAGTAAAATTCCATTGTAAAAATATACTACATTTCATTCGCTAGTCGTCAATTGATAGACATCTAGGTGGTTTCCACTTTTCTGGAAATTGGGAATAAGGCAACAATGAGCATGAATGAGCAAGTACTGCTGTATTCAAATACAGAGTGCTTGGGTATATGCTCAGGAGTAGTGTAGCTGGATCACGAAGTCCATTTACTTTTGGCTTTATGGGAAACCTCCACGCTTATTTTCATATTTGGCTACACCAGTGTGCAGTCCCTGTCCTGTCCAGCAGTGAAAACCTGTCCTCTTATTCTACATCCATGCCAACATTTGTTGTCAATTTAAAAGCCTTAGACATTCTGACTGGGGATGAGATAAAAATCTCAAAGTGTTTTTAATTTGTATTTTTCTGATGGTTAAGCATGTTGAACATTTAAAACCCTTTATTGATCATTTGCTTTTCATCTTTTGGGATTGATCTGGTTAGCTCAATGCTCCAATTTTTATTGGGTTGCTTTTTTTCCAATTATGGCATCCTTTGCTGAACAGAAGATTTTCAGTTTCATGTGATCCCTTTTCTCAATTGTTGATCTTAATGCTTGTACTATTAGGGTCCTGTTCAGAAAATCCCTTCTAGTGACTATAAATTCAAGGGTATTTCCTACTCTTTTCTCTACAAAATTCAGGGTAGAAGATATTATATTAAGGTCATTGATCCATATAAGGTTGAACTTTGTTCAGGGTGAGATATTAGAATCAACTTTTATTATTTTACATGTAGCTTTCTGTTTGACCAGCACCATGTACTGAAGAGGATCAAGGGAATTCATATTGGAAAGGAAGAAGTTAAGCTTTCGTTATTTGCAGATGATATGATAGTATACATAAGCGACCCAAAAAACTCTACCAAAGAACTCCTACAGCTGATAAACACCTTTGGGAATGTGGCAGGATACAAGATCAACCCCAAAAAATCAGTTGTCTTCCTATACACAAAGGATAAGGAAGCAGAGAGGGAAATCAGAGAAGCATCACCTTTCACGATAGCCACAAATAGTATAAAATATCTTGGGGTAACTCTAACCAAGGAAGTGAAAGATCTATTTGACAAGAACTTTAAGTCTTTGAAGAAAGAAATCGATGAGGACACCAGAAAATGGAAGGATCTCCCTTGCTCTTGGATTGGGAGGATCAACATAGTAAAAATGGCAATTCTACCAAAAGCAATCTATAGATTCAGCGCAATCCCCATCAAAATACTTCACAGATCTGGAAAAGACAATAATCAACTTTATATGGAAAAACAAAAAACCCAGGATAGCCAAAACAATCTTATACAATAAAGGATTGTCTGGAGGTATTACCATCCCTGACTTCAAACTCTATTACAGAGCTACAGTATTGAAAACAGCTTGGTATTGGCATAGAAACAGAGAAGTCGACCAATGGAATCGAATAGAATACCCTAGCTTTAACCCACAAACCTATGAACACCTAATTTTTGATAAAGGAGCTAAAAGTATACAATGGAAAAAAAGAGAGCATCTTTAACAAATGGTGCTGGCAAAACTGGATGTCAGCCTGTAGAAGAATGAAAATAGATCCATATCTATCACCATGCTCAAAACTCAAGTTCAAATGGATTAAAGACCTCAATATCAGTCCGAACACACTGAACCTGATAGAAGAGAAAGTGGGAAGTACTCTACAACACATGGGCACAGGAGAACACTTCCTACGTACAACCCCAGCAGCACAGACATTAAGGGCATCATTGAATAAATGGGACCTCCTGAGACTGAGAAGCTTCTGTAAAGCAAAGGACACTGTCACTAAGACAAAAAGGCAACCCACTGACTGGGAGATCTTCACCAACCCCACAACAGACAAAGGTCTGATATCCAAAATATATAGAGAACTCAAGAAAGTAGACCGTAAAGGGCTAATCAACCCAATTAAAAAATGGGGCACTGAGCTGAACAGAGAATTCTCAACAGAAGAAGTTCGAATGGCTAAAAGACATTTAAGGTCATGCTCAACTTCCCTAGCGATCAGGGAAATGCAAATCAAGACAACTTTAAGATACCATCTTACACCTGTCAGAATGGCTAAAATCAAAAACACCAATGATAGCCTTTGCTGGAGAGGTTGTGGAGAAAGGGGTACACTCATCCATTGCTGGTGGGAATGCAAACTTGTGCAACCACTTTGGAAAACAGTGTGGCAGTTTCTCTGGAATTTCGGGATCCACCTACCCCTGGACCCAGCAATACCACTCTTGGGAATATACCCAAGAAATGCCCTATCATACAACAAAAGTATATGCTCAACTATGTTCATAGCAGCATTGTTTGTAATGGCCAGAACCTGGAAACAACCTAGATGCCCTTCAATGGAAGAATGGATGAAGAAAGTATGGAATGTATACATATTAGAGTACTACTCAGCAGTAAAAAACAATGACTTCCTGAATTTTGCAGGCAAATGGACGGAAATAGAAAACACTATCCTGAGTGAGGTGAGCCAGACCCAAAAAGAGGAACATGGGATGTACTCACTCATATTTGGTTTCTAGCCATGAATAGGGGACGTTGAGCCTATTATGCGTGATCCTAGAGTAGCTAATTAAGAAGGTGAACCCAAAGAAAAACATTTAGGCGATGAAAGGAGACAGAGACAAAGACCCACATTGGAGCACCGGACTGAAATCTCAAGAGCAGGAGACAGAGCACGAGCAAGGAACTCAGGACCACAAGGGGTGCACCCACACACTGAGACAATGGGGATGTTCTATCAGGAACTCACCAAGGCCAGCTGGCCTGGGTCTGAAAAAGCATGGGATAAAACCGGACTTGCTGAACATAATGGACAATGAGGACTACTGAGAACTCAAGAACAATGGCAATGGGTTTTTGATCCTACTGTACATACTGGCTTTGTGGGAGCCTAGGCAGTTTGGATGCTCACCTTACTAGACCTGGATGGAGGTGGGTGGTCCTTGGACTTCCCACAGGGCAGGGAACCCGGATTACTCTTAGGGATGATGAGGGAGGGGGACTTGATGGGGGAGGGGGAGGGTAATGGGAGGTGGTGGCGGGGAGAAGGCAGAAATCTTTAATAAATAAATAAATAAAATAAAAGATAGAGAGCAGTCTTCTACTTCCTTCTATCTCATGAGAAATCCTGCCTGTAAGCAAGTCTAGAGTTGGTGCTTCCTGATGTGCACACAGGCTTTATTAACCTGCACCTAGAGCAGGTCAAGAGTCAGTGCAGAAAGGCCAGCAAGAGCAACACAGCATTTACTATTCTGTTGTCAGCTTTAAGATGTACCTATACTGTTCAGAAAAATCTAGGGAAGGGGGCACCTCCGAAAGTCAGCTTCTCACCGTCATTTGCTCAATAATTTTTAAAGCTAATGAAATCAAGCCATAAGCAAATTGCATGTAAGCTTAAGTATGCATATTTGTGAAGAAGAATAAAGTGTAGGGGGGAATATAGTATCACAGCAGGCATTTGGTTGCCTGTATATAGGTGAATTTTAAGTAACATGTTTGTAGTTGGTTTTCTGACATAGATCTCATGTAGCCTAAGATATCCTCAAACTCACTATGTAGCTGAGCCTGACCTTGAATGCCTGATCACCCTGCTCTATCTCCCAAGAGCTGGCATTGTAGGTGTGCATCCCCATCCCCATGTATATCTATGTATATGTTTTACTTTGGTGCTTTGAGCTAGGTTTTATTATTCAATCCAACCTAGCCTTGAACTCATTGCAGTCCTCCTGCCTCAGCCTCCCAGGTGCTTGGATAACAAACAAGAACAACCACATGATGGCAAATGACTTTTTAGCCACTTTCCCAGGAAGACAGAGCTCCAGTACTACAGTGTTGTCATAATTTCCCACGATAAAGAACACTTCCTTTACCATGACATTCTCTTTGGTAGTTAAACAGGCCAAGCAATCTCCTACAAAGGGTCTCTCATGTCAGTGAACTGTTAGAGAAAAAGTAAAAACTAGCTCATATCTGTATGTTTGAAAGCAAACACTTTTGATAAATTCTCTCAGTATGGACCAACTTAATGAATACAAGAGAAGCCCACCTCAAAAATCCAGAAATATCATTATTAAAATAATAAAATTGTACAGAGAAGTGAAGCAGTGGTGGTACATGCCTTTAATCCCAGTACTTGGGAGCCAGGGGCAAGTGAATCTCTGTGGTATGGACTCACTTAGAAGTAGGTATAGCTGTAAAGTAAAGGACAACAAATCTACAGTTCACAGACAAAGAGAGATTAGGGCTCAAGGCCTGGGTCATTCCATCCTTTGCCTACTCCTTACATCCTCTAGGGACCACCAGAGCCGGCCTGTGAGAGATACAGGTTGTCACCCCTCTCACATCCACCCATCTTCAGACTCTGCTCTCATCTGGGGCTGGACTCTGGCAGTAGCCTTTTCCAAAAAGTAGAGCTGGGAATGTAGACCAGAGACAGAGTGCTTGCCTAGCATCCATGTGCCCTGTGTTTTATCTCCATTAACAGTCACACACCCCACACACATACACACAGAGGGGGATTACCTTGCTCTCAAGTGAGAAGGTAGGGGGAACTGCTGTGCGTGTTTGATGCCTCTTTGTACAGTAGTGCAATTCTCAGAAGTATTTTATTGTTCATCATAACATATATAGTGATTTTGAGGAAGTAATGAAATATTCCTGGGTGGCATTTGTAAAGTCAACACTCAGTTTCCTATATATGAACTACTGAGGGGTTTCCAACAACCCAGAGAAAGATATCTGGCTTTGAAAGGAGGATGTGCTGAAGGCCTTCCCTATATCCAGGGGAAGATCTTGGAAAGGACATACTGACTTCTGGTAATTAGGGAGGAGAGCTAGTTACTAGGGAATTGAGGGCAAACCTCCATGACATCAGCAGTCACTTTCCTGGACATTTTATTATATCCTGGGTATCCTTTTTGATGTCACTTTGTTGTGGCAACACTAACTGCTCTTGAAGCATTCTCCAGTGCCTATAAGGGACACATGGGCAAGATTGAGCAGGGTACTTGTGAGAGAGAATGGGTAGCATAGCGAGACCAAAGAGGCAGAAGGAAGTTGTTCTTCTGTCTCAACATGGAACAGAAATATATGATCATGGGGAAGCCACAGTGAGTCCTGAACAGGAAAGGAGAAGCTTACTGGAGAGGTGAGTTTGAGCTTGGTCTTCCAGTAAAGGATCTCAGGAACTAAGAGTCTCTAAAGAATCAACTTAGCTTCCCTATTTGTCCTGGCTCCTGAAATTTAAGGATTTCAGAACATTAAATTGTCTGTCTCAGAAGACAGGAACTGATAAGGCCAAAGTTTTTGTGCTGGGAACTCTTGGCTTTAACTTTTCTGGGGGGTTCAGAGTTTGTAAGACAAACTAAGAGGAGGAAGAGGCAGCAAGGGGCGAGTAAAGTGTTCCCAGTACAGTTCAGGGCATCAGTGCGTGTCACCCCTAGAGGATTCATTTAGGTACAATGGATGTCAGACTTGAGTAACAGTGAGAGAAAAGTGCTTATGGCCAAGGCTCTATGTTCTCAGGCTTTCCAGCAGAAATCCTCCTGAGCACACTCCCTGAAAGTGACCCCCTCAATTTTCTTAGTTTCTTACATCAACTGAAAAGAAATAGACTCCCAAGCCCACAGATTATGATGTGATCCAGCTGAGTATAAAGGAAACATATGTGGGATTTCCTTGAGTATTGTATGACAGTACAATAACCAGACAATAACAGGAAACATGACCTCAGGGAGCATGCTGAGCTCGCCACCTGTACTGTGTCTGCAGATGATGAAGTTTTGGAGTAACCCTAGGATGGTCAAAATATCAAGGTCAAAGGTAACTTCCAGATTTCAGAATAATCAAGACTGGCTGCATTTAGGGGAAAACAGAGCCTAAGGACCCCATAAATTATTCACCACACACCACCAAATGTTGAGCGGGGAGAATCATGATGAATGTTATGTGGTTGATCCAAATTACAAACGTTATCTACAATGGTGGAATTTTGAAATGATGAGGTATGCTAAGGAAGCATGTTTGATAATGAGAGGATGTAATGTTGTATTTGAAGGTGTGTCCTAAATCACGAAGCATGAGTTAACCCTGAACACATCTAAACCCTCATACATAGTTTCTAAAGATGTGAAATGTTCTCCCTTCTGTGTTTCATACAGAATTTATCCAAGATACGATGTGCATTCTACATAATTAAGTTAAATATAATGTCACAGAGAGAATTCAATATCCCTGCTCTTCCGTTGGTAAGCCCTTGGTAGATGGTGGATGGTGACACTTCAGAATTTCAAAGGAATGCCCTGAGAAAAGCAACAGTGAATCTCATTGCAGAAGAGCATTTCAGAGATGTCTCCTGACTCAATATGGACCTTGTATGTCTGCAATTTTCTGGTCTCAGTGTTATAGGGTTGGACTGAGTGGTGATTTCTTGAATTTCTTGAGTTCTTGATTTCGTGTTTTGTTTCACTTGAGATAGGGTTCTAATACCTAGGAAATGAACATCTGCTTCTTGAACAGGCCAATTTGTATACCAATATTCTGGAATAATAATAGTCACATCCACACCTGTGTCTAGTAATTTCTTAATGACAATGTCATTTATATACACTCTTAACTTTGGTCTTTGATCATTTATAGAAATCTGTCAAAATTATGTTTCCTGTTTCCTACTGGAATTTTTGATTCATCCTCCATGTCAATTCCATCATCCAGAACACTATGTTTTTTTATAGTAGGTAATGGATTTTTAAATTTTCCTGGTGAGACATGTTCTTCACAGTGACCGGGAATATTGAACCACATTTGACATGGGAGCCTGCAAGATGGCATCACGTTGCCTTGTCGGTCTTTTGTTGATCTACATTCATTGGTCCAATGTCAGCATTTGCCACATCTCCTACATATTTCAGAAGATTGATACCTTCTATTTTTGCCATTACCAGAGAAGACATTATTTCTAGCTATTCCTCGCCTACAATACCTTCTCAGATTCCTATTCTATCACAATTAAAACATTTGGCATTTTGGTGTCTCCTCATACCATTGGAAATTGCTTCTCCTACCCAAGCCTCAAGCACTATACTCAACATTAATTATATGCAGGATCCATTCATCTATTGGTGTTGAGTGACCTTTAAAATCCAAAATACATTTTTGCATTCTAAATTGGCATTTTCAAAAGCCAGAGAAAAGTACAAATCTAGTACAAATAAGTACAAATCTAGCTTCTGCGTCTGTTACTCCTACTTGTTTAGCCGTAGATAATCTTTGTAAAAAGTCACTAAAAGGTTCTCTCTGACCCTGTTTATCCCTGATATATGATTCAATTCTCTTTGCTAGTTCCTTAATCCTGTCCCAAGCATTTAAAGCTGCTGTGCTGCATAGGGACAAAGTTTGTTCATCGTAGAGAACCTGGTCCGAAGGAACAGAATAATAGCCCTTGCCAAGAATTTGATCTTGGGAAACCACAAGTCCTTTTGCTTTTCCCTGTTGTTCTAAAATTTTTCCCTCTTCTCACCAATAGCATTTCCAGACCAGCTTGGGTCCATCTTCTAGGGCCACTGAGACTAGCTGAAGCCAATCTTGTTGGGTGGCCTTATTACTTGAAGCCCATGTTTTTATCATTTACCTAATATAAGATACTATTGCTTGCTTAATTTCCTTTAGATTTCTCATACCTATAGGTTGCCATTTACATTTCGACTACCTTAGTGTATTTTGTACCAATTGGCTTCTCAGAGGAGATTACCAGATAAGCAGTAAAAACCCTGGGTAAATCATCCCTGACTTTGACCCATACTGCTGGTGAGGCTAAATTCTTTTCTTGTACCTTTGCTCCCTGCTCATTAGTTCCAATAATTTCCTCAATTATCTCAAATCTTTTTACCATTGCCTTTTGTAAAGTCTAAATATCCAGTCCTGTGTGCTGTTCTAGTACCCTCATTGATTCATTTAGCTTCTGGTCTTTATTCTGCACATATGATTCCAATGTATGAAATTTGTCCAGTAAAGATAATGTCTCATCCTTGGATGTTATTTGGTGATGTGCATATTACCTTCCTGGAGAGATACCTTATCCTATCATGAGTTAACCTATTAAAAGTTTTCAACAGATTCCAATTGTTAAATTCAACAGTATGAATTCTTTCAGATAATTTCTCAGCACCATTAAACATGGATTGAATTTTGTCTGTCAAATTAATGTTATCCTTTTCTTTAGTATTAATGTTTTGAGTTGCCTGTTCACTATTAGTCTGTAAAGACTGTATCATTTCTATATGCGCCTCATTTTTGGCTCTGTTATCAAACCATTTTCTTAAAGATATAATATAAAAAACAAAGCTACTTCCCAAAATTAAATAAATGGATGTATAAGGAAAAATCACATAAGCCTTACAGAATACCATCCATAGTGTAAGCATAATGGTAATTAAATTCCTGAATGGTAGTATTATCAATCATCATATAACTTTCGAATTTTACAATTTACTTACCTGCCCTAGGTAATTACAGTGAATTAGATTAGGTATAATAATCTTTATTGGCCAGCAGATATCATGATTACAGCCACCTGGCAGAGGGACTGAGCGGCCGGGGCTCCTGCAGGCTTCTCCAGGATCAGTGGTGTTACCACACTAGTTCCACACAGCTTCCCACACTGGTTCCATGCACACTGTCACCTACTTAGTTACTGATAAATATGCTTTGTTTAATGAAATAAGAACAGTTATTAAGGACAATTAAAGCAATTCCATACATGGAGAAAGTTGAAGGAAAGAATAATAAGGACACCCAAAGCTCCCCCCTCAGTTACAAGTCCCTTAGATGTCGAGTTGCAGCAGGGAAAGTGCCCCCAACGTGCTGTATTTTGGTGCATGAGGACTTACTTAGAGAGCCTCCATACTCAGGTGGCTCCAGCCTGACCAGTCAATAGCTTGCCACACCTTTTGCTAAGAGCCTAATGGCTGGAATGATGACCTTCTGAAAAATCTCAGTGAAATTTTCATCAGTACATATGTGTTGTTTTGTTGTTTGTTTTGTTTTTATTTATTTATTTATTTGGTTTTTCGAGACACAGTTTCTCTGTAGCTTTGGAGTCTGTCCCGGAACTAGCTTTTGTAGCCCAGGCTGGCCTCGAACTCACAGAGATCTGCCTGCCTCTGTCTTCCAAGCGCTGGGATTAAAAGCGTGCACTACCAACGCCTGGCTCTACATATGTGATTTTAATATATATATAAATCCTCTCTCTTCTCTCTCTGTCTCTCTCTGTCTCTCTCTGTCTCTCTGTCTCTCTCTGTCTCTCTCTCTCTCTCTCACACACACACACACACACACACAAACAGCCCTATGGATTTTTCCCAGGTTCTTATTCAATTTAGGAGACTGTTCTTACCTACTCTGTCTTCATCTGGATCTAATTTGTCAGTAGCTTTTTTTTCCCTCATCTTGCTGAAAGGAAGATTTTAAGGACAAGAAGAGGAACTCCTAGGCAGTGTTTGGAAAGTGCAGTTTCAGTTCCACACAAACAATGTAGTGAGAGCTTTCTCACTGTCGAAATATCAGACTGCTGAGAATCACCTAGAAGATTGAGAACTCAGGTTTATTGCACCCATGGGTACAATTGAACCAATGATCTGATGGGCTGGGCCCCAGTCCAGAATGTTTCACAACATTTATAGGCTATTCATCATCATTTTTTTATCTTTCCTGTCGTTGATGGGCTTGGGTTTTAGTGTATTTGACTGAGTACCATAAACAGAAATTTCTCTTTAGAAAACGTGTTTATAGGTACAATATGACTAGAACAGCTATTTTGCAAGTGTACATTGCTCAAGAAAAGAGGGGTTTTAACTGATGCAGGAAGTTGGCAGACGTTCAGAGATAGAGTCCAGCATGTTAGTTTCGGCTGTAAATGCAGTAGGAAATTTTAACCTATTTTATTTTTATCGTAAAGGGGAGAAGCAGGTCTCTTGCTTTGAACAGGAGTCGATGCTGATGGGCTTTCCTTGTATTCCAGGAAAGCCTTCTGGAAAGGTCAGCTTGGCTTCTGGTGAACAGGGGAGAGCTAGTTAGTAGGGAGGTGAGGGAAGTTCCGTGTTACCTGGACAGGTGGTGGGGAGCTTCCTGGTGGATGGGGACTTGATCTGGGCCTTTCAGGACTGGGGCTAAAGAACTGGGTGCCTCTGAGAATCAACCTGACTTCTGTGCTTTCTTGGTCTTTGTAGTGAAAGACTCTAGAACATTAGCTCATGTGATCGAAGAGTTAGGAAGTGTCAAGGCAACAAATGCTATGCCAGGAGTTCTCTTTTCTCACTCTGGGTGGAGGAAGGAAAATAGCTGGAGTCAGGCAGGAACATCACTGTACTTCTCTCAGAACAGATATCCTCGTGTACCATGGCTCTCTCACAAAACAGGGAGGGAAAAGCCCCCTTGGACAAGGCCCAAATTTATCAGACTTTATAGCAGGAGCAATAGGAGGTCTGGAGAGACCAAAGTGCCACTTATTGGCAGTGTCCCTTGAGGCTGTTGAGTAGGAGATGTGGAAGGTAATCAGCTATCTAATGCAGCTGAATGACTCCAAGAAGCAGTGGTCCTTTGGGAAAGACCTTGAGGAGGGAACCATAAAATGAGGTGAATATGAAGGATGAAAGAGAATAATGGGATCAGAGGTTTAAGAAAGGGGGGTGCTGGGAAGGTAAGGCATTACAAATTCATATAAAAACCACGTAGCTTATAAACTTCTTAAATACACACACACACACACACACACACACACCAATAAAATATGTTTAATTGACTTACCAACATGGGGACATTGCTTTTCCCAGAAGCCGTAATTTGCCAAATAAAGAAATCAGCTCTAGCTGTGGGATTCTTCCCCAAAGCTGTTGGTCCAGAGTATCCCAGAGATCTCTCCAAATAGTACAGGCTATTGTCAATTTTGTTGATTATCTACCAGAAGTTTATGGTAAAAACCTACTGCCAAGGACACTATATATTGGTGACAGGACAGGCAGTGTAACAAACCTTACTAAAAATTATAGCGAAAAGAATACGTCTCATCAGACAACAATAGCCTCCTTCAGCTGACCATTGATTGGCAAAGTAAACAAAACCCTGCTTGTCTCTTGCCATTATTCACTTGAGAAACTAATCTTCACCAGCTCTTCAAACACCCAGGAGAAATCTTCCCTTTGCCTATTATGTTAATAGGGACATAAGATGTTATGAGACCTCAAAAAGAATTCTGGAGAAGACAGTAAAATCAGAGTAAGAAAGAACTGCCTTCTTAAAACTTTGTCCCATTAAACTCTTGAGTCTACCTTCTTCAAATATGGAGAATATTTTTCTGTGAGGCCTAATCTCTACCTCATTTTCCCAAACAAGACTTGAATTGAAATGTAGACTCCTATCTCCTGGTTTGGTTTGGATAGAGGCATCTGGTAGTAGGACCCTCAGGCACAGGTCATAGTACTAATGTGGAGACTTCCTCCTGGCTAGACTACATAGTACTGGAAGTTTCTATGCAGTCTGATTGGGGAAAAAAAAATCAACTGTGCTAGCCATTTGTGAACCATGGGAGTTGTAGCAACAACTAGCCTGGCAAATTTGCCCAAGGGTACAAAAGTAGCATGGATGTCATGAGGAGAACCAGAACATAAAGCCTGTTCCACTGGAGGAAACTCATCTCTGGTTCTGTAAGTCTGGTCAACAGTCTGTGGCTGGGATATCCAGGGAATAGGCATAGGGGTGAATATACTACTATAGTAGTAAACATAGACTGATTTTACATTTTCTGACCACAAGGACCCAAATAATCACACACAAACTATATTAATTAATTTGGCCAATGGCTCAGGCATATTCCTAGCAAGCTCTTATATCTTAAATTAACCTATTTCTATTATTTTATCTTTTACTAAGAGGCTCGTGATTTACTAGTAAGGTTCTGGTGTCCTTCTCCTTCAGCAGCTACATGGCATCTGTCCAACTCTGTCTTCTTTCTCCCTACATTCAGTTTAGTTTTCTTGTCTACCTACATTCTGCCCTGCCATAAACCAAAATGACTTCTTTATCAACCAATTGTAAAAGAAAAAAAAAAACATATTCACAGCATACAGAGGGGAGTCCCACATCATCTCCCTTTTCATATCTAAATAAAAAAGAAGATTTTTAACTTTAACATAGTAAAGTTACATATAACAAAACAGGTATCAAGCAAGAATTACAGTAGCTCTATCTGTCTTCAACTCCATCAAAGACCCCAAAAGGATATAAGATTACCTAAGTTAACAGGAGATACATTGTAAGCAACTTCCAAAACTCTAGAATTGACAGAGAAATCTCACTGCCTGGACAGTCACCCAAAGTTCTTTTGTAATGTTGGGGCATTCATCTTCAGCTTATAGGCCCGTAGTATGTGGCAAACTTTTCCATGAGGCAAGAAATTTGAAAGACTGTTTAACCTATATTGGCAGTTTATCAGTCACTTTCTTCTACATCTTCAGCAGAATGTCTGGCAGACTATTTCATGAAGCAGGAACCACGAAGGACTGTCTCATCTTTTGGAAAGTTGAGCAGTCAGTCACTTTTCTGTGTCCAGTTTATACACCACACCATCAGCAGTCCAGGCAAGTACAGTTTCTTGCCAAAATGGCTAGCCTTGTCACATTGAAGGCAAATTCCATAATGTGTTTCTTCAATGCCCATCAACCTCTCTGAAGAAATTGGTGCTACCAGAAGCAGACATGTCTCACTGGTGATAAAAGTCTAAGTTCTTAAAACATTTTAAATGCCATATTCTGTATGTTTTTGAAGTGTTGAAGATTATCTGTCTATATGAAATTTGTCTGTACATCTTGAAAACCTAACTAACATGACTAACAGTTTGACTATCATAGATGACTATTAATTCTTAATTTCTAATTATATATTACATTTTTAAATAAGTTCTATAACCTTGAATGAGAGTAGAAATGTACATACACAAAACTGACCTTAAATTTGTATCCATAAATCAAAGTTCATACCAAAGTAATGTTGTCGGGTTTCTGTCTCATCACAGTCATTAAGTCCCAAAGAAATCACAGAGAGGTCTACATTAGTTATAAACTGATTGATCCAGTATCTCAGGCTTTTTATTAACCTTTATAACTTATATTATCCCATTATTCTTATCTGTGTTAGCCACTTGGTTCAGTACCTTATTCAGAGGGGCAGTCACATCTTGCTTCTTCTGTGGCTGAGTCACACTGCAAAATGGGACTTCCTTCCTCCCAGAATTCTCCTGTTCTCCTTGTCCTGCCTCTACTTCCTGTCTGGTTGTCCTGCCTATACTTCCTGCCTGGATACTGGCCAATCATCATTTATTTAAAATATAATTGACAGAATACAGACCATTGTCCCACAACAATGTAAAGTATTCATTTCTATATTTTATCCCTCTTTAAATGAAAGCAAACATTTATAACACTCATTTGTGGGATTTGGGTATAATTTTCTACAAACTTCTTCCTGCTGTTTGTTGAGCAAAGTATTTTTAGGGTTCATGGAGATGTTTTTGAAGGTCTTGTTCCATCAAACTACATTAGTCTAGAAGGAATCCACAGGTTCTCATCCTCTGTGGAAACAAAAGCAGAACCTCTTTTCCAAAACAACATATTTATAAATTCAAATTTTAAAGTCAAAAATATCTTTAAAATATATATGTTGGTTTAGCTTAGCAGCTCCTAGAATCAAACATCTCTCTGCAGTGAAAAATTTCAAAGAAAACACAATAATATACAAAATCAAGACTCTCTATCCATCTTTATGTGGCTTATATTTTACTCTATTACTTTTTAGTATTTATATTATTATCTTTGCTCCTTTAATGACTGCTTATACTCTTTCTTCTCTCTCTCCTAAGCCCATGTACATTTATCCAACATTGTGACTCGGTCAGAGGTCTTTTTGTTGAATCTGTTTTATTGTGTATCTGTAATCATTTTCTGACAAGGAACATTTTAAAATGGTAAACAGTGTGGTCATAGCAGCCCTGAATGCTGGCTGTGCCTCTCCCAGCCTTTAATATGGTGGAGGTATGTTTACCACCAACTCTAGGGCCAGAAGGTGGGAGCTTTGCTTACTACGTCAATTCTGGGAAGCAGAATGCAGCACATGAAACTTTTTCTGTCTGAGTAAAAGCTAAATGTGCCATGCAGCACACTGCATAGCCTGGAAATATTTCTGTGTATGGTGGCAGGAATATGCCATGTTCTCCTGCCTCTGCATGCCTAGCAGACCCATCAAGATGCTTGCCCAGGCAGGGTGCAGAGTGGCAGGAATGCTCTCACTTACTTTCCTCCAGGCCCCAGGTGAACATACAAGCACCTGGACCTGAAGTGGGTAGATGGCCACATGGTGAATTTATGGGGCCGTGATCTATTGCAGCAATAGCCCCAAATGCTTGGGCACCATTATGTAAATGGAGACTGCTTTTACAATTTGTGGCCACTCATACCCAAATAATCACACACAAACTATATTAATTACAACATTATTTAGCTAATGGCTCAGGTATATTCCTAGCTAGCTCTTATATCTTAAATTAACAAATTTCTATTATTTATATTTTACCGCAAGGCTCGTGATTTACTGGTAAGGCTCTAGCATCTTTCTCCTTCAACAACTACAAGGTATCACCTGACTCCACCTTCTTTCTCCCTGCATTCAGTTTAGCTTTCCAGCCTCACTGTATTCTGTGCTGCCATAGGCTAAAGCAGCTTCTGTACTAACCAATAAACATATTTATAGCACACAGAGGGAAATCCCACATCATATCACCTTTTCTATGTAAATAAAACTTGCCTGAGAATCAGAAAAGTAAAATAGAAAAGTGTGTGTTACCACTGCCTGGTCTGTAAGACTGCCAAGTTGGGCTGTTTTACTCTCTGGTCTTCAGGTAAGCTTTATTTATTAAAATAAAAAATGAAATGCCACTATGGCCTCTTTAAAAATTGCAAATGCGTGTGTGTGTGTGTGTGTGTGTGTGTGTGTTGTGTCCCTAGGAGCTAGAGTCACAAGGAGTTGCCACTCTACTAACTTGGAAACCTAAATGCAAACTAAGGGCCTCTGAAGATCAATAAGAGCTATTAACCACTGAGCTGGCCCCTAATCACGGCCCCTAACTAACTATGTCCTTTAGGCAATGGGTGTGGAATGCTGAGCTTAGAAGATGAGCTTTGAAACAGATTGCTCAGGTGATACCATGATTATTACAAAATGAAGATATAAAAAATCATAATCTTTATTCACTTTTGTAATGTTAAGAGCCAAACCCAAGATGCAAAGCAAGGACTCTACCACTGAGTACATCCTCAACCCTTACTGTTCACAGAACCTCGCCGTGTAGCCCAGGCTGACCTCCACCTTTTGATCTCCTTGCCTCAGACTTCTGAATGTTGGCACCATAGGTATGTGCCACCCTGCCTGGTCTATGGTTAAGTATTAAATATTAATGTTATTGGGTATAATTCATATACAGAAAATGTGACCATAAGGAATGTACTGTTTGAAGAGAATTAACTAATATATAGCTATCTGTATATGAGACCTGAGAAAACTTCTGTAACCATCACCACATCCATCTGGATCATCCCTTTACAGTACTGTCCTCCAGGACTGAGGCCCAGGCCCACTATTCTGTTCTCTTAGTAAAAAAGGCCTGTCTGTTTCCAGAGGTTCACATCATTATGCAGAATATCCTCTTGCTTATTATTTTAGTTAATTACAAAATGATGGGATTCATCGTGCTGTGCCTTTTACTCAGCCTGTTTCTGAGGTTACTCATGTTGTACCTGCCAGTAGTTTGTTCTTCTGACATTGCTGAGCAACATTCCATTGCTTCTATAAATAACAATTTATTCGTTCATGAATTGTGGCTTGAGTTGTTTCCAGGATGAGCGATTAATACACCTAAAAACTATAATCCAGCCCAAGTTAATGCTCTTGCAGAGTAAATAAAAGTTGATTACATTTTTGCAGCCATTTCCCATCTGGTGTTCTAGTATCAATTACCAAAGTATCTTGCCACCTCTGAATAAGACTAAATGAATGATACATATTTGGGGTCTGTTTGGGGACTGTGTATTCCACTAACTTCATAGATATCCTCAGCAAACTCTCCATTCTAATTACTCTAGCTTTATAGCGAATCTCAAGATTATCACAGGAGCTCAGACACGCATGTGGAACACTATAGCAAGAGGTTTTCAAGTTTAAAACCAGTTTGGGTTACACAGTGAATTGCAGGCTAGCTTCAGCTATACAGTAAAACCTTGTTTCAAAAAAAGAATAAGAAATGAAGAGAGAGGGGGGAGAGAGAGAGAAAAGGAGGGAAGGAAGCAAAAGAGAAAGAAAGAAAGAAAGAAAGAAAGAAAGAAAGAAAGAAAGAAAGAAAGAAAGAAAGAAAGAAAGAAAGAGAGGGGTAGGGAGGGAGGGAGGGAGAGAGAGAGGGAGAGAGGGAAGGAAAGAAAGAAAGATATAGAGAGAAAGAAAAGAAAGAAAGAAGAAAGGAATGAAGCAGAAGAAAGAGAAAGAAAGAAAGAAAGAAAGAAAGAAAGAAAGAAAGAAAGAAAGAAGGAAGGAAGAAAGAAAGGAGGAGGGGAGGGAGGGAAGAAGAAGAGAGAGAAAGAAAAAAAAGAGAAAAGACATACCAAAACACACAGATACAAACAAACATATCTTTTAAAGTATGTTCTAGACTGTCTGTACTTTCATATGAATTGTAGAGTCAGGTTAGTTTCTAAATAAAATTGGCTGAGATACTGCATTGACTCTGTGGTTCAATCATGGAAAACTGAGTTAGCAATATCAAGTCCTTTAGTTCACAAATATACCTATTTAACATTTAAAATATGCATATAAGTTTTTATAGAATTCCAGTATGCAGAGCTTGAATTCAAATACTTGTTATTAAATGTGTGTAAGATGTAAATGTAATTGTTTTTGTATGCTGGCCTTGGATGTGGTAACCTCAGGAAACTGTTAACTGAAGCATGATCCTCACGACTTCCTACACTCAATGACAAGCAAAGACAGTTTCATCTCTCTCTAATCCAGTGTGTTTTCCTTCTTTTCTTTTTTTTTTTTGCCAGTTTTGTTGCTGTTTGTTTGTTTGTTTGTTTGGTAGTGTTTGGTCTGTTTGGTTTGGGGTTTTGTTGTTGTTGCTGTTGTTGTTTTATGATTTCTCTGTGTAGTCCTGGCTGTCCTGGAACTAGCTTCGCAGACCAGGCTAGCCTCAAACTCACAGAGATCTGTCTGCCTCTGCCTCCCAAGAGCTGGGATTAAAGGTGTGCGCCACTACTAGCTGACTGCATTTTTCTGTTTCCATGTCTTGTCAAAGTGGCAAGGACCTCCAAGAGAATGGTGAGTGTAGCTGATGACCAGTCCAAGAGAAGGCAGCACATTTTCTTCAGTATGTGGTGCTGACTCTCAGTTTCCGTAGTGTCTCACAACTACAGTACAATGACCTCATTCAGGAAACTGACCTGGGTCCAGTGCTATTCAGGAATTCAAGACCTTTATTCAAATTCTATAAGGTTCCCCTCTAATGTTATTATTCAGGTCTAGGGTACAGTCTGTAATCCACATCCTCTTTAGTTATTATGTTTCACTTGGCACAGCTTATGGCTTTGACCCAGGTAATGCGTTATTTTGCTTTGTTCCTCAACATGGGCTTGTCTGGAATTTTGTCAAGATTAGACCAATGTTATCCAGTTCTGGCAAAAGCGCCACAAAATTACTTTGTGCCCCCTCTCAGTGCATCCTGTCAAGGACTGACGTCAGAAAGTCAACACCGTGATGTCAACTTCTGTTTTTCATGGCTTACATTTTGATTTTCTGGCATGGAAACATGCATCCTACAAACCGCATGTACTGGGGGTAAATAAGTGAAGTGTAGGCACTTTACAATAAGGAAGCCCACAAATTGTAAGAGGAAACAAGTCAGGTAATAAGCGAAAAACGATGCCTCTGACCAGGTTCTCAGAAATAATAAAATTCCAGACTGAGACAGCACCTGATAAGAGGAGGCCAACACCATTCTCTGGGAGTTTTCAATAGCTTCCTGGGTCTGAGTACCAGCACTTAAGTTTGGAGGAAAAAACACCTTAGTTTTTACAGTGTGGCTGTTTTCCATAGAGCACCTTCCTGACCAACATGGAGTTCAGAGTCACTGGCCAGTTTGCCCAGAATGACTATGGGAGGGATTGAGTTAGTTGGTTGTAGCAATGCACTTCAGAGAATTACTGATAATCTTAGTGCTGTGGATACTGCCATCATTGTCTTCACTGTCAACTGTACTGACTCCCTTTCCCTTCCAGAGAGGCTGTAGCCAGCAGTAAATGGTCCTGGCAAACTTGCTGTCTCTGTAGTTATGTGTGTTGTGTGTGTGTACTTCAGCTGTGCCTGTTGTAATTCCTTATTTTCTCCTAAAGATATAAATATCCAAAGGAGTTTTGATTCAAAAGAAAAATATTGCCCTAACTCTAGGATCAGGAGATAGTCACCTTGACCTTGAGATATGTGGAACTTAAAAAGGCAGAGGGGGAGGGAAGAAGTTGATTTGAAAAAATCTTCAGTCATGGGAATCTGGAAGCAAATATAGCAATGACAGTAGAATTGACAACTTCCCAATAGAACCTGAAAATTAAGAGCTGCCAAAAGGGTTGTTACCACTGAATAACAAGATTTCAAGGCTTCCCTCTAACAACCAGGGCAACATACAAGTCAAATACTTGCTAGGAAGATAGAAGAACAAGGACCAAGACGCCACTTGCTAAGGGAAGTTCATACCATGGAGGATAAGTGATGAGCTCCTATAGTGTTCACTTCCAAGCTGCAACTGCCTGAACTACAGTCCGCAAAGGTGGCTGCCTTTGCAGCCTCCTTGTCTGCCCCACCCTTCCTGGCTATGCCAAGCAGCTCCCAGCTCTTTCTCAATATCCAGGCAAGGCTTTTGAAATGAAAGGGGGAGTAGACACAGCCGCGGATCCTACCTTTGGAGAAACGCAGATATGAACATGAAGGTTTCCTTTTTCTTCAATCATTGTAGGCTATTGTGCAACCTGGATGGGCTCTGGACATCAGATTCTTAGACATCTCCAATAGCCAGACACTGGGGATGCCTCCTCACTCCCACAGGGTAGAGAGGTCCCTGGCCAACAGTGTAGCACTAAGGAGCCAGGTGTGCATAGTGTTGGGTATATTGGGGGTTTCCAAAGTGTAGGTGGGGTAAGTGTGAGTGAGTCAACAGGAAGAAAGTGTGTGTGTGTGTTTGTGTGTGTGTGTGTGTCACTTTTCTCAGAAGACCAATGCTGGGCAGCTCTACTTATAGGGCTGGCATAAATAAATAGTGGGTGACTGGCAAACAGAGGTTCATTTGCCTGGAGCACCTGGGGCCGAGAAGAAGCGATCTGTGAGTGTCCCTGCCTCCCATTTCCTTTCCCTATCTGCTGAAGATACCCTTTTGTCCAACTGGGCTATTTATCCCACTGATTTTGAGTAAGGGGGATCTAGGTTTTGGTTCTAGATCAGGAGTTGTGGGGGGTTGAGGTGGAGGACATAGTAAGGGTAAATATCCTGTTTTCCTAGATCACCTTCCTTGGTTTGGTGGAAGATTTGCTTTCTGAGTGGGTTAATATGGATTAATACTATGCAATGTCTCCCCAGACCTACACAGATGGTATGGAGAATACAGGGGGAATCATGTCTTGGTTCCCAATTTCTTTTTTTCCTTTTTCTCTTTTTGGTTTTCCGAGACAGAGTTTCTCTGTGTAACAGTCCTGGCTGTCCTGGAACTTGCTTTGTACACCAGGCTGTCCTCAAACTCACAGAGATCCACCTGCCTCTGCCTCCCGAAGTGCTGGGATCAAAGGTGTGCACCACTAGTCAGTGGACACCAGAACTAGGCTGGGATTTTAAACTCAGGATGTTGTCAATAGCACAGAGGCAGGGACAAACGGAGTTCTCTCTTAGCTTCAAATGTCTATGAAACAACAGACTTAACTGCACAGGGTCTCTGACTCGCTGCCACCCAGCATTAGGAAGAACCACTGTCCTCAATGAACTCTTATTGTGGAAGCACACAGACTGGGCGCTCTGCCCTCTGGTTCCACACTCTCCATTCCCTTCCCAACTAACTTGCCTGTCTCGGATCTGAAAGCCTGTGGGTCTGCTCCCTGCAGGCTTCCTCCATTCTCAGGCAAACAGGTGATAAAACAGAAGGCCCTTTGTCTTGACTCTTCCTCAAAATGAGGCACAGGACCCTAAAGTTAAGGTGGCTCTAGGTCACGGAACAGTGGCTTTGCTCTGACTTGGGCTTATCTTTCAACACTGATAAAAGAGCCTCTGCTAAAACAAGGGTAATGAAGGGGCCCGTGAGTTCAATAAGGCATTTCTAGGGAGTCCCAAGAGACCTGAAGAAATTGTGAATGAGAAATGGACAGAAGTTTTAGCCCATAACCACCAGCAGGTGGAGAAGTGCCTCTCTGGTAGGGAAGCCCTGGCATTCATGTACCCCGCCCCTGGTTATGGTGAACCACTTCATTGTTCCAGCCCCTTTGCCTTTGTGCCCAGCCAGTGTGCTACCCACTGGCTCCTTCTTCTCTGAAAGGAAAGATGTTATCAAGGTTTAGATCTTGACTGTCCCCTGGCATGAAGACATACATGGTTGCCAGCCTTGTGGTGCTATTGAAAAGTGCTGGTCATGTTGGGAAGATTAGCTCTTGAGAAAGGTGGCACAGGTACCCTGTGTGACCAAAGTCTTGCACCCTGTGGCCAGTTCTTAGCCAGACTAAGGCCCTCTCAGACAGTGACTGAATACTTTTATTAATATCTTCTCTCGGCTCTTCCTCAAACAGCTCTCCAAACTGAACAGACTACCTAGAATGCCCCCTTCTCACACAAAGGCTTTCCCTGGATCCCTCTCAGATGGTCCAGGAGGCTTCTGGGTGTCTCAGGGTCTCTCCAGCTGTTAACTTAATATCTATGAAACTTTCTTTTTTTGTTTTGTTTTGTTTTGTTTTTCAGGACAGTGTTTCTTTGTGTAGCCTCGACTGTCCTGGAACTAGCTCTGTAAATCAGGCTAGCTTCCAATTCACAGAGACTCGCCTGCCTCTGACTCTCGAGTTCTAAGATTAAAGGCGTGTGCCACCTAATATCTTTTCTCCCTTTATCCATGAATGTTTAGTTTTGAAATCTGAATTGAGTAGATTCAATTAAAAATTGAACCAGTACCATTTCCTAACCACCCCAAAACTCTTTAGCTATGTTTCTTCTGGAATCTTCCTCATGGACTTGGTGACTGATCCAGGAATACTAAATTGCCTGGCAAGCACGTAGCCACACTCCAGTCTGAGCTCAGTGCAAGCATCTAGAGGCACTCAGATGCAGGTGTATTTATGGACCAGTGCTGGAAACTGTTGGTGCCGATCCAGGTAGCAAGGGAGATGATGCTGATGTGGCCTCAACTGAATTGAGCCAGTTGTCCTAGCATAGACAGAGAAAGGGTACCAGGAATGAGGATAGTCATCAGTGAGAACCATTAGACACAGGCAATATTCTCGTCGGGCTCCAGGGGATAGATGGACAGTATTGTCAACCCCTACCAGAGTGCTAGTCAAACAATTCACTCCCTCAAAGTCAGAATATGTACCTACTCCATAGACTGCTTTTGGAGTCTTACTGTCTTATTGCTCTGGACCTTCATCATAGTTGAAGATGTGGGCATGGAGACTTCTCATCTCCAGACTCATCAGTCACTACCTAACCCACATTTTAGAAACATCATCACCTCTTTTCACCTTCTCATCCCTGCAGGCCATGCTGCACCTCCTGTCCATGCTTGTCCTGCTCGTGCAACTCCCGGGGAACGAGGGAGCAGAAGTGAAGACCCTCTCGCAGAGATCAGTACCCAATGCCTGCACCCTTGTCATGTGCAGCCTCGTAGAGAATGGCCTGCCTGGCCGTGATGGACGGGATGGGAGAGAGGGTCCTCGGGGCGAGAAGGGTGATCCAGGTAGAGCTAGGATCAGGGGCTCAGTCTGGTGGGGTGCGGGAGGAGCCGGAATGGTACCCAACCTCGGATGTTCTGTGATGAACCTGGATGTGGGCTTCTCCCTTCCAGGGAGTGACTTTCCCCCTGGTGTCCAAGCTACCTGCCAAACACATGTCCTTTTTGGATGCAACATGTGTTTCCTCCCATCACTCAGCTGACCTGATGCCTCCCTTGGGATCTCTGGATTCTTCTTGTCCCAAGAATGGGTAAACCACTGATATTGGGGTTAACCTCTTGGGCCCTGTTCCAGCAGTTAGCAGTTTTTCAATTTGATTAAATGGTGCCTATGTGACAGGTAGTTTTAATAATTAAACTCCACTACATACATCCACAGTCCTATAAACAGATCTTAGTGGCAGGAGCTGCCTAAGGCATTACAAGGGAAGATTGGAATTCATGGGGTTTTTTGTTTGTTTGTTTTGTTTTTTTGTACAACTCTGTGCTTGGACGGGTTCCCACTTGAAAATCCATTTAATCCTTTCAAAAGCCACAGGGAACATACCAAACTTCTTTAACACATAAAGTGGGGGATGTTAAAATTGAAAGGACACAGGCTTCTTCACTAGAGACATCTTGACTACTAGCTGCTTCTCTGTGACCACGACGCTCAGAGACACCTACTCAGTGCCACAGTCTCAGTGTGCCTATCTCCAAGTGAGAATAAACAGCATGTGCCAAATGACCCTTGATGGAACCAAAGATTTTCTTTTATATTGAGTCTTCTGGGTACAGTTCCATTTTCCTGCTGACTGGGTTGGTGAAGTTTTGATGGGGTCAAATACCTTGTTTCGTACCCCAGTTTGGTTTTAGTTGGAAGAAAGACCATGACACTTAGAATAAATACTGTCTCTAGGCTACACAGGAAAAGGGCAAGAGAAGATATGTCTCAGGGAAGACGCAAAGGTGTGAATGGGCTGGGGTTTGAGAGCCACCAGGGAGAGCCAAACAAGAGGACAGGGACTCAGAGTGGAGTTTGTGCTCTCAGAGATTCCCATGTCTCTCTTGATCCCAGAAGGAGCCATGGATTGAGTGTTAGGGGATCCGTAACAGTTTTGATGACTAATCTATTTGGTAGATTTTGAAGTCCAGAATTTGTTGGAAAGGTCAGTTGGGGCTTAAGAAGAGACACTCTTGAGCAGGAGATGTGGCAGGGGGCCAAGGATTAGATCTGGGGACACTGTAGTGAGACCTCAGACTACAAGATGTTCCATCTGAGTCAAGGTATGTCTGTCTTAGCTGGGTACATATGTGATGTGGCTCAGTCACGTAACACCCAATACTTCACTCATGGGAAGAAATACGAAGGCCAATTCTGACAGAAAATTCACAGACGCCCCATCCCACCTGCACTTACCGCCCTGGGAAGGCCTCTCTTGTCAGAGAGCAGTCTTCAAATCTGGGATTTCATCTGTTTTCTCTCTAAAATAATCTACATAGGGTTTAGCCTCTAAACCCCTTCTAATCCTGCTTTTTCTGAGGACATGGTGTGCAGGGCAGTACTCTGTGAGGAGAGAGATATATTGCACTTCCTCTTCTTCAACAGTTACCCATGTCCCATGGTTTGTTATGAGTCTCTTGAAGTCCACACATTCAAAGTAGTCCGACCTGACCCCTCTTATCAGTACCCTCCCTTGCCAACTGCTTTGACTAATCTCTATTTCACATTCAGATTGGTGTATATTTTAGTATCCACAGAAAACAGAACATGAGTCACTTGTCTTTCTGTGTCTGGCTTTATATGATGTTCCTTACAACCACCTACTTTTCTAAAAATGATAGGGTTTTATTCTTCATTATGCCTGGATAATATCCCACTGTGGGTATATACCGCTTTACCCATTCATCCATCAGTAGGCATCTAGGCTGTTAGCTTATCTTAGCAGTGGTGAATGATGCTTCAGCAAATATGGATGTGCAGGTGTCTGTTTGGTTTTTTGATTTCATATCACTTGAATATATTCCCAGGAATAGTAGGATCATATGGTAATTATAGCTCTAGTTTTTCTTTAGAAAACCTAACACAATTTTCCACAACAGCTATACTCATTCATTTTCCTGTGTGAAGCTTCCCTTTTCTATATCATCCCTACCAATTGTTGTTTCTGTGTGCAATACACACACACACACACACACACATACATGGGGTTTTGAGATTTAGAGACACATTCTCACTGTAGCCCTGGCTGACCTGGAACTCACTATGTATACCAGACTGGCCTCAGAGATCTTCCTCCTGAATGCTAGGAGAGCACGTGGCTTATTTTGTTTTGTTGTACAATAGCCATTCTAACTGGGGCAAAATGCAATTTGATTATAGTTTGTATTTACATTTCCTTGATGGCTGCTGAAATTGACATTTTTTAAATTACTTTCTGACATTTTATTTCTTCTCCAGAGCAGTCTGCTCAGATAATCTGTGCATTTTTAAATTTGCTTTTTATTGTTGCTTTTCTTAATCCCTTAAATATTCTGGCTATTAAAGCTTTGCTATGTGAATATTTGACAAGTGCTTTGTCCCACTTGGTAAGTTGTCTCTGCACTCTGTTGGGTATTTCCTTCACTACACAGAGGCTCTTTAGTTTGCTATACTCTATTTTTTTTTGTTTTCATTTTTGTTTTTTAAGACAGGGTTTCTCTGTAGCCTTGAAGCCTATCCTGGAACTATCTCTTGTAGACCAGCCTGGCCTCGAACTCACAGAGATCTGCCTGCCTCTGCCTACTGAATGCTGGGATTAAAGACATGTACCACAACCACCCGGCTTTTTGTTTGTTTGTTTGATTTTTGTTTTTGTGCGCTCTTATTTTTAAGTTTTTACTCCTTGTGAATCAGGGGCTCTTCACAAATAAACAATGATCAAGTAGATAACAAGTTTATTGTTATTATAATAAACAAGTTATCTATGTAGTGCAATTTCTGATTCAAAAAAGTAAAATAGTTGGCTCTCCTGACACACACTCCCAATACACTCCCCCACATATGCACACACAGTTAAATACATGTACATATACATCTGCACACTTGTCCTGTGGTCACTAATCAATCAGTGCTGACCGAATGCCTTCTGTTGACACAGTGGCCTTGGGGCAGGGGCAAGAGCGCTTCATAGATTGAAGCTCTGCTTGAATTCACCTCCAAGCCTAGGATATTTATTTCTTATAAGTGGGGACACTGATTTTCATTTTGTGGGTCACCAAAGGACCAGGGTGTGTGACTATAGGCTCTCCATGCTGAAGAAATTCTAAAGACTTTGTCTTGTAGACATTGATCCCTCCTGAGCTTAAGACTAACTTAGGATTCATTTATTTTGTTTCTATAGGTTTGCCAGGACGTGTGGGACTCTCGGGGATGCCTGGCCCTGCAGGTCCAGTTGGACCCAAGGGGGACAATGGCTCTGCTGGAGAACCTGGACCAAAGGGAGACTCTGGAGCACGTGGTGAGCCATCGTTATGGTATTTATCTGGTGCCTACAGCTACTGCTTCTATCACAAGGCTATGCAAGTGGCAGGCACAGAACCTATCCCAGGAACAGGGAAGGAAGATGCTCTGAGGAAGACACTGTGTCATTTCAGGATGGATTATTGCCTCTTTGACCTCTGCTCTGACATTCATCTTATTCACTCCCACTGCCAAAGGAGTCAGTGTCACTGACAGAGCTGTTCCTTTTCTGCCAGGACCTCCAGGACCTCCGGGTGTGCCTGGACCAGCTGGGAACGAAGGCCCTTCTGGGAAGCAGGGGGACATAGGACCTCAAGGCATACCAGGTCCTAAAGGAGAGGCTGGGCCAAAAGGTAGGTGACAGGTGTGTCTAGCCAGTGAGGCAGAAAGGAGGAACGATAGTGAGGCCCTAGGTGTGACCCAAGGCATGGTCAGACTGCCAGGAGGAACCCAGGGTACGAACACTGAAGACGTGCACACCTCTCTCACATCTCGCTGCGCAGACAGAATTTCTCCATCACCCTCCACAGAGGAAACCCAGGCAGCAAAGAACAATGTTCCCAACTCTCTACCTAACACCACAGTTCTCTGAAAAGGCCTCCTGCTGAGGAAAGCGTGCACACTGAACATCTTCTTCCCAGTGTTTCTGTTTGTTCCCTTCTCAGGAGACGTAGGTGCTCCGGGCATGAAAGGATCTGCAGGGGCAAATGGCCCTGTGGGCCCCAAGGGAGAAAGAGGTGCCCCTGGTGAGCCAGGAGCCCCTGGAAATGACGGGGCAGCAGGTAAGTGATGAATCTATGGAGGGGCTGAATGGAGTTCTACTGTGTCTCCTGAGAGCTGCCAGGGCCTCTATCCCCTTTTCAACTCACCCATTAAGTCAAAGCTAGGATGTGGAAGCACCCTGCTTCCAAGGAGGGTGAATGTGGGGTCTCTGGGACTGCTTGTCTGTAGGGAGAGGGCTATTTTAAGGCATGGGGAGTCTTTTTCATAGAAGTTATATACATACAAAGTTGATTGCTGTGTCATAAGGACAGCCATACACAGAGTGGGCATGTGTCTGGGTTCTGGGGGAGCCTGTATGTGAGAAAGTTACATAGCTGGGATTAGGATAGACTATGTCCAATGAGGTGAAAAGGCTGGAAAATGGGCACGCGGCTTAGCCATTTCTTCTTGATTCCTAGGACCTACGGGAGCTGTGGGTCCACAGGGAGCTTCAGGACCCAGAGGGCCCCCAGGACTCAAGGGGGACAGAGGTACTCCTGGGGAAAAAGGAGCCAAAGGTGACAGTGGACTTCCAGGTAAAGCAGAAGCTTCAGGTACTGGGCCCCCCCCTCCCCCCCCACACACACACTGCTATGTAGCATTTTTCAGCTAGGCATGGTGACCTCATTAGGACAGGTGGTAAATGGAACTTAAGATCAGCAGACAGGCGGAGGGCCAATTAGGTTCTGGCGTAACTATCTAAGTCATATGGGAAGGCAACTTGGTAATTTCTTTATCTGACCATGAGAAATGGGTGACAACAGCTGACTTCCTGGTTTATAGGTCAGGCTTGTGTATCTAACCACCCAGTGGGTGAAAAATATATAAGGAATGTGTATTTCTACCCAAGAATAGGGCTGTCATGGTATTTCCTGTGGCGGGATGCCACCTGGTTTGGCTTGCCATCTGGTTCAGACTTCGTTGAAGTTCAGGGCCTAATTTAGGGACCATAAAAAATCCCTGAGCAGAAGTTGGGTGTCACGGATCTTACTTGTAATCTAGTACTCAGGAGGCTGAGACAGGAAGATCACTGAGTTGCATGTCAGCCTAGACTACATTAAACCATGTCTTGAAAACAAACAAAAACACACCAGGGAGACGGATCAGCCAGGCGAAATGATAGCCATACAGACATGTGTTCCAGTGTTCAGGTCCCCAAATTGTGGGTGGCCATGGCAGTCTGCCTGTAATCTCAGCCCTATAAGGGCAGAGATGTGATCCTTGGAGCTAACTGGCTATCTAGACCAGTCTATAATCAAGCTGGATGTTCAAGTGAGAGATTCTGCCTCGATATATAAGATGATAGGTGGTGGCGGTAGATGTCCAGTATTACTCTTGAATTACATATGCACACATGTAACATACATACATGTACATCACACTCACACACACACACACACACAACAATATTTAGAAAAAAAGAAAAACCATTCACAGCTAGAAGCTGTTCCTACAGATGTAAATCTTGATGGAAGTTAGCAAGCCCCCCACCTTGACCCTTTCCCTCTTCTCATGAATCCGGGATGAAGTTATTCTTAGGTTTGCAGCGTAAGCTTTACATTTCCCTCCTTTCCTTCCTCCACAGATAGCACTGCACTGAATCAACAGGTGGAGGCCTTAAAAGGACAACTACAGAATCTAGAAGCTTCCTTTACTCGCTATAAGAAAGGTGAGTTCCTGAATCCAACCGAAAACTGTCAGTGATGCGTTCTGGTCCATTTTGAGCTAGGGTCACTCATTTGGCTGAGCTTTGCTCTAGGTCTAGGATGGAAATGAGCAGGAGCTAAGTCTAGGGCTAGATTTGCAACTGGAGCCACACATTCAACATCCATCAACACACATGACCACCAAGTGTGATACAAGAACACACAGACCTGCACACACATCAAGACATTTGTGGTCCTTCTATGTGCTTTGGATGATGAGTGGGTATATCCGTGTAGCACATGCAAGCTCAGCCAGAATCATAAACCCTGTGGGACAGCACATGAGTACTGCACTACCTGTTCAGAGCTGCTCTAAGTACCATCCTGAGCCTATGGAGGCTCCTCCCCAAGATCCTTCTACAGACAGAGAATAAGGACAGTGTGTCGGGGAACAGCTTGGACTCTGAGCAGTTTCACTCTGTAGAACCTCTCTAGAGTACAAGCCCTCTCCAGCGCCCCAGAGAGTCCTTTGCAGACTTTCATGCATGGGTACAAAAGCCACAGCGATGGGGGCCCATTGAGTAAAAGAGATGTGACATGTTACTCAGATGAAGTTTTGTGATGTGACCCGCCACTTTAGAGTTAAAGAAGTAGCAAGGGAAGTGACTTCGTCTTGCCTCAGGTAGTCATTAACAGCTGGTTTGATTCTCATTTGAGTCACCCTTAACCCCATGCCCAAATTCTCTGAATACACGCACCTCTCAGATGCACCTTACCCTCTCTCCGGCACTTTTAAGGCTAGGAGGCTGAGGCCAGCCTGGGACTTGACACAACTCTCAGGTGCCCCACTCTTTCCTTGACTGTTCCCTAACTCCAGCACACAGTGAAGACCCTGACTGCCAAACTATGTCTACTGTACTCTCAAAGTAATACCCCAGAAAGTGTTGCTCAGTTCTGTATAACAACTGACATGTCTTGGGCCAAACATGAAAAGTTGGAGTTTCCCTTTGAGGGTCTCTCTCTCTCTCTGTCTCTCCTCTCTCTCTCACTTTCTGTGGGGGGGGGAGGTTGATATCAAGTGTTCTTTACCCTTTTATTGGTTCATTTTGTTTAATTGTGTGTGTGTGTGCGTGTGTGTGTGTGTGCGTGCATGCCTTATGTGTCAAAGTGTACCATGGTGCTCACCTAGAAGTCAGAGGACAGCTTTGTGAAGTCAGTTCTCTCCTCCTACCTTTATGGAGGTTCCAGGAATTGAACTCTTGCTGGTTATGCAGCAAGAGGCAAATTCCTTTACCTCTGAACCATCTTTCCGCCTCTACTTGTCCTATTTATTTATTTGTTTGTTTATTTATTGAGGCAGGATCTCTCATCTCACTAAACTTGGTGCTTACTGTTTTAGTAAGGTTGGCTGGTCAGTGAGGCCCTCCACACAACCCTAGGCTCCACCCGCCTCCACTTCATTGCTGGGGTTCCAGACTTCCGCCATGCCCAGCTTTTCTATGGGTGTGGTGGATACAGCCTCAATTCCTCATATGTGCGTAGCAAGAGCTTTATATATTGCGCCATCTCCCGGCCTGTGTCTGAGATTTGGTGTCAGACTGGGGGAGGGGGGGAGCTTGTATTTAATTTCTTTAAGCTCCGGTAGACTTGCGTGTGAATGGGGAACAGTGCACCCACTCACGGGGTACACCATGAAACTAGGACTCCTCTAGAGTGGAGTGCCTTTGCTTCATCACCTCTGGTTCCCTAATACCTTTCATGAGAAGGTTGGGAGGAGGCACCAGCTCCAGCAGGAATTTCTCACAGCCCCAGAATTATAGCTGGGAGCTGCCCCCACTTCAGCCCACGTTCACTCCTCTTTCAGCCGCGATCTTCCCTGATGGCCGAAGCATTGGAGACAAGATCTTCAGGACGAGCGGCTCCGAACAGTCTTTTGCGGATGCCCAGGAGGTGTGCAGGCAGGCTGGAGGGCAGCTGGCCTCCCCACGTTCTGCTGCCGAGAACACCGCCATACAGCAGCTGATCACAGTGTACAATAAAGCTGCCTTTCTGAGCATGACAGACGTGCGCAGAGAGGGCACGTTCGTTTACCCCACAGGAGAAGCCCTGGTCTATATCAACTGGGCTCCCGGGGAGCCCAACAACAATGGCGGATCAGAGAACTGTGTGGAGATCTTCACCAATGGCCAATGGAACGACAAAAGTTGTGGAGAGAAGCGTCTTGTTGTCTGTGAGTTCTGAGTCTCTAGGGGCGGAGATGGGACAATACTGGACCAGTAGATTGGCCACTGGGGTATGGCTCAGACCTGTGTGTTGCCAACATCCTAATAAAATGTGACTACCTGCCTAGCTTAGGTTCTCTGTAAAAATCAGGCCAAAGGCAGGGTTACCTCAGAGCCCAAATCTCAGAGGAATGTGCATGGATGTCTTCCCATGCTGAAAAACTCTTAGGAGAAAGAGAGATCACCCTGTTTTCCCCATTGTAGGGGATGAAAGTCCATCTCTATGACCTGCCACAGAATGTGATGCCTTGGCCCTGAGGCTCTTTTAAGCCTCAGCTGTGTTTGGCCTGACTAACAGCATCCTCTCTAAACTTTCCTCTTTGGACTTTCTCCACTCTTGCCTGAGGTCCCTGGTGTCCCCACTGCTCCTGATGGCTTTGTCTTACATACCTATTGTTCTCCTTCACCATCTAGTGGGTACACACAGGCCCTAGTTCTGTTCTCATTCACTCGAGCGTGAGATCACCCTGGCTCCTGGCTTTATTTTCCATCTGTGGGCCATTTCTGGTCAGGATTTCTTTTTGATGCCCCCAAACTAAAAAGTGGTAGGCTAGAGACCTCTAGCTGCCTGAAAGCCTAGCAGATTGACCAGGCAGGAAAGGTCTGTTCCCCTACCCGATGTCATGGCTACACCTAGGATAATGTTCCTCAAAAGCCCTATCAGTGGGGCTGAGAAAGACCTCTGCACCATTGTAATCTGATCTGGAATCTTGGGGAGGCAGGAGCAGAGGGGCTAGCCATGCTCAAAGTCACCCAAGGCTTCTGTTGTCAGACGTTTCCAGGGTATTCTATCCCCTCCACTTCAAAGATATCCTAGTTAATATTCCTCATCCATTTTAAAGTTTATTTTAATTATACGTATATAAATGTTTTACTGGAATGCATGCATGTGAACCATGTACACGCCTCTTGGTTCTCTAGAACTGGGATTGTGGATGGTTGTGATACAAACATATAGATGCTGAGAATTGAACCCAGGTCCTCTGCAAAAGCAACAGTTGCTGTTAACTGCTGAGCAATCTCTCCAGCCCCATCCTCCTTATCTTTCAAATGTAGAAAGTGAGGCCCAGGGAAGGGAGGAGACTCAGACCAGGATGACTTGGGATGGTAGGATTGGTGGGGTCATGAACAAATTTTTCTTGACCTCAAAGCTAACAATTGTATGCATTTGGTTGCTTTTGACTCAATCTTCTAAAATTTATTTTAATTATACCTGTGTTCAAGAAATGGGAAGGAGATCTGGGTGGACCACAGGCCCTTAAAAATAACCCCTCTCTAGTCAGGAAGCCTCACTTCTCCTGACCTAGAGACCGGAGGGAATTGTCCTTTCTGTATAATCTCCCCGACTCAAACCGAACCCCTCTTCCAAGAAGTCCCTTGGCACGACTTGTAGATAAGATATTGTGTTTTATGAGAAAAGCCTCACACTTTCAGACAATGTGAAGCCAACCCCCAACTAAGACTCTTTTTTTCCTTGTTCCTGGGAAAGAAAATTCCCAGCACCTTCTGAAAAACCGGTCAGTTGCACAATAAAGAACAAACAGTTCGTGCCAGAGGCCACACCTGGGCACACAGGTGGAGGGCGCTGAGAGAGGCTCCTTTGACAGGATCAGGAAGCAACTGGATCCTGTTTAAGGCAAAGTGGAACCTTTCCTATAAATAGACGGTTTCATGTATGCATAAGAGGCGCAGGGGAACAGATGGGGCTGAGCTGTCCCCCTGAGCCCTTTATTCATCCATGTCTCTCTTGCATACACCTTCATGCTTCCTGTCTCGAGAGTGGTGATTCTTAACCTGTAGGCATGACCTCTTGGGGTCCCCTTTCAGATATTTACATTATGATTTATTGCAGTAACAACATCATAGTTAATGAAGTAACAACAAACTATGGTTGTGGGGGTCACCACACTGTAAGGAACTGTATGACAGGGTCACAGCATTAGGAAGGTTGAGAACCACTATTCTAGACTGTTCAAGGACGGGAAACAGAGATAGACACAGATCACAGAGGTAAAAAAAAAAATCATTGACCCTAGAACTGGAGTTACAGATGGTTGTGAGTTATCATGTGGGTGCTTGGAATTGAACCCAGGAACTCTGGAAGAGTAGCCAATGATCCTGACCACTGAGCCATCTCCAGCCCTCCCCAGCTCATTCCTTCAAAATAGGAAGGAAAGAACAGCAGAACTCTCCAAAGAGAAAAACAATCTCCTATCATGCTGAAGGTCTAGGATGTTGATACCCCAACCCCTTTCAGAGGCTGTAGACCCAGACTGATTAAAGAGAAGAATGGAGCAAATATTTCGGAAGTTCAAATTTTACATTTTAGAGTACCTAGACACCCCCTGCTCAACACACAGGTAGAGGCCAAAGAGGTTTTAAATCATCCATCCTACCCTCAGGCATTTGAACCAAGGTCCCTTTGTAATTAGCATAAACAAGAGGTGGAGCTGGGTTTAGGTGACTCTTAAACTCTTAGGAGATATGATAATCTACACACTGCCACCTGGATCAAGAGAGCTGCTGGCATCCCTTCATACATGTCTGCAATGGGGTCTTCCATAGCAAATGCCTTGGGAAGCCCTAATTAGTTTAATAATATTTTATTTTTAAAATGTTCATTTGTTTCTTTTCCTTATTTAATTTTTTTTTTGAAACAGAGTCTTTCTATACAGCTCAAGTTGGCCCCAAACTCTCCATGCTCTTGCCCTCAACTTGTGGAGCCTGGGATCCCAGGTGTATGTCACCATGTCCAGCTAGCTTAATGTATGTTCTCAAGACTCCTCCTACTTCCTAATCCCATAATGCACAGTCTGAGAGGAGCCCTCTGAAGTTTTCCTTCTCTAGGATCCTGTTTTTGCTCTGCATCCTTTTGACACACACCACTGACAATTTAATTACTTGTTTGGGGGAATTCTCAACCGGTCTCACCGTCTGGAAATTCTCCTGATTCAAGTTCAAGGGCGTTTTTGAAAGAAAAAAAAAAAACCCACCCTGAAAACCCTTCCCCTCAAAGGAAAAGAATGTTAGTTGAGATATCAAATGCTTATCCAGAACTGGATGGGTACAAAGATGGAAAGACTTGATTGGGTGCTCTCGGGTCCCTAAGAAGGCAAGCAAAGTAATCTCTAGGCCTGAATTGCAGCAGCAGTCAATAGAGATGCTTGGCAGTGGATTTAGACTGAATAGATGATCTGAGGGCTCTTAGCCAGGACCAGAGAGGGGAGCCATCTGCTTGTGTTATTGCCGAGCTGCTCAGAGATCAGGGCATGTCATTGTCACAGGGCCTCATCCGTGACTGCCAGGCTTCTGTGAGGACTCTCACAGTAGATTTTCTGGGTTTTTCTAAAGTTTCAGAGAGAGCCCTTATGAAAAGACATAAACCTCTGGCATACGTCACTTACAGATAGTCAGAATGAGATTTGTACCTATTTCTCTCATGCCTTCTATTTTGTGACCACGTGATCGTGAAAGGATTAGTGAACATGAGGTTGCACATTCAAGCGTTCTGGAACCTTACACACTTTTGTGGGAAGTAACCACCTTGAGGATCAGCTGACTCCACTTGGACTATGAGTGAGAACTGGGGTCCATAAGTAGACATTTTTCTGATATTAATATATTTGATGGGCATTCACTTAAGAGTCCGTAGGCTGTCACCCTGCTTGTCTGAACTGCCTTTTTGTCACCGAGGGACTTACCCAAGTGAAGTCCCTATTCTATTTGTTCAGTAAGAAGAGTAAATGTAATGAATGATCAAGGGAACCAAGGGAACAAGACCCTTAGTTCTTGCTTAAAAGGACCAAGTGGAGTGTTTTCAAGATGTCGCCAGTCCCTTTGATCTAAAGTAAGAGAGCAGTGACATCACCGCTCGTTCTTTTGCCTATTTATTTCCCTTAGCACTTCAAGTACGAGTGGCAGGGCTTAGGCCAGGGCTGAAATGTCAGGAGGAGGCAACTTCAGGAAGCAGATACCGTCTGGGACCAGAGGGCTGGGTGGGCTATGGGGCAAAGCAGGGAGGAGACAAAAGTGGGTGGCGGGCTTGGAGCAAGCCTGACCCCCCTAGCTGGGGAGAGGCTACAAGAGCAGAATGAGGAAGAGAGGGGTTCCTGAATTCTTTGAAAGTTCTGGAAACTCAACGCCTTTCCTAGTAAATGTTCCCCAGGCAGAAAAGGTGTCTTAGGGCAGGAGAATCTCCTGAAATGACTCCAGTGCTCTTAGGAAAGAAAGACAGCTAGCCAAGTGGGGGAAATTACACGAAATGGTGTAATTTGGTAGGATTTGGCACATTTTATGTTAAAGGGTTTTTTTTTGTAAAACTAGCATAATAAAATATACACTAAACAGCATATGAATAGATATAGATAGAATAATAAAAGAGAATAGTCTAAAATTGAACTGGTTCAGATACTATATACATCTGATTAAAAATAAGAGGGGGAGATAACAAAATGACTTGTCAGTTAATACCTTCAGTTAAATGACCAAGCACTTAGGGGAAAATAAGTTTTAAAAATGAAAACCAGGCCTGATAGTGCAGTGGTAGAATGATTGAATTCCTGGGATATGTGAGTTCCTGGGCTCTACATCCATCATAGCGATAGATAGATAGATAGATAGATAGATAGATAGATAGATAGATAGATAGATAGATAGATAATAGATAGAGATAGATAGATAGATAGATAGATAGATAGATAGATAGATAGATAGATAGATAGATAGATAAAATCAATTAATTAAAATTAAAAGAAAATCAGAAGATATGAGTATAGCATCTTTGGAGAATAAATAGCTATCTAAAACAACACTGCTAGAAATGTGCCTACCCTCTCTGAGGAGTGGATGGGGGTGGAGTGGGAGGGAAGGCGGAGGAAATGAGAGGGCAGGGAGTGGGAACTAGGGTTGGTATATAAAATGAAAAAAATGGTAGTTTGTTTTCTTTTTAAAAAAATTATAAAAAATCACAAAAAAGCACTGCTAGAGAGGAAGACTTGGAGTGATAATGCTGGCATGTGTGACTACATGAAAAATGAACAAAACTGATGAGCAATAATGCACGATATCAATTAAAAGAAGAGGGCTGGTACTATACAGATAGCTCAGTTGTCAAACGCACTGACTGCTCTTCCAGAGGACACAGGTTCAATTCTCAAAACCCACTGTATGGGAATTACCAACTATAACGCCGTTCCTAGGGGATCTGGCCCCTTCTCTGTCCTCTAATGGCACTATGCAAACATGTGGTACACAAGCAGACATGTAAGCAAGACACCCATCGATATAAAATAAATAAGCAAACAGACAAATGAAAATAAGTTTTTAAAAGGGGTGATGGTGTGTTGGTAATGTACATAACAATAAATCAATGTGAAAATGATAAACCACGAAGTAGGAAAAATGACCTAAGAACCAGAGGAAATTAATCAACGTTCATCGTCACTGGAACATGGGGAAGAGTACAATGTTAGTAACAACTGACAACAAAAACCAGTCTCCCCCAGTCTGTGGAGATTCTAAAAAGTAAATACTAAAAAGTAAAGCACAGATTCAGAGACAGCGATGCACAGTGGCTCTGACCTGTACAATCACCATTCGGCAGGCTGAGGCAGGAGGATTGCTGCAAGTACAAGACGAACAGGGGTTAAATAGAAAGACCTTTTCTCAACAAAACAAAACAAAATAAATAAATGCTCATCTTGTGTGGCGTGGTGGTGGTGGTGGTGTGTGTGTGTGAAGGTACAGTTACCTGGGTGCATGAACATGGAGTCAGTACTCTAAATTTTATGTTGCCCTTATTGCTTTCCACTTTATTGCATAAAGACCGAGTCCTTCAAAGAACCTGAGCTCTCCATCTTCACTAGACTGGCTGGCCAATGATACCCCAGGATCTGTCTGCTTCCTCCTTCCCAGCCCTGGGGTTGCAGACAAGTATCCCCCTGGACTTTCTCTATGGATGTTGGGGGTCTGAACACAGGTCCTTGTGATTGCATAGCAAGTCCTTTACCTACTGAGACATCTCCTCTTCATTATGCTTTTGAGGTAGTGTCCTACTCTGTTATCTAAACTGGCCTCGAGTTTGCTGTGCAAACCAGCCTGGTCTTGAATTTACATCAGTCTTCCAAGTCATGCCTCCCAAATCCTAGAATTACAGATGTGTGCTATTGTGTCTCATTAGTGCTCATCTTTCTAAAACAAGTTTTAGGTTTGGTGTGGTCGTACCCTTCTGCCTGTAACCCCAGCACTTAAGAGAATGAAGCAGAAGTAGACACCCAGTCTCATCTTTATTATATAGAGTCGAAGGTCAGCATGCACCAAGGTTTTAAGCTCAGACCAATAGACACGTCTTGTCTCTAAACGGACAACTGAACAAACAATAATGGCAAAAGTCCCAAAAGTAAAAATGGAAGACAGAAACACAGTTTTGAAATAATAAAAAGAAATAAATATTCAAGTTGATTAAATGAAAAGCCAGCAAAAACAATAGAAATAATGAATTTACTAAGAGGCCAGAATTTTTTGAGGGTTTCTCTGCATAGCCCTGGCTATCCTGGAACTCACTGTAGATCAGGTTGGCTTCAAACTCAAGATCTCCCTGCCTCTGCCTCCTGGATGCTGAAAATAAAGGTATGTGCCACCACACCTAGCTAAGGTCAGACTTTTTAAGAATTATGTTTAAAAGACTAAATCCTTATAAATCTATAAAAAAAAATTTTTACCAACCTAGAAAGATGCTTGTTGAATTATAATGAAATTATGCCCCCATAGACACACTGAAAGTTAAACATATCATTAGCCAGGCAGTGGTGGTGCATGCCACCTCTAATCTCAGCACTCGGGAGGCAGAGGTAGGCGGATCTCTATGAGTTCAAGGACAGCCTGTCTACAAGAGCTAGTTCCAGGACAGGCTCCAAAGCTACAGAGAAACACTGTCTTGAAAAATCACAAATTGAAAATGCATTTATTTAAAACTCCTAGTCTATGGAGCATCCTGGCATCATCATCATCATAATAACAACAATAATAAAATGGTGACTGCCACATATACATAAGCAGGTATGTATTTTGTAATGAGATGTGAAAACACAATACCCCCAAATATGTCAGTCCCACTTGTGATCTTAAGGGTTCATTAACAACTAAAGCTCCCTGGTGCTTCCCAGCGTCTTGAGGGAGAAACACACCAGAGAAGTTCTATCCTGGTAAAGTCTGCATCTCAAATATGATTTTTGCACTGCTATAATGTTGAAAGTTAGAAGTCAAACCATTTAAATTCAAGGACCATTTGAAGTAGCAACAAGACCGTGCAGATATCCTAGAGGCCTTCCAGGACTGAAAGAGGCAAGGATGATAGATAGGATCTTGCCAGGACTGAAAGAGGCAAGGATGATTGATAGGATCTTGCCAGGACTGAAAGAGGCAAGGATGATAGATAGGATCTTGGTTGTCATCCTTCCCCACTCTTCTTTGCTTTTGTCCTCAGGCCTGAGCTCACATTCTCTGCCTCTTGCCCAGAAGTTCTTGGTGGTTTACAGTTTCATGAAATGTTATGTTTTCTCTGTGTAGAGCTGAACCTGCGTCCTTTCTCAGACGCCAACATGAAGCCAGGAAAGAGATACTCAGCTCCCCATCTATTTTCTGGCAACTCAACTGGTAGAAGGACCATAAGATTCCATAAGAGGTCCCTGAAAGTATCTTCCCAGGGTTCACTAATTAAGCTCAAGGTGGCCTCCTTCGTTAGCCCCCTCTGTTCCCTGGAGAAGAGCAGTGCCCTTTTGAGCAACCATGGGCACAAGTGTGCCCATATCCTTTACATCATCAGTAATGGGCAAAGCTGACTAAGCAACGGCAGTGTCTGACTCCACTTCAAAACTCCCCTTTCCCTTTGCAAAGCTGAAATACATACCACTTCTCTTTTGAAATTATGAAATGAAGTTAATTTCTAATTTTAATAAAGAATTTACCCATGTTAACCACTGAACAGAGGAAGACCTGACTCCTGATTCTTTTATTTTATCCAAGTACTAGGACACAGAAACAGCTGTGAAAGGCTTAAAAATATGAGAAATGGGCAAGGGTCGTAGTTCACATGCTTCTCCATCATATACTGGATGGCCACACATGACTGCATGTGTCAGTGAGAAGAGGCACATGCAAGAGGGTGACCAAAAACCTCATAGTGTCCTTCAGCATAGGTGACATGGATTGGCAGGGTAGGCACAGTGATTTCTGCACAGTTTGGCATTTGATTCTGGCAATACACTTTTGATGATTGTAGCCATAGATTCTTACGGGAACAGCTGGGCATTTGGGGGGCACTGGGTGGAACTGGACCATGAGATCTTTTCTTCATGCTACCTGGGCTTCTTCGTAATTATTACAGCATTAGATGACTTCCACAGTCTCAGCAGGCAGTGTAGGAAGTGGCTAGTTACTGTGTCTGTCACTGACAAGGGTTAGGAATGGGATAGATGTACTGATGTTCACCATCCTTGGTTTAAGAGGACACCACTCAGCAGTCTGGGAGACATTTAGCAAGAGAAATGTCCTTGAATTTCATTGATGAGACAAGTAAAGACACTGTCTAGAACCTCTGAAAGAATCCTGGTGCTTCCTCAGGTTGGGCTACAGGACAAAAAGCAAGGACAATCCTGAAGTGCCTAGCTTCAGCTGGTGCCACAACAAGACCCTTTTCTTGTGAGGTATGGAAGATATAGCCACCATCCCCCTATGCACTGGCCCTCTGCATATGGGTCCCCACAGGCTGTGTAGAGAGTCCTTAGTTACAGGTTCCCAGTGGAACATCCCCTCACTGTTGAGATTGTTTGGAGTCCCTGCAAATGTCACAAGTAAATGATTTGTTGAGTCCCCAGAAAGAACCTGATCCAACGAAAAGTTCACAGTTTTTCCCTGCTGTTGCAGAGCAAAGGAAAAAGGCACTCCACTCAATCCAGAAAAACCACACGGCAGCAATGACATCTTGTCTTAAGGAAATATGAAGTCATTATGGGATGTAAATATGTGGGCAGGAAAGAGGGTGAAGGTGGTATAGGCATCCTTCTCTAAAGATTTGAAACGGAGCAGACACTAATGGAAGAAATGGGGTATTCTTGCAGAGCCTTGGCACGCCAAGGATCTATGGTCATCTATCTATACAAGACATCTATAGATGTTTGCCTGTGGCCTGAAAGGTAGACACACGATCTAAGTGGGTGCAGCAACCAGGACAGCAGAGACAAAGCAACAGGACCACCCCCAAGTTGCAAGCAAGAAGCCTATGGGAGCAATGGGAGGGAGCCTAAGGCTCTCCTGAGCCCCCACTCCCACAACCCACCCACCCACAGCTTGTGAGACTCTCTGGGTTTGCTGGCCCTGCCTACAAGACAACCAGCAGAGGGCAGCACAAAGTCACTGCTGACTAGGCTAGGGATTTCTAGGCTATCTGGGAATGTAATCTATGCCCATAGCCATCTTCCAAAATGAGCTTACTTTACTGCTTTTCTGGAATCCAGACTGGCCCCAAGTTAATCTCTGGAGATGAATTGGATCTCACATCTTGGGGGTGAATTCATTAATTCACTTATCTGTTCATTCATGAATCCATTTGTCAGCCACCAATTGAACTTGTACGTGGATCCCACCTTCTTCTGGATACCAGTCTGCTGAGGTGAGCGGTGTAGCTTTGGAAAGCTCACTGAGGCAGGGCCACTGCTAGTCTTGCATTATTTGTAAGCAAATGTTGTCGTAATTGCTTCACCAACAACTGCTTATCTGTCCCTGGTGACAATCTTATGAATTATGCACAAGTGTTATTCCAACTTCACCAGAAAGAGCACAAAAGCAGAGAGAGATGTACGTGACCTAAGAAGGGTCACACAGCTGCAACACTATAGTCAGAATTTGAACCCATCCTTACTTCTAATGACATTGTCACACTGTTGTAACTTAAACCAAATAAATGGCCAAACTGACACCAAATATCTACAGTTGTTGAGAGGAAAATACAAAAATGGAAAAGACCTTAAGGCTGGAGTTGGGGCCACCTTAGCATCACTGGCCAGATGAATTGAATGAAGGCAATACTGGCAAGATCTAAGATTCGCACAAGATTCTACTAGTGTCTGGACAGTCACTGCTGATTCCACGGCTTTCTAGACACACATACATTTGGAGGTAGTTTGTACAAGACCAACATGAATACTCTTCACCTAGAGCCTCTGGAACATTCCAAAAAGAAGGGAAGGCAGAGAGAGGCATGGGTACGGATGGAAGAGGCCTGAAATGAATTGCTGGCAACAATTCATTGGTGTAAGTTCAAGGTTTTGGGTATGTTGGTTATCATAAAGACACATGACATATAATTCCACATGTCCATAAATATGTATAACAGCCTGAGCCTGGTCACACAAGTGCTTACATGAGCCTCATGAACCCAGCACCACCTACGTTCCGACAACTCAGCAAAGCTCTTCCAATCTTAGCCCTATTCTGTAAAGTCACAGAGGTGGTAAGAGCTAGGGGTGTGTCAAGATGGGTTTGGAGCTGCGCTGGTTGTAGGCTGGGGTGGGTTGGGAAAAACTATTGATGGACAGATTCTATAAATAAAACAGGACCTTTTTACATCATGAGGGACCTCTAAAGAATGAAGAAATTCTGCCTCCTGGCATGGGTGAGAGGTATACGCAAGCCACCAGGGTGACTGTTTTTTCTTGGATCAGTCATTTCCAAACTTTGCCAAATGTCTAGAACATTTGAGAAGTTCACCAAGCCAAAAGACTTTTAAGATTTTTAACAGGGCCCAGCAGAGTGCCAGAATCCTCAGACAATGTCATGGTTCTAGTCAATTCTGCCAGTCACTGCTCTGAAGAGTCACATGAAGTGCACAAACTTGTGGGCCACCAGGACAAGACAGGCAAAGCCACATGCTGCCAGTGGCTAACTTAGCCCAAGGTTGGTGCTTAGTTTGTAAATGCCTACCTGGATTCCATTTCTTTTCAACGCAACGACTGTATCTGCCAGGACCACACTGGTTCTGGTTTATGGACTTTTGCCCTACACAGGTCATTGCTTCCCAATTGATCTCTTGTCAGATGTACCTCTCATTTTCCCAGCAATCCACCAGCCACTCGGGGTTACCAGGGTAACATCTCTTGATAAAACCCACTTCCCAGCATCTGTAGTCTGGGCCGCAGATGACAGCTGATCCTTTCCTGGCTAATGGTGTGGGGGGGGGACCCCAATTCCTGGCAATTAGAAAAGGACAGATTGTTTACCCAATAGTAAGCAAACAGGTCAGAGGCTCAGCAAGTTGAGCTGCAGCCCAACGTGTGGGCCCTGGTGCTGGTTGACCTCTGACAGCCACAGAGAAAGGAGTTTTCATGAACCCAGTCAGGAAGGAGGTTATCTGGCGTAAGCTGGAACTTTATTTCCCCACCTCTGGCTGAAACACAGCTGGAAGTGTCAGCAGCAAAGATTAGGGACTCCAGAGAAAGACTGTCCTACTGAGCAGGCTCTTTCCGTTCTATCATGCCAAATGTGGACTGGAACCTAGACCTGGAGTATTCCAATCTTTTAGTTCCTGTTTCCCCTTTGTCTTGTGAAGCAAACCAAACCATGCCCCCAATGGCTGTGTCTGCATTTCTGTGGAAGGAAACTGACTCACAGACATAATTCAAACCCCAAGTTCCCATTTCCTAGATAATATGGACTTAAGATTCTAACATATTCTGCCATATTAGGTGCTTCTGAATCTTAAGCAGTCCCCAGTGCCTGTGATTAGGTATCTGGATTTGAAACAAAGCAGGGAATCATTCTGCTCTACATCATCAGTGCTTATAGTCCGAAGGAATTTCAGGAATGTGACAGTTTAGGTGTGATAAAAACCAAGGCACATGGTCCTGGTACCTGCTTGGCCCGGTGTCTTCTGTAGGTCCCAGCCTAGTTCCCACGGCTGCTGAAAAGGAACCCATCATGACACTGACTGCCCAGCAGTCAACTTATCCATCCGTTTGGGAATGTTTGCTGTTTCCTTTGAACAAACATCGATCAATCACTGAGCACTTAATGACTATGGAGTGCTTTTCCTGGTAATTCAGAGACCAAGAAAAGTAAAATAGAAATGGATGTGAGCAAAGGCTTCTCACTAAGTGAGAATGACACCTGGCTCGTTCATGAAATGGTTTCTGATCGCATTTGTGAATGGCAAGCAGCAAGAGCCAGCACCCACTTTCTTCTGGCTCTCTGAACTTTGCTACTGAATCTCAGTTCCACCTACCCTTAGACAGCTGGAAAGTAAAAGTTCCATGGTCATGTTGAATAGTCCGAAACCTTGGACTGCTCAAGAAGGAGATCCAGTGGCTGACTGCTGATGTGGCATCATTTGATGCTTAGGACAAGAAGCCAACTGTAGGGTTTTTCCTCCCTGTGCACTGACAGTGGGCTTACTGATCCATAATAAGAGGGTGTAGCCAAGAAGGAAAGGGATGCTGGGCAGTGGGGGACCAACATTGATGACATGGGTGCCACTCGAATGGCCATGCCTCCTTTCACATTGCTGGCACACAGTATCAAACCAGTCCCATACAGTGATGCTGCAGTCCACTCTCTGGGAGCAGTGAGTAAAGAGAGGACACAGCTACTTGACGTGGGGTTTTCAGGACTGCTATCGGTTACTCATATAGGATATTGCCCTTTGTTATAGTCGTGTAAACAGAGCTTGCCTGGAGCAGTCCATGAACCCTAAAAGTAACAATCCTGTCACAGAAAGCACTGAGCTAGCATATACCTGGGGTGTAGTAAGAATCCAAAAGTGTTAACTCTCTTCCACCCCCCACCAAATATAGCTCCCTGTGAAGAAACAGAAGATGCAAGAACACTTTGTAGACCGGGGGTGGCTTCGAACAGGCATGTTTGGCACTACTTTGCACCAATTCATGGAGAGAAGAAATTGGGTGTTCTGATGGCTGAGATCAGCTGCCACTCTAACACAGATACTGTCCACCTTTGGTCCTTCAGTGTGAAAAGAGGGGACTTACTGTGGCTTTTCCACAGTTGACTCTGACTCGTCACTGTGCCCCTGGCAAAAGAGATGTGACTTTCACTCTCTGCTTGTCTGGATCCTGATGCCATGGTCAGCTTATATCCTCAGGCCACACTCAAATACATCCACTCCCCTGAAATGAATCAGCTAACACGAAGCTTGGGAAATCAGTACTTAATTTTGTTTGGAAGCAACTGAGAGTCCAGAGAGGAGACAAAGAGAAGATGGAGGCACAAGCTTCCTTAGGCTGGGAACTCGCAGACAGCAATGAAAGAAGAATGACAGGAAATGTCATTCCAGACCCCATCGTCTACAATGATGACACAATCCTCCCCCGAGCCATGGTCATTGGGCTCGTTCTTTTTCCAGTTGCTGTAGGTGAGCCTTCCCCCTGTCACATACATGAATTGACCTTCAGTCACCTCGTCTGTGATGCCTATGAAGGCGTTGCCTTTGGCCACTTCACGGATGGCCTTGTTCTCCTCAGCGTTCCTGGGAATAGCCACAGTGCCTCGGAGCCCGGCGCACAGAGCCTTCACTTTGGAAAAGGGCATAGTTTCATAGTTGGTCACGAAGAACTTCTTCCCAGACTTTTTGCCCATTGAGAAGGCGTGCACTGAAATCAGAGCAGATGAGGCTTTACTCGATGTAGATTCCAGTCAGGACCTGTTGAAAACGTCCCCTGGGAATTCAAGTCTCAGGTCTGACGCTAGGCCAGAACCTAGAAAGAGGGTATGACCAGGAACAACTACTGAGCCAGGGAAGGTGTTCACAGCCTTCTGAAAACAGCCTGACCCTCATGGGATAGCCCACTATTGACATCAATGTCAGTCAGAGCCAGACAGCAGCACAGGTGAGCACAGGGTGGCACACATGGATTCTACCACCCCATTTGGGCACCAGAATAAGAGAAAGGAACCAATTGTCAGGTAAGAACAGTAAGTGAGGAGCAAACTGCAAAGAAGTTGGACAAAAGAAACTTCCACCCAACCCTTTCTTGCTGCTGTCTGCAAGCTGTATCATATGGAGTGAGTTATTATACTTCCTGAAGTATAATATCTTTTTAAAAATTATGTGTCTTTGTGTATGTGTGTGTTTTTTTTCTCCCCCTCCCATCTATGTATCTGTGTGTGTGCACGCACGCACCACAGTGTTTATGTGAAGGCCAGAGGACAACCTTTGGGAGTTAGTTCTCTTGTCCCGCTCTAGGTTCTGGGGATTAGATTCAAATCATCAAACTTGTGTGGCATGTGCTTTTATCCACTGAGCAAACCCCCCACCCCAGTCCCAAGGCAAGTATAATATAATGGTGAGGAAATTGAATGAAATATTACAAGGAAATATATTACAAGAAAGCAGCAAGCCTTCACAGAACTGTGGTAAAGTAAGTGTTCAGAAGGGTTACCTATCTGTCACTCTCCCCACCCCTAGATCCTTCTGTAGGAAAAACACCCTGGGGGCTGAGGGAAAACTTACACTTCTTGGTGTGCTCCAGTTCTGATTTCAAGGTCCTTATCTCTGCCTCCAACTGCCGCACCTTTGCCTCAACCTCTACAAGAGCATCAGGAAGAGGGCACTTAGTGACAAAACTTTAACCTGGAGACTCAGACACAGGGGGTGGGGAATAAAGAGCTCATAACCTGGAAGAAAACTTAGTAGGCAAAGTGATTACCATGAAAATACAAGGACCTGTTTCATTCCCAGAACCTGTTATAAAAGCTAGGCATGGGCCGGGCGGTGGTGGCACACGCCTTTAATCCCAGCACTCAGGAGGCAGAGGCAGGCAGATCTCTGTGAGTTCGAGACCAGCCTGGTCTACAAGAGCTAGTTCCAGGACAGGCTCCAAAACCACAGAGAAACCCTGTCTTGAAAAACCAAAAAAAAAAAAAAGCTAGGCATGGAATCCCAGTGCCGGACCGTGGCAAACAGGTGGATCTCTGCTGGGGCTCGCTGACCAGCTAGTCTAGCCTACTTGGTAAATTTCAGGCCTGTGAGAGACCTTGCCTCAAAATATCATGAGGGATTCTATTTTAAGAACAATACCTGAGTTTGACCTCTGGATTCTGCCCACATGCAGACACATATATACCCCTCACATATCTATTTGCACACACATGAATATGTTCGTACATCAGTGTTTTTATACAAACGCATGCTAAGGCTAACTAAAAAGTATGATTATTTCAGAAAAATATGACAGATAAAGAAGCAAATGGGAAAAAAATAATTGCTGCTTTCCCAGGTGTAGGTTAATTACCCTAATGACCTGTTAATGTAGCTCTCCTACTTTCTGTTTAAATGGAATGCTTAATATTGCAATATTATACTAATTTCTAAACAAAAAAAATACTCATTAGCCTCTGATTTTTCTTTGCAATTCATTTTTATTTCTTGTCGCCAGTAAATTCTCTCTCTGCTGTTTGTATGTATGTGTTCATGTGTGTGTTGCTATGTATGTGTCTATGTGTAAAAGTCAGAGATCAACCTAGGGTGTCATTCCTCGGGAGCCATCTTTGTTAGAGACAAGCTTTCTAGTTGGTCTAGAGTATGCAGAGTAGGCTAGACTAGCTGGTTGGTGAGCCCCAGGGATGCGCCTGTCTCTGTCTCCCCAAGGCTGTGATTAAAATGTGTGCCAGAATGAGGGAGATTTTCATTCTTTTGTTTTCAATATGGGCTCCAGGGGTTGAGTTTAGGTCCTCATGCTTGTATATCATTTTACCAATTGTGGCATCTCCCCAACTTCCAGGTAAACTCTTTAATATTCCTTTGGCAGAGTGATGGACAGATATTAACAGGAGGGCTACCAGTTTTCTTTCTGTCCATACCAAATTTTCTTTGTTTCACCCAGAACAGTTGCTCTGCTATTCTATTCCTCATTACTAGGGAGTCTGATGAGACAGACCTTTTTCATGCAACTCTTCTGACAGTAGGCATGGGGAGGGGCATATTTCCTCCCACATAGCCTAGAGATCACGCTGGGCTTTCAACTGAGGAAATGCTAATGCCATGTCCTAAGGAGAACTGATGGGGAAATGGCCCTGGAGGGTACATGGTCCCAATAAGTCCCAAGTGACACTCAGTCAGAAAGCAGTATTGAGCATCTCCTGGGGAGGCATCAGGACCAGAGGCACCTCAACATGGCCTTCTGCTCCTAGGACCCCCATCAAATTAGTCATGTTGGAGTATTCTCATACCTGCATTGTTTCCAGGATCCCCTTTTTGGCCTTTTGGTCCTGAACTTCCAGGAGCTCCTATATTTCCTGGAGGCCCCATTTTTCCTGGAGGGCCCTGCAAGCCCCTGAGCCCTTGACCTGTTGGGAGATAAAGGCAGCATGACCTGGTGACTCTTCCTCTTTCCCATGTTCAAGCCTTGATTCCTATCAACTCCAGGAAAGAGCCAAAGAGCTATTGGTCACTCCGAGTAAACAGAGCTTTCTAACTGCCAGGTCTGGATACCAGAGGGACATCGCCTCCTCACAGATCCCTGTATGAAAGTGAGACTCAAGAAAGCTGTTAAGCACAGCTTTTTGATTGGGAATCAGTGACACTATAAAGAGATCATTCTGAAGGGAAGAACACCTGCCATCATGAAAGCCAAGTCTCCCAGGTCCCTGAACTCCATCCGTGGAGACACAGAACAGTTTCCCACTGGAGGGAAAGGTGTAGAAAGCCAGAGTACAGTGCTACATACCTGGTTCTCCCTTCTCCCCTTTCGGTCCATCTCTCCCATCTCTGCCACAGGCTACGACAGAGCAAGTCTTCAGGGCGTCCTCACAGGTTTGTGACTTTGAAGAGGATATGCCTGCCACACACAGGAGAAGGACAGGTAGCAAAGGAAGCAGGAACATGGTCCTTAGAGGGGAAAAAAGTGAATAAGACAATTTCCACTGCGATTTGTTTCAGGGCACTTGCTCTTAGTTATGGCGCTCTACCCCTGGGCTGAGGACAGCAGATGTGAGGGATATCACACAGTCTGGCTCTGACCTACTTAATGCAGGTGACACACGAGGCTACTGTAACAAAAGTAAGAGTCAGATCAGGGCTAGAGTCCAGAAGGATGCAAAGGGGCAAGGGCTTGTTCTCCCAAGAAGCCCAAAGTCCCTGCGGTGAGGTGAGGCACACATCACTGTGCAGCTCTATAGACTGAAAGTTATAAACCAGCCATGTTAATGTCCTCTGTCAGGAATGTAGAATGCCCAGCACTCAAGAGACCACGGACCTCTGTCTCTTGTCTCCTCTTCTATTTTACAGGACTCCCAGTTCCCCACTTTTTCCCTTCCCCAGGGAGCCTCAAACTAGACTTAGAGAGGGTACATAGGGGCCCAAAATGTCTATTTCTCAGTCAGATATGACTTATATTTCAAATTAAAACTCCTACTTTACATGCTTAGGCCTCACCGACTCTCAAACTTGTGGTTATTTTCCCAACATTTGGTCAGTAGCATGTACAAAGTCTTTGTTTTGTGCCAGGCATTTGCTGGACACAGAACACACTCAAGGTGGTGTTTCCTTGGATCGTGGACCCTTTACACAGGAAAGGTCTCTTGGCTTGAGATCACACCAGAAGGCCTTTTCTGCTAGGGAGAGCTCAGGATCCTACAATGCCTACTCACACAGGCCTGGAGGGTGCTCTACATGCTGCTTCTCCAAGCAGAACAATCTGTACCGTCCAGGTCCCACTCTGAGTCACTGGCCTCTCAGGGCTGTCCCTCTGCTTTGTCCCAGAGTCCTTGATCCTGGATAAACAACCATTGCACCTGCCCTTGCTTAACTGATCTGTCAGTTCCCGTAACTGCTGTTTTCTCCAGCACACACCAGAGGTGACCAGATTGAAAACACTTTTGATGATCACATCCTTCTCCATCTTTCCCCTTCAAGATTTTGTAGATATCTTTTAAAGTCCTCTAATCACCCTGGAGACCATCCATGGTCACACATGGATTGTACATGCAGTGACACCACCCCTCCTTTCTCTTCTATTTTTTCCTTATGAAATGACTGTCCTTTAGTTTGCACACGGTCACATAGATCTAGAAAGAGCACGGATAGCCCAGATCTGAAAGAGATACATACCTAAACGGTCACATAGATCTAGAAAGAGCATGGATAGCCCAGATCTGAAAGAGATAGAGACCTAAACAAGCCTTCTGACCCCACTAGACCCTTACTAGGACCTTATAAGGTTCAAGCTCAGCAGCCAGACTCCAAACCCAGGATCCCACCACTTTCATCCTGAAAAGACTTACTAGTATTTCTTTAAGGCAAAGTGCTAGTAGAAGGAAAATTGCCCCTCTAGTCCAGCTTCTGGTAGCTGCTTCCTCAATGTTGGGCCTATTAGCCTGGTGACCAGGGACAAAGTTGGACTGTCCTTCAACCCCAGATTAATAAGCAACTATCTTCAAGGATGTTGTAACTGGGCAGCCGTTCACAGATGCTAGTTGTATCTTGGCTCAGTGCTGTGCAGTTCTCTGCCTTAATATTTGAAAATCTTCCTACCTCTGTGTTCCCTCTCTGATCTCCACCCATACAGCTTAGACATTCTGATTATCTAGAACCATAGGTTCTTGCCAGGGCTCTGTCAAGATATTCTTTTCACAAGAAGCACTCATAAATGTTGAACTAGACCAACATTCACAATCAGGTGTACACAGATATGGATGCATGTGCACAGAAGCACATAACTCTTGTCGGTTGCTGTGACTAGTTTGCCCCTCCATTTGTTATTTTGTTTTGTTTAATTTTGTTTTGTGTCATTATTTTATTTAAATAACATTTTCCCACTTATTTTACATAACGACCACAGTTTCCCCTCCCTCCTGTCCTCCAAGTCTCCCCTTCACATCCCCTCTCCCCTTGCTCTCCTCCACCTCCATTAGGAAAGGAGACGACCTGCCATGTAGTATCTCTTCATTTGTGTTTCATTTATTGTAGAATTAGATGAGGTCCTGAGTCACTTCCCTTTTTCCTCTTCATTCAGAACATGTATTAAATGTCTCCTTCAGGCATATTCCAGACCTAGGCATAAGAGGAAAGGAATATAGATTTTCAAATTTTTTCTTTGTTTTTTTTGGGGGGTATGAATACTTTGACTGCATGTATGTGTATGTACCTGTGCATGACTAACCCTGAGGAGGCCAGAAGAGGGCATCAAATAACTTGAAACTGGAGATACAGACAATTATGAGCTGCCACATGGGCACCAGAAACCTAACCTATGTCCACTGCAGCCAGTGAGCCATCTCTCCAGCCACGTGAGAAGAAATACATGTAGATAATAAATTCAGACTGAATGTGGCCAGTGGCACAGCTCTCCTCTAGGCTCAGGCATTCCTTCTATCTTTGAGTGTTGGTTGCTATTTGGATTTCAGCTGAGATATCTCAAGATAATGGGCTTTCCTAAACACTCAATTTTGAATAAATGCTGTGTTGATAAATTTTAATTCTTTGATTTAATTGAAGATTATTATTTGTCCACATGTAAAATTGATTATTTGGTTGCCTAATTATTGATTACCCCATATCTCTTTGTTGTTGTTTGTTTGTTTGTTTTGAGACAAGGTCTCTATAAAGTCCTGGCCATACTAGAGCTCACTATGTAGACCAGGCTGACTGTGAACTCTCTGAGGTCCTTTTGTCTCTGCCTACCCTACCACGCATCTTTTAAATTATTATGAACAAATAGGAGTTTTGTTCTCTTGATGCTGTCTGCCTGAGATAGAAGGACCAACCTCTCCCTGGGGCACGGAGCAGAAGGTAAACATTGCTACAGCATTGTAAATACTGTTAAGATTATAAACACCACCTTTTAAATAAGCTGAGATATTGGGGAGCAGGATGACTTGATTACCTAATTGGCAGGCCTTCCCCTCCTGTGGTTGTTCCTTAAGCCAAGTACTATAAGACATATGACCAGAAGAACTTCCATGACACCAGCATCATCTTTGAACACTATATTTGAGGAAGTTACACAGCAGCCTGCTGCTGAACCACAATTCTGACTCTCAAAGCATAGTCTTAACTATGAATGTTTCAAATAGCTTCGAGTGGCCATTTTTTGGATAAGTCTTGCTGATAGCCTATAACCAATTCTTCTCAGACCAGATGGGGACCACTTTCCATGACAATCCAGTAGAAGGCCTGTGATAGTGTAAATGCAGCCTTTCATTTATATTAAGTACCATTGTGATTGAAATAGATGTAATCCCTTATCTGTATGAGGGATTGTGCTGATTGCTACAAACAACAGGTTTCATTTGCATAAAAACCTGTTGTTGGTACAAACATATTTGGCTATTTAAGTTAGATTTGTGAGACAACTGGAAAGAACTCTTCATTGCCTCACTGCCTCCCCTACAGTTTCAACAAAGGCTTCAATCCAGTGTTCTTTCCTTGTCTACTTTTCATGTTTACCATTAATCACTACAGTGTGCTGAGCTGATAACACAGAGGAAGAAGGTGAGGACAGGGATGAAGGAAGCAACAACTGCCACATTGATTATGGTAGCAGCAATCATGATAAGAGGCAACTGAAGCAATCCAGAGAGGAGCTAGGGAAGAGACAACTGAGAGCAGAGACAATGGAGCCAACTAAGTCTGTGAAGAACTGAAGATGAGCAACTGTAGGCCAGGGTCATTGGAAGGGTTTCAATGAACTACCAAACCTTCATGGCCAAGGGTCTCAGAAACTCTAGATCTGAGAACTGTAATACTAGCTGCTGTCAATGGCTCGGGATCCTGCACACTAGGCTTGTATGTTGCTATAGGACCTGTATCTGCACTATGATATGAGAAGGTTCAGCCTACTGCTGCTTGATGCTGCCTCCTGTAGATACTCAATGCTGTTAGAAACCAAAACTTGAAAATATCTAGTAAGTTCTGGGGCTCCTGCTGGCTAAAGCCCAGAATGATAAGTCTCCAATCTAAGTGCCCAGATCCATAAGTCTCTTGCTTCTAGAGCCTATAGTAACAGGCTTTTAGCCTTCAAAGTCTGGAGTCTTATGTCTCTGCTGCTCCAGTCTATATATTAATTCTTGGGTTCTAAGGACTGAGAATTGTCAGCAATAGAATGGCTTTACCTTGTCTGTGCACAGTTTCAGCCCAGGCGGAATAAGAGGATCCCAGCTAGCTCATGGGTCACCTGCTCACCTGGCAGAGTGCCCCCAAACTGCCAATGCTCAAGAAAGCCCTCTGAAACAGGCACACTCTCAGCAGCATGTCCTCACTGCAGCCCATGTGACTTCCTCGCTGGCAGAGCTGACATCGGGACTCACTCCACCAGTGCTGATACTTGACTCCTTGGGCAGGAACAACATACAGTTCACTTGTGTCCCCAGAGTATAACCCAGGCCTGGACACATAAGAAAGACCCAATAAGAGAGGGAGGAAAGAAGCCTGGCAGCCAACAGTCCAAGGCTTCTTGATCTTGGGTTGCAAGAGAATCCACTGCTTGCAGTCAGAGGCTGATCAGGTGTCCCGAGTCCCTGACATAACCTTTCATGCCTGACTTCCTCCAAGCTCACATCCACTCATTGAAACCCTTTATATTACCAAATAACGTGAGAGGTTTGTTTTCCCCAGAATAGAGTGGACTCAGGTTACTTCCCATGACTCTGTGGTTGGTATTTTGGCTATTCAAGGATCATTGGTCTATGTTTACTCAAGACACCATGTCACCTCTCCACCCCTGCTAGAGGTGGCCTGCCAGGTACCTGGAAGGGCCCCCATTGTTAAGAAGTCACCTTTCAGGGCTGGGTTTTTCCCTGTTGGTACAACTTCCGGGCCCATAGGCTGAGAAGAGAACTGGCATTTACTGAATACATCAAATGGGTAGATCGCTCCCCAATGTAGGGGTTTAAAACTTAAAGGTTTACATTAAAAAAAACCACTCTAAATATGCTACAGACTCAGGCAAAGGTGGTTAAAGTTGGAGAGAGAAGGGTATTATAAGCAAAGAAACAAGAAGAAGATCTTGAGGCACATACTAGCGACTATCGTGCCAGGGAGACTGAGATAGGAGGCCATCCTGGACTATATAGTGAGCAACCAGCCTGCCTTAGTTGCATAGTAATACCCCATGACAAAAAAGTAAAGATAAAAGGGGAATGATTATATCAATGAAAAAAATCAGAAATAGAAATTAAAATGTAACTGGTCATATAAATAAATAAATAGTTGGCAGACATGACAATGGTAGTTTGACTTCTTATTTCCACTCCTTTGTTTCTTATTATAGAATTTTGTGTCCATTTCATTGCTAAAGTACATTACAGAGGGGTCTACTTGAGCCCCAGGAATAAACATTTAGCCCTTCTGATGTTTGACTTGGCTTTATGACTTAGTAAGCTGGAAGGAAGCAGCAGCATCAAGGGTGCTCACAGGCTAAGTGTGACCTATTATGCTTCTTTCCTAGCCCTAGAAAGAATACTGGCAGGGTAACTGCATAACAGAATAAATACTAACTCACCTAGACATTCTGGGCCCAGCCTATGTGGTTGAATCCAGAGAAGTTCAACCAATATTTTCAAAGTTCAGCACACTGAAGAAAAAAAAAAAAACAGCATAAGAAAGAAAAATGAGTGTTCTTGTGAGCATCTGAGATGGTGACTTCTTTTATCAACTAATTGGCACATTACCAATAACTATAGAAACAGTATGATAAATAGACAAATCAATAAAGAAATAAAATATTATGCTGATTTAGGTAAAATTGATAACATAAATTTATGTTATGTCTAATGGACTTTATAACAATCTGTAAATCAGATAAAATTGATATTAAAGGGTAGTTTAAAATTATTTAAGTTATCGTGAGGAATATTAGAATGAGTGGTGTGTTATTAATCATAAAGCATTGAAAAAGACGTGAAAAGTCACTATCTTAACTACCAAGAAGGAGCCTTTTAAGATGAGTTTTATCAAATCTTTAGAGATCATTTTATTTCATGTAAATGACTGGAATTAAATTTCAAAAAAAAAAAACTGACCATAAACCACATCTGCCAGAAGACCAGGTATCTGTCCAAGAGAACCATGAACCTGCCCCTAACTCTCTCGGTTCTCTTGGACAGATACCCCATGCCCAACCATAGGCTTTGTCTGCCATAAAACTAGCTCCCAACTCTGGTAAATGCCCCCTGCCCAAATATAGGCCATGCCAGTCAGAAGACCTCGGAGACTGCCTGTCCATGGACCTCCTCCACTCACTCAATGCCACACTCTAACACTATCACCAATCCCCATCCCCTCCCCATTGCCATATCTCAGCCCCCCAACTCAGTCAGAGACTCCCTTCTGAACCAGATACCACAGAAGTCACCAGAACTCCAGGTAAGCCACCAACCTACAGACTTCCTCCACGCTGCTGGTGCTCCCAAACACTGTCCGCAATCACCCTCTCCTCCTTATCACTGTACACCAGCCCCCAATTCAGGGTGAGAACCCTGCTGAATCAGAAACCACTCAAGCTAGCAGAAGTCTAGCCCTCACCTCAGTCAGAGAGACCATGCCTGACAAGAGTCTACACCAGCCACTAGAAGTCCAACCCCATCTCACTTAGAAACTTCCTCATCAACACTGGCTACACAGACCAAAAGATCAGAGAGAAAACAGAAACCAAGATAAAAGAAAAACAGCCATCCAACAACAAAAAAAAAAAAACCCAGAAAGCAGCATCTAGACTTTTAATCACCCCAAACCCTGATACCTAAACACCAGCATAAGAAAACAGTCAGCAACCAGAGCAATATGTCACCATCATAACCTAGCTATTTCTGAATAATCCAAAATAGTTAGAGTACAAAAAAAATACCTTAAACCAAGTTTGTGAAGATGGTAGAGGTCCTTAAGGAAGAAGTGAATAAATGAATACGTTAAAGAAATTGAAAAAAATACAGAAGAAAAAAAATGAAAGAAATGAGTAAACCCCTTAAAGAAAACCAAGGGAAAAAACAAACAATTGGAGGAAATGGATATAACTGTTTAATACCTGAAAATGGAAATAGAAGAAATAAAGAAAATACAAACTGAAAACATTATAGAAATGGAATATCTAGGTAAATGAAGAGAAACTACAGACTCAAGATTCACCAACAGAATACAAGAGGTGGAACAGAGAAACTCGGGCACTGATAGAATAAATAGATACACTGTTCAAAAAATTGTTAAATCTGGAAAACTTCTGACACAAAATATCCAGGAAATCTGGGACACTATGAAAAGACAAAACATAAGAATAAGAGTAATAGAAAGAGAAGAATCCCAGCTCAAAGGCCCAGAAAACATTTTCACTAAAATCACAGAGGAAAATATTCCTAACCTAAGAAAGGACACGACTATAAGAGTTCAAGAAGCATAAAGAACACCAAATAGATTGGACCGGAAAGAAAGTCTTGCCACATAATAATCAGCACACTAAAAATGCAGAACAAAGAAAGAATATTAAAAGTTGCAAGGAAAAAGGCCAAGAAACATCTAAAGGTAGAATTATTGGAATTATACCTGATTTTTCAATGGAGATTCTAACAGTCAGAAGGTCCTGGAAAGATGTCCTGAAGGCTCTAAGAGACCACGGACATCAGCCAAGAATAATACACCCACCAAAACTTTCAGTCACTATAGATAAAGAAAACAAGATATTCCATGATGAAGTCAAATTTAAGTAATACCTATCTACAAACCTAGCCCTACAGAAGATACTAGAAAGAAAACTCCAATTCATGGAGGTTAGCTACACCCTTGAAAACACAGGAGATAAATAAATCTCACACCAACAAAGCCAAAAGTAGGATAGCACACGTATACACACACCACCAACAACAACAACAACAATAACAACAACAATAACAAAATAATAGGATTTAACAATCATTGATATATATCAATATCAATGTACTAAATTCATCAATAAAAAGACTAGCAGGATGGATATGAAAACAGGACCTATCCTTCTGTTGCATACAAAAACACACCTCATCATCAAAGATAGACATTACGTCAGAGTAAAGAATTTGAAAAAGATTTTCCAAGCAAATGGACATTAGAAGCAAGCTGGTGTAGCTATCCTACTATCTAACAAAATAGAATAAAATTAATCAAGAGATGGGGAGTGACACTCCATAGTCATCAAAGAAAAATTCTACCAAGATGACTTTTCAATTCTGAACAACCATGCCCCAACTGCAAGAGAGCTTATGTTTGTAAAAGAAACATTACTAAAGTTTAAATCACACATCTGCCCGTCACACATTGCTAGTGGGAGACTTCAATACCCCACTCTCACCAGGTCATAATATTGGGTTACTCATACAGGTCATCCAGACAAAAACTGTAACAGAGAAATACCAGAGATAACAGATGGTATGAACCAATAGACATAAGCGATATCTAAAAGACATTTCGCCCAAATACAAAAGAGTATACTTTTTCAGCATCTCACGGAATATTCTCAAAACTCAACTGCATACTCAGTCACAAAGCAAGTCTGAAAAGATACAAGAAAATGGAAGTAACTCCCTGAAATCTATCAGACCACCATGAATTAAAGCTGGATTTCAACAAAAGAAAACCTACAAATTCATGGAAACTGAACAACTCTTTACTGAATGACTACTGGGTCAAGATAAAAATAAAGAAATTAAATACTTCCTAGAATTAAATGATTATGAATGCGCAACATACCCAAACTTACAAAACGCAATAAAAATGGTGCTAAGAGGAAAGTTCATAGCACTAAATACCTACATTTTAAAAATGGAGATCTCATGATAGCAACTTAACAACAATAGGACAACAATAATAAAACACACCCAACATGAATAGATGGCAAGAAATCATTGAACTGAGGGCTAAAATCAATAAAATAGAAGCAGAACAATAAAAAAATCAATAAAACAAAGAATTGGCTCTGTGAGAAAATCAACAATATAGACAAACCCTAATCCAAACTGACTAAGAGACTGAGAAATAACATACATATTAAAATCAGAAAAGAAAGGGGTAAATAACAAAAGAGTCCAAAAACATCAAAGAATCATTAAGTCATACTTTAATAACACGTACTCCATAAAATTGGAATTTCTAAAAGAAATGGATAATTTTCTTAATAGATATCACTAACTAAAGTTAAATCAAGATTATATAAACAACTTAAATAGACCTATAGCATCTAAGGAAATAGAAGCAATCATTAAAAGTCTAACAAACAAAAAAAAAATCACAGGCCGGATAGTTTTAGCATAGACTTCTACCAGAACTTCAAAGACGAGTTAATGCCAATTCTCCTCAAATTACTCTACAAAATATAAACAAAAGTAACACTGCCAAATTGATTTTATAAGGTCACGGGCAGGCTGATACCCAAACCACACAAAAATTCAACAAAGAAAGAAAATTATAGACCAATTTCCCTTAATAACATAGATGAAAAATATTCAACAAAATGACTAAGAGTGGATTTGAAGAACTCATCAAAAATATCATCCACCATGATCAAGTAGACTTCAGCATAGAGATGAAGGGACAGTTCAACATATGAAAATCATGTAATCCATCATATAAACAAAGTGAAAGAGAGATAAGCACATGATCATCTTGTTAGATGCCAAAAAGACTTTGACAATATCCAAGACCCCTTCTTGATAAAAGACTTGGAGAGATTAGGAATACAAGAGACAGACATACCTAAACATAATAAAGGCAATTTATAGCTAGTCTATATCCAACATCAAATTAAATGGAGGAAAGCTCAAAGCAATTCCACCAAAGTCAGGAACAAAACAGGCTGTCCACTCTCTCCGTATCTGTTCAATATAATAGTTGAAGTTATAACTAGAGCAATATAACAACAAAAGTATATCAAGGGGATACAAACTGGAAAGGAAGAAGCAGATGTTATGATGGTATACATATGTGGCCCTCAAAATTCTACCAGGAAACTTTTAAAACTTATAAATATTTTCAATTAATGACTGGATTCAAGTTTGACTCAAAAACTCAGTAACTTTTCTATATACAAGTGACAAACTGACTAAGAAAGAATTCAGGGAAACAACACCCATCACAATAGCTACAAATAATGTAAAATACAATTCTAACCAAGAAAGTGAAAAACCTGTGTGACAAAAACTTCAAATATTTAAAAAACAGAAATTGAAGAAGATATCAAAAAATGGAAAGATCTCCCATGCTCATGGATCAGTAGAATTACCATAGTAAAAGTGGCCATACTACAAACAGTAATCTACAGATTCAACACAATCCCCATCAAAATGCAAACACAATTCTTTGCAGACCTGGAAAGGTTTGTGCTCATCTTTATGTGGGAAAAAAAACAATCACAACAAACATGGAATAAACATATGGAGAAACAAAAAACAATAGGTAAAACAGTCCTGAACAATGAAAGAACTGCTGGAGGCATCATCATTCCTGATTTCAAGCCATACTACAGGGCTATAGTAATAAAGGTTCATGGTATTGGTATAAAACATACAGGTAAATCAATGGAATTGAACTGAAGACTGAGAAGTAAATCCACATACCTATAGACACTGATGTTTTATAAATAAACCAAAATTGAACAATGGATAGAAAGAAAATATCTTCAACAAATGGTGCTGGTCTAACTAGATGTCTACATGTAGAGCAATACAAATAGATCCACATTCATCCTCCTGCACAAAACTCAAGTCCAATAGGATCAAAGACCTCAATGTAAAACCTGATACACTGAACGTAACGGAAGAGAAAGCAGGGAATAGTCTTGAATGCATTGGCCAAAAAGACAACTTCCTGAAAAGAATGCCAACACCACAAGCACTAAGACTGACAATTGATAGATGGGACTTCATGAAAATGAAAAGCTTCTGTAAGGCAAAGGATGTCAGCTTGCAGACTGGGAAAATCTTTTCACCAACTCCACATCCAATAGAAAGCTAATATTCAAAATATGTAGAGGACTCAAGAAGCGAGATATCAACAAATCAAATAATCCAATTAAAAATGGGTACAGATCTAAACAGAGAATTCTCAATAGAGGAATCTCAAATGGTCAAGAAACACTTAAAGAAATGTTCAACATTTTTAGCCATCAGGGAAATGCAGATCAAACAACACTGAGAGTCCATCTTACACCTGTTGGAAAGGCTAAGATCAAAGACACAAGTGACAGCTCATGCTGGCAAGGATGTAGAGCAAGGGGAACTCTCCTCCATTGTTAGTGAAAATATAAAGTTGTAGAGCCACTATGAAAATCAATATGGCAGTTCTGCAGAAAATTTAGAATTGATTGTCCTCAATACCCAGCTCTACCACTCTCGGGCATATACCCAAAAGGTACTTCATCCTACCACATGGACACTTGCTCATCCATGTTTTGCAGCTTTATTTGTAATAGCCAGAAACTGCAAACAGCCTAGATGTCCCTCAAATGAAGAATAAAGAAAATGTTGTACATTTACACAATGGGTTATCATGTAGCTGTTAAACAAAACAAAATAACATCATGACATTAGTAGGCAAATATGCAGAAGTAGAAAAACCTCATCCTGAACAAGGCAACCCAGACACAGAAAAAGAAACATATGTACTCACTTATAAATGTAAATTAGCTGTTAAGTAAATGATAATCACACTATAATCCACAGACTCAGAAGGCTAAGTGACAAAGAGAGTTCTAGGGGAGATGAACACATCTCCCTGGGAAGGGAAAATAGAATAGATTATGCAGGTGTACTAGGAGCAGGTGTTGGTGGTAAGAACAGCTGGGAATACGTAGGGAAGGGAGATGTTACTGGCTCCCTCGGGTGAGGGGGTGAGAAGCTGTGGCATCAACCAGATACCAGATACCAAGAGTCAAGTAAAAGGCAAACAGCTGACTTGTTTATTCAGCAATGGGAGGAAACTTATACACTCTTTTCCCAGCACCCAGGCTGCTGTCTGATCCATTGACATTGTATGGTTGTCCCTCATTGGCTAGGACCTCTAACAACGCCTGTTGCTAGCCCCTCAGGCAGACTCCAGGTTGGCTCATCTCTCAGCCTCGTAGGCCTTATCTTCCTATAGGGAAGGACAGAGAGAGGAAGTATTGGGAAAGAAGACAGCAATATGGCGGCATTTGTGGGGTGATGTGGAAACCTAGTGCAGCTGAAACTTCCTGTAACCTATGAGGGTGACCCTAGTGTGGAGTCCTACATAGGAGGATAAGGAGCTTGAACTGGCCATCATCTGTAACCAGACAAGCAAGTCAGTAGTGGGTCTGGGATACCAACACATTCAGGAAACCTTTGACCCACAACTTGTCCTGCCTGCAAGATGTACTGAGGCAATGATGGCTAAGAGCCTGTGGAAGTGGCCAATCAATGACTGGTCTAACTTGAGGCATATACCATGAGAGGGAGCTCAAGCCTGACACTGCTTGGATGGACCAGAGACCTCGGGTAGAACCAAACTCAGTTGGAAAAAAGTCAATGAAATAAGTTTTAATGATATGCAGCTGTATGCACACATTGGTGCCTAGCCCAGTTGTCACCCAAGAGGTTTTCTCTAGCTGCTTATAGGAACAGATGCAGAGACCCACACCCAAACATTAGGTGGAGCTCAGGGAATCCTGAAGATAAAGGGGATAGATTGTAGGAACCAGAGGTGTCAAGGACACCAGGAGAACACAGTTCACAGAATCATCTAAAAAGGGCTCATGGGACATCACAGAGACTAGAGGCAATCATAGAAGTTGCATGGGTCTGAGCTAGGCCCTCTGCACATACATTACAGTTGTTTAACTTGGGGTTTTTGTAAGACTTCTAACAGTGGAACTTGGGAGTATCTCTGACTCTTTAGCCTGCTCTGGGTTGCCTTGGCCAGCCTTAGTATGAGGGTTTGTGTTTAGACTTATTGAATCCTGTTATACCATGATATCCCTGAAAGGCCTGTTCATTTCTGAAGAGGAACAGAGGAGCAATGATCTGGTAGAAAAAAAGTAGGGGTGGGACTAGGAGGAGTCGAGGGAGGAAGGGGAGGTTGTGGTCGGGATATATTGTATGAAAGTATAAATCAAATGAAAAAAATTTGAAAAATAAAACTGCACTCAAATGATTAAATATTGCTAATCAAAAGTTAAAAGGACTTAAGCAAATAACTCATTTATTTTGATAATTTTATTAATCATTTTCAAATTTAAAACAATGAATTTTGACTGTATTTACCTCTACTCCTCCTCCTGACTCTTCCCAGGTCCACCCCTACCTTTTACTTCTTCAACTTCCCAATCTTTATTTTTAAATAACCTATCATGTCTGGTTTATGCTGCCTATATATTCCTGGGTATGGGACTACCTGCTGGAGTGTAGTTTCCTACCAAAAACCACTCTCTTAAAGAAACCTGATTATTTTTCCCTAGAAACAATTGTCAATATTTCCTCAGGAATTGGGGTCTCATGACCCTTTATCAACCCATACTAGAATCTTGACTGGCTTGATCTTCTGCAGGTCTTATGCAGGCAACTACAGCTACTGTGAGCTGAGTTCTTCAGTTCCTATCATATCCAGAAAGCACTGTCTCACTTTGACCCTTCCTGACCTCTGGCTCTCACAATCTTTACAGCCCTTTTATGCTAATCCCTGAGGCATGGGGAGAGAGAGTCATATTTATGTCCTGCTTATGGCCACTGACACTTATTCTCAGCACCTAGACAAGTTGTGAGTTTCTGTGTTAACCACAACCCACTACACAATGAAATTTCTCTGATATGGTCTGAAAGCTGCATTAATCTACTGTGAAAAGATATGAATCTAAAGAAAATCTTGGTACTATTTTCATTTAGCATAAAAATAATAATAACTTTACCTTTGGGACCTAAGAGATCCCCAACCTTGGGTTCTTGGCCAAATTTCTAGTACTGGGTGTGTGTTTTCTCCTGTGGAGCATGCCTTAAATCCAATCAGAAAGTCATTGGTTGTCCCTAGAACATTCATGCTGCTATTGTACCCACGGGCATATACTCCAGTCATTATTGTAGTTCACAGGGTTTGCTTTTGGTTAAGACTGTTGATGAATCCCTCCCACTCCCAGCACCCTACATGGGACCTCTGGTACTGTGAAAGCTAGTCATCACTGAGAATGCTCTCTGGTCAGTGCCAACTTGATTTATCCATGTCCTGTGGTCAATGTGTGTGGTGTCTTCAGCTGCAGGGTCTTACCATCAAGTTCTGGTGCGCAGCCAAGAGCAGTGATCATAGCCTGGACTGATTTAGGAGACTCTGGAATACCTCTGACCAACAAGTTGAGGACAAGTATCCTACGCCCGGCACTGGACTTTTTACCTAGAAACCTATGGCTTCTAGAATGTGCATAACCTCCTATGTAGGTTACATCCAATTAGACTTCTTTATGTGGACAGCTATATGAAGATTATAAAACAGTAAGTTTCCATATGATTGTTCCAACAATCCTTAGTGTTAGTTATTCCTCCTTGTGCCCTCTCCTCCTGCTGACCAAGAGTCTTCCTCCCTACAGGTAAAAAGAGAACTCTTAAAGTGTGTGTGTGTGTGTGTGTGTGTGTGTGTGTGTGTGTGTGTGTAGAAACACACATACAAAACCACATAATTTGAAAAATAGTTATTAAAGCCTAGCAGCACACCTATAGCACAGCCTCTGAAATCTGACTTCCTACTTTCACTAGTCCACAGATTGGCCATGGAAGAACTGGTAAATAATCTTGACCTTTTTGTACTTCGATATTCTAATTTATAATTGAAAAGAGCATTAGCATCTATATTAGAGTCCCTGACACAGTGTAAACGTCATGAGAATATTAAATATCAGACAAAATATGATATAGTGCAGGAATTCAAAGATGGCTCAAAACTAAAAAAAACATAATCCATTAAGTTAATATACAAAAATTTTTGCTAAAAATATCAATTCTAATATGTATGAGCGTAAATCTTTAAACTTACTCTGTTCTCAATACTAGTACAAGGTATCAAATTCTTCACATTCTTTCTTCAAAAACCCCTGCAATGCCTGACTCCAGGGATTGATTTAAAACACACACAATAGGATTTTGTCCCTAGCTTCGTCCTTAAGATTTCTTGTTTCACATTCAACTCACTACTGCAGCCACAAAGTGCTGGTGGAGTTTGAAGCTATCACTTCTTAAAGTAAATGATGTACAGTGGCCTATCTTGTGCTTATTTGAATATGTGACTGATATTGGACTCGGGATTAGTTTGGAGCTGGAGTTCCTGACAGTCCTAAGAAGCCAAGTTTGGTTACCCATACTCAATGAGACAAATATTGCCAAATTAACAGCGAAAAACAAAAAAGGGAAATTTATTCCAGTGTAATCATATTAGGAAGAGGGACAAAGAAATGCAGAGATCCCTAGGTCTATTTTCAGGGTCCTGGCATGAGATTAAAGTTTAAGAAGGCAGAATTGTACACAGTCAAGCACTCCTAGTCAGGGGTGTGGTACCACCCATCTTTAATCCACAGTTCTCTTGACTCTAGTCTCTCCTGTAAGGTGGTCTACAGACTTATCAAAACTCTGTGAATTCTTTGGAGGAGGCAAGTCCCTCCTCTGGCTTTGCCCTTTGCCTTCTTCCAACATGAGACTCCTGGAGAAAATTCTAGTCACCTGGGGTACCTTATTTCTTTGTCCGATAGCCTAAGGGAGTAACACAAGTGTCACTCTAGAATGTTCTCATTCCTGTTAGGTTTTCATGATGGTCACATGAACTTGTACACATAGATGTTATTCTAGGTTACATGAAAGGTGAAGAGAATATTGGTACAAAAGTGTGTTCTCACAGGAAATTACTAGCTAGTGAGGATATTGCTGCTTTTCAGAACACACTGACTGGTTGTATCTGATTGCTTAGTGTCTTCTCACAGTTCCTAAGAGCCTCCCATCAGAGTGCAGCACGAATAATAAAAACCCAGAGACAGATGTCGGGGTTCAACCTGAAAATCTGAAAAACAAAGCATCTCTTACCTTTACCTTAGACTGAAATGGCAATATGGTCTCCACAAACCCTCAGAGTAAGACTGAGCTGAGAAATGTCTCCTCCCATCTTATATTCCTCTCTAGTATAGGGATTAAAGGTGTGCACCACTACCGCCCAGTTTCTATGGGGAACTAGTGTGGCTACTGGGATTAAAGGTGTGTGCCACCACCACCTGGTCTGTAAGGCTGAACAGTGGGGCTGCTTTACTCTCTGAACTTCAGGCAAGCTTTATTTATTAAAATACAAATGAAATATCACTACATCAAAGTAGGGCATCAGTTGCTCATGTGGATCCACAGTGTCTTGTTACTGGAGTCTTGTGCTTTAAGGAGTAAACGCTCATGTGTCAGGAATAAATGAGAGGTAGGCACAGGAGAAATTTCCCCTGAGAGCTGAGGTGGTACCACATTGTCCTGGCATTGCGAGGCTCATAGTTACCGCTCATTTGTCTTTGTATTTGATGTGTGTCATTAGTTGGATTTTATTTATTTACCCATCTTATTTTTTACTTTTGAGATTATAATTCAATATTTCTCCCTTCCTCTTCTTCCCTCCAAACCCTCTTATACACTTCCATGGTCTCCTTCAGATTTATGTTCTCTCTTTTCACCAGTTGTTATTGCATTCATATATGTATATTCATATATATATTCATATACAGATACACATATACTCATATGACCTATTCAGTCTGTGTACTGCTACCTGCATATGTGTTTTCAGGACTGACATCTTGTCCCTGGACAACGAATTAGTACTCATCCTTGGGGAAGACCCCTTCTTCCACTCCCTGCTTTCCTCAGTTTCTAGAGTTCTTTGTGTAGGGTTCAGATCAGGCCTCCCATTTCTTTTTCCTCATGACTCAGCAGAATCAGATACTCAGAGTTCAGCACTGAAGTACTTCTAGAAGTGGGAAATTTTGAGGTGGGGGGTCCTGCTTGTTTGTTTTGAGACAGGGTTTCCCTGGGTAGCCCTGGCCTGGATGCCCTTGAACTCTCCACATAGACTAGGCTTCACACTCAGAAATCCCCTAAGTGCTGAGATTAAAGATGTGTGCTGCCACTGCCCATCCTGAGAATAATAATGTTATTATTATCATCATCATCATTATTATTATTTAATTTATTCCTTTGTGTTTGTTTTTGAGTCAGGATTTCTCTATGTAACCCGGGCTTTCCTGACTATCCCGGAATTCAATCTATAGACCAGGCTGGCCTCAAACTCACAGAGATCCACCTGTCTCTGCCTCCCTCCTGAGTGCAGGGAGGATTAAAGGTGTGAGCCACCTCTTCCAGCTTGAAAATGATTTTTATACCTGCCTTGGATGGTGAGCCAGGGAAGCTGAGGGAAATTAAGCATCCTTATCCAAACAACTTAGAAGGATGGTCTCATGGGCACAGTGGGAGAAAGGGTATTTTTCTTATGCAAGTTCCAAGGTCATCCAAGGGTGGCCAGCTCCCTTTTCCCACTTTAGTCCTCCATAGGCTGGAAAGGGGATTGATAACACTCCCAATGAGGGGCCTCATCTTTGCAGGCCCAGTGTTGGCAATCTTGGAGTCTTTCTTCAGACTCAGAACCTCCTAATCTCAGCTGTGCCCTGAAAGCCAATAGCCAGGACTGGAAGCTGGCTCCACTCTTTCTCTGTGCAATGAGACCATAGCAAGAGCCAGAAAATTATCTGACAAAGTTCAGCACACACATTCCTGATTTAAAAGAAAAAAAGTACCTTGGTCTCAGTGACTGAACATCCCAGTCCTGCAAAAAGAACTGAAAATGAGCCTTAGAAAACTAAGAGAAAAAAAAAGGAGCTTCTCTACCTTGGTACCAAGTATTTCTTAGAAACCTAAAACATGCAAATTAAAAATAAAATCAGCACTCAAAAGAAATGGGTTTCACGATGATATTTTCATAGAAGCATAATTTGTAATTTGCTTTGCTACCATCTCTTGGTCAGTCTCCCCTCTGATCTCTTTCATCCCCTAAGTCCCCTACCCAATTTCATATTGTGTGTGTGTGTGTGTGTGATAGATATAGTTTTTACATATAAAAGAAAATGAGGCATTTTTCTAAGTCTGGCTTATTTTACCCAATATGGTGGTCTCAAGTCCATCAGTTCCCCTACAGATGACATAATTCTGTTTCTCTTTATGTTAGAATACGACTCAATTTTGGTCATATGCCACACTTTCTTTGTCTATTTGTCTATTGATGGACACCAAGGATATAAATTAACTAATGGGAATATTAACACAATAATTGGGATATACATGTTTCACTGTGTTATATCAACCATCTACTCAGGAAAGATGGAACAATGCATTTTCAATAGTGAAATAATAGAAAACTTCCTGGGACACATTAGAAGAATATGCGCATATATATGTTTGATATGCTCCAGTGGATGGCCCCACATCCATGCACACATAAGCAGCACTGAATGAATTTAGTGGTTTAAGAAGACGAAGAAGAGGAGGAGGTTTAACAATAGAGGAGGGGGGTGGCTGGAGAGATGGCTCAGAGGTTAAAACCACCAACTGTTCTTCCAGAGGTCCTGAGTTCAATCCCCAGCAACCACATGGTGGCTCATAACCATCTGTAATGGGATCTGATGCCCTCTTTTGGTGTGTGTGTGTGTGTGTGTGTGTGTGTATACATAATTAATAAAGAAATCTAAAAAAAATAGAGGAGGGGGGACATGAGGTCAGGAGATTGATGTGTAGGAGAGATTGAGAAGAGTTGGAAGACAGAAATGAGTGTGGATGTGATCATATTTAATTATATACACATATGAGATTCTAAAATTTTATAGACATAAATAATATAGGCAATTACATATATATGTATTAGGAACAAGGAAAAATACCATCATTTGTAAATACAATGATTAATGTGTAACACATTAAAGATTCACCTGTATTGAAAGTATAAAGAGAAAAACAAGACTCTAAAATGTTGGTTGGGTATAAGAGCAATTAAAAAATTATGCTTTCCCTGAAACCAGCAATATCTCACTAAAAATGTGTCAAAAAATACTACAGTAACAATAGCAAGTAATGTCATAAAAATAGACCTAATAGGAAAGGGACCAATATCAACTTTTAGAGCTTTAGACTGTCTATAAAACTGGGAATATATGTTTTTTTCCTGTTTTCCCCCTCAGGCAACCTTCAACAGCTTATATGTGGAGCCCTAAGCACACAGAATAGATGGATCAGCTTAGCAGTTAATGTTTGAGAAAGTGCAAGCAACATTCCTCCACCTGGCTTTGTCCTGGGCTTCCTTCTTCAGGGAGAGGGTCAGACGGTGAAAGCACAGGAGCGTTCTAGAGATAAGAGGTACAGGTGGCTGTCCCCTCAAGGCATAGTTGCACCCCAGTGACTACCTGGGGTGTGGATCATGGTCCCATTCCACATAGCTGAGACTAGAATGGGTCACATAATCCACCTTGTGCATTTGAGACTGGGATGACTCATAGAAACCTGCACCTTGGGTTCCACCTTCACCATGGCACAGCAGATACCTGAGTAGGGGTGGAAAAGATGCTATCACTCCTCACCGTGGACCACATGGGCTCAGACCTGGAGTTACCTTGGCATCAGCCATCAGCATTGATGTCATGTTCTTCCAGATACCTCTTTAGCTCTCATGGCCCCTAATCTGGTTCTGTAGCACCATGTAAAGATATATTAGCTGTATTAAATTATATCTAATAACAAATGTTATCAGTGCTTGTCAAGGTACTTGGTATCAGCAGTCTTTGTTGTAGTAATTGATATGGGTAATAATTTTGGTAGGTAGAGTAATTGCAATAATCACTTTATTTTCATCCCATAGATCATGAAACGGTCTCAAAGGAAGCAGTCATCCCCAAGATAACCTAACACCTGGAATACTGTTGAAAACTAACTGATTTAGTTCATAAGAGGGGAAAAAATGGAGTACAGTTAATGATCGCAGCTGTGTCCATTAGCAGGCAACTACTTAGTTAGGATCTGGGTATAAAGGGTACTTCTCTTAAAATCCAGGGTAGCTGCTGTTAGGTCAAGAGGCTAAATTGGCACTTCCAGACCCAAGGGAGGGGACTATACATGTCAACCAGGGAAACTGTGCTCCACCAGTACTATACTGTGGCCCTATCTAGCTCCCTGACATCTATGAGACCATGTTTGCCCTAAAAGCATGGGTGCGGATGATAGGGAATATGACCTAGTTCCATATACCAGGCTTTGCCCAAAATTCCTTATGTCTATTTTTATGTTTATCCTGAACTTCTAAATCTTAGGGCAGTAAAAGGGTGAACTGCAGGAGGACAGAAGGGGCAAGGGGCAGGCTGTGTAATTTAGAGGATCCTTCCAAGCTGGGACATCATGGACACCACTCACAAATGAAGAAACTGGACAAGGTGAGGAAAAAGAGGTCTCCATCTCATGGTGAAAACCAAGGTTGACATGAGTGAATGCTCATAATGCACTCTAATCAAATTTTCAGGATGAGCTAATGAGTATGGAGAGAGTTTAGGGCCCATGTGGGTTGACTGCAAATATTGCTAATTCTAATAGTCACACACACACACAAAAAAAAAATGGTTGAAAGGAAGTTGCAGCATCCTATGGGTCAGGGGCGATCACCAAGATAGAGGCTAAAAAACAATGTGGAATTTTATCTTTTTAATCTAAATGCTTGATCAAAATTCACAAATGGCCAGGCGGTACTGCAGGCAGCCCTTATCATTCCATTTCCCATCTGTATACATCTCTACACACTTCTCTTTGCCCGTACCCCTGGGCTCTCCCGGGTACCAGTTGGTGTAGTTCACAGAAGTCCCATCCAGGTATTGGAACTCTCCAGGGATCTTGTCTTCAACCATGCCCAAGTAGGCATAGATGTTGTACTTGGTCACAATGCTTGAAATGGCCTCGTTCTCCTCTGGGCTCCTTGGTGCAGCAATGCTGCCACCTGCTCTGGTACATGTCTCTCTAATGGTATCAAAGTTGGCTGACTGTCCATTGGTGGAGAACACTTTCTCTCCTACGGACAACATGGATCCTTGCAAGCTGAGGACTAAGCAGAGAAGCCTGGGTTAGATCACTGACCCTAAGCTTTCTCTATAATCTCTCCATCTCTGTCTTTCTTGGTGTTTTCCCTTCCTTTCCCCAGCCTCGTTTTAAAGTCCATCTCTGTGTTCTCTAATAGATATCTCTGGATAGACAATTATTTATTGACAGAATCTACAGTTTCATGCTTTTTTTTGGAGCAAATCCATGCCCCCTTCTGTGTCATTCAAAGACAATAGAAAAGGAAAGCACCTATCCTTTCTCTGAAGCCCCATGTCTACACTTGCCAGGTATTTAGCTTCTGGATTCTGGAACTGGAGACCAGAGGGAAGCATTAAGACATCTGTTCTTGGTGACACCCCAAACAGTCCCCTTACCTCCCATCATTTGCTGCATCTTATGTCTGATCTCGAGGAGATCGGTCTGCAGCTCCTCATCCTGGTAAGCTGGAAATCCTGTGAAGACCCCACAATTTCAGGATGGGGGCAAGCCAACAAAGAGCTCCGTTTGCTACCAAACAGGTATTCCACCAGTGACAAGGCCAGAGTTCTATCGTCTAATGCTGTGCACAGAGCCTAGACCCAAGTTACAAGGGTTAAGGAGCAGAGCTTCCGTACTCCTACACACCCATTTCTTAATGCAGCCTTGAGCCTGCTCTGCTTTCCTGTATCCCTTGACTGGCCCTGCATGCCCATGCTCATCTATGTGCTTTTCTGACTGAAGGAAAGGACCCCCATCCCATACGCCCTACCAAGACCAGCAATGATGACCTCTGAACTCTCCTGATGGGCTGCTAAATTGATGCATACCCTAGAGCTCTGTAAGAATGCATGATTCTTGATCACACTGTCTGCCTGGATTCCAAGTCCATATAACCCTGCCTACCTTTCAAGATGTCCTGGAACCTCACCCCTAAGAATGACCTCTAGGCCTCCCAGTGGTGCTTCCCTTCCCCTATAGGACACCATGTGTCTCTCTGTCTGCAGCCACACTGCTTGTCAGTCTCTGAAATGTATTACTTAAACCCCTATGGCGTTTCTCTTCAACTTCCTAGTTTCTTATTTACTTTGAGCAGTATGCTTTGGACCCTTCCTACCATTCCTCATGTGACTGACAAGCTGGACCATATTACCAATGACTGCTGCCCCCAGCCCTGCTCACCTGGAAGACCCCTCTCTCCAGGCTCTCCCTTGTCTCCACGTTCTCCAGGGGCACCAGGGGCTCCAGGCATCCCATCACGCCCAGGAAGACCTGGCATTCCTCCAGGGGGGCCCATGGGACCTACAGAGTGAAGAGGACACAGACATGGGGACCTTTAGCCTGTGGGTAAATCACTTGTCTCTCCATGGGAACCTTGAAGACACATGCTACAACCTAAGGACTCCAGAAAAGTCCTATCATCTTGTACCCTGAACGGGATGGCTCTCATAAAAACAGGTCCCTGTCCCTGAGCTAAAAATGTAGTAATCCATACAGTAAGTACCTGGAAGTCCAGGGTCACCTTTGATACCATCTCTCCCATCTCTGCCAGGCAGGCCATGGTTTCCAGGAGTGCCGGGGATCCCAGGACTTCCAGCACACACTTCTGTCCCATTGCACTTGATACCAGCAACCGCAGCCAAGAAGAGGATGAAGGCCAAAGAACACAGCGACATGGCTGCTGCCCCAGTGACTTCTCTTGCTGGAGGGAAGGATTACCAATCCATCTGTAGCATAAACGTGGCTCCCCTCTGCCACGCCCCATTCTTGCTGCACTTTGTGGGCCCCAGGAACAGAGTAGATAATGACAGACAAGCAGATACAGTCAAGAGTACCAACAAGACCCAAACTCTTCCCAGTCAGAAACCCCCAGGAGCATCTATTATCTAACACAGTCTTACACTCCAGCCCTCCAGCTTCAGATAACATGATCCCTGATTGGAGGAGTAGAGCTCAGGAGAGTCAGGGACCTGAATCCTCAAAGGTGATTCTTTTCTGTTCTAGCCTCACTGCCCGAGAGGAATCCCTGTACCTCTCTGACCTAAGCTGACCCTCATGTGAAACCCCAAATAAGGCTTTCTATTAGTTGGTCTGTCCCTCCGTATTTTAAGTTACCCTGTTTTGGGTTCTCAGGAATTAGAGAGCCAACGACAAACAGTGATGAGCAGGATTCATGGTTCTGCCAAAATGTCAGCAGTAAGCAGTACCTTCCTGCCCAGTCAGACCTTAATTAGGTGTGTGGCTCTTACCTTCAGAAAATCAAAACCAGAGGACACCCAAGCGCTGGTGGCCAAGCTCACGTGCACGCAGCCCGCAGGTGGTGTGGCTGTCTGCCTCCAAGTCAGAGTGGATATGGGGACAGCATCACTTATAGACGTGCAGGCTGTTAGACTGTCAGCTTTCCCCACCCTCAGAGTCCCTATCACAAGGGAGGGGCTGGCAGGAAGCAGCCATCTCGTTTACACAGTTCAGTTTCCTTCAGAGTACTTCACAAGAAAAGCACTTAGAACCCTTGAGCAGAGCACAGAATCTGCAGGAAGCAAACTCCAAGTATGTGAGAAGGGAATCTTTGTCTCAATCAAAGTCGCCCCTCTCTTCTGAATTAACATCGCTGGCTGGCAGCACAGACTGAAAACCTTTACCCGGGTTGTGGTGAAGATCTACTACCACTCAGAGAAGAAACAAAGCATCAGAACAAGCCTGACACAGAAACATGGCAAAGGCTAGCTACTCTATGCTCAACCCGTGGCCATAGAAAAGCCTGACACAGAAACATGCCAAAGGCTAGCTACTCTATTCTCCACCGGTGGCCATAGAAAAGAAAGCAGAGAGCAAATTATGATGTTGAAAATTGAATAAAGGTATCAGGAATTAAGTAGATTAAATAAAGGAGGATCAGGAAAAAGAAAAATGAAGCAAGGTTAAATAAAAGAATGTAGGGGGAGAAAGAAGAGGAAAGAAGTAGACCAAGACACACAAAAAAAGTCTATTTACAAAGTAAAAAACACACAAAGGTAGTTCAAGGTGAGAAGAGGAAGAGATGCTTTTCAGAATAAAATAAAGTGCAACGCAAGGGCAGAAGATGGCTCAGCCAGTAGAGGGCTTGCTGTGAGACTGCATCCATATCCAACATGATGGAGCGGCAGTGGTCCTCTGTAGTCCCAGCTGCCCTCTGTCCAGATGGAAGTGGATACAGGAGAAACCGCTGAAGCTCCCTCATCTGCTAGCCTGGAGCGCACAGCGGCGATCCGGACCCTTATGAAACAAGAGGGAAGGCGAGGACTGATGCTGAAGCTGTCCTCCAGGCTCCACAAGCATGCAGCACCATGTGCATGTCCACGTTCTCACACACAAACATGTGAAGGAGATATAGAAACAACCATTTGCACATTAAAAGAAATCCAGCACCTTACCGAGCAGGGAAATACAAAGCAACACTATCATCTAACAAGCCTGAGGAAGAGCAACAAGTGCTGGGCACACAAAGAAACTTTCCAGCTCAGACTCTTCTAGTTGAATGGAAAATAGGACAGTGGTTTTGGAAGACAATTTGGGAGCTCCCCAGCATATTAAACAAATAATTGTTCTTATGATGAAACAATTCAATTCCCAGACTTATACCTAAAATAATTGGAAATAGGTATTACAAAACCTGTACACAGCTGCTCAGATCCAAATGGTCTAAATAGCCCCAGTATTTATTCATGACCCACTTGATGAGCAAACAAAATGTAATGGCGCATTATTTAGGCAAATAAAGGACAAAAGTAAGGATATGTGCTATGGTATGGATAAACCTTGGAAGCATTTTGCCAAATGAAAGGCACAAAAGACAATACATATAATTATTCTAATTATATTAAATGTCTAGAGTAGGCAAGTCATCCAGACAGAAAGTAAATAGTCTCACTAATGGGTAAGGGATAGAGAAACTGAGAGTGATCGTTGAATATAGGGTTTCTTTGGAGAAAAGATAAAAATATTAATTCTGTAGTTAACTTTGGGGATCAATATGGGATTTTCTCAGAAAATCTACCTCAAGACTTAGCTATATACCACTCTTGGGCATATACCCAAGGGGTACTCAACCATACCACAAGGACACTTGCTCAACTATGTTCATAACAGCATTATTCATAATAGCCAGAACCTGGAAATAACTACAGTGTCCCTCAGTTGAAGAATGGGTAAAGAAAGTGTGGTACATTTATACAGTACAATATTACTCAGCTCTTAAAAACAATGACATCATGAAATTTGAAGGCAAATGGATGGAACTAGAAAAAAAATCATCTTAAGTGAGGTAACCTAAGCTCATAAAAATAGTATGTACTCACTTGTAAGTGAGTATTAGCTATAAAATAAAGGATAACCATGCTACAATCCACAGACCCAGAGAGGCTAGGTACCAAGGAAGGTCCAATGGGGGAACACATGGATCTCTCTAGGAAGAGGAAATAAAAGAGAGCTTGTGGGTGGGCTGGGAGAAGTCGGGATGAGAACGTGAGGAATAGGATTGGGGGTGGATGGAGGGGAAGAATACTGAGATGACAGGAAAAGGGGTACATCTCAGGGTCAGACAGAAACCTGGTACAAGGGAAACTCCCAGGAATCTATAACGATGACCCCAGCTAAGACTCCTAGCTTGCTGCTGTTATGTTCTTACTGTATTTGGCATTATGATTACTATGTAAAAGAATAGTATTGTATCTAGTATAGTGTGATTGTTTCTTGGGAAAATCCCACTCTTCGCTGGGCAACTTATTTGCATATCATAATGAAGATGATTTTTATAAAAGCAAAGATGATTAGTTAGATCTATGATTTAACTGGACTTTCTGAGTTAGCCTCAAAGAGTGGTGGTTAGGACAGAGAGTAAAGATGATTAGGGAAATGGTTTAGGCTAGCTCTTCTGCCAATTGCTCCAATAAGAGATACAAAAAAGTCAAAAAAAATAGGCTAAAAGTTACTTTCTCCTTCATTAGATATGAGATTTGCAAAGGATGAAAATAAGAACAAGGAAGTTTCATGCATTATAGGCCCGTGAATTTTACCTGTGGGAAAACAGGCTCATGATAAAAGAAAGCAATTATGTCCCTACACCCAGGGTTAGGTCTGTGTTCCTTGATCGTGGAGCTTACAGAATTAATCATAGGCCCCAGTGTGCACCATGAAGATACAAAGTTATGAACAGAATTAAATGACCCTCCTGTGTGTAAAGGAAAATGGTAAAGGGGCCACTGGTTTAAAGTTTCTCTAGATTAGAGTTAAAAACAGAAATGTGTCATGCTGAAATCTCTAAGAGCTGCCCGCTAGTACAAAAGGAACTGGCCGAAATATATTTTGTTTGCTTAAAACTTTGTTAATCAGTAATAAAAAAAAAATCATTGCTTTGAAGTGAAGATGTTGTGGTGGGAAAATTAATACAAAGAAAAATGTTTAACTACTTGTGGGCTTCCAAGGAAACTTGTGAATTGTGATCTTATTGTGATTTCTTTTTATGTAAAGACTTTCATTTGGTTTTGGAAAATATGTAACTTGCAGTTATGAAGTAATCTTTCCTTGCATAGAAATTTTTGTCTTGGGTGGTATAAAAGGGATAAGAGAAAAATAAAATGAAGGATTAAGTGTTGGTCCTCAGATAAAGTGTATCTCTGTGCATCTGTTCCAATAATTCACCTATCCACATCTCCTCTCCAGTCTCTCTGACCTGCTGAGAACCTGGTGGGGGCTGAACCCCCTGGTGGCAGTGGCCAACCAGTGATTGGCCCAGCCTGAGACCCATTCTGGGAAAGCAAGCCCACTCTTGACACTGCCTGGAATGCTAGGATCCAGAGGCCAGACTGCCCAGAGACCAGGATAGAACCAAACATGACAGGAGAGGGGAAAAAGTCAGCATGATGATGCCTATTAACATTCTGCTCTACTTATAGAACGATGGCTACCCCTATTGTCATCAGAGATCCTTCATCCAGTAACTGGTGAAAAAGACACAGAGATTCAGTCACAGTCACATTAGGCAGAGCTCAAGAAATCCTGCTGACAAGAGGGTTAAAGGATTGTAGGAGCCAGAAGGGTCATGGACAACACAAGAAAATGCACATAAACAACCAACCTGGGCTCGTACAAGCTCACAGAGACTGAACCAACAACCAGGGAGCCTGCCTGGAACAGACCTAGAACCTCTAATATGTGTTGAGCTAGGTCTATTTGTGGGATTCCTAACAGTGAGAGCAGAGGCTGTCCCTATGGCTCTGACTGGCTTTTGGGGACCTGGTCCTCATACTGGATTGCCTTGCCCAGTCTCAGTACAAAGGATGTGCTTAGTCTTAACTACAACGTGATATGTCATGGGTGGCCTACCTGTTTCTAAACATAAGCAGAAAAGGAGTGAATTGGGTAGGGGAGGTGGCAAGAGGGAATAGAAGAGGAGGGAGGGAAAATTGGGGTCGGAATGTAAAATGAATAAATAAATTTAATTAAATTATTCAAGAATTAAAGAATGGTAATCAAACAACTTGTAAAGCCATTGCTTACACAGTTTAAAATGATGATGTTTGTAAAATGTATATTAATCCACTTTTTGTTTCAACAACAAAATACTTGATCCCAGTTAATGCATTTAAAAAAAGTTTATTTAGCTAAATAATACAACTTTTGTTGCAACTCATACATATAATCCTAGTCCCTGGAAGGCTGACAGGGTAGCTACTTGGGAAGTTCAAGGGAATGCTACAATACAGAATAAGTTCCTTTCTCAAAAAGTAACCAAACAAACAATCAAGGAACCCACAAACAAAAATGGTTACTCATCAGCAACTTCCTCAGATGTCAATGTACTAAATATTTCTGTTAAAGGTAGATGAGCCTAGTGGCACGAGCCTATAGCTCTAACTATGGAGGCATCTAAGACAGGAGGATTGCAAGCTCAAAGCTTGTCTGGGCTAAAGCGTGGCAAGTTCAATACCAGCCAGAACAACTTAGTGAGAGAGTATCTGAAAAAAAATAAAAAAACTGAAAAGAGAGGGCCGAGAATAGGTGTGGTAGATTGCTTACCTACCTGAGCACCTCAAAGAAAGCAAGAATCCAGCACGGACATGCTCCATCCTTTGATGTTCCTCCCGGGAAGCAACACAACAGCACTGTTTCTATCACAGAGTTCCCCCCCCCCCCCGCCCACTCAGGTCGACGGTGGTCAAGACAGACAAAACAGTGCTGGGCGGGGGGTTATAAAGCTCTAGGGCGCCACAGCATATGCCACAGTGAGATATGGGCTGGTGTCCTTAAGCAGAAATACCCACAGAGCCCACACAGAGGGTTGTTTCTAAGCCTGTGGCTCCCCTCTACTTTGGACTCTAAAATAACTGTTCTGAGAGCAGCAGAGATTAATTTCAGCCACTATTTCCAACTCTGAAGGGGTGGAAAACAGTCACAAGCACCAGGCTTTAGTACCTCAAGCAGGCTGAGGGCTGGGGGAGGAGGGTGGTTGAGGAAAGATGGAAACACAGACCCACAGAATTTACCTGACACTTCCTGGGCTCTGTTACTTGTTGACCATATTAATCTTGCAACGGACCTCGGTATCTTACATTTATAATATAGACAGTTCTTAGCTGATCGTTGCTGCAAGTATTGCATGATATAACATTTTGTCTTTGTGCTACCCTTTAATAAAGGACTCTCTCAACAAAGGAGGAAAACGAAGCTTTACATGGGAGAGGAGGATTCTGGGGCACAGGTACACTAAGGCATCCAAGAGCCCTGGGTGGATGGGTAGGAAAAGTAATAAAACATCCATTAGGGGGCTCATCCTCTCTCCTGGAGTGAGCAGAAGTGTCAGAGGGAGCCTTTCCACAATGGTTATGTGGGTTAGCTCTACCCTCTGCTGGCTGCATGGAAAATTGCAGTCAATTGGGGGGCCATGCAAACAAATGTTCAGAATGCGCTCTCTTCATCAGATTGCACATTCACAGAGGGCTGCTTTGACCCAGAAGGCCTGAAAAAGTAGGATATGGGGAGACTTCACTAAACCTTCTAGTGAATTTCTCTCCCACTTCGACTCTCCTAGTCGAGAGGCAGAATCTTCGTTTTTGTGTGTTTCCCTTAGTCAGGGCTCTTCTGACTGCCTGCCCATCTCTGTTCCCCGCAGCATGCAGATGGGTGCTGTACACCTGGAGACGCCTAACGGGAACCACAGCACATTCCAGACTGTTTGTGACGTACTGGATGCGAGACACTAGATAATAGTAGGTGCTGGCTACTAGACACTAGATCTTGAGTACTAGGTACTAGATAATAGTAGTACTAGGTACTAGAGACTAGATAGTAGCAGGTACTAGATGGGCCCTTTGTGCCTTCAACATCCATCTCTGACTCACCTTCCAGCAGGATCTGTCTTTTATTCCCAACATCACATGAAGGAACTGAGTTTCAGTATAGCTCATATGCCTGGTTCACACCTCGTCTTGCGTAGCCCCGGAAGCTCTATTTAGGTTTTCCTAAAGACTCCAGTTCAGACTCTGTCTGTCCACAATACCCAAAGTCATGAGGCAAGCTCAGATTAGCCTTTTGATCTATAGGGTTGACCTGGCCTATGCCTAAGCTCTCCAGACTGCCCCCCCCCAAAAAAAAAATCACCTAGAAGCTCTGGCCTTATTCTTTGTCCATGGTGCACACAGACCTGACATGTTTGACCTTAGTTCAGCCAGGCTCCTGAGCATAACATCACTGACTTCAGCAGTCTTGGCCCTGAGGTTGCAGTCACCACAAACCCCATACAGGATACCCTAAAGCCTTTAGGATGGGAACCTGATGGATGGTGGTGGTGGTGGTGAGGCAGGTGTTGTGGCCCAGATGCTCTGATGAGGTGAAGAAGGGCTGAGGGACACAAAAGACCACTTAATTTCTCTTTCCATGAAGGCTGAGCTCAGCCCCACTGTGGCCAGTATCCGATGGCCATGGGGTAACAACCCTGCTGAAGCCAGACCAGCAATGCTCCCCTGGGCCCTCATTTCCTGCACCCACATTGCACAAAGTCCCCCTAATCCACTCATGATTGCATCAAATCAGGGAAAGCTACAGAGAGCCTCTTTTGATCTCTTTACTGAACCACACAAAAGCAGGAACTTAAAATGTTTTGACATTTTAAAGGTCTCTGGCTGGGCTGATCCCAGATAGTGGATGTCATCATGTTTAAGAACACCCATATTACCAGACACCTAGCTAAAACTAAATATTTGTATATTCTAGAAATCATAATGTGGATAGTTAAGTGGCCACAAATTATTAAATTTTATAATAGTGCTGGGATGCAGTTTGAGGGAAAAGGATGCTTTCCTTTTTAGCTAATTAAAACTAAAATACTATAGGAGGCAGGGACAGGTGGATCTCTGTGAGTCTGAGGCCAGCCTCGTCTACAGAGTGAGTTCCAGGACTGGCTCCATAGCTATGGAGAAACCCTGTCTTGAAAAAAAAAAAAATACATCGAACCTCACACAGAGCAGAGATTTGGCACAGTAAGACCTTCCTAAACCTCAGAGTATCAAACTCATAGCGGTATTTCTCAGTCTTGACTTCCAAAGACAACCCTCCTCCTGAATCTCCTCCTTCTGTGCCTGTTGTCCCTTTCCCAACCTCCTTTGCTTCTTCTTGGGCTTTCTGTCAACTTGACACAATCTAGAGTCATCTGGGAAGAGAAAACATCGGTTGGCAAAAGGACTCTGTCTGATTTCCCACAGGCAAGTCTTTGGAGATAGTCTTGACTGATAATTGCCGTGTGAGGTCCCAGCCTCCTGGGAGCGTTGTATAAGAAAGCAGGCTGAGCCAGTTGAGAGGAACAAGCCAGTAAATAGTGTTCCTCTATGGCTCAGTTCCTTGCTCTTGGCTCCTGCCCTGACTTCATCACACAGTATGCTACAGCTGTAGGCTGAAATAAACCCTTTGTCACCCCGTTGCTTTTGGCCATGCTGTTTCATCACTGGGATAGAAAATAGACATCCCTATTTTGCTACAAACTTGACTTTTGAGAATTCCATAGCTCAAAAAGTATATTCTCCTTCTTATTTTCTTTTTGCATGTGTGTGTGGTGTGAATACGCATGTCCTTATGTATGTGAGCACATGTGTGTGTGCATATGTGCACACACAAGTAGACTGACATTGGGAAACTTCCACAATCACTCTCCACCTTATTTCTTAAGGCAAAATCTTTCAGTTGAACTCAGAGCTTGTTGGTGCAATCTAGCTTGCTCTGGGGGAATTCCCTGCCTCTACCTTCTAAGAACTGGAATTATAGGTGGGCTCTCATACTGACCCAAAATTAAGCTGGATTCTGGGGACCTGAACTCTACTCCTTATGCTTGCTGCTTGCACAGCAAGCATCTTAACTGTTGATCCAAATTCCTAACCCTTCTTTCTTCTTTTATTGATTAAGAATGTCATACATGTATGTAAATGTACTTTTATCTAATCCACCCATTTCCCTCCCCTCCAATTTCACCCCTGTACCCACCCCTATATTCTCCTAACTTCATATTCCAAAAAAAAAGAAAAAAAGAAAAAAATCACTGATTGCACATAGTGTTGCCTGTATTTGCATGGGAATAGGATCATCTCCTGAGCCTCTCAGGACTTGCATCTGTGAAGGAAAGTGTCTCTTCCCTCCCCCAGCATCAACAATTGCCAATAGGGCCTCAGCAGGTGGTGGAACTTCATAAGGCCCCCTCCCACCCAGCCTGGAATTTTGAGCCCTTTGCTTCTTATTTTTAGTAATAGTTTTCCCTTTTCATTCGTAAACCTTCCTCCCACAAATAAGCATTCCCAGGTGTTTGGTGGGTGGTATTGATGCTCACAGAAATTCTTGCAAAATGTGTGCCTGTTTTCTGAGAGGTCTAGAGGCTGCTTGAGATAAAGAATTAGTCACCTACAAGACCTGAGACCACCTGTCGTTGGCTGTTGCCTCTCTCCTCTCCTCAATAGGCCTGGGTCTTAGTTATACCCCAGTCTTTCCTGGCATCCAGGTGATGAGATTGAAGAGCAATATAGACCTGCTCTCAGCCTGCATGTAAGCACGTGTCCCAAAACTGACACCTTCCCCCAACCTCCTCCTAGGAAACTGCAAAGGTCCCAGCCCCCACTTGCTTCAACAAAGCCCCAGGGTTTGATGGCCACTGCAAGGGGAATTACAAAGCATCTCTAACTCAGAGGGCCATGGAGCACTTCTAGTAACTCAGTCACAGTACAGGAAGGAGATGGTCGGTGAGAAAGCATTGGTACACAGAGGCTGGGGGAGGTCATACGGGTCAAGGCTGGGGCAATCCTGAAAAAGGTACCCACGGCTGGATAGATGGCTCAGAGGTTAAGAGCACTGACTGGTCTTCCAGAGGTCCTGAGTTCAATTCCCAGCAACACATGGTGGCTCACAGCTATCTGTAATGAGATCTGGTGCCCTTTTCTTGCCAGCAAGCATACAGGCAGACAGAACACTGTATACATAATAAATAAATAAATCTTTTTTTAAGAAAAAGGTACCCAGAATTTCTGGGGGTTGGGAAGTCAGAAGTGCTTTGCAAAAAAAAAAACACACAAAAGTATAGTGGGGCTGGGGAGATTTCTTTGTGGATAAGAATACTGAGTTCAAAATCCTTGGCACTCATCTATAAAAGCTGTGTGTGGTCATGCACTCACCCATCACTCCAGCACAGTGGTGCTGGGGAATGAAGACAGGGAATCACTAGAATCACTAGGGTTTGCTGACCTCCAGCCTATCTCCAGGTTTGATGAGAGAGACTCTCAAGGGAATAAGGCAGAATCTGATGGAGCAAGACACCCAGTATCCTTCCCAGACATGCATGAACTCACACACATATGCACTACAGGGACAGAACACACAGAGTTGTTGCTCCTTGAGTTTTTATTCACCGTTACTAGCAGATAATTGTAACAAATATTGGCTTTGTTTCATCTGAAATGTTGAAAGAAAAAAAGAGAGTCTCATTACTCTTCGGATTGGGGGAAGTATACAATTCTGGAGTTTTGTTTAGATATAGGTTTAAGTTACAGGAACTCTGCATCAGCGGACCTATCCTACCCTCTGGTATGAGGAACTTGGCTTCAGACAGCCAGGAAACCTATGGAGAGAGCCAGGCTTCTATGTTCCTCATGGCTCCAGGGTTTTTTCCCTTCTGCTATCCCTCAACCTGATGGAAAGGGAAATGCTGAGGTCTCTGTGGGCCAGTCAAGGCAGAGAAGCAAGGCATCTTGCTTGATAAAGCTGCCCCAGCTAGGTTCTCCTAGCCAGAACCAGCACTGTGAACCAGGGCCCTTCCTGAACCCATGCTCCTGGAAGCTGGAAGGGGTCTGCTGTGGGGAGGTCCTGGCTAGAGACAGGTTGGATAGGTGGTGCCAATCATGATGGGACAGCATAGGAACATGAGGCTTCCAGGACCCTGGTAGACAGTCACGCCCTTCAAAGGCCACCCTGTTGAAGCAGGTTCCTATGAGATCTTGGGTAACTTGTCCACTGTTTGGAGGCTGGCTCTGCACCTAAGTCATTCATTGGGTGCACCTAACTGCACCCAAAAGCAGTTAGACTGCATACTCATGCAGGTCCAGGAAAGGAGAAAGCCTTGAAGGGGGGAGGGTCCCCTATCAGAGACTGGTTGCCTGTGCTGGAACAAGAGGCCTCTCCTCTATGGGGATGAAAACACATGAGGCTGTCTATGTTTAAACTCCATGGCCAGGGCATTCACACAGCTGTCTTTGAAAGATGGGAGCTAGGACCATGAAGGTTCTTAGTTCCAGACTACAGCCAGCCCTCAGCTCTCTTTCAGAACAAATGTGATTTCCTTTAACACTTTTCAGAGCTTACCAAGAGCCACCGAGTTCATCTCCTAATTCCCAGGAAGGCCAGACCTTAAATAACAGGCCCCACAGCCTCAAGCCAATCCAATTGGTCCTCACTCAAGCCAACATCGGGTTTGGGATGCAGATATGAGAGTGATAAAGTCAAAACTCCAACTCTATTTCTTGACACTGATACATGTGGCTGTGGAAACCAGCTCTGTAGACTCTCTGTGCCTCAGTTTCCCCGTCTGTTAATATGGATGATAAGGATGTCCCTCAAACAGTGCAATTGCTCAAGGGACATTGACCACATTTCATTGAAAAAGCCCTGGCTCAGGAGCTCTGGTTGCAAATGTGAAGGGAAGCCAGAGGTATATGCAATATATTCATCTGGGTACATGCCCAGTTGGGAGGAAGAGATGACCTAGTCAGGTTCAGACTACAGGAAAAGGTGAGGGAGCGACTTCATGCCTAACAGGGGTGACTTTTCCACAAAATCAACATTGCTGTTATCTGAGGAACAGACGGGGAACATTGACTATCCTTGCAAGGAGACCTGGTAACCTCACACCAGAAAGCCATCTGCCATGTCATTCGTGAGATGCTTGCAGATTGCGGGGTAGGAGAAAGTTTGAAGAAGCTGGATTTGCCTTCAGGGTGAGAGCGGGGAGAAAGAGGCTAAGGAGACCTGAGAGTCTCCTTAGAGGAAAGGACAGTATGAAACAAAGCCAAACCTCCCATCAGCTCTAAAACACAAGCTTCTTGGGGACCTCCCAGGGAAATTCATTTCTCCCGAAATGGCCGTAGCACGCAGTCTTCTGGTAGATGGGCTTTTTCAGGTCCAATTCCCTGCAGTTAGAGGAGGCAAGGATCATTTTTAAATGGGAAAGATTACACTACGGGGGTGTCCTCGGAGAGCTTCCCCCCACACACACCTGCTCCCTATTGATACCACGGCCCTATCCTGTTCAGGTTAGGAAGTGAAGGCTCCAAGGTCATAGACAGCTGAGGGTTCACCAGGATGTAAACACCACCTGAGGTAACTCTCTGTACTCTCTTGGCTTTGCCTAGGTCAGTGCTATCATAGCCAAGAACCAGAAAACAGAGATGCCATGGGAGCCTGGAGGAATGGATGTGCCTAGTGGATTCCTAGTCCTTTGGCCTGAGATGCCATAGCTGAGAAAAGATGGCCTCACCAGGGATCATGTCTGCGGGACCTCCTGTAACTGAAAAGCAGGCAACCCACATTGGGGTCATGAACTGTGCTACAGGCCCACGCACTATGTAAAGGGGCCAGAACTTGAGACCCTCTTGCTGGTTAAGAGGCTGCAAAGCTCTTTCTGTGCAGGTGTCCACCTGGGTGTAGGCGTGGCAAAGTCCCATGCAACAGCAGCATGCTAGCGCTTTTACCTGACAATAACACCAGGCCGGAGGTCGAAGTTCTTATTCACCACCTCCAGCAGCTCCCGCTCACTCTTCTTGGAGGTTCCATAGGTGAAGATGGAAATGGACAGCGGTTCTGCCACACCAATGGCGTAGGATACCTTCCAGAAAGATCTGACTCAGGGACTCAGGTTGCCGGAGAGATTTCACAGAGCAGAGCGGCAGGGATCACACTTCCCCTGATGAGAAGACCCCTACTTCTCCTGCCTGGCAGCCCTTCTTTCCTCAGTGTGCTCTCTCCTTCCCTAGTTTGCCACAGCTCCAGCCATGGTGACCAGAGCAATATATGCAGAATTGCAACCAATGTCAAAGAGGGGGCTTTCCCACTTAGCCAGTATCTCCCAACCACAGGTGGGACTGAGGTCTTTGGCAAGAACAGGATGGGGGCAGCCTACCTGAACAAGTACTCTCCGGCAGAGCCCAGCCTTCACCAGGGACTTGGCCACCCAGCGGGCAGCATAAGCTGCTGAGCGGTCCACTTTGGTGTAGTCCTTTCCTGAGAAGGCACCGCCACCATGAGCACCCCAGCCTCCATACGTGTCCACAATAATCTTGCGGCCTGTGACACCTGCATCTCCCTGCAGAGGTCAACAAATGGAAAAGAAATGAGAACCAGCAGCCCCGGATGCTGGAGAAAGCAGGAGGCCTTAGAAAGGATGTCCTGAGTCACCTGTGGGAATTCTCAAAGGCCCTTTTTAATCAGGCAGAAACCATAGGCTCTTGTCCCAGCTGACCAGCTATGAAAATTGGGCAACCTGCCAAAGCCTCATTGGAAAGTGCAGGAGACGGGCCAGAGGTCATCTGGGGTCATGCCTTCACTTTTGAGTCCATCATAAGAAGCGGTCCACCTGTGGCAGAATTATATCGCAGTAAATAGAACCTGGGGCTGTGGTTCGGGCCAGTGCCTCCTGTTACTCACTTCACAAATGTGCTCTGAGCAGCAGCACTTCAGAATTACCTTGCAAGGGAGCTAAATTTAACAATTTGGTGGGAACCCAGTAACTCTAATCCTATTTAAAGATCCACATGTCACACTTGCCTATCTAGACTTTGAGACATCCATCAAGAAAACAAGGACTTTAACCTTCTTTCTGCCCAATTACAGCACGGTTTGACCACAGAACCTGTGATGGGTGCACAGCCTTGACAGCACCATCAGCTCTGCCAATCCCAACCTCCCTAGTTCTGTATGCATATAGGAGAAAGGGGTAACAGCTCTATCTGCTTTTATAAAACCCCAGCTCCACTGCCCTGCCTATAACAGCTAGGGACCCCAGAGCAAATATTCAGCAAGCACTGCCCGGGAACATCTGCCATAAGCAAGCACACGACCGAGTACGGAGAGGTGGTGGCAGCTGTGGGCAAGCATGATAACATCTGGAAGAGCTGGGTGATAGGACTCGACAGCCCTAAGTAGAGACCGCTAGAGACATGTTCCCCCTTTTGACATATTAACAGATACAGAGTATCTTCAAAATAGGCCAAAGATCACCGAGCAATTTAGCTGATTGGCAGACACTGCTAAACCTCTCAGAACAACCTCTTGCCATCGGTGTATTCTGAAAAACAAACAGTTTAGTCACCAAGATCTAGCAGCAGAGCCTTTCCTGGAGACAAGTACTTGCCTGGGGACCTCCAATGACGAACCGCCCACTTGGCTGCAGGTGGTAGATAGTGTCTTCATCCAGGTACTTGGCTGGCACCACAGCTTTGATGACCTGCTCCTTCAGGGCCTTGCGCATGGCCTCCAGCGATATGTCTTCGTTGTGTTGCACAGAGATGACGATGGTGTGGATGCGCACGGGGATGACGGCACCATTATCCTGCACGTACTGAACTGTAACCTGTCCATCGGGGATACTGTGAGACCCAGGCCTGAGCTGAAGCCACATGGTTGCCAGGCACAGATCCCCCAGGAGGCCGACTGAGCTCCTGAGGGACCAAATGAGTCTCCTTGTCCTTAAAGCCTCTTTGGAGAGATCCTATGACACATGCGTACATTTGTTAATTTGCTCAGTACCACAGATGACAGCATAATGCACACACGTGTGGCACCGTCTTTCAACTGATGACCAGGCTCTACTTCTATCCCAGAGACTGCTAGTACCAATGACCCTCTCTAGCTAAAACCCTCTTGCCACTTCCTCTGGACTGCCCCCACTTCTATGAGTGAACACAGGCATTCACGGTCCACCTGTCATTGGCAGAGACAAGGGTACCTTGGTCCTAGAATGTGAAAGACCAAGAAGAATCTTTAACCAAGGCCATATTTTTGCATATATTGAGCCTCTGAGACAGAGAAAAAGCCTGGCAAGTGATCCTCTACCCTCAGTGAAGGATACTGGACCAGCAAACTTTGTCATCTGTAGGGACAGGATGATAGCATCTCTAGGTAGGACAGTTAAGTCAGAAGGGCAACAAGCCCTGAATCCCCTTTGTCTTGGTGCTTCACCCAAAGAAGGTAAAGTGGTGTCCACGTGAGTAGGGATTAGGTTCCGGCTTACAAGCTCCTGACAACTCAAGCCATGCAAACGCCTTAACCATTCACCTCCACCACATCCAGTCCTATGCCCATATTACCAAATGAGGAGGTGTTATGACCCCCACTTTACAAATGAAATAAACTAAGAGATCAGAACTTGCCTGACATCACACAGCCAGTTTGTGAAATGCCCAAGAGCCAAACCTTGCTCAGGCTGAACCAAAGTTCGTCATTCCCATGGTAGCACAGACAAAATGCTATCAGGAGACCCAGTGCTTTAATGACACATCACTGGGCACAGACAGCTGATATTTCAGGTGGCAGGGAAAGCAGGTAGGATGCCCTGGGCTTGCAGAGTGGAAGGATGGGATGGGGGCAGCAAATGAGGGTCAAGAAGGCAGCAATGAAGGAATAAGCTCTGCATGCTGGAAGCTACATCAAAGATTGGTAGCCATTGTTGCCCCATTCCACATACAACAAAGCTTAGGTTCCAGATTTACAAACACCTTCATCAAGATGACGCACAAGATTGCGGAGGTGTGACCCAGAGACTTATAGCCGAGGCTTTAACTAGCAAAAATTTGCTGCTTAAGTCCATGAACTATATGATGGGCTACATGCTCCATGCTGCCTGAGACAGTATGTACCCATCAGAGCAGTATCTACAGAGCTTGGGGGCATGAGATGCTTGCAGAAGTGTGCCTATACCAAATATCTAAGTAGGAGTCTGACTGACTGGCTGGCAGGCATAGAATAGTTTTCCACTATAGAGCCCAGTTCAGACCCTGCAGCCCTGTTGAGGTGTGCTGCAATGAGGTCTTATTATAAGATACCCAAGGTGCCTTAGACAGCCATCCAACGATATCTATCACTTTTGAGTCTTTTGGCTAAGATCAAGTATAGCCAATGAGATACATATTATACCACTGCTCTGTGTCCTGCTGGTCCAAAAGGCAGCAGAGTGGGATCTAAAGGAAGGGAGAGAAAAAGCGCTGGCCACTTGCCATCTGACCTTAGTAAGAAGGGCAGGTGTACAATCACTGGGGACTAATGCTTAAATCCTGCACTGTCCACCCATGGGAATTATCCAGGCATAGGGCTAGAGGGAGCTAGAGTATGGGATGCGGATTCCCAAGGAGACCCATGGCAAGCTCTAGGATCAGAGTTCTCTCCTGTAGCCTTGGAGGAGGCTCAGTCTCGAGGAAATGCTCCAACCTGGCAGTTTCCAACTGAGCCCTAATGTCTCCATCCCTCCTAGGCAAATACCACACTGCATCCTTGCAGAACTCTTGGGTGGCAGAGTGAAGGGCCTGAGCTCCGCTCTTATCTTGCCATGTCAGCAGATATGGGGAAAAATACACTATGGAAAACAGAGCTCTGACCTGGTACAAAAATAGCCTCTGGACTGCCAACCCTGGTTATCAATATCAGCAGCAGCAATTTGTTCAGGTGGAAAGACTCATCCTGGCCACAGTCAACACGGGTGACAGTGAAAATCCTTTACAAGGGGACTATAGAGGAGGAAGCTGGCTACTCTCCTGACACAGCATGGAGGCAGACCAAGGAGGCCATGGGGCTAACAAGTGACCAGCTGACAAGCCCCACATAGGACCACCAGCCGGCATATATCCCCATTAACTAGAGTAGGCTCATGGTCCCCCATGATAGGCATCAAATACTAGCATCTTATGAGATGCATCCTCTCCCTCTTTTCCTTGGTGCTCCTGAGCCTTGGGAAACTCTTTCTTATTAAGCAGGGAGAATGAACGAGGCCTTTCCTACCACACTTGCTCTCAAAGCATTCCCTCTGTTCCTCTTTTACCAGAGGGAAAGGACATTGGGGGGCCTGTTGCCTTCTTCCACCCCTGCTCTGGAGTTGTCTTTTCTGTAGAGCCCTTTCGTTTGGTACCACCCACAGTCTACATGTTAGCTGTCCTGTCCCATAACCTCCAACAATACCTGAGAGATGTTGGTGACCCCATTTCCACCTTGAAAGTTGTAAGAATAGTACATGAAAACCCAAGAAAATGTTCTACTGGGGTCGTAAGCCCCTCACTTGCTTTAGGTGGAACAATGTGAGATCTCTGCTCAGTGAGAAGCCCACCTCACTGAGAAGGTTCTATCTGGTTGCTGGAGGAACTGGACACAGACAGACACACCACACTTGATAATCAAAGCATATAAAGCAATTACAAGTCCAAGAGAGGGGAAGACTACCTAGTGGTGGATCAGAAGTGGCGGTCACAAGGATATTGACTTTACTGTCCCCAGAAAAGGAACCCAAACAAGATGAAGGATATAGCAAAAGTCCTATAATCCAAGGACAACCTGAAAGAAATGATGTCAGTTAAGTGGAAGTGCCAAGAAGGGGACAGGCAGAGGAAAGTTATGGTGGAAATATCATAAAAGTCTGAATGCAGAATGACAAGTAGGTTCTGCCCCCCTCTCACAGGAAGTAGGAACTCACAAGAAATCTGAAGAGATGTGACAGTTAAGAGGAAAAATTAACTGCAGTTCTCAAGCAGAAAGGACCTTTCAGGAACAGAGAGTATTATTTCTGCCTTGAGTAGAGTGGGAACCGCTTCAGGAGAAGCTGGCCGGCAGGGAGAGGGATGCTCATCTGAGAAAATGTGAGATGCCAATACCATGGAGACAGAAGACACCAAGCTGGACTGAAGAACGTACTGGGCAAGTGTCAGCTTAGTCAGAGGTGACAGTGAGACGCATGTCATGGGCTCTCAGCACGTGAGTTTGCAGAGTGAGTAAGAAAGGGGGCTACTGATTCGGAGGGTCCGTGGTAGGAGATGTATGAGCCACGGGTGTGAGGAGATGGAGAAAACCTGAGTGAAGATGTGCCAAGACCTTGGGGCGTCACACTTTGGAACGCAGGAAAGGAGCCAGGGCAGGCAGCCACTGGCCAAAGGCCATCGGGAGACTGGAGTGATATGGGAGCTCCACGTGGGTTGTGTTTACATCACCATTGTCCTTGAAACAGAAACGGGTTTCAACATGATGGGGAGGTGGGAGGCCAGAGCCAAGAGGGCGGGAACTGGACACATCAAGGGTATACGAGAAATAAAGACAAGGAAGGTGACCTCGGAGAGACAAATCTGCTCACGGTCAGGAGACCAGACCTGTGTGCACATAAAGGCAGGAACCACCATGTCTAAAACTGGTGAAGAATAAGCCTGTGGCAGGAACTGAAGAATCATTGGAGTCTAGATATGCTAACCAAACAAAACAAAAACTAGAATTATATTTCAAGCCTGCCTGATTTTTTGTTTAGCCTGAAAGTTTTTAAATGATGATTGTTTTCAAAATGGAGTGCCGGAATAGAATATTTTCATCTTAAAAACAGGACCGAGGTGTAATCAATCACTTTCTAAATAGATTTGAGGCTCCCCCATAGGAGGAAATTCACACCTGGTACTGTAAACCTGGTCAAAAGCTGGGGAGAGCACAGGCCCTACTGAGGAACCTACTACCATTGCTTTACTAAATACACATGATGTCAAGTTGCCTTCTAAATATTTGGGCTTATATTCTTAAACTGCTGATGTCCTAGCCTTGGTGGGAAAAGATCCTCTCTGCTATGCGAGGACTCATAACTGGTCAAAGCGCTAAGAATAAGTGATCGTTAAATACCTATCCCTAAAGGGAATGTCCCTATTACACCCTTGGAAATGCAGTGGAAAGAATGCAAGAAAAGCCAGAAGGTGGGAAAGGAATGTTGTGAAATGCTGATTTCTGGATCGGACATGGCATTGTTCCCATGAATCCACAGCAGCTTTGGCTATCTGCATGATAGCAGCACAAGGCAGGGCCTTCCAACATTTCATTATGGAAAGGAGACAGGCTCATAACATCCCACTCTCCCTGAAGAATTATAGGCAATAAACGGCAAGGTACCTTTCTTCAAGTTAGTAACCCCCCTACTCGAACTCATATAATTAAAAGCAGTGGGTTATACACATCAATAAAGACACAACAGTGGGAGGGAGAACTTGTTAAAAAATAGAAGAGGCTTAATGGAAGTGGGAGAGAGAAGGGAGGATAACAGGGCATCAAATCAAACACAGAAAATGTGTGTGTGGTGTGTGTGGTGTGTGTTGTAAAATCAGTTAATTTAAAATAAAATAAATATGGCCAGAACCAAAAATGATTTGTTGAACATGAAGCTCCTGCAGGAGGCAATGAATGCAGCTCACCTGAGTTTTAGAATCAGGTCTCAGCCAAGGAAGGACACCAGAGCGCCTTAGATCTGCCATCCGGGTGTTGAGTTTGTGGGCAAGAACAATGGTGAGGGGCATACATTCTTCTGTCTCATCTGTGGCATAGCCGAACATCAGGCCCTGGAGTAAGACACCTGCCTTAGAGCTCAGAGCAGTAACATTTTCCAAATCTCATATTTTGTTTGGTGTTTCAACAGTTATGGGGGTTCCCCCTACAGAACACTTTGCACTGGGCATTTTAGAAGGGGAAGGCATTGCCTCTGACCCCCAACACTCTGGAAGGAAGAGGCAAGCCTACATCTGTTATTAACAAGCAGAGCCTCCTACCACACAGCCTGCCAGGTTGCAGTGTTTAGCTTACTACAGGATCTCTAGAGTGATGAGACCACCCACAGTGTTATTAACCCGACCAGCTTCACGTCACGGATCATAGCTCAGCCCAAACAAACCACAGGGTTCACCCCTCACACAGTCAACATACCTGATCTCCTGCACCCACATCCTCTTCATTTCTGTCCAGATGGACACATTGGGCAATATCTGGGGACTGTTGCTCCAGGGCCACTAACACATTGCAGGTCTTGAAGTCGAAGCCTGGGCAAAAGCAAGCCGAGTGAGGATATGTGTCAAGACACGACTGTCAGTTTCTTGGTGGGCTTCAAAACCACTGAAAGGGCGTTTGATGTTAGGGGAGGTAGCCTCTTGTTCCCAGCTGAGTCTCAGGATACTGAAAGACCTTATCTTTTCTTCCATGGCCATATAGAACTCTTTCAAAAGAAAAGATTCCCAATGACATATTTTACTGTATTCAATTATATCTTGGTTCTTTTTTTTAAAAAAAAGTATAACCTACACAGAAATGTGATAACCCACAACAATGACACAAACCAGACAGCACGAAGGGCACTCTGACAAGGAGGTGAGCAACTTAAAGCCTTGCTTCCCTGGGTGTCACTGAGGAACCCTCCATCCAGAATCCTATCTGAAAACCACAGCAACAGCAGGTCATGGTAGTGCCTGCCTGTAATCGCCAACACTTTTAAAGTGAAGGCAAGAGGCTGTCCTTGGCTGCATTCAGAGTTTTAGGCCAGCCTGGGCTATGTTAAACCCTGTCTGATATAAAGGAAAGGAGAGGAAGAGAGGGAGGGAGGGATCGAGGGAAGGAAAGATAGGGGAAGGAGAGGGAAGGAGGGAAAGAGAAATTATCCCTATAATTATTTCCAATGTTGTCATTTAGAAGTCGAACTATATGCCTTACTCATACATATGTGTATATTTATTATATACATACATCCTGAATAATAAGCACCATGTATGTGAACCATCTAGAGGGTCTTCTAGATCTGGGATCCTATGATAAATAAAAGGGTTAAATGTCTGGGGCCCAGGCCCCCTCTTCAAAGCTGCAGCACAGAGTTGGGGGTCCCTCTCTGGCATTCTGGGTACAAACTCAAGGAAGCCTCACTAACAGTAACCCCTGTCATGGAGCCAGAACTCCTTTGGACAACAAACTTAGAGCTAACCTTAAGCATTATGTATTTTTCCACCTCCTCTAGGTATCTCTGGACAGAATGTTCCTCCTCTGGCTCCTCCCCACACACCCAAACTTGACTAGCTTCTAGTTAGTGTCTCTGGACATTTTACTTATGCAATTCTACTCCCTTATTGCATAAGATGAAAACAGATTCACATAGAATACCACACAGTGGGTCATCTGAGGACAAGCAGTCCCCCTACCCCAAGAATGTGGTCATCTTTGCTCTTTGCCTACCCTCCCCACTCCCCACCATCCGCCAGTGGATGTTTGTGGTGTAGAAATCAATGAATAGTCTTTAGAGGTGACAAAGGTCTCTGATCTGTTTATTAAGACTTTTTCCATTTTGCCTAATCATCGAGTCTAAATAATATATTGTCCTAGTGTTAACCAAGTACAGTTCAGCCAGACTTGGGCTGTTTCAGTTAGCCCTTTCTAAAGGACATGGAAATTTTCTTTGTTATCTAATGCAAGGTTTGGTTTTGAATAAATAAACTGTTTCTTAGGGTATAATGGGGAAAGGCTATACATGGTAACATCTCAAGATGCTGAGGCCATCATGCCCTGAGTCTCCTGATGCACTCCCAGGCTTGGTGGTTTCCTGACCCACACGGGCACTGAGCAGTGGCATCTCCCGAGAAGCCCTCAGCTCTGCTTGCATTACCTGGTGCTTCCCGGTCCCCTCCCTTCCTCACCTGATCTGTACTTCTCCCTTGGGTGTCAGCTTCTACACCACCTGGAATGGGTGCTAACCTGAGCTGCCCTGTCTCCTTTACCTGTGATCAGGCTCTGGTGCTTGAAAATGAGGCCCCATTCCCTGCATCTACAGTGAGATGCAGTGTAGCTCAGTAGAAAGTATAGGAGCACTGACCCAGTGCCATCTCACTGTATTTATACTTTAAGCTGGGATACCCTCATGTCCATAAGAAACACACCAGGGGTTCTGGAATGATGAAGTCAGAGGACATATGTAGACACTAGCACCTGTTCTTGGCACAGAGCATGCTGTCACTAGAGGGCAACTCTTCATTAAGAGCTCCATTGCAAGCTGCCAGCACTGGGAAGGCTGGACCTTAAATGAGACCTGTCAGTAACTGATGGGTACATACTGGCCCCACCAGCTGCAGTCACGGCTGTTTGCCCTCCTAACAGAATTTATATTTCTATAAAACTGAAGTACCAGATTTGACTCCTTATGGAAGATGGACGCACTCAGTAGAGATCTACACACAGAGAAGCAGCAAGTCCATCCTCACCCTTGGCAGAGTCGTCATAACCGATGTGCTTAATGGTGTCTCTCACCACCCGCTGGTAGTCAACCATGGCCACTGAGGTGATCTCCCCACACAGCAACACCATACCTGTCTTGCACACTGTCTCTGGAAGGAAAGGAAGGCAGGAAAGAGTCGTGGGACAGCAGACAGAAGCTCAAGGGTCTAGACTTCTCAAGATGGAGATGAAAAAACTCATTAGGAAATTCACAACGAGTACTTTCTAAGAAAGCATAATTGTGCCAACAAAAAGAGCAACGTCAGCACTAAACACTGAGTATCTTCAAGTGCTGCCAGAGAATAAAGCTTTGGGAGGAGTGACTTATATTTGAGTTTTGTGCAAAGTATTTACTGCTTCTGTTATCTTGGACAACCTACTTAATCTTTCTCAAATAATGTAGCTTTCATAATGAGCATGATGAATGCATCTCTCTCTCTCTCACACATGCACACACAAACACACACACACACACACACACACATACATGATGCCAGAACTCTACTATAATGAGCGGGATTCTCATTCAAGGATCAAGACAAACCAACTTTCTCAAAGGAAATTTTTTATTTAAAACTAGAATTGCATGAATATCTGATGCTAGAGACTCTCATGAAATCTTTCAGAACTGGAGCGAGAGCCCTAGCTAAGAAGCTAATGTGGATGAGTACTTTCAAAAAGTGCTACCCTTTGTTTCAAAGCTATCAATGTGGGATCTACCCTCAGAGTAGCATGGGATCTGATGTACATGACATGGGCTGAGATGCCTCTAGAGGAGGGGACACAGAACAGACACTGACAGTGGACTCTGGTCTCCACTCTGAGGCTTCCTGCCGCATAAGATATTGCAAAGGTCCAGGTATAGCCAACACTGTGGACCCATTAGTAAGGTCAGAAGTCAGACCTGGGACTTCAGGCTCTGGAGTCAAGGGCTATCTTGTGTGACAAGGCCTTCTATCAGGCAAAGATTTGATGTTGGAGGACTTATCCCACAAGCAACAGTAAAGGTATTTTGCCTACGTGGAGTTCCAAGAAACATTAGCGGGTATGGGAGTAGACAAGGGCTTCAATGATTTATTCAACAATAATAACCCTCTGGAAAGCTGTTGGTTTGATTTTGGACAGTTGATGGAACTGCTGTTCCTAGACACTGGTAAATGAGATGCATAAATTATTTTAACATGTGAGGTATACCACAAGCTAGGGAAGAAAACCAGAGGAGGTTCCAGACATGCAGAACCATCAAAAATGAGTTTCTAGACAACCCCAGACATTTTGAGCTTTTTACTTCTGGAAGATCCATCCAAGAACTTTTAGAGGCTCCCTTACTCCTAACAAAACCTGTGTTAGGAGGGTCATGTTCCTACCCAGCCCTCTGGTAGTTATGGTAGTGATGACATCTAATGTCAAATCCTAGTTGAATCTATTTCATGCTTTTCCTCCCTGATACAACATAGGAAGGTCACTTGAAGAAGAAATCTCCTGCAGACGAGAGGACATTGACTTTGGACCTGATGATATGGTCTTATGTCCACCATGAACTTCTCTGTCCAACATAGTCAGGTCTCCAGCAAAAAGGGTACTTGTCTCTTACCACAGGCCACCTTGGCATTGGGGTCTTGCTTGAGATGGGCATCCAGCACCGCATCACTAATCTGGTCACAGATCTTATCTAAAAAGGAACAAATACTAAGTGTAACCAATTACATCATTGTTAAACATGACAAAATTAAATGCTAAAAATAATTTAACATTTTTATCAGTCTGCCTATCAAATCTATCAAAAATAAAACAATATTTTCTTAAATATAAGAAATATTTCATCGGATGGTTCCTTGCAGATTTTGAAATTTTTTACTTATTTTCTGACACTTTCATGAGTGTATATAATACATTTTGATCATACTCAATTCCTACTTCCCTCTCTTATGCCCCTCAAGTCCCTCTAAACCTTTTCTAAGGTTCTGCCTCTACTTTGGTGTTTTGCTTTGGTGACCCACTGAGTTTGGCTGTGGGTGAGGTGCTATTTACTGAAGCACAACAGACTTGCCAGTGGCTATAGCACAGGAGGAAAATGACCTTCCCTCCTTTAGCTGCCAATAACTGTCAACATAACAGCTCCTTGGCCTAGGAGGTTCAAGAAATAAAAAAATATTTTGAACTCTTAATTTCTTCTAGTTCCCACCTCATATTGGATAGTATGCATTAGAAAAAAAATTATAGAATTTCTTAAAAGGAAAATACATTTCAAAGCCAGCTTATCTAAGAGTCTAAGCAATTCACAATCACATTATAATAAAAAGTCTTTCATTCCCCAAACCTATTCCTTATTTCTAACATCTGGAAAATTATGGATACAGTCTAAAATCCTTCATAACATTGGTAAGATTGGCTACTAAGTGATAAGGCCAGATAAATGCCATACTGAAGGCTCCATCAATGCAATCAATTTGATGCAAAACATAAAGCCAGGCAGATGGTGCCACCCTAGAGACCATCACAGGGGAACCCATCGGCACCACCGCTGTTCATTCCTATAAGCTTAATGCTGAACATTCCTATAAGCCCTCAGACCCTCCCTCTGGTCACTCAGCCTCCTCAAGTCAGATGTCCTGATAGTGGAGCTAAAATAGGACTGACAAATAACTCAGAAGGACCTGGGAACTGACATTGTTCTGATGTTTGCCTTAAAGGACTCACATGGTCTAACATGGAGATCCCCAAGTGACACTGTGCACAAATTCATTCCTGCTTTCCAGTTAGAGTGTGTCTACTGACAAATTAAGAAATAAAAGAGACTTCTATTTAATGAATATTGTTTTTCACTTAATGTTCAAAATGCCCAGAGAGTCTGTTCTTGAAGAATGCTTTTGTAAAGATTTATTTTTAATTGTGTATATGCATGTATGTAATCTGTGTGGGAGAGTGTGCATGTGCAAGCACAGATGCCAGTGGAGTTGAGAAGAGGATGCTGGGAACCACACCCTAGCCTTCTGCAGAAACAGGGAGTGCTCTTACCACTGTGCATCTCTCCTGGCCCAACAGATTAGTTTTGAGAATTCAGATCCTGAGTCAAGAAATTTTGCTCTCAAAAGTAGATACTAAGATATTGATTAACTTGCCATTAAAGGTAAACTTTGTGATTTTTCCTTCAGAAACAATGAGGAAATAGATGGTGGATTTTTCTAGCCATCCTCCTGGCAATGGCAAATGCTGGCACATGTGAGTCCATGGCTCCTGCCACTCCTACCAGGAAAGGCCTCCTGACACTCTAAAAAAATTACAGATGGACAGTGTTGACATGTCTGGATGCCTAGAAGCAATTCATAGGTTAGCCTCAGACAGACTTCTGACATCCCATTTATTTAAAGGACCCAGCTCATGCAGGTACCACTATGTAGGGAATTATACCTCTAGCGACAAGTTAGAGTTCAGCAAGTTCAGCTAGATAGCTGATTGATAATTCCTAAATCCCCTGAGGGACCTACTTCTCTCTCTTCCCTAATCCTTCTTTCTGGGAATTTTGAGACACAGTCACACATGAAGTTTGCTTTGAACTTGCTATCTAGCCAAAGATAATCTTCATATCTTAACCCCCCCTTTCTCCAGCTTCCAAGTGTTGGGATTATGGTTCAAATCTTCTTTCTCTTGCTAGGGGCAAATCCACTAAATCTAGGGCCTTTCACATGCCAGGCAAGCTCTATACCACTGAACCACATCCATTCCTGGAAGATTCTTTCTGAGAAAGCTCAGGCTTTCAAAGTCTCATCAGTAGGGTTAAGACAGTCAATGGTAGATCTCTTGGAAGATTAAGAAGAAACATGAATTTCATCTTTCTGATCAGGGAGAATTCAACCATGGAACAGTAAACAGCATTAGAGAAAACCAATTTACTTGGACATTATAGGTATAGTAGAAAGTAAATGACAGATGAAATAAATTGACAGTGAGACCACTAAGAAGGGAAAGAGTCAGTGAAATGGGACAAGTTTTTGTGCTCTGTCCACTAAGCGCATTGCTGCTATGTACAATGGGCCACACTTGAGGCAAATATCCACTGGAAGCCAAAGAACTCACTTCCTCTGGGCATAGGAAGTTCTTCTAACATAGAGATGACTTTCAGGAACTATAGAGCTGCCCAATATAGGTCAAGTACTGGGGATGTATCTAAAATCATACATAGATCTGAAAATTGATCTATAAAGAAATATGATGAGAACAGTTATTTATAGAAAATTAAACCTCATACTAAATAATCTATCCTAAGTTTTTTTAATCAATGTTATACTTATTTTATGTGCATTGGTGTTTTGCCTACATGTACGTACGGCTGTGTGAGGGCGCCTGATCCCCTGGAACTAGAGTTATAAACAGTTGTGAGCTGTGGTGTGGGTTCTGGGAACTGAACCCAGGTCCTCTGGAAGAGCAGCCAGTGCTCTTAACCTCTGAGTTATCTCTCCAGCCCCAACCCAACATTTTTCAACAGCTACACTGTTGACATTTTGCATCAAATAATTCTTGGTTGTGGGAACTCTGGAATAGATTGTGCAATGTTTAGCTGCATGGCTGGCCTCCACCCAACAGACTCCAAGAGCATCTTGCCTCCAAGCCCTAGGATGTAACAATCAAAAATGTTCCTAGACATAACCAAATGCTTCCAGAAGAAGGCAGCCAGGATTGCCTTCAGTTGAGGGCCAGGGGATGAGGCACACAGGTGTAGTGTATTGAAAAGTCCAAAGCCAAGTTTCGAGTTAAATCTCTTGGAGAAAGAAGGAAGGTGGGAAAGTTAGACTCAGTGGCAAGTCAACACACACCATAAGCATTCAAAATAAACGTGAAGAAGTGCTTAAGTCTTCAAATCAGTGTGCCTATCCCCAGAGTTCTTCCAGAACACTGGTTCTCAATGTGGTGTTCCCGTACTAGCAGAAGCAGCCCCTTCTAGAGCTGTTACAAATTAGAATTCTTAAGGTTCTACCAAGACGTAGCAAACTGGACAGTGTGGGAGTCAGTCCCAGCCCTTGCCTTCATCAAGCCTTGCAGGGTGATGTATCTGCATTCCACAGCTTAATCAGAGCTTCTGGCTCATGGTCCTGTTACTGAGAATTCTCTTTAGCTTCCCTACCTCACAATCAACAAACAATGCTTGAATGTTCCTCTATAGCAGTCGTTCTCAGTCTTCCTAGTGTTACAACCCTTAATACAGTTTCCCAGGTTGTGACGACTACCCCTGCCACAACCACAAAATTATTTTCTTAGCCAGGCATAGTGGTGCATGCCTGCAATCCCAGCACTCAGGAGGTGAAGGCAAGAGTATCTCTGTGAGTTTGAAGCCAGCCTGGTCAACAGAACAAGTTCTGTTACAGAGAAAATCCAAGTCTTGAAAGTCCAAAAGAAAAAATTTCTTTGCTACTTCTTAACTGTAATTTTGCTACTTTTGTGCTTTGCAATGTAAGTATCTGTGTCTTAGGCAGCCCCTGTGGAAGAGTTGTTTAACATGACCCACAGGTTGAGAATCACTGATCTTTAGGAAGTTTATACTTGTATCAGAAAACACCTTGTCATCTGGAGCTCTGGCTCAACCCTCATTAGAATTGAGAGCTGTTCCTTTCTAATCTGTGCACAATTTATGTGCAAAACTTGTTCCTGCTTGAGGACCATTTTTCACTGACTTTAATAGGTCACTGGTAATAGATGAAAGCCTTACTCAAAAATGTATTATTTAAGCCTGGCGGTGGTGGCGTACGCCTTTAATCCCAGAACTCGGGAGGCAGAGGCAAGCGGATCTCTGTGATTTCAAGGCCAGCCTGGTCTAGAAGAGCTAGTTCCAGGACAGGAACCAAAAAGCTACAGAGAAACCCTGTCTCGAAAATCAAAAAAAAAAAAAATGTATTATTTAATTCAGTTCCGTTAACACACATAGCATATAGCAACTAGTCCTTGTGGCTGAGATGCTGGGCAGCAACATCATCGACCTAGGCGTCAAGGTGAGTGACTGCTTCAGAAGTAGCTCACACTCTGGAGAGAGTCTCTACAGCAACTGATGAACCTTGTTTTTAAGGTATCTAGTAAAAGTGACTCCCTGGGCACAGGCTGGAGATGGCAGGCTCGCCCATGAGCTCAGGACAACCCACTTACCTGGATGCCCCTCTCCTACAGATTCTGATGTAAACATGAAGGCTCCTTCTTCATTTAGAGAATGGTCACACAAACCATCCACAGGTCCATTCATTGTGGCACACTTTTCAACTTCACTTTTCCAAGGTGCTGTAACTTTGCCTGCAGTCTCTTTTCTCCTTTTTTCCTCCCCCTGCAAAACCAAAAGGCTGGTCTTTGGCGGAGTCGCGGGGATGACTTCTGCCTGAGTACCTATGAGCAGGAGAGAAGAGGGTAAGGATGGACAGAGGGAGAGAATGGATGAAATACAGATGTGTCACTCCCTTCGGCCGGCACAGTTTGCTCCCGGGTGACTCCTATATATGGAAAAGTGAAAGTTCCTGAATAATCATAAAAGGACATTGGAGGAGTCCATTTCCTGGGAGGGGAGACTTCTTACCTTGAGGAATTTCAGTCTTCAGTTCTGGTGTCTCAAATGTGAAGCCTGTGGTTCATGAGAGGTGAAGAAAACTGTGTAGGTTCTCAGACCGGAAGTGTTTCTCAGACTTGCTTCGATTCCCTATCTGATCTCTGAATGGTTCCAGGGTTAACTTTCCACTCTGGAGAGTTGGGGGTCTGGAGTAACTCACAGAGACTTACAGTCTGTCAGACGCTCCCAGAGATTTGGTATGGGCTAGGGTTGCAACACTGTGCGTCCCTGCTGAGAGCTCCTCTCCTCCCCCGCACCTGATCTGATTGGGCTCACCCCCTCTACCTCCTCAGGGCAGAACGGGAGCCAAGAGCATGCACCTGTACTCTGAACCAGCTGTAGCGTTACACAACAGATTCATTTCAGTTAGAGGAAAAGCTTTGGAGCCCACATTTTGCTGCCACCAGAAATCACCTAAACTGTCAATGTCTTTAAGAGGCCTGCAAACAAATTAGCTAGCAAGGCGTTTGGGGGTGGGGGTGGGGGTGGCAGCGGCGGGTGATCCAGGTAACAAAGATCTTTACTTATTAATAATGTAATTTTGAGAAACAGATCCATTATGTGGAAATTGGTAGTCAAGTTAGTATCCCCCAACGTGATAACCTACCATGTATTTGGTTCTATTCCTCTCCAAAACATCCTGTTACTATAGCTTTCTTACGCTTTTTAATTTGCCCGAAAAAAGAAGAGGAAGCAGGATTGAGGATACCCTTAATTAGCTGTGTCATAAACAATAGCGTCTGTCCCCAGCTTTTCCCCCACTCTCAGACCTACAACCTTTGAAAAACGGGTAATGGAAATCACAGAGAATGGTGAGAAACCGGTTCCTTCTAGAATGTACTAAAAAGTACCCAACCAAAACTTTGTGTGTACAAGATGGACCGTGGAAAGCACAAGGTAGGGGGAATTGATTACTCCCAAAAAATAATCTTAGTGACTAAAACCTTCTCCTCTGCACTTACACAGGCACTTAAAACTTTCTCCCCCTGCCCCCCAGCACAAATTTTAGTATTCCGAACCTTGAGGTTAGTTAGTGAACACAGTTGCTCTACGGAATTCAAACTATATTAAATCAATATGGAAGGCTAGGAGGCAACACAGCTGTCAAAAACTCCTAACAAAGAGTGAGTTAGTTGACTGCTAAAAGTTGGGAGGGAAAAGGGTCACTGGGAAAGGACAGACAAATGAATCAGATTGGGAAACTAGATCAAATGGCCATCTCATTGCCTGCGCAGAACTTTCCTGTTTGTACTTAAAATATTTCAACATCATTGTCTCTGTAAATTTCTTTTGGGTACATCAGCTTCAAGCCGAGACACAGTACAAGCTAATGTTTAATTTGGACTGTAGACCTGGGTTACCCTAACAGCTAGAACTGTAACAATTACGTTACAATGTTACAAATTTGTTTCAAGAGGGACTTGAAGTCTAAATCGAGAATTCATCAAAGTTCCTAAATCCAGCAAGAAGCCAACTCTTTTTTGAATTCCAAAACGAGTAGTAACATCATGGGCAGAGGGTGCCCTTTGAAGGTATCCTTTATACAGAAGTAGAGCCTTCAGAAGTGTGTGCATGAGGATTCTGAAGCCGGAGCAGCAATTCAGAAGGAGGGAAGATCTTGAAGGCAACTTATTCAGATGAGCTCGTATGTGAGCTGCGTACAACATGGCCACTAAATACAAGGATGCCTCCTGTTCTTTCACAGAATAAATGATAAGAAACCACATCATAGATAATGGCAGCTGGAAGCATAGGCTTCTCGCCTGGAGCCTCAGTTGTTTCTCTAACGTGCTATCAAAGGAGCTTGTGAGCCTCTTTGGGGCTCGACCAACACTATGCAGCCCAGCACAGACCTCCAAAATTCTGCAGCAAGTAAAATAATTACCTGCTTTATAGAATTACTGTAAAAGTGAGATTAGACCACTTAGACATTATGAGTATTTAACATACTTCTAGAAAGCAATATGAAGTTATAAATATTAATAAACATAATTAAGCAAGCTATACATGTAAGTATAGTGTTTTTTTGAAGAAAAATAGAACATTGTATTTGTCTGTATGCTTATCCACATACATATATTAACATTTCACTCTTTTCCATGTCAGATGTTTAGTCCTTTTCGTAGTCTATATACGGTAGATATTTCTTTTAGCACCTGAACAGTACCCCACAGTAGGAATTTACTGTATATTATTTAGCTCTTCATTGCCTGATGGTTAAATTTTTTGTTTTTTCAATTATATTAACATGACAATAATGCTGTCACAAATAAATTTGTTATAAGCATGTTTTTGTAAAATATAACATGAAAAGAGGTGTGGCTGTTTATATCTATAAATTGAAGCATTCAGGAGTCTGAGGATTGTGAGTTGGAAGCCAATTTTGGATTCATAGCAAGATGATGTCTCCAAACAAAAGCATATGCAGGCTTTAGCAATGCCAAATCAGCTAAAGATTTAACCTCCATGTAAATGTTATTAGTTAGATAAGATGAACACCAATCTACCCAAGAACTAAAATAGTAGGTCTAGTCTACCCTCTCCAAAAAGAACTAACAGATCCTCGCAGAGGTATAATTACTCTAAGAGACAACCCCACAAAGACTTCATACCTCTAAATTATCAGCTAAACGTAAATTGAATCCTCCTGTGCACAGGCTTTCCTGGTCTCTCATATGCATGAATTGTCCTCATACCTCCCCCAGACCCATTGATAACCTAAGTGAAACATGTGAAAGGCTCAAATTTGACCTCATTTTCATGTAGCAACCTCAATCTCTGAAACGCAATTGACAAATCCCTGAAGAAACTTGGCTTACAGTTCTCAAAGGAAAGTTTATGAGTGCTTTATATATAAGATGAGGCTGTTCTCAAATAAATCACCTAATGATATGACTCAGGGTCTTAGAAAAACAGGAACAAGCCAAACTTAAATTTGGAGATGTAAGTAAATCATAAAGATCAGGGTGGAAGGTAACAAAATGAAGATGAAAAAACAATACAAATAGTCAATGAAATCATTAATTATTTGTAAAGTTAAATAAGACAAACAGCCAAATAAATAAAAGAAAAAGATATTCAAATTAATAAATTTTAAAACTAAAAGTGATGTTAAAACAGATCAATACACTGAATTCAAAAGGAACAGCAGAGAATATTTTGAAAACTTATATTCCAATAAACTAGAAAATCTAGAAGAAATGAACAAATCCCTAGATACGTAATCCCTATATGTGATGGATAAGCTTGATTGTGAACTCACAATGGGGTGTGGAGTGGCCATGGAAAACTTCTGGATATGTCTCTGAGGAAGTTTCTTCACTATGTTAACTGAGGTGGAGAATTTTTTACCTTAAATGTGGATTGCACTATTCAATGTGCTGAAGTCTTGAACTGGATAAAAAGTAGAAAATAAAAGTGAGTTTTATACCAGAATTCACTGCTTTTTGCTTCATGTCTATGAATGTAATCTAATCAGCTTGCAAGCTCTTGCTGCATTGTCTTCCCTACCATGCTGGATTATATTTTCTAAATGTGAGCCCGTATAAACAATTCCTTTCTGAAGTTGTTCTTCCAGGTGTTTTATCACAAAAATAACAACAGAAACTAATGCAAAAAAATCAGCACCAGGAGTGGGGTCATTGCTGTGATGAGTTTGGCTGTGTGGTTACAGGTCTTTGGAAAGTCTTTTCAAGAGGAATGTAGACAAGTTTGGAATGTTAAGCTAGAAAAACTCTAGAATGCTATCAGCAGAGACTAGTAGACCATTCTAGGGGGAGGTTGAGAAGCAAAAATCCTAACAGATACAAGGACCCTGGAGTCTTAACTTATAAGGTTTTAGAATATAGCAAGGACTCTACTGGGAACTGAACTAGGGAAAGAATCTGGCTACATTCTACCCAAGTCCTAAGAACTTGAGTGAGGCTAAGATAAAAAAAATAAAATAAAAATGGATTAGCTTGTTTGGCATAGGAAATTTCAAGATACTGTCATAGTGACTCATAATTACTGTTCACTGTGCTTATCCAGTTCTACAATGACAGGTAGCAAAATGTGGAGGAGAAAGAAAAAAAAAAACAGCAGTTGAAGATAAGGCAAGTTTGGAAGCACCTATAATTGTTAAAGAGATTAGCACCATTAAAGAAATACCCAGTCCATTGCATTACTACAATAGGAAAAGGGCTCCCAGACCATGCAGATGCAAAGCTCCATGTTGCAAAAGCAAAAATTCATCTGAAAGGATGGAGCCTAAACTGAGAACGTCACTGAAGGGGTTTCCCTTGTCAAAATCAACTGTCTAGGAGTGTGTTTTCCCAGAGTCAGAACACAGAGACTCAGCAGAAGCCCATGGAGGCCTGAAACATAATTTCAGAGAGATGCTGAGGCAAGGAAATGTGTGAAAGAGTTGGGATCCGGCAGTGAGACCCTGAGGAGCTACAGTGTGAAGCCTGAATTACAATGATGATTCCAGGATGTTAGAGATACCAGAATCAAGGAACACACTGTGTAATGTTGCCTGCACGGAGTGAGGCTGGTTCAAGGGAAAGGCTATGTGTACTGCGGGCAGAAAGGCTACCCAAGCCCTTTGGAGCCCAGATGATTGTGTTATAAGCCCTGGATACCGAAGATGGAACTACATGATTTGCTGTTCACCATGCTGGGTTTTGTTTGTTTGTTTGTTTGTTTTTTGCTTTGCTTTTGTCTTATCTTAGATATGCCTCCCCGTCTTCCCTTTTGGAATGGGAATATTTATTTACTTCATACTATTGTATGTTGGAAGTATGTAATTTGTTTCTGATTTGATTATTTGACTGTGAGGAGCTCATATTTAAGGAGTTGGCTGGATTTTAGGGAAAAAAAAACTTTGCATGCAAAACTTAAATTTTTGAGCAGTGTTATAGCTACTAAAGACTGTGGGAACTTAACTTCGACTGAGTTCATTTTGTATTATGAGATGTCCATGTGCCTATGGGGACAAGGAGTGGAAGGTTATGGCCTAAAAGCATATGTTTAGGTACACAGTTTGTCAAGAAGTAGAGTTGTAATGGTAATCTTAATGGACAGCCTGATGAAATTTAGAATCATCATGGGAGCAAAGCTCTGTGAATGCCTGTTGGGGCAGTTTCTGGGTTAGGTTAATTAGAATGCAGATTGGGTGGCACCATTCCATGGGGTCCTGATTTAATACGACCAACTTCCTCTTGTTCCTCCTGCTATGCTTATCATCCAATGAGAAGAAAAACCATGAATACTACAAAATTCTTAAGCCATAGAACAAATCAGTAACTATTTTCAAAATGAAGAATTGCCTTCCTGGGCCTTTCATACAGAGAGAACCTTGGGGAAAGGTTTCAACGCCACATCACCTGGCAATTTGACAATCAAATGGGTTGATTTTTAAAAAGGAACAAAATACAGCCCCTCAATCAATTAATTCAGATTCTCTGGGAAGAGACCCACCCTCACTATCTTAATAACTATTATTCTAAGTCTAGAGTTATGTCGTAAAGCCAGACTACCTCTTAGCCTTTCTAAACCAGATCAGTTCTGGGGATCAAGATTTAAGTAGAAATCTACCTGTGTTGCTGGAATCCTGTCTCTGAAGTAGCTATCTAGACATACATTCATCCTCCATTCTTCCATTCTTTTCATTCTCTGAATGTAAATTAAACAACTGCCATATACCAATCCTATGGTAGGTTAGTAAAGGAACCTGGTGCAAAAAGAGGGAAAAAAGGTACTACATCCGGGAAATGAGAGTGCATGGAGTCTTGGGGATGCTTCAGGTGTCATGGAGTGTGATCTAATAAACAGCCAGGGTACCAAGAAAGAGGCAGAAGCCACACCACAAAGAGCATTCTAAGTCCTATAAGGAGTTTAGAGTTTAACTTGATGACAGAGAGAAATGCAAGAAGGATATCAAACAAACTATGTCAGTACACTTGGAATGTAATCAGATACGGCTGCTTGTAGAAACTCTGCAAGCTATAGCTATGTCAAGTAACTGGACTAGACAAGACTGCCCTGGAGGAGCTAATTGATTCGTGTAGTCAGAGTAGGATTAGGGTCTGATACTTCATGGAGTGTGGTAAGCAGGGGAGTAGCAAGATTCGGGAGTGACTTCCAACTTTCTGGCCTGAATAAACATGCAGTAGCCCAGAAGAAATAACAATGGCAATAAACACAAACACAGTGTACCACCAATATGTGTTCAGCATAGCAGGAGGCGAGTTCTGTGCCCTGGATGAAAGTGATCTCAGTGTACACAGGGTACGCTCAGTGATCTCACGTGGCCTCCCTACTCTGTTGACACTGGTATGCTCTTGTATGATAACTCAACATCTTGTCAATGTGTGAGGATGTATTTAACAAGCATCCAAAAAGTATGAGTTAAAACTCTTTCTTGGATTAAAAAAAAAATGTAAATGTAATCCCAAACGCTGGCAAGAAGAGTAATTTTTACAAAGAATGTTAAGAATATATGATCCTATTAACTAGGCGATATTCTGAAGCCTGTTGGTATCACTATGTCAACAATACTCATCTTGCATAAGCAAATACACTCACCAAGATAAATGTTCCACCTGTGTCAAAACTAGAACGAACATGGGTGTATTTAGAAGTAGCCAATAATTTCAGTGGAAAAAATACAAAATTGGGTGGGATTGAAGAGCAGGTCAGGATTGGCCAGCTTATCTCCCAACCAAGGTAACCGCAGTGAGGGGAGGAAGAAGGAAGGCAATGACACCCAGTGTATCAGGAATGAGGAGTGCAGCCAAGGATTCTCTGCCCAGCTCATGGAACTCTGATCTGGAAAGGTTTCCAATATTTTCCAAGGAGAAAAGTTACATTTACTAAATGTTCTACTAGGGAATCAGGTGTCACATCTCAATCCTAAACCTTTCACTTATAGCTTTGATGTGTTGAAAATATTCCGCTAGAGATCTGGATGCATCCCTGAGGCCACTTTGAAATAAGATCATCATGGCCACAGCTACTAAATATAAAGTGGTCTTATTTTCGAAACTGAAGATGGTCTTCACCACCATTATTAAATTTATAGAAATTTAAACTAGTCTTGTCTACGTCGACTCATCAAAATTCAACAACAAAGACAGGAAAGCTAGAAACTGCACACTGCCAAAACTGAATGACATCAGCCTTTGATTCCCTAGCTGCTATTAGGTCATCAGCCTAAGGTTGTGTAATATCACCAACGGCTGTGACAAAGTCACTGAGAAGTCACGCTTTCGCCAGAGCTGCTTCTCTACTAAACAAACCACGATCATGTCAACAAAACAGGGATTTGTAACACTTCAAAGACAAAAGTATGGGGGCACAAAAATGATATATCTCTGTATTTTATTATCTTTTGTGCTCTAGAAAAATCTTAGATTTATTTTATTTTTCCTTACGTCTGTTCATATGTGTGTGTCTGTCTGTCTGTCTGTCTGTCTGTGGCAAAGATGCCAATCGAGCATGTCAGATCCCCTGAAGCTACAAATAAAGCTGGTAACTAAACTTTGCAGGAATAGCAAGAGTCCTGACCTGCTAAGTCATCTCTTCATTCCTCCCCCTGGGGGTGTGTATGTGTGTCCCTGTCTGTCTGCCTGCCTGCCTATCTGTCTTCTGTCTCTGTATCTCTGTCTCTCTTTCTGTCTCTCTGTGTATCTCTCTGTGTCTCTGTCCCCGTGTGTCTGTCTCTCATTTGTGTATTTGTGTATATGTGTCTCTGTATGATCAATGTATGAATGATTATAGTCTAATATGTGTATATGCAAATGGTGAGCAAAGGATGGCCTGGAATGTCATTTCTCAGGAGCCATACACTTTGTTCTATATTTCACAGATGGGTTCTCTTACTGGCCTGACTGAGGCTTGCTGATTCAGCTAGCCTGGCTGACCAGAAAGTCCTAAGGATCATCCTGTCTCTGCCTTCTCGGTGCTGGAATTAAAAGTGAATGCCACAATGCCCAGTTTTCTACATTAGTTCTGGGGATCAAACTCAGATCTTCATGGTTGCAAAGTAAGCATTTTACCCTCTGAATCTTCTTTTCAGCTATCTCCCTGGGAATATATATATATATATATGTGTGTGTGTGTGTGTGTGTGTACATATATATGTATATATGTGTGTATATATGTATATATTAGAATTGAATTGTTCTAGTTTAAATATTTTTACATGAAATAAGAAGCTAAAATGCTTTAGTCACTTATATTTGGCCAGCCTATCTCTTCCACCCAAGCTTTCACAAAAAAAAAAAAAAAAAAAAAAAAAAAAAACTATACAAGACTTGGCCCCAAACTATTTCATCTCTGGAAATGTCTGTGAACTTGTCTCATTGATGAGCTGAGAGCAGTTTGAGAACATTTATGTGGAAGGCAGCTGCCCACTCATCTTCTCTGCTAACAATTTTTTCTATCAACAATTATATCGTATCTTGTAACTTATAAAATATTCCTGCATACGTTGGGCCCCTCAGCTCTCACAATGTATGTTGCGATCAGTACTGACCCCATTTAATGGAGGAGAAAGCTCAGGTCCACAAACGTTAGGTGATTTATTCAGGTTCTGTGATCAGTAGGTAGCACAACATTTAAACTCAGCTCTTCCTATTCCGAGTATTAATTATTTCACTGCTCTGTACTGTCCAACCAACAGGCTTCAATTCCCCTTTCCTGATTAATTCAAGATAATTAAAGTAGCTCCCTATAAATGGTGATTACAATTGCCTATTATGGTTGATTATTTAGTAGTTCCCCTCGGTTCCATTGCTTTTCTATGGGGAGAAAGACCTTTCACAGCTGTAATTACTGACGGCTTGACTTTGAATCTTCTATAATTATAAACAAAGCATCTTTGAAGGACGAAGGAAACGCATCTCTAATTTTGCTGTTCATATAATGTGCTTTCACTGGTTTAATTTTGTTTATTGCATTCATTTATCTACTTTTCAGGGAGGATGGGCACCCATGCCAAGGTTCTGTGTAGAAGTCAGAGGATATCTTAGGGCAATGGTTCTCAACCTTCCTATTGCTATGACCCTATAATACAATTTCTTATTTGTGATGACCAACAAACATAAATTACTTTCATTGCTACTTCATAACTATAATTTTGCTACTGTTCTGAATTGTAATGTAAACATCTGATATACAGGATATCTGATATGCAAGGGTTATTCAATCCCCAGGTTGAGAATCACTGGCTTAGAAGAAAGGAGTTTTGTCCTTCACCGTGTATGTTCAGATCAAACTCAGTTCATCAGGCTTGGCAGCCAGTACTGCTGCTGTATCACCCTGCTACCCCGCCATTTTTACCTCCCCATCCTGCTGCATCATCCTGCTGCCCCGTTATTTTTACCTCCCATGTGTCTTATACACCTTAGGCCCCAAACGCCTACTTAGCCAAAGATGACCTTGAACTCCTGGTTCTCTTCTGTTTGTCTGCTATGTGTTGGGGTTATTATACCAGTGTCTTCTGATTTGTAATTATCACTGGTAACAAATCCTTGAGTATAGAGTCATCAGACATCAGAAAGGGCAAGGCAACAACAGTGCTGGGACTGGATTCAGAACCACATTGTGAGCCAGAGACACTAGCATTGAATCTACCATCCACTTCTCCCCTTCAGCCCTTCCATTTCTTCCTTGGGGCAACTGCTCAGCCCTCAGACTTCTCCAGCATGCATGTCTGTCAAACTCCTTTCCTTTGGTCTCCAGACCATGATGTTGGAGTTTCTGCCTCTATAAACTACAAGTGTTATATCTAAACTAAATGCAGTCCAGATAATGCAGTAGGGTTAGGGTTAGGGCAGTAGGTGATTTTTTTCCTTTTAAATGAGAGAACCATAATGTCAGAGATAACCGAATTTCCAGAATTTCAAGACAGAATAGATTAAAGCAAACACCTAGTTAGGAGGAATGGCCCTGTGGGAGTCATTCCAGAGCATGGGAACATTTCTTGTAAGGTCTCCACCGAGGTCTTCACCGAGGGGACTGTTTTTCCCATGGGCCCAGGGCCACTTGTTGGGAAACACTCTTCTTGCATGCTCTCCACCAGGCTAAGATGGGCTTCGTCTCATTGAGTTCTTCCCCCTTATTTTTTGCTCTATTCCGGTAGAGCTTCAGGACCCATTCGCATTTATTTTTTTTGATTTTCGGGCTTTCCGTTGAATCATCATCATGCTGTGAAAGCTCGTGAGAGGTGGAACCTCCATATGTTAGGAATATTTCTTAGGACGAGCCTCTCCACCAATGCAAATAATTCTAATCAGACCAAATTAGACCAAATAAAAGATGCCCGTGTTTAATGCAGTACTCCTGGGTGGCCACCAGCGAGGGAAAGAGAGAAGGGGAGACCAAGCAAAACCCAGAGACCATGTGTTCCTTTTCTGGGTGTCAGCCTGAATAGCCTGTGGGCGTGGTCCTCACCCTCCCTGTGGAGGGGTCAATGCTTGGCAAACTTTCCCAGAGGTGGAGTCTGGACCAAGGCAATTCACAGGGGAAGGGGCTTGAAATGAAGCTTCCTGCTCCATGCCTGCTCCATTGGCACTCCAAGGATGGATGCCAGGGGCTGGAGTGACGCATTCACCCAGACATCTTGGATATAAGGGTGTCAGGGGGCTGGGGTCTCACTTTCAACCAAACAGCTGGGAGTAGGATGCCACTTAAACTGGAGCAAACACACTTAACTTCAGTACCTGAAATGCCATTTGCCACCACCATTAAAATCCTGAGCCAAAATTCTTATTATTTGGTACAACTTCTAAAAGCACACTTTGCCATAGTTTTAAATTGTAAGTTTAGACAGAGATCAACTATACAGAGAATTTACTTGAAAAAAATAATCCTTTGATCAAGTGACCTACCCTAGGAGATTTGAAAACAGTTCATTAATTAATGAAAGAATGAAGTCATAAATGCGATTATTTAAATAAAATAAAACTGAACAATTTTACCAAGCGATAAGCATGGCAAAACAGGTAAAGTCAGCCTACCACCTGAACACTTTCCCAACACACATAATCAACAAAGAAAATCAATAAGACAGAGACAAACAAATCAATACAGTGTGTAAGCAAACACTGAGCATGCCGTTCACAGATGGGCAAATCAATCAGCAGCAAACACAAGAAGAGGCTATGTCTCACTTGCAATAGAAGAAAATGTGAATTAAACCACAAAGAAACTGCAAAGTGTATCCCTGTGGTGGGGGATGGTAGAAGTGAAGCTTTACCAGGCACCAGGAGGGCCACCGCGATAGGGATGCCCACAACCTGCTGAGAGCAGTGGGACTTTGGAAAGCACAACCTGTGCCCAGAGCTTTCACAAGTGTACCTTGTGTACCCTAACATGCCACTTCTGACTCTCAAACTCTGAAGTTGGAAACGTGGTAGTAATACTAATTCTCAGCTGGGGTGTGATGGTGGAGGCAAGAGAATTGGGAGCTCAAGGCTACGGGAGACTCTTCCTAAATAAATAAAATAAAGGCAAAGCTGGAAGGAGTATAAGTTTTTCTGCCCCAGCCCAGGCTTGCGTAGTGGGAGTTGGAGTATCATAATTTTCCAAATCTGAAGACCTGAAGTAGGTAGCAAGTATTGATCCAGAAGGATGAGCAAGCTGCTTGGGGTTGCTGTGGTTGAGAAAAATCTGTAAAAACAACTGCATAACATTGATGAAATGATCCTGTCTTAGAAGCATGAAGACTATGCATTTAAAGACTGTGAGATGCTGCTTTTGGGTGGAGATGTCGCGGGGTACAAATAAAAATCTTCCTACAGCTAAAGAAGCCTAGAAAATTCAAGAGTATGAGCAAGCAAACTTTCCCTGTTTATTACCACCAAAGAGGGAGCCTGGGTAACGCCAGCATTGCCTAAGGATTGGTTTTTGAACTGTTTTATTCTACAGACAAGAGTATTCTATAAACAAAAACAGCATTTACTTCAAGAGTCTTCTGGTCTAATGGGCACAATCCACACTAGCATAAAGGCTGTGTGTCTACCACCAACTGTAACTGATTCGTTCAACCAACCAATGGACCAACATGCGAGAGCTTTAGCCAAAGCATCCTATTTACAGAAAATGGTTGCGTAGGTCATAGGAAGTGATCAAATATGGATGAAAGCTGCCAGGATCCTTGAATAATATTAACGTTCTGCTATCCAAAATGCTGCAGGGACAGAACTCACACCAGATACACTAAAGGCATTTGGAAGAACAATTTAAAAACACACCAAAAGGTTAGGGTTTTCCTCGATGCAAGAAGTTTATTAGCATCTTAGCAAGCAGTATGGCAGGAGTCTGAGGTAAAAGCTTCAGTCACAGCTTTGTTTGGCAAGACTTCTACTCTCAACAGTTTCTGGGGAGAGTAGAGAGGTCTTGCACTGTGAGGAAGCAGGCTTAATTAGTATGTGACCTAAGACTTGTAACAGACTTAGGCTAACAGTTAGTTGGGAAACTTCCAGAATTGACCGCTGATAAAGATCTTCACAAGCCCCTTGGCACGGGGACTGAAGAGTTTCCAATGATGAACTGAAGGAATCGGATGAAAACAAAAACCACAAAGTGGAAGCAAAGGAAGAATTGAAAGCAAGAAGGTTCACAACAAAGACCCTGGCAATGGGACAGGACACTCTCAATAAAGGGGACAGAAATGAGATGAGGTGGACAGCACTGGTTCATGGGATCAGACAGATGCAGGCTTCTGTTGCTCACCATGAAGAAACAACATCAAAGGGGGAAACAAATGACACAGTCAACACTTGGCGTCTGCCCAAAGAATCCTGCACCTGCTCAAACAGTGGGTGTCGACACCTTTGCACCTTCTGCTTCCTGTACTTGAGTCTCATCAGAAAAGAGAGAAATTGATGATTACGTCATCATAGCTCCCAGCCAGTGATCTTAGTGAGATGTTTCAATATCCTCAAACCCACATGTACCTTCAGCTCTGTGGGTTAATGTTAGGAAACTGTTCATCCGTTCTGGTTTTCGCTTTCCACACAGCATGTAAGAAGCCTCACAGGTATGAAACCCTTTGTTGTAACTTTGGCTTTAAGGGATTCTGACTAACTATAGGCTTAAAGTAAGCGTCCCCGTCATGTTTAAGTTGGACTCGGCTGAATCATAATGGTTGGCAGAATGACAATATTACATGTGGATTTGTTGAGCTGTCCAACATTGTAAGGCAAGGAGCAGCTCTAGGACCTAAATTGAATCTTTGTGACTTCTAGTGGTGACAAGAAGTGTGACAGCTTGGCAAATAACCAGAAACAAGTCGAACTTAATGAATCCTTTATATCTTCCAAAAGGTTCCTGCTTTTACTTTTTTACTTGCTGCTTCCCATCCTCTATATCTTGGTCTTTTCAATGGGTAGGTCACTTGGTAATGTGTTCCTTGTATACATAAATCTGTGGTTCAGCTGCCAGTCTCCTGGCAAATGTAACCACTGTGTCAGTTCCCCTATCCCCAGACAAGGCCTCTTGTCACACTCTCTAAGTCAGAGAGAGCAACAGAAGACAATTCTAGCTCTCCATGTGTGTGCCGGGAACGGAACTCAGATCCTCTGCAAAGGCAATCTGCATTCCCAAAAGTTTTAAAACACTGAACCTGGAGAAACGGTTGAGTGTGCAGGGTGCTTACTGTACAAGCATGAGAACTGCATCTGGATATGTAACAGCCACCTAGAAGTCAAAGGTGAGTGTGCATGCCTGTAGCCCCAGTGGGTCTTGAGGGCTCACTGACCAGCCAGTTTAGCCAAGAGGTGGACTCCAGGTTCATTGAAGAGAATCTGTTTCAAAAACTAAAAAGCAGAGAACAAGAGAGGAAGGGACCCAAAGTCAACCTCTGACCTCTACAAGTACAGGCATATGCATACCACCCCCCCATCATCATAATTGTGGCACAATTTAAAAATAGCAAATTAATTAAACACCATAAATCCATAGAAATAAGCATCGATTAAAGGAAAACCAGGGTAAGTGAGAAGGTTTGATGGATAAAAGTGCTTGCTATATGAGGCTGATAATTTGAATTTGACCTTGAACTTCTGTTAAAAATGGGGGAGAGGGCTGGTTGTGGTGGCATGTGTCTCATAGCACATGTCCCAGTACTGTGAGATGGGAGGTGAAGACAGGAGAATTACCCAGAAGCTCCTGAGTCAGTTTAGAATATGCAGCAGAGTGGGAACAAGAGACCCTGCCTAACAATGTAGAGGAAAGAACCTGGTCCCCAGTATAGTTCTGACCTCTACACATGCACTATGGAACACAAACATCTGCCCTTGCACGAGTGAGCATACATGCACATGCATACACATGCACACACACACACACACACACACACACAAATTAGACTTTATAAATAAATCCAGAAAAAAAAAAAGCTCTACATACTTTAACCTCGGTAATCAACAAAACAGTTAAATGTTATTTTACTTTCACATGAGAAATTGTAGTTAATTGTAGTTAAGGTAATACAAATACAAATTTCTCATTGCCTGTGAGGAATCTGAAGGTTTCCAGACACAAAAATAAAGTGAATGTGAAAAAAGTTTGAAATGTTGTTATTGTGTATTTATTGTGTATTATTGTGTATTGTGTAGTATGTGTCTATAGGCACATACATGCTGTGTGCATGTGAACGTCCAAGGACAACCTGCGGGAATGTTTTCTTCTTCCACCATGTGGGTTCAGAATACACAACTCAAGATAGTCAGGTTTAACAGCAGGAGCTTTTACTTGCTGAACTGTCTCGCCAGCCCTGAAGTATTTTATTTTAATAATACATAATTTATATTATTTATGTGATAGATATATATATGTAGCAACTAATGGAACAATTAGTGTTTCTGTTACCTTAAATATTTGCCACTTGTTTGTGATAATGACATTCAAAATTCTCTCTTCTGGATAAATCTAAGAGTTCTCAAAAAGGAGAGAGTGGAGAGCTGGTGGAACAGACAAAAGTTGCCTAATTGTGTAATTATAGTGCCTAAATTGTGCCTAAAGTATAATAAACCTTTTTATTATACTGATACATAATTTGATCCTTAATTTTGATAAGCATCAGCATTCTTCCATTCCAGATTCAGTGTGTCTGCCAACATTTTCATTTTAATGGTCTCATCTTTTGCAGTGGAAGAAATTAATTTAATTACTGCTGTGGTTTGAAAGAAAATACCCCCCAAAGGGAGTGGCGCCGTAAGGATGTGAGGCCTTGTAGTTGTAGTCTTGTTGAAGGAAGAGCATCACTGTGGAGGCAGGCTTTAAGGTCTCATATATGCTCAAGCCATGCCCAGTAAAACAGACCACTTCCTGATACTTACAGGCCAAGGTGTAAGAACCCTCAGCTCCTTCTCCCACACCATGTCTGCCTGCAGGCTGTCTTGTTTCCCGCAGTGACAATAATGGACCAAACCTCTGAACTGTAAGTGACCCACCCCAATTAAATATTTTCTTTTATAAGACTTGCCGTAGTCATGATGTCTCTTCATAGCAATAGAAACCCTGACTAAGACAATTACCTATGCTCTCATCCTTTGTAGCCACCATTTTTCCATCTGTTTTCTCCTCTCCAGGATTCTTCAGCATACTTGAGCCTTTCATATTAATCTCAGGATTGTGGTCCAACAGCAGACAGTCTACCAAAAAGAGCCTAGTTTCCACCAGCAAGGGAGTTTTTGGCTCTGATGGTGGACAGCCAGGATTAGCCACCCTATTTGACACCCAACTCTCTTTAGGGTGAAGAATACCCACTTCTCCCCCCTTTTCACCTAGTTCTGGTCAGGAGTATTTTAAACAAAAACTGTACCCTACTTGGAACGGCAGTGTCTCAGCCTGTGACCAGCCAAATCCACCCATTCCCATTGAGAACTGTCCCAGGCTGTGCAAAGTTAAAAAACTCACCTCCCCACCTTCACCTCATCTCCTTCCTGTCTCTCACCTTTAGCCTCCCATGATGGAGTCCTCTGAGGCTGGTAGACCTGCAAAGAGACAGTTCCTGCAGCACAATCAGTAAGAACCCAGAGACAGATGTTGGGGTTCAACCTGAAGGTCAGAAAAGCAAAATAGCCTGACACTGTCTCTTACCTCTACCTCAGTCTGAAATGGCAATCCTGCCTCCAAGAATCTCAGAATGAGACTGTGAGTGAGAGCTGTCTTCTCCCATCTTAATTCCTCTTGAGGACTGGGATTAAAGGTGTGCACCACTACCACCCAGTTCTTATGGCAAACTAGTGTGGCTACTGGGATTAAAGGTGTGTGCCAATACTATCTAGTCTGTAAGGCTGAACAGTGGGGCTGTTTTACTCTCTGATCTTCAAGCAAGCTTTATTTACTAAAATACAAATGAAGTATCACCACAAGTTCCCTTCTCTAACAGACTTTTGTTTATGGGTGTGAATGATGGTACGTCATGCTAAACCCTAGTGCCTGGCAGATTCCAAGAGAACACATCTCTCCAGAGCTTTTTGTGAAAATGTGTAGAACAGGTATGACATAATAATATTTACATTTAATCAAATAAGTAATTTCTCCTGTTTTTTCACTGTTTCACTTTCCAACTGAACAATGGCTTGGGAAAATGATATTATATACAAAAACATTAAAAAGCAAAAGGGTTTCTTTCTAGCATTTGTGGTTTTATATCCTTGTCTTTAAGAACTGAAAACTCAACACCATAGCCTTTGATGTGGAAGCGTTTTGTAAAAGTTCTCCCAAGGGCGCTAGACATATCCTGAAATTTCAAAGGAACCAAAAAATCTGTCTGATCATGGTGCCCTAATGTCTAAGCCTACTGGCTGATCAAGAAAAAGCAAGTGCCGGGCAGTGGTGGGGCATATCTTTAATCCCAGCACTCAAGACGCAGAGGCAGGTAGAACTCTGTGAGTTTGAGGTCAGCCTAGTCTACAAGAGCTAGTTCAAGGACAGCTAGGGTTGTTACACAGAGGAAACCCTGTCTCAAAAAACAAACAAGAAAGAAGGAAGGAAGGAAGGAAGGAAGGAAGGAAGGAAGGAAGGAAGGAAGGAAGGAAGGAAGGAAGGAAGAAAGAAAGAAAGAAAGAAAGAAAGAAAGAAAGAAAGAAAGAAAGAAAGAAAGAAAGAAAGAAAGAAAGAAAGAAAGCATGCTCCAGACCTTCCAAGACTTTCCCACTCGACTGCCTCTGTGTAAACACTCATTTCAACAACCCTACTTTCCAAACGCTGTAAGGAAGATGGGACCTGGATAGCCAACTGGATAGTCATAGAGTAAAGAAAAGGAAACCCCAGACCTGTTCTTGAGTGGATACAGTTGAGTCGAGTTCGAAAACACCCACCAACAGAGCAATGGGAAAATACTCTGTTCAAATCTGGCTACATCATGGAGGTTTGATTAAGTGTTCCTTTCAGGTGCCACCTGCCAGCAACTTGGAAAATGCTTTTCAGTTCATTCCTAAAGCAGACACACTATCTGAGACTTGTTGAAACTCGTGAGACCTCCATCCTTCGTTCAGTAGTAGTTGCTTTACTAGAACTTTCTTTCCAAGTAATTTTGTTCTTTGTAGAGATGTACATTCTTTTGGCTCATCTCTTGCCTCTTTTTGCTGCTTCAGTAAATTCTGTTATGCTTCTACAATAGATCACACAAGTAACCAGATGTACTGAGAAAACTCTGTTTTAAGGATATCCTTGAGTCCCATTTACAAACTTAGTGGGTGGTGGAGGGGAGTAGAGTTCATGTTTGGAGGGGGAAAATTACATATAAGGGCCCTTGTGATTTGAAGTCTGAAACAGGTAGACAATATTTCTTCACAGTTGATTGATCCTACAAATCTTGATCAATGTTTAATGCAACCTAAAAGAAAAATACAGAATAAATAAACTTTACTACAATGAAAAGACACAAAGAAAAGACAATAGAGCTTAAGTACTGTCAATGCGATCCTGTAAAGGAAGGTTTTTGAGTTCCGGTTAATTTTAGAAGAGTACCCAGGTAGTATATAATTATAACTGATGCTCCCAATGAAGGCTTATCCTTGTCTTTCTCATCCTTCCTAAGAGCCACATCCTTTCCTGAGCCACCTGCCATTGGGAATAGCATCCTTGTCCTGCTGATTGTGAGCTTTGGCCTTTAAGGGTGTGGTCATCTCTCCAGTCCAGGCTCCTCTTACTGGAAAGCCTACTGGCTCCTTCCTACATACAACTTAGACCTTCACACACTCTGTTTATTTCTCAACACCATGTCCCCTCCTCTAGCTCAGTTAACACACATACCCTTGGCTGCTGAATTTGAATCTTCTGCATGGCCCTCCTGTCCCTACCTGAGCTATACCATATGAAAAATGGGTTTTGGTCATGTGCATATAAATCCCAGAATCATCAGAAATTCATCGTCTCCATGACTAAAGCCTCCCTGTTCAAAACCCTTCTTCCTTTTCTTATGTTCACTAACTCATCCCAGGATAACACTCACAGCTCTAGTCGCTCACTGCTAAAAGCTAGGATCCATTCTTGGTTCCCTCTCCCCATCTCTTGAGCCAAACTCAAGTCCATTCTGGTCATGTCTGTGCTTTCTAGTCCTGGTCACCTTGCATGCAGATGACTATTACAGCCCCATGTGGTCTCCCTTTTAAATACCTGCTCCTTTCTAACTCTCCACCTGATAAAAACCCTCTATCCTCCCAATAACTCCCTCTGCTCCTAAGTCCCATCTGCCTAAGCGACATGCTCATGTGATCTGGCTCCCTGCTGTTAAGTCTCACCTCTCTCCCAGCTCTGTAAAGCCCAGCTTGAACATTGGGCTGTTTGGCAGCTTCTTGCCATCTCTAGTTCCAAGTCTCCTTGCTTGCTCTCTTATAGCCCCTTCCCAATGGCCTATGGGCTCAAAAATGGAGCTGTTTATTAGTTGTAGCTCACTACTGTCTGCCACTAGGCACTTCTAGCCCTGCTTTCTGAATAGCTTTGGAAACACCTAAACACATCTTTTCTTTTACTTCCAGTATCCACCATCAAATCTTGCAATTCTGTGTGGGTCTTCCCACCCCAGCCTGCGGGTCTTCTCACCCTGTGCACTCTCCTCAACACCTTGCTCCTTCCCTCAGCTCAGCTAGCATCCATGCTCTTTCTGGATTACTACGAAAACCTGGTTGATCTCCTCACACCTAGTTCCCCACTCTTCTCCCCCATTTGTAGCCAGATGTTCTTTCTAAAGTGATAGAGGTCTCCACTTCCTGCAGGAAAATATCTGAGATCCAGAGCAGGAACTCCAAGTCCTTTCAGGGTCTGACTCCTGTTGTCTCCTGACCTCATCCCTTATTGCCTTATGCATCACACTTTTCTCTCTCCTACCTGGGTCTTTCCCCTTCTTATGATTTCTGCATGGAATTCTTTCCTCACCAAGATTCCTCCATCATCATCACGGCCCACGCTCTCAGCGCCCACAGAATGAAGTAACAAAATGCACCTGTTTTAGTTTGTTTTCTTTCTGTTGTGACAAACACCATGGCCAAGGCAACATGGAAGGAGGGGGCTTTTTGGCTTTCACTTCCAAATCGCAATTCATCACCGGGGAATTATGGAGAAATAACTGAAGCAGAAGCTATAGCAGACTGGACCAGACCAGACCACTGCTTACTGTTTCATTCCCTCGCTTTCCTTATTTCTTATTCAGACCAAGCTCTCAGTAGGCTGTGCTCTTTTACATCTATCAGAAATCAAGAAAATGCCTCCATGGATGCGCCCACAGGCTAATCTGATGGAGGCAGTTCAAATTCATTTCCAGGTTGTATCAAGTTGATAGCCAAGGTTAGCCATCACATGGTCTTCCTTTCAGGGCAGCCCCCCGCTGATCAGAGTCAGTTAGCACAGGTTCTTCCTTCAGTCATAAACTACATTGGGATGGACAGGAGAATTCTAACGATAAACATCAAATGCCGCTCTGTTTGTGTTTTCACAATCTAATTGTAAAATGCACAGATACAGATGTTTAGAAATAGTTAGAAGCATAGACAGCTATGAAGCTATAGAGGTTATATATGCTATATCATATATCCAGTTAGACATATGCCAGCAATGCCTCACCCACAGGCAGAGCATCAATTAAGAATCTGGTTAGTGGGACTGGGAAAGAGGCTCAGCAGTCAAGAGCAATGCTGTTCTTCTAGAGGACCTGGGTTTGAATCTTAGCACCTATATGGCAGCTCAAAAACTTCTGGAACTCCAGTCCCGGGGGATCTGGCACCCTCTTTTGGCCTCCACTGGCACTATACACATATAACACAAAGACATATACATACATGCAGTCAAAATACTCATACACATAAAATAAAGGTACAATATTTTTTCAAAATTGGTTAGCACCTACACATTTGGTCTTCTTTGCATGAGGGAAAAGTATTATTTGTCAACCCACCTCTCGTATACTAGACTTCATCAACATGAAAAACAGTCTCTTCTGGGATACATTTTGATACTTACATCGGATAACATGGGCTCATCAAGCTCTTCCACTCTGCTCAAGTTAGGAGCCCCGTACCGATCACTTATTTCAGCTAGGGTTTTGCCCGAGTCCATCATTAAGTCCTACAGTCATAAAAGTCAGTTTTTACTTTCACATGCCTTCAAAATGAACATGTTCTTTTTCTTGTGATTTTGATATAAAATTTCTGAATTAAGCACACAAACTAAACACTGTTAATTAGCAGAATTCACCAATGCCTGTAAATGATAAGAGAATTAAATTAAGAAGTACTAAAAGTTATTCTTAAATGCATTTGGAATTTCAAAATCCACAATTTATAAGTAATTCTATGTGCAACATAATAGGACATTGTAGCTTCAAAATACAAAAGTACATACTGCATGTCCAAATTTTATACATTTTGAGGTTTACTTCAAAGCACCACGCACTTGTGACTTGTTAGAATATCCATTTGAACTGTCGCTTTCATAGGGTTTTTGGTTTTGCTTTTGTTTATTCAAACAGGGTCCTCACTATGTCGCTTTAGGCGTGCCAGGAGTCACAACTCTCCAGCCTCAGGCACTATGATGGCATGTGCACGTCCATGCTCACCCTGTACCAGAAGTCCTGACAGTGCCCTTATTAGAACCTTAGCCACTGTTGCAAAAGTAAAGTAGCTATCTCTTCTCACCTCTGATGGTATAGGCTCCTCACCCCTAGCCATGCTCATCTCCTAGAAAAAAAATGAAGAAAACACTGAATATAGTTCATTTCTATTCCAAGTTTGGCTTTTAAATTTTTTTATTTTTATAAAGTGCTATGATCAGTTTAACAGAAAAAAAATGTCACTTTCCAAAGAGTGATTAGAATATAGTGCACACAAAACAATGGATCACAGCCTCATTTATTACTATATACTAATAGGACATAACTCTTTAAAATTAAATAAAACTCTTTCAAAATGGACTGACCGGAGATGGAAGTTAAATCTCAATTGTTGAAGATATCACACACTTCAGACACACAGCCCTGAGCTGAAATTGAGCTGAATGCCTTTTTCCCTGGGGACAAGGTTTCGTGATACCAGAAGGTGCCGTGAGAGCTTCCAAAGGAAAGAAACAAACAACAGTCCTAGCCAGTTATGATGCCTACAAACCACAGCAATGACCAGCATGGCACGATAATCCTAAGAGTGCAGTAGTAGCACACATACCTTAGTGGTGACCAACCACTCTCCAGATCTCTTAAGATCAGATTAACAAGAGTGGAGTCTTGCTTGATACTGGAAACCTAGCTCAGGTCAAGCAAATTCATGGATCTTGAAGGAGAACCTGCAGCCAATTTACTACACCAGCATAATCCCTAACTACACTCTAAATGTTTGTCCTTGTACCCAGAGATAAACGTATTCCACACCCGTCATTAGGGAAACTTCTCTTTGCAACAGACAAAGATCATTACAGAAAACCACATCAAATTCAACTTAAACCACATTAAAATTAAATTAAAATAAAACCACAATCAATTAAAATTAAAATGCAGCATTGTGGAGTCCAGTTTCAGTGTATACATCTACGAAACAATTCCTACACCTAAGGTTTGGGGGACACAGCAGGGAGGGTGGAAAGACAAGAACCAGAGGATGGGGGGGGTTGCTATGAGACACTGTCTCCTCATGATGTCAGAAGCCATATCCATAAAGTCTCACTAGCATGACTTTGAGAACATGAGCTGAACAAAAGCAATAATAGATACGTCAAAGTGGACAGGGGAAAGCCCATGAGACCACAACTCTACACTAAGAACTGCAGGCAACTAAGAAATGCTGAGAACAGGGGAAATAGTCTTCCCCATGGACAAGCACACCAATTGTCCAATCCCAAATGGTCAGCCCTGAAAATGTACACAAAAGTAACATTATACAGACAGAGCAGGTTATACTTAGGGATATATACATATGTGTGTGTGTGTGTGTGTGTGTGTGTAACAACAATGAAAAGGTCACCATGAATTTGAAAGAGAGCAAGGAGAGGTATATGGGAGGGCTCAGTGGGAGAAAAAGAAATAGAGAAATGATATAATTACATCATGTTCTCAAAGATAAAAGGAAAATGCATAAAAAGATACATTGTATAAAATTTTCTAAGACTTAATAACAATATGAATTTTAAAACAGGCTGAATGAAACATTAAAATTGAAGCAATAGTTCTAGCAACTGTGAAAAGCAACAATGTTAAAATAATGTTTCAGAATAAGAGATTTTTAAAGAGAGTTTGAAGTCAGGCTTTATATACAAGAAGACAGGAGGACATATTCCTAATTGAATTCACCATGTGCAAGTTACTCTCCAAAGCCCAAGGGGTCTCCACGGGTCCTTAACGACACTCACATGCTGCAGGGGAAATGTTGGGCCCAGCACGGGAAGCCACTCCTAAATGAGAAGAGTCTTCTAACCAAGCCAACCTCCTACCGTCTCCATCGCTTGCAGCAAAGTCACATGACTCATACTCTAATGAACCATTTTGGCAGTTGGACGATTACTCATCTTGTGACTGCACATATGGTCGCCCTAATTATAGGGATATCTGCGGCACTATTTTGCAAAGATGATTTTTTAAAGGAAATTCTTATGTTTATTTTTTGCTGTTTGAGACAGGGTTTCTCCACGTAGTCCTGGCTATCCTGAAATTTGCTCTGAGGACCAAGTTAGCTTTGAACTCAGAGATATTCCTGCCTCTGCCATGAGAATGCTGAGATCAAAGTTGTGCACCACTATACTGGATTTGCTAAAAAGTTCTTATCCTGAATCCACACAGTAGTTCCAGGCAGTTTATATTCTTACAGGACCACTACCCAAACCATAAAGATGAATATTCGACACTAATCTTTCCCCTAGTTCTTTTAACCAAAACCAAAAAAATAAATCTCTTCCTCCTCAATGTTAGAAAGTACAACATGCGACTCTTGGGAACTCAATCAGACTCAAGTTCCTCATCCTTTGCCACAAACAAAAGCACCAAGAGGGAGGTGAAATCAGTACCCATCAGCAGCAGGGAAGACATTTTTGCTAACTCCTGACTCTCTTGCTCCCAAGGGTCTGAGGCAAACACCCCAGAGTCCAACCCCTGTTCAACTCAGGATTCTTCAGATATATCTGAGGACAACAATTTACACGGTGCATCTGTAGATCAATGGAGTCTGAGTGGTGAGTGAGACAGGGATATTTCCCAGGGTGGAGATGAGCAACATTAGGCCAATGTGGACATGAAAGAGTTAAAGTTGTATTGACTGGTCACAGAGGCTTACTGTCTGAAGACATGGGTATGACCCTCTTCTGTGTTAATATGTGTATGAGCTTATGCACATCACCCCAAAAGTGTTCCTTGTACAAGCCATCACCAGTATCTGGATGTTAAAACTATGCACAGATACTTGAATTTATCCTCCAATATCTCTTTTTTTTTTCAATTCACTACCTTATAGGTTTTTAAAGAAATTATGTTTAAACCCAGCAATCAGGAGACAGTGGCAAGTGGAGCTCAGGGTTCTAAGCCAGCCTGGTATGCATAGTGAGTTCCTGGACAGTTAGCACTATACAAAGAAACCCTGTCTTGGAAGAAAGAAAGAAAGAAAGAAAGAAAGAAAGAAAGAAAGAAAGAAAGAAAGAAAGAAAGAAAGGAAGGAAGGAAGGAAGGAAGGAAGGAAGGAAGGAAGGAAGGAAGGAAGGAAGGAAGGAAGGGAAAGGAATGAAGGAAGGGAGGAAAAAAGAAACATTTCAAATGATTGTTTTTTCCTCATTTAATCCATTAATAAATATATTACATATATTTGATAAAATCTGCTTATGATTTCAGTTTTAATTGTGGGTTCAATAAAGGGAGCTGTAGTTGGGTAGCAAAGACAGTAGCCATAAGTGTAGTCACTCAGAAGTCAGGCCTGTTGGCACACATTTTTCAGTAGATCAGCAATTAATGGACAAACTAGAGATTTGACTTTATGTATGTATTACCAGTGAAAATGGACTTTTTTTTAACTAAGTCACTGCACCGTTTGTTTTCATAAGAGACATAAGAATCAACTTAAGAACAGATTTTAAAAACATAAATGACATTCTTGGTATATCTAACATGAGGAGGAGCAGCATACTGCTATCTCATCCACCAGAATACCTTCGGATCAGCCAACATAACTAACAGCTGTCCCGTGACAAAGCCATCGACAGAGTCCCTCTGGAGGCCCCTGTGGCTGGCGAAGGCACACACGTGACTACTTAAACTCCTCGCTTGCTGCCTGTGGCACTGAGCTGCGGCCGCTGTTGTGAATCAGGAGAGCAGACAGAAAGGCTGAGGTTTGAAGTCCCACTTGTGATGGGGAACAGGTGTCTGGCACGGGTGGAAGAAACAGCCCGAAGAGTCTAGAGGCTTCTAAGGAGCAAACACCAAATTTCGCATTACCTTATTTAACGCTTGCGCTCTCTGGAGTTCTTCTGTCTTCTGTTTCTCTTTTTCTTGCATTTCCAGCTCCAGTTGGAATGCCAGCTGCTGCTGAATGGTCACAGGTGTTTAAATCGTATGGCAGATATAAGAGAACGATAGCTAGACACCAGTTCTACCACTCCTGTTTGTTTGTTTGTTTGTTTGGACGGGTCTCACCTAGGTAGCCCAGACTGGATTCTAACTCATAACGATCCTCTTGCCTCCACCTCTCCAGTGCTGACATTACTGGAGCTACCACACCTGCTTGTGTGTCACTTTTAAGTCCCCAACTAAATTTCAGAAAATTAGGAAAATTATTATATTCAAATAAACTCAGCTTCTACAATGATTGATTTTTTTAAGAATAAAAATAGAAATTTCTTTAATTACCGAAGGTAGGAGGTGCTGTATACAGAACCGAAGTATGTCCCTTTTGTTCTTAAAAATTACAAATAAGACTAATGTGGTTTTCCTGAGGTGAGTGAGGTTTTGGGGGCTGGGAGAGAACCAAATCTTGAATGCAAAGCAGTAAGAAAGAACAGTCTGATGCCCATGAAAGGTGCCTCTGTAAACACAGCTGATTAACTGCTGTAGGAAATCAAACAGCCAATAGCCTTTAAGTGAACCGCCCACTGGGGCGTGGCCTCATACTATTTATGCCTATGTAAAGCATGCTTCTGCCCTCTTTTCCGGCTGTGGGATTCAGTTTCTGTTCTCCGTTCCAGCAGAGGATTCTGATTTGTGAGTCTACCCCTAAATAAATAATCGTCTATTATTCTCAATTCTGAGCTAGCGTGGAATTTCTTTCAAGCGTCCATCTTCATCTGGCATCCAACGTGGATTCAGACTCCACACCTACCAGGTGGACAGCCTAAAGACCTAACCAGTCCATGGCCCAGACAGTCTCTCAACTCTCAGTTAACAGTGTACTTGGTCCTAATGCAGCACGCGTGTCACGCTAGGACAGACGTCAGCAGCAAAGCCTGTGGACCAAATGGGACACAGCTCCTGTTTGGATGCAGCTCAGAAGCCAAGAGTTCCATGTGCATTTCACAATGCTTGACGGAAAATAAAATCAAAAGAATAATGATAAAGAAAATTGATATAGCATCCAAGCTCCAGGATCTGGAAATAAAGTTTGGTTGAAATGCAGCTCAGCTCATCCGATTGTGAATCATCCAAGGTTGCTTTTCACTGGCAACAAAAGAGTGAAGCGGTTATCACAAAGGTCACATGTGGCACCATTGTGGCACTAAGGATCAAACAACACTGCCCAACCAAAGTATTTGGAGTGTCGTGATAAAGCTATGCTTGGTATTTAAGATATTAATATCATTACACAAACAAAGGGGCTGGACGTAATGACACACTTGTAACCTCAGCTTTTAAGAACTTAAGACAGGAGGATCTGAAGTTGGTGGCTGATCTGGGCTAATATAATAAGACCTTGTCACAAAGAAACAAACAATAAGAAAAGAAGACAACACAGATGCTGATAGACACACTTTAGAGACACAATGGGGCATGAAATGCTTTCTTGCCTCAATAACAAAATACAATTCGATTTGTTGTATATAATGGCTACGACACCACACTAAAAGAAGATGATGCACACATCACCATAATCTTAACTCAGGTTGAAAGCAAAGGTCAAGGGTATCAGACAGCTAAGTGGGTAAAAGCACTGCCAGTGAGCCTTGCCAACTGAGTTCAGTCCCCATAACCCATGTAAAAGGGGAAGAAGAGAATCAACCCCACAAAGTTGCCCTCTGACCTCCACACATCATGGGCCATGTGTGCACATGCTCTGCTCCCCACCCCTGTGAAAACCACACAGGCGTGCACTCTCACAATAATATTTTAATTCTGAAAAGAAAGCAAAGGTCAAAAATAGAATATTTAAGATTGATTCCTTTTATCATTGTACAATTTCCTCACAGATATTAAAACAAGCTTGCAAAAACTGTTATCTAAATAATTTGTTTGTTCTCAAAGCAAGGAATGACATTTGCCAGCGTGAGTTAATTTGAACAGTGTTGATCTACATGCTCAAAGAAAAGTATCCCCCTACAAACTTAGTTTTTTCATTTTTTTTTTTTTTAGATTGTTGGGCTTTAGTGAGAAAGCTTGATATTAGGTCTCCAACTCGGGACAAATGGCTAACATATCAAAGTAGATGTGGCTGCCCACTTCTCCCAGCATGCCTCAGTTCATTCCTGTCACATCCCTCAGTTCATTCCTGTCACAGGGTATGACTAGCACACCCCACCTCCTATACTAAACTTTTCCAGCACAAGGACTGGGGTGCCTTCCCTCAGCTGCCCTTCCCTATATAGTCCAGACATTTTGGTTACCAAGACCTTTTTTGTCTATCCTCTACTCACCTGGCTCTTCCCTCCTCCCTCTGCTCCTATGGCCCGATCAGGTTCACATTCACTCTGGACTCTCACTGATATCCTTGCCTCTGGCTATGCTCTCCCTGTAAACCGTCTCCTTAACCATACCTAGGCCTAGTCAAGGCCTCCTTTTCTCTTTCTTTTTCTCTTTCATTCACTGGTCAATTTGTTGACACTGGGAGCAATATCAGTTGTCAACTGAAATCAAGTCAAACTGCCCTTGAGTATTTTCTCTCAACTTTTGTTGATTTTTGTTTGCTTGTTTTATTTTATTTTTTGACAGAGTTTCACTATGTATCCCAGGCTGGCCTGGAACTTAAGATTCTCCTGCGTCTGCTTTCCCAGTGTGGGGATTAGAGGCATGTAACACCATGTTCAGTTTTTTCTCTGGCTTTTGTTTAGAATATGATGTTCCCAAGGTGCCCAGAAGTTACTCACTGAAGCCATCAGTGATGAGTTGGGAAATGACTCCTCAGCCTCCAAACTCAAACACTTGAGGGAGCAAGAGAGAACACTCTGCTATTTCTCCTCCCAATCCACTCCCTGTTAAGCCCTTTCCTTTCTGTTGGTTCCACTCTCTTTCTCCCATCTATGTCTGCCCACCAATCCACTTCTTTAATTCGCCATAGCATCTCCTGTAGAATGTTATCCGACATTTCACAGCCCCTGCAAATGGAATGCTTTGGGTTCAACACAAGGTAGATTAGCTTTGCTGGCTAACATGTTAGGGAAATGTTGAGTTTCTAATGTCACTAAGTTTTCTTCCAGTAGGGTGAAGGAAATGCGTCAAAGAAAGTGAAGTAGATTCCCAGAGTGAACACATGGTCTCAGGGAAGGAGAGCAGCTGACAGACGATTCCTGCTTCTGTAGAGAAGGGCAGGTCCAAGCAGACAGCACTATTATGAATACTTGGTCTCAAATGCTATACTATACAGGTGATTTAGGACTGGAAGCGGTTCAGAGCTCATATTTTTGAGATATTTATGAATCTGTAATAAGATGCCTCAGGTATGGTGCCCAAGACTAAACATGAAATTCAGCTATATTTTACCTTCTAACACAAAGTAATGATATGCCATATTTTAGTACTTTTTATGGAAAGCCAAGCTTAACAGTGTGGAATTTTCCACTCCTTGACACCACAAAAGCATGCAAAAGTTTCATGTTTAGAAACATTTTTGGATTTTTTTTAAGAGATGTTCAACACATAAAGCTTGATCAATCCACCCTTCCATCTTCCTAGGGTTATTATTTCAAACCTTCATCATTCTTTCCATCCCTCCTACATCATCCCTTGATTTTTAAATGTGTGGCCATGGTTGATTCTTACTTCATAAAGAAGACAGAAACAGTCAGCTTTCCATTTCATGTCACAAGCCAATACACCCACCTATACCGAGGCCACCTATGCTTTCTCTCTGAGCTCCAATCAAAGGAGGGCTCATTCACTTGTTTTCTAGACCCATTTCCTCTTAATACTGTGGATAAAAGGTTTTAGACCATTTTTTCTATTTTTTCTACCACCACTCCTTGTGTTCCATGTGGTCCTAAATCAAAATAAAACCCATTTCCTTTCCCCTCACACACTCCATGAAAGCAATATCTCACTCGCCATCCCCCTTCCTACCCACTACAACCTACTCTCACCACTAATCCTGGAGAGATTTTCTGAGCATTGAATGAGCACCGACGAGCAATGCTACTGTTGACTGTTGTCCTCTTGGCTTCCACAACAACACAGTATCTGGGTGGCCTTTTTACCTCATAGTATTTCCTCTTCACCAAACAAGGATGGGGATACTAGGGAGCAATGTCTAAGTGACCAGAGTCAGGGAGTATTTCAGGATGCAGGTTGACCACACCAAGGGTGCCGCTGTTAACTTCCGTCACATTGGAGCTCCTATCTCACCTGCTGAAACAAGAGTTCCTCTGCTTTGAGTCGCTCCATCATTTCCTGCTCCATCCGGGCTAATTGTCTCTCATGCTCCAAATCAATCATATCTTTCTGTCTCTAGCGATTGGTGAAAAAGCAATAGCACACAGCTTATTAGAAACCAATCGGTCAATGCAATGTTAGAAGCCCCCCTACCACCAGCTTCAGAAGAAGGGTCAAGAAAGCCATGCTCTATTCATTTGGAAACTATGCAACAATTTGGGGGAGTTTTATGCTTTAGCCAAACAAAGAATGTGCAATTGATATTGTGTGTTGAATATAAAGAAAAAGTAAAAGTAGAAAAAGAAAACCAAGCTACAGCAAACATGTCAGAAAAAGCCAATACTGAGTTGAAAATATTTAAAATCAAAACAGAAACCTTCTTTCTGTTTTCTTTCCCTCTACATTCATTCACATATTGCCCAAAGTTTTTAGATAATAAACATTTTTGTAATAGAAAAACAAGATTGAACATAAAAATATAGACAATATGAACTAATTATTGTGTTCTTCTAATTCCATCAAAGGAGACCCATATTTACCTGCTGCTCCAAGGTCACAATGTCCTTGTACTTAGAAATCCACAAGGCTAAATATTCGATTGGATCCATTGGGCGAACTCTTGCCACTTCTGCGAGACCTTGAGTTAGGCATGTCCCCAGGCACTGCTGAAGATATGTTGACTCCATTTCTAACTCCTAAACAAAACCGTCTACAAAAGTTTTGATTAGAGCCAAAAAATGTTTTGAGTAGGTGTAGATAAGAGTAAAGTCAAGCTAAGCAGTGGTAGCCCTTGCCTATAATCCCTGGACTCTGGAGGCAGGCAGATCTCTGAGTTTAATGCCAGCCTGGGCTACAAGGTGAGTTCCAGGATACACAGAAATACACAGAGAAAACCCAGTCCCAAAGTAAACAAAGAGTAAAGTCAAAGGAGGCTACCTGAATATTCCACCCTGTCACTGGTCATGGGTACTTCTCCTTAAGGATGACATAAGCAAGCTGGCCCCAGAAAACTTCAAATGGTCTACAAAAGGACGCTGTCAAAGTCCTAGCTAAAATAGCTTCTCCATCCTGAAGGTTCTCATTTAGTCCCAGAGTCATAACTAGACACTAGCATTGTTCATCACATTGTGCCAAGTTATGCTAGTACCAGTTAACACCCACAACATCCCAGGCAATGGGCAGCTAGGGAGCCAGATTCAAAGAACTTAGGTAAACAACCCAGATGGCTGGGCTGGCAGATGAAAACAGGGTTTGCACCTACTTCTTGTTCCTGGGAGAGAAAGAGAATGCACGAGAGCATCCTATGCTCCTATGTCTGTCTGTCTGTCTGTCTTCTAGGAGACAAGCTCCTCTAAGTTCCCAAGGAGTATTTTGGTCACAGGGATAACACCACTATCTCTCCATGGTGGCAAATAAGCAAGTTTGGGCCCCCTTCCAGCTGATTTCCAGGGGCCCCCTTCCAGCTGATTTCCAGTCTTCAGATATGAGACTGCTGCATGGCTTCCCCTGGGTTAACTATTTACTCTGGAAAGACAAGCAGATAGACAACAACAGACCAAACAAATGAGTCTACCTAAGCTCAGACCTGTGACCCGGTGAGTTTATTGGGGTTGTTCGCAGAAGCTGAGGTGAGGATATATGTCGCAGTGGGCAGGCTACTGATATTGCTTCATTAAAAATATGTTAGGTGTCTGCATTTGGACCTAAAGGCTATCTCCAACCTCATATGGCATGGAGATGAGTTGAGGAGATGAATTTTAATAACGAATCAGTAAATACAAGATCAAAACTGAAATATGTTTTCTTTAGAGCAGACAACAGGGGCCCTGACAAACCAGAAAAGCCAAGAAAACTTTCTGTGATAAGTTGATATTTGAGCTAAGCTCAAAGAAACAGTGACATTCACAAGGCAGAGAGAGAGACAGAGAGAGACAGAGAGACAGACAGAGAGAGAGAGACAGAGAGACAGACAGAGAGAGAGACAGAGAGAGACAGAGAGAGAAGCAAGAACTCTAGCAGCCAGAGGAGACAGGGTGCCGAGTGCCAGTGTGTCAAGACTTGCCTCTGGACAAAGGCATTTTGCCTCTTGTAGACACCAACCTGGTCTGCAATAGTGATGGGAGAGTAAAACTGACATTGGTGAGGGTGATTTGGTCACATCTAGAAATATCACAGTATGTTCACCATTGCAGTTCTTGAATCCCATGTCAAAGGTGCAATCTCAAGACTGAAACATGTGAACACAGCGTTTGCACCCTCATTACAGTAGTCAGACTGGAGTACCAACTGAATGTCCAAGAAGAGGGTCAATTAGATACAATACTGTGGGATCTTGTAATGATATATGAGAGTGGAAAAGCTCTCTAGAATAGGGAGTGGTTCCCTAGTGACTCACAATGCAGGGTGGCACAGAAACTGCTTCTGCCACCAAAGGAATGTATGTATGTGCGCATAAGTGCATAAGTGCACACTAAGAACTGACGAGCTGATCTATCAACTTCCCTTGGTGTCCTAACCACATAGAGAAAAGGATTATGGCAACTGGCTGGACTCCATTGTGCTTCTTCAGTGGGAAATCCTCCAGAGATAAAACCACCACATGAACATCTCAATGCCATTTGAAGTTTAGTTACATAAAACATGGGATACCTCCAGAAACATGGAACCTGGTAACCAGACAATGGTCATCAAGGGGAAAATTAATTAAGGAGTTGCCCAGGGTCTATCTGGGACTTCTGGCAGCTGCTTAGAATTCTCAGTGGGGCTTGCATGTGGTCCCTGTGTCATCTCTGTAACACCTATTTCCTGTCTACGTGAGAAAATAATAGCCGTCGCTTCTACCCTAAGAAATGTTGCTTCCCAACGAACATCAGTGCGTATCCAGCTCCACAGAAGAAAGTCCTTCTCACAGAAATAACTGCCTCCAGCCCGGAGCAGCTGCTGTGAGCCACGGAAGGATGGAAGGAGTTCCTTTGCCAGGGCCCGGGAGAGAGGGGACCTGGACAGCAGCGCTGGATTCAACACTTAAAAAAACTACAGCAGACTCAGTTCAATTTGAGTTTCAGAGTAACACGATGAATAATTATCTTATACTATATTTGAGCTAGAACATAACCAGTTTACCTGTAAATAAAATTCAATCAGGCAACCACTAACCTAGATACTTACCTTAGTTTTCCTATTGTGTTGTTTGGTTAGAGGGCAGAGAAGTGGGAGGAGGAAAAAAGGAGGAGGAGCCAGAAGAGAGGAAGAGAGAGAGAGGGAGAGAGAGAGAGTCACCCAGGCCCACCGGCGCCTTCCAGAGAGCTAACCCGCCCTCAGCCCCCGGGTGAGATCCCCGAGACTCGCGCAAAGTGTAATTTTGAGAATTACTTCAGCAGAGACAATAGAGGATCGGATCTAAGGAAACCGCTCCAGCCTCCTTGGTGAATGCAACTGACGCTGGTCCCTGCCACTAGCGAGTGAGTCGCGTCCCGTTGCCTGGCAACGAGTGTACGGTTGTGGGTAGAGCTAAGGTTCCATCCAGACTGAGGCAGTGGGGGCAAAGGGAAATTGTATGGGAACGCCTGCAGGGGACGATGTATGTGTGTGTGTGGGGGGGGGTGCTCACGAAGGGACTGGAAACGTGCGCCAGGGAGAAGGGACGTGCAAATGAGAGAACCAGGTTTTCCTAGGAACGATGGAACCCAGAGACAGAGACTTTAGGGCCAGGGATCCTTAGATAGTATCCCTGAGAATCAACAGGTCTTTGAAAGTCAGAGGAGGCACCTTTGATCGCTGGGGCACAGTTGCTAGGTGACTTGGAAGTTTTAAGATTCCTTTCAGAGCCAACTCAAGCACAGGCAGCTCCAGGATGCCCAGAGACACAGCTCCACTCTTATGCTTTCTCCCGTTACTCTGCTAGCTTTTGTTAGTGTGACACAAACCTAGACGTACCTGGGAAGAGGGACTCTCAAATAAAGAATTGCCTCCATCAGACTGATCTGTGGGCATATCTGTGAGGCATTTTCCCGATTGCTAATTTATGTCGGAGGACCACTATAGGTGGTGCCTATCCCTGGGTGGGCTTGGGAAGCCTGGCGGTGGTGGTGCACACCTTTAATCCCAGCACTCGGGAGGCAAAGGCAGGCGGATCTCTGTGTTCGAGGCCAGCCTGGTCTACAAGAGCTAGTTCCAGGACAGTCACCAAAGCTACAGAGAAACCCTGTCTTGAAAAACCAAAAAAAGAAAAAGAAAAAAGAAAGAAAAGGAAAGGAAAGGAAGGAAGGAAGGAAGGAAGGAAGGAAGGAAGGAAGGAAGAAGAAAGAAAGAAAGAAAGAAAGAAAGAAAGAAAGAAAGAAAGAAAGAAAGAAAGAAAGGTAGCTGAGTCAGGCAGGGGAAGTAAACCAGTAAGCAGCATCCCCTTCATGGTTTCTGCTTCATGTTCTTGCATTAAGTTCCTCCCTTGGCTTCCCTTGATAGTGGTCTGACTATCATTTTTACGCTGAATAGCACTGTCAAGGCTGCCCCACTCTCCCCACATTGGGTGGGGGCGGGATTCTCTATGTTATCTTCTAATTTCTGTGCATGGCACTGCTCATTGATAGAAGCTCAACAAAGTATGAGCCCTTCCTTTGCCCTCCCCTCACCCCCAAGCAAGAGAACCCTCAGACATATTTACTGAGTACTTAGTGTGTGCCAAGTACCAGGGATAACATCTTCATAGATAGGGCTTGTCACTTTTAAGCAGTGTGTCAGTCACTCAATGACCCAGGAATGGAGATGTCCCGGGAATGCAGCTGATGATTCTATGCCAGGAGTCTCCAATAACAGAGGGCTGCATCAGTGGCTAGGGATCGCATTGGAGATTTTACCTAGATATATATATCTTGAATCTGAGATGATGGAAGTTGCATTTCAACAAGCCCATCAACAATTTGTCATCAGATCACAGAGCAGCCGGGTTGGAAGATTGTTCATCTGCACGGGCACAAAGAGAGGATGACCTACCCCAATCTCCCAGCCTCTGCACCTACCCCAAACTCAGTGGCTTTAAACACGTGTGTATAGAGAGGGCTGTTTCATTTCCTTGTCTTCTGGACTCTAGAAGCTAACATTGGCCCATGATCTTGAATCTTATGTTGTTTCTTTCCTCTGTCTTGTCACCAGGCCATCTGTCATGTCTGGCCTTAATGATGACCCTAGCAATTACAGCTGTGCCTATGTGGTGGTTTCAGTGAGCACGGTTGCAGTAGGCTCATATCTTTGGATGCTTGGTCCCCAGTCGATGCAACTGTTTCGAAAGTCTGGCCTTGTTGGAGGAGGTGTGTCACTGGAGGTGGCCTTTGAGGCTTCAAAAGCCTACAGCAGGCCCAATCTGTCTCTCTGTCTCTCTCTCTGTCTCTCTCTCTGTCTCTCTCTCTGTCTCTCTCTCTCTCTCTCTCTCTCTCTCTCACACACACACACACACACACACACACAGATAAGAAGTAAGCTCTTAGCTGCTGCTCCAGTACCAAGCCTTCCGGCCTGCTGCCACTCTCCCCACCCCGATAATGGTCACCCTCTGAAACTACAAAGCCCCCAAATTAAATGTTTTCTTTTATGAGTTGTCTTGGTCATGGTGTCTCTTCATATCAATAGAAAAGTAACTAAGTTGGACAGCTTGTGTAATGCACTATCTCAAGATCCTTAATCACTACTGCAAAGCTCCTGGTACTTATTAGGATCCAGCTATGACAAGCTCAGTAGAGGCCTGAGTGTCTGTAGTTTACCCTAAGGCAATACTGGTTCCAAGAAAGAACACAAACTGAGACCACCCAGGCATCACCCAGGAACAGATCATCCAAAAGAAACTTCTAATGATCCAACCATTGTAGATAGGATCACCTGCCAGCATGAACCCATAGCTTTTCACCAGGACACCCCTAGACAAATGCCAGCCAGTCACGGATCCTGAACCTTAGAAATCCCTCACCACAACCCCTGCTATAAAAAAAAAAAAAACAGCCCAACTGAGTTCAGGGCTCTCCAATCACACCAATACATTGGACACACAGAGAGTCTGAGTTCCAACTTGAATAAGACCAAAGACTCTTTGCTTTTACACACAGGATTCAGTCTCCTAGTTGGTTTTTAGGAGACTCTGTGATCTGAGCATAACATTATCATATAAGGCAACATTCACAGGTTCCAGATTTGAGACTATGGGCATTGTTAGGAGCAAGAATGTAGTACTGGAATAAGTCTTCCAGATGGCTCCCATACCTACAAACATTTAATTTGATAAGAGTTTTCTTACTTTCTGGTGTAATGATTGCCTCTGACTGGTTAGACTTTCTTTGCCCCAACCCTGGCACCAACCTCTTCTCTAAAGATCTCTGGTCCTGAAGTAATGAACAATATTTCTTTCCCATTTGAAGCTGGATATGGCAGAGCACACCTCTCATCCATCAGTGGGAAAGGTTAGTCAGAAGAAGCACAAGTCAAGGCCACCCTGAACTACTCAAGGAGCTGCAGGCTAGCCTACACATAGTGAGACTCTGTCTCGGTTTTTAAAGGAGAAAGAGATGAATAGATGCAATGCTCAGAGACTCACTGCCTCTAGGATGTTTGCGTTTCCCAGACTATGATAGTAGTGAGGGGTAGACCATAAATGTTTTCTATACCAACAAGTCTACTTATCCATACTTAAGCTAAAAGAAAAAATGGGGATATGGAGACTGGGTGCGAAGGCTGTATTGACAGTCTTGTTCCATAATAGCTCGTGTTTATTAAATTCTTGCTGTGTGCCAGGCTAGGCGCCTTTCATGTGGTTAATAGCTCAATGTTTCCTTTCAATATTATGAGGAATGTATTCTGTTTCTGTTTTCCAAAGCACACCAAGACCCTGACAACAAGCAACTTGCTGAAGATCGCACAGCTGCAAGTGGAGACACCAGGCCTCGTACAGGTGTTTGCGCTGCTGTGGCTCTGCTTTGGTTCCCCGTTGCTCCTAATGCGGCATTCGGTCTCCGGCTGCATTACCTGCCACTCTTGACACCTATTAGGAAATCTTGAGCATCATCTCTGCTGGAAGTGATGCTGTGGGAGAGTGTGTCAGCTGTGACTTGAAGGGCCCATCGCTTTCTTCCTTCTCGCTCCCTGCCTCTGCTGTCTATGTCATAGACTAGCTTCCAACCTCACAATAGCACAGCTTGCTTTTACCCAAGGTTTCTCTGCACTTAGGGGCAAATATATGTGAGTTAGTTAAAAACTTTCACCCCACCCCTTCACTAATCAAGGGCCAAGCCTTCTCAAGACTGATAACCACCTGGACTCATGGTCTGACATATTCCAACTGGAAGGCCTTAGGAAAGAAGCCCACGTGACTGTAACAGCTATTGGCAAGTGTGATTTGGATGGTTCTTCTCAGAAAGGTAGTGTTATGATTGGATCTTAAATGACCCCCAAAAACCACATGCTAAAGGCTTGCAATTCCCCCAAACTCCAAAAGGCAGTCCAAATATCCAGAAATGAGCTCAACTTGGACCATAGGAGGACTTCTGATAGCTAAATAAAAGCCAGTATTCCTCAGGAACTTTTGAAGCCAAAGCTGGTCCCCCACTACATTTCCAGTATCACTAGGGGAAGCTACCTGCAGTGCCTATTGGCATAAAGTGGGTGCTGCCTTCTCCCTGCTCCGTCCCCGTCTGTATCACAGGTACCTGCTCCAAAGTAGCTCTTCTCACCTCCTTCCCAACCCTCAACTCCCTCCAACTCATGGGCTTCCCTCCACCCAGCTATACGTTCGTCTTAAAATCCTGCTATTTTTGATATGCTCTCTGTCCCCCCCATACCCCTCCCCCTGCTCTGTTCCTGCTTCTCTCTCATCTGGTCAGGTCCAGTTTTCTGGCCATGTTCTACTTTATTCTTTGCCCCCAACCCCCACTCCCCTACCCCCTTCCCGCTCTTCCAGCTCTGGCTGTTCACACGTTCATATCGCCAATAAAAGCCTTCCCCTTAGTCATACCATAGAGAAGTCATGTAGTCACTTTATACATGTAGCACTGTTTGGAGGCTGAAGGAATCATTAATGAGTAGGGCCTACAGGATGAAGGTGCATCATCAGAGGCATACCCCTGAAGGGAACTGTGGAATTCTGACCCACCCCTTCCTCCCTCTCTCCTTACTTCCATAAGAGGAGCAGCTTTGTTCTAATGTGTTGTTCCCTACCCTGAAGTTCTCTCTCTGCCTTCCCAGAGTCCCAAAACCAATGAAGCCAAGTGACTGACTTGAGACATCAAAGCCATAGGCAAAAGTAAACCCTGCCCCTTTTAGTTGACTACTTCAGGCATTTTGCTCTAGTAACAGAGTTTACTAATATGAAAATTGGTATCACGAAATCAGGCTCCTTGGTTTGATTACTTGAAGATGTGCTTCAGAAATCTCTGGGATTTGTGGAATGAATTTTGAAAATTTTGGAGAAACAGGCCTACACTGCTATACACAGAACTTGACGGGCAATTCTGGCAAGAGCTCAAAGACCAGAGTACCAAGAAGTATGTAAACTGACACTATGACCACTTGATGGAATGGTGGAAGAGGAAGAGGAAGATCTCTTGTAGATGGAAGAGAGAGAATAGCCAGAGCAGAGAGAGAATGACCAGTGGACTGGACCTGACCATGAGAGAAGCAGGAACATAGAGACAGAGGGAAAGAGGTAGGGTGGGGGAGAGACAAAGAAAGGGGGAGGGAGACAGAGAGAACACATAAACAAAATAGCAAGGCTACAAGAAGAATGAATACTTGGGGGAGGGAAGCCAGTGAGCTAGGGGAAATCATTATAGGGCAAGAAGTGAGAAGAGCTAGGATGCTAGCGTGAACTTTGAAATGTGCAATAGACCCCTGGGATACAGAGGGAGCCTGAAGGCCAGCATGCACTTTGGTATGCTAATAGACCCCCACAGATAGGTGTTTGTCTCTTCTGCCTTTGGGGAAGTGGAGTTTCTTTCCTCTGGACCTGACAATAAGGATGTGAAGCATAGGACATATGTGGAGTGTAAGGAGAGGCTCATGCAGATTCAGAGAGAGATGGGGATTCTACTGAAAGCTAACAAGAGGCCCTTTGTGCTGTATTCTGGCCAACTCTTGTCCGTGGTTGGTCCATGCCCTGAGATTTTCCATGAGACTAAATTAAAGGTAAGAATAACCTGGCTGGACAGTACAGCATTCAGGCTAAGCATTGCTGGCTGCTTTTCACCAGATTTAACATGAAATGTGGAAATAAAGAGCAGAGTAGAGGATTTGAAAAACTTGCAATTTAAGGAGTATCTCTATGATCACTTCCTAGGAGGACATAATTGCCAAGGATAGTTACATCATGGATGCAATGAGGCTTGTCTTTAATCATAGTACTCAAGAGGCTGAGGCAGGTAGATCTCTAAGTGTTTGAGGCCTGGTCTACATAGACCCTGTCTCAACTACACCACCCACACACACACACACACACACACACATACACATCAAAGGAAGAGAAGACATAATTGGGTACCTCACATCAGCAGAGTTGAACAGATCCCTGGAGGGCATCTCAAGAGCCAACAAGTTCCTATCCATAACATATTTAAGACTTGATTGACAAGAGGACCTAGAGGATTCTGGGAGCTCAGAAATTCCCAGGTAATTGCTTTCCCTAGGCTCCTTTCCCTGTATTTAGCCATCCAGACATTCAGAAACTTCTGCATCTATGGTCCAAGTGGGCCCAACTACTGCTCATGCTAGTGACAGATTTTATCGTTGGCCATGCCCTGCTGTTCTTTCAGGCACACAGAACAGATGAACGGTGGCGTCACGAAGGCTTCCACTTAAATCCCAAAGGAAGTCCTGGGAGATCAGGCAGTGTGTGACAGAATCCCTGCAGGCAGCTCCTGCGTGGACAGAATCTGAAGCTGTGTAGTGAACCCAAAGCCACAAGGGAGGGCCCAGAAAGTTAGAGATGCCAGAAATGTGCACAGCAGAGCTAGCCCGAGAGAGAGGCTGTGTAGCTGCTGCCAGCCAGGTATGCAGAGTGCACCCAGCACTTACAGCCCATATAATGCTACTCTGCTAGTAGACCTGGAGTTACACCATTTAATGTTTGTCCTTCTGGGCTTTGATCTTGCTGAAGTCATATTTCTCCTTTGTCCATTTTATCCTTTAGGAATAGAAATGTTTTCCCAGGCAACTACATCTATCTTTACCCTCTTTCCCTCTTCCTCCTCCTCTTGCTCTTTTTGTAGTATTGAGAATTAAGCCCAGGGCTTTGTGTATGCTAGACAAGTACTCTTCCACGGAATTATACCTCTAACCCTCTAAGAATGCTTCATTTTGAAACAGGGTCTATCTAGCTAAGATGCCAAGGGACTTGAACTTGGTCTGCCACCCAGAAGGCCTTGAACCCTTTTGCCCTAGACTCCTAAGTAACTGGAATTTTAGGTCTTCATCCTCACCCTTCAGCTCCACTGTTTCTTAGAAATATGTATTACTGACTTTCTAACTTGCTCTTTAAATTTTTTGAGACAGGGTCCCATTATGTTGTTCAACCTGGCTTCAAATTCTTTTCCTTTTTAATAGGATATTATTTATTTATTCCTAAGATATCTCGCATATCTAATCAATACAATTTGATCACATCCAGCCCAGATTCATCCTCCCACTCTTCAGATGGTCCTTCAAGGCAGTTGTTTTCTCTTTTCTCTCTTCTCACTATTTAATTAATACACTGAGACTAATTAGTGCTTCTTGTTGGAGTGGTGGCTGATTGTACTACTTTGATCTTGTATAGGTAGCTAGAGCTGCAATGAGTTTATGCCATGTCATATAATGAAGAGAGCATGTCACAGCACCCATTCCCACCCTCTAGCTCTTATACTCTTTCCATCCCTCTTCTATGATAGTCCTTGAACCCTGGGGTGGGGACTGATACAGATGTCCCATTTAGGGCTGAACACTCAATAGACACTTATTCTCAGCACTTGGACCAGTTAGGAGCCTATATTAACCTCTGCTACATCTAATTCTTGATCCTCTTGCCTCAGCCTCATGAAGGCCAGGACTGCAGACATGTGCCACCTTGACCCACTTCTGTGGTTTTCCACAGAGGCTCACATCTTCGAATTTTACCGAGTCTCACAGGAGACTCGGGACTTTGACTTTTGAATAGTTCTGGGACTATTAAAGACTTCAGTGCCAGGCACAGTTGTGCATTCTTGTAGTCCCATCACTCAGAGGACTGAGGAAGGATGACAAGTTCAAGGCCAGCTTGGGATACACTACAAAAACCTGTCTCAAAACCAGAACCCAAATCAACAGCAAAAGACTTCAGGGACTCTTGAAGATATTGAATATATATCATACACTGAATATTTATCATATACTGAATATATATAATACGCTGAATATATATCATATACTGAATATATATCTCATACTGAATATTACCACATACTAAATGTATATCATAAACTGAATATATCACATACTAAATATATATCTCATAGTGAATATTATCACATACTAAATATATATCATAAACTGAATATATCACATACTGAATATATGTTTTATGCTGGGTAAGTACTCACCTTTGGGAGCCAGGGGCAGAGTTTTGTGATTCAGATCTTAAACATCTGCCAAACAGTCTTATGCTAAAGGCTTATTTGTGGGGCTGTGGCAATATTGGGAAATGTTAGAGTCTGTAAGAGGTGAGCCTAGTGGAAGGATACTGTAGGAATTCCTGCAGCCAGTAGCCTTTAAGTTACCCACTCACTTGGATGTGGCCTCATATACTATATATGCTGCTGTAAAATGTGCATCTGGCCTCTCTTTTCCGGCTCCTGGATTCAGTTGCTGTTCCCTGTTCAAGCAGAGGATTTGATCTGTGAGTCTTCCTCTAAATAAATAACCTTTTATTATACTTGACTCTGAGCTAGTGTGGGATTTCACTTTTAGTGTCCCTCTTCAGAAGGCAGTTAGGTCATTAAGGTCACACCCTTAGGAAGGAGCCTCTCTCTCTCTCTCTCTCTCTCTCTCTCTCTGTCTCTCTCTCTCTCTCTCTCTCTCTCTTCTCCCTTGTATGTGGGGTGGAAGTGTGTGTTTCTCTCTTCCTTTTTTTCTCTTTCCTTCCTTTCTTCCCCCTCTTCCTGAAGTGAGCTACTCTTACCCACTGTGCTGTAGTGGGAGCTGTGGTGGGCTGAGTTCCGGCGCCCCAGCTCCCGCATGGCTTCCCGCCACCCAGCTAGCTTATGCCCCGAAATAACAACACACAAGCTATATTCTTTTAAACACTGCCTGGCCCATTTCTATTCATGTGTGTAGCACCTTGAGGTGCACTTACCAGGAAGATTCTAGCCTACGTCCATCCTGGGTCGGAGCTTCATCGCGTCTGCTCTGGAGCACACGGGCATGGCGTCTGCCCCAGAGAGGAGAGGAAATGGCATCTGAGCTCACTTCCTCTTCCGCCCCGCATTCTGTTCTGTTTACTCCACCCACCTATGTTCTAACCTATGAAGGCCAAGCAGTTTCTTTATTTTTTAACCAATGACCTTCCTCCATCACTGTGCACCTTCTCTTACAATGTTTGACCTTATTATAGGCCCAGCGTGATGGGACCAAATGGTCATAGAACCAAAAAAAAAAAAAAAAAAAAAACCCTTTCCTTCTTTAGTTGATGATCTCAAATAATAGGTCACTGTAATGGAAAACTACCACAAGTGTGATCCAAAAATACCTCGTGTTTGTTAGAATGGATCCATTTTTTTTAAGATTTTTTTATTTATTATGTATAGTGTTCTGACTACATGTATCCCTGCATGCCAGAAGAGGGCACCGGATCTCACTATAGATGGTTGTGAGCCTCCATGTGGTTGCTGGGAATTGAAATCAGTACCCCTGGAAGAGCAGACAGTGTTCTTAACCTCTGAGCCAACTCTCCAGCTCGAACGGATCAATTTAAAAAGTTAGATCACATTTGTGACATAGAGTATCTGATTTGATGTTTCTCAGGTCCCCAGCATGGAAACTGCCTACCTAAAGAAGAGCTTTGGAAACAGCCTGACCCAGGCACTGGCAGAGGTGGCAAGAGTGCGGCCCAGTGACCCAATAGAGTACTTGGCTCATTGGCTTTACCACTATAGGGATGTGACTAACGCTAAAGAAAAGGTGTGTTTGTGAACTGGGCCTCCTTGGGGAGGGAGTGGCTTGCTCCGAACAGCTTGAAATCTAAGACAGAGTCCTGAGCTGGCCAAGATTTCTTGATTCATCCACTTTGTGAGGATTGTTTAGTCCCAGCTACTTCTGATGTATGAGGACTCTGAAGGTTAAGGAGGGAATCTAGCTCAAAGGATGGTAGAGTTGGGTTTGAAGTTACTGGCTAATCAATCCTTCTAATGAGAAGTTCACTGAGCCTGGTAGCGATCCAGGCCAATCTCAGGTGAGGAAGGGTTCCTGTCTAAGGGATATGGCCTGATTTGTCTCTGTCATATTACCCCAGGCGAAGCAAGAAGAGCTACAGCTAAAAGAGGAGCATGACAGAAGCCTCCAGGAAGTGAAAATGACCGAAATGCAGAAACAAGAGGAATATCAGACTCAACAGAAGTGTGAAAAGTGTCACCAGGTAGGAGAGAAGAATGAGGCAGAGGCTCCAGGAATCCTGAAGGCACCTAGCACTGGACAAAGCACACCAAGGCCACCCTTGGCCTGCTTCTCCCTCACAGTTGCATGTTAGGCATAAGCCAGTTTCACTGACAGCTTGTCCATACTTGACAATAGAAAAATGAAGTGTAAAACAAACAGGTTTATTTTAGATTTCAAAAAGTGTCATTAATATGACTGGCTTTCAAAACTTAATATTTTATTGTTTTTTATTTTTTATTTCAAATTTCTTGGAGCCCTTTTATATTATTCCATATTTTTCAGAAACCAAATATAATTCTCAATGCATATATTAGATATAGTATCTGCTTAGCATTTTACCTTTAGATTAGGATTATTTCTGTGTCAAGCATCAAGTGTGCCCTCTATAGAATACAAACCTCAGTTATCAACTCCAAACAGTTGAAAGCAACTCTGTCTTCCTTGGTTTCGCAAGCAGAACTTTAGTCTCCCACCGTCTTTTCTACAAACTCCTAAAGATTGCACCAGTTTATACCTGGCTAGAGAACTTTCTCACCTGGAATTGACACTAGATGTCTTCCTAATCATCAATATGTCCTTAATGTCCTTAGTGAAGTCCTGTTCATGTTCTGGCTTTGCTGTCCCAAATCCAACCTGGAAGACACTGAGCTTGTTTACATTTGATGCTAAGATATTCAACAATCTAATGTACTCTCATAACCAGTAGGCTTATTTGTAAGGCTGACTGTCTTGTCAATAAATTGAAAGGAAGGCACACCAGATTTAGAAGCCTGAGATACATGCTAAATTCAAGGTCAGCATTGGCAAATAAAAATCCTAAAGAAGAGCTGAGACCATATCACTCAGTGTAAATAGAAACTGCATGTCCTTTTCCCGGCTTCCCAGACCAGAATAATCACACAAAAACTATACTAATTACAACACTGTTTGTCCAATAGCTTATGCATATTCCTAGCTAGCTCTTACATCTTAAATTAACCCATTTCTATTAATCTGTGTATCACCACAAAGCTGTGGCCTACCAGTAAGGTTCCTGCAGCGTTTTTCCCCTTAGGCAGCTACATGGTGTCTCCTTGCCTCTGCTTACTCTCTCTATATATATCTCTGTTTGGATTTCCCACTTGGTTGTACTCTGCTAAGCCACTGGTCAAAACAGCTTTATTCATCAACCAATAAATGAAACACATATGCAGAAGGGCATCCCACATCATTAGAGAATCAGCTAGTGTGTACAAATGATGGGTTCAATCCCTTAGAATGAAGAGAGAGAGGGAAAGGAAGAGAGAGAGGGAGAGAGAGAGAGGATAGAGAAGAGAGATTCACTATGTGCCTAGGAACTTACTTCAGTCTTCTTGCCTTAGCCTCCCAAGTGCTATAAGAATTACAATCCAACCACACCCATCGGGAAGTTATTTTGATAGTACATTTTGACAATCCCATGACTCCAATCCATGCACTCCAAAGTAGCTGTGAACACAGCTGAATATATTGCAATATATTTCCATGTAGCCCCATTGTGTAGGTCTGAGACTTGAACTTTGCAGTTGGCCATGTTTTGCAATATTAAAGGTTAAACATGCATGAAAAGGAATTTGCCCTCCAGGGTTCATTCTTTGAGCAACAGAGATGGAGGAGATGAGGCACATTAAGCAAAGTCCTCACTACTTGCTGTCCATGTTAATCACTTGCCTACACTGTTTTGTAAATAAAAAGACAGAAGGTAAGATATTTTATATACATGTTATTGTATAGAATGCTTCCTTTACACTAATAGTGTGAATTGGTCCTTTGTGTTCACTTAGGTTTCTGTACTCTAGCTAAGATTAGATAGACAAAAAGTGAACCATTGTTTTCACAAGTGTGAGAGGAGGCCCTTGTAAGGAAAGTGGGAAAGAAGAGCCAGTGATGCCTGGACTGTGCAAACCCTTCCTTTGGAAACTCTTTGTAGGCAAGCTATAGTCACGGACAGTGATTCCCTTTGTTAGAAGGGATGAGGACTACCTGAGACTGAATCATGCTGAATGGATCACTCACCTGGCCTCCTGACTCAGGAGTGGGTTAATGTCCAACTCAAATTTGAAAAGATGAGGCAAGGAGCTGGAGAGGCAGCAAATAAGACAAATCGCAAGTTCTGGCTCCTGGATGATTTAATGGAAATTTCAGATCATTTTGTGCCACTGGTAGTGGGGAAGTTGGCTTCAGACAGGCCTAAGATAAGTTTGGCACTAGCTCAGCTGGCCTGTGGTTTACTCGATGCCTTGCATGTACTTTCATTTTTCCTTCTTATCTTTTGGGTTGTTTTTGTTTAGTTTGCATATGTTTTTCTGGGTTTGGGAGGTGTTCGTTTTGGTTTTGAAATTTTTGAAACAAGGTCCTATTGTTCGGCTCTGGTTGGCCTGGAACTCTCAAGGTAGCCCAGGATGACCCTAAACTTATAGCAATCCTCCAGCCTCAACTTTCCTAGTGCTCTCATATAAGGCATGAGATGCCATTCCAACTGTCTCTCTTAAAACTCTCTGTGCATGGATCTGAGTATTTGAGTTTCTCAAGATGTTGCTTGTAGAAATAGGTTAATGTCCCACTCAAATTTGAAAAGATGAGGCAAGGAGGTGTAGAAGCATCCTTCTGTTCCGCCCCCACTTAAGAACCCTAGCTATACATGGTTCCTCCCTACCATTTCCTGTCAGCTAGATGCTGACAACCTTTTTACCCTGGGTTAACTTTATTTAATCAGAGAAGTATAACACATCTTTGCATCACTAAACAAATATTCCACAGCATGAATGAATGTAACACATCTTAAATTAATGTTCTCAACAGTCCACACTGTCGAATGGACTTCTGGAGTGTCCATGCAAAGACTTGGTAGAATTAGCCCATCAAGCGTCAGTTCCAAGGGTTCTTACCTCAGTCATGGACTGCAGCAACCAAGTTGTTAGACTTTTAGGCATTACCCCATACATCACAGGGACTTGGGTTTCTTTGGGTTTTACATGTGTTGGATTTGTGTGTGTTCATGTGTATGTGGGACATGTTTGTATGTGGTACGTGTTTACACCTGCACATGTGTACACATGAGTGTGGAAACCTGAGGCTGTGCTCTCCACCTTATTCATCAAGGCAGGAATGCTCAGTTGAACCAAGAGCTTGCTGATATGGCCAGTCTACCTAGTTAGCTTGCTCTTGGAACTGGTGCCTCATCCACCAAGCCATCTCTTCCACCCTCTCATCATTTTATTCTGGGCATACTATGCCCAGGAGACAGTGTTCTGCAATGTTCCACACCTTCTTTCTGATCTTACGTTCTTTCTCCTCGCTCTGCTGCCTTGGACGAGGTGGTTTAGGTGTCCCTTTTAGAGTTGAGCATTAAATAATTAAGTCACTTATTCTTAGAAGCTTTTTTCTCAGCTTCAGATTGGATCATTTCTGCTGCTCTCTGTCATGTCTAAACCTTTCTTCTGCCATGGCCAGCACCCTATTTAGAAATTTTCATGATTATTTTCTCTATCTTTTGTGTAAGTGGCTATGTATGTGTATATTCATATGTAAGTCAGAGTTCATCCATCTTGTCTTTTGTTTTTGTTTTTTAAGGTTTATTTATATTTATTTTATGAGTATAAATGTTTGTATAAATGTGTTTATGTGTTCCATGTGCATACAGGACACATGAAGGCCAGAAGAGGGTGTTGGATCCCTGAAATTAGAGTTACAGATAGTCGTGAGCATCCATGTAGGCACTGGGAACCAAAACTAGGTCCCCTGAAAGAGCAGCAAATTCTCTTAACTACTAAGTCATCCGTCTAGCCCCAATCTTGCTTTTTGAGGCTAGGCTGACAGGCTAGTGAGCCCCAGGGATCTGCCTGCACTGGCTTCCCCAGCACTGGGATTACAAGCACACACCATCATGCGTTTTTGTTTTGTTTTGTTTGTTGTTGTTTACTTCATTTTGTGGAACCAAACAGGTCTTCCTGCTTGCACAGCAAGTTCTCTATTGCTTGAGTCATCTCTGTGACCCAATCCCTCTATGATTTTTTTAGTGCAGATATACCTTTCAACTCCAGAGTTCCTCTGTTTCCATTTTCTTGACTACCTACATTAATTTTTACTTATTATATCTGTGTTTCTCCCATACAATTTTGAAAACATGAAATGACTTTTTAAGTCCCTGTCTGCTATTCCCATCATCTTTGACATTCTGAAGTTAATGGCTCATGTTCTTCTAGTTCTTCATTAGTAATCTCTGTGTGTGTGCAGAACATTGTGGTTGATGTTTTGCAGAGATTCTAGAGCACACTGTATGAGGTTTTATCCCTGCAGGCTGCTGAGTCCCTAGGGACCACTTTGATCCCAGCAGGTTTGATCTCACGGTTCTTTGCAGTAGGTTGATTTCAGCTTTGTTCTCTGCTGGTGCCTGGCATAAAAACAGCACTTGTGTGCTCTTGCAATTCCCATGTTTAATCTCTACCTTCTTTCCTTTGTGCTTTTATTTTAGGATCTGCTCCCTGACGCGCTTTCCTCAAACAAGACCCCAGGCCTGCAGAAAGACATTTCCCCTCTTGAGGAGGAGACCAGGAGGCAGGAATCTCCACCAGGTGTCTCCAGGGTGGTTGCAGAAACGCCTCAACGGGTTTTTACCTCTTGAAAAAATGGCCGGCAAGAGGACCTCTCACCTCAGCTAAGACTGAAGAGTCTGAGGAGGAGGCTGGCTAACCATGAATACGTTTAATCACGTGACATTTTAGCTATTGGATAAAAATAAACCCAGACCACAGATTAAATACAATAAGGCATCACACTGATAAGGCCCTCTCCTCCCACATTACAGGGTGGAAGCTTGCCCCTCTCCCATACTTCACTTTAGCTATGCTCTGCAGTCAGTGCTCTGGGAATCCCTACAGGTGTCATGGAGGCTGCCCTTGTCACTAATAACAGGTGTTTCTCTTCACTATATGTCAACACTTTAAAAAAAGGTTTCCATTTTGTTATTGTGATAAAGCCCATGACATAAAATTCATAGTTCAGTGACTTGAACACATTCATACCGTACAGCTATCCCTACCAACAAGCCTCCAAACTCTCCCTTTACCTTGTAGGAGTAAAACTCTGTCCCATTGAATAAGAACTCTATTTTCTTTTCCCCCAAACCCTAGAAACCATCATTCTGCTTTGTCTGGATTGTTTTGACTATTCCAAGTAACTCATATAACTGGAATCGTGTGTGTGTGTGTGTGCACGCACATGTGATTTAGCATTGTGTAGTAATCCTTGGTGTTCTAGTGACTAGGCTTTAATGCTTTTATTTGGCATACTGTGTCCTCAGGGTTCATTCACCCTGTAACATGGATCAGAACTTCCTTCTTAAAGCTGATCAGTATCCTACCCTCATATGGAAAGCATAGACTGTAAGCATTGTTGAACTTAATCATGCAGTGTGGTGGCTTGTGGATATGAGAAATAGTTAAAAGGGAAACTAGAGGGGATTCATTTGGTGACAAGATAAAGAGACTGGGAATGTGGGTCATCCAAGATGGTTGCTATATATTCTGTCTGGATTCCGTGGCTGGGTGGAGGTAATTTTTCCTTAAGTATAGGACAAAAGAGTGTGGCCTGAGTATGTGGTACCTGTGAAAGGGATGGAACATCACGAAGGAGAGCAGCCCTGAGATACTGTCCCCACCCCAACCCTGAGAAAGGTCAAAGACTCCAGGCCAGCCCTGGCTTCTCTATAAGATGCCAGAGCAGGAAGAAGTATTGCTATTTATCTGAAGAGGCCTCAGATCTCTCTCTCTCTCTCTCTCTCTCTCTCTCTCTCTCTCTCTCTCTCTCACACACACACACACACACACACACATACATACACACACATTCTGTCTCTCTCCTTCTCCCCCTCTCAATTATATATATATATAAAATATTATGCATTTATGTATTTAATGTGTGTACTTTTGTATGTGTGTGAATACACGTGGCACGGGAACTTTCAGGATTCAGCATTCTCCTTTTCCCACATGGGTTCTCAGGATGGAATTTGGGTCCACAGGTTGTCTTGGGATTTTTGCCCTACTAAACCATCTCACAGATCCATTCTTAGATATGTTTAAGCCTATATTAAAATGTCTGCTGGACATAACTTGGAATTGTCTAATGGAATTTCGATCAAAGAGTGGCATATTTTTGCAAATGATTACAAATTCTATATGCACTCTATTTCAAGGTCACCATTTCCATTGACCACTAGTTTGTACGATCCCTACCCTTGCAAATGATAAAGTACTGTGAGATCATCCCAGAAAAACATTCAGTTTTGCAGTTTAGTTTTACCATTAGTGCAAATTGAAGCCAAACAAAGCAAAATGGTACTTCTTGGTGACAATGCAAAGTCAACTTGTAGTTAGAATGCTCAAAAAGATTTCCAAGCTTGGTTTTCTGTGCTTGATAGCTTTCTGTCAACTTGACACAAGGTAGAGTTATCTGAAAGGAGAGAACCTCATTTGAGAAAAATGCCTCCTTAACGTCCAGCTGTAGGATATTTGCTTAATGATTAATGGAAATGGCCCAGCCCATTGTGAGTGGTGCCATCTCTGGACTGGGTTCTATAAGAAAGCAGGCTGAGGAAGTCATGCTGAGCAAGCCAGTGAGCAGCACTCCTCTATGACCTCTGCATCAGCTCCTGCCTCCAGGTTCTGCTCTGCTTGAGTTCCTGTCCTAACTTCCTCAAATGATGAACAGTTGATGTGGGAGTGATTTCTTTCTAATCTGTTTGTGGGAGTGATTTCTTTCTAATCTGATGCTTTCATTGGTTAATTAATAAAGAAACTGCCTAGGCCCATTTGATAGGCCAACCCTTAGGTGGGTGGAGTAAACAGAACAGAATGCTGGGAGAAAGAAGCCGAGTCAGGCAGTTGCCATGATTCTCCCACTCCAGACAGACGCAGGTTAAGATCTTTCCTGGTAAGCCAGCTCGTGGTGCTACACAGAATATTAGAAATGGGTTAGATCAATATGTAAGAGCTAGCCAATAAGAGGCTAGAACTAATGGGCCAAGCAGTGTTTAAAAGAATACCGTTTCCGTGTAATTATTTTGGGTATAAAGCTAGCCGTGCGGGCGGCCGGGTGTCAGGAACTTAGCCTGCCACTCATCACTACAAACAGTGATATGGAAGTGTAAGCTAAATAAACTTTCCTCCCTGGCTTGCTTTGGTCATGGTGTTTCATCCCAGCAATAAAAACCCTAAATAAGACATTTTCCATTGGAAGCAAGCTCCCTGTGGAATTAGCATTCACTGCCTACAGATGTAGCCAACCTCTAGAACGAAGAACCAGGGACACATTGGGCCATCCAAGAGTTAGAACAGCCTTCTAGATTAATATAGACTACTAGATACATTTATTTCACTGAGTAACAAATACTGCCACCTAGCAGCTTAGAACTATACCATTGAAGTTTCTTAGACCATACGACCAAGCAGTTTATTGAGTCTTGAGATAGAACCATAGTGATGACCATGGTAACCATCTTATCGTAGACATGAGATTCCCCTTTTCACACTTACAGGAATCTTTCCGTCTTGCTGGCAGCTTCTGAGGTCTGTCTGTCCCCCTAAACTGAGTCCTCTCTAGAGCATGCTGTTTCTTCCTTTATGGCCAGCAGGTAAATCCCTTTGATTCCCTTTAAGGGTTTACCTGATTAGATTTGATTCACTCATAACAGTTCCCACATTTAAATTTTTATTTTTCAATTCTTTTTCCTTTTTGAGATAGAATCCGATATATCCCAGGATGGACTTAACCTTTATGTGTAAAGGGGATGGTCTTAAACTTTGTATCCTCTTGTCTCCACCTCCTGAATATTTTGATTACAGATATGTATCTTCATAACCAGGTTTTGTAGCATTGGGGAATCAAACCCAGGACTTCAGGCTTACTAAGTATGATTACTAAGCAAGCACTCTACCAACGAAACTACATCCCTAGCATGGCAAGTTCAGTTTTAATAAACTCAAAGTCAATTGTGGCCATGGTATCTCATGCTGTTCATCAGCTCTGCACACACACACACACACACACACACACACACACACACAAAACCCACTCAGCACAGACATACATTAGGAAGTAAGAAACCTAAGGCTGTGTCAGAGTCCTGCATTAAATAATAAGGTGTTTAGGAAGCAAAGGGCTGTGACTGCCAGTGTAACATAGTGCATGAGGTATACTGGGGTCAATGAGGCTCATGCTGGAGGGGCCTTAACAGAGCAGTGATGTTTGAAGAATCAGTGGGCTGAAGTATGAGTGGATAGAGAAGGGAGAGTGAACTCACAGAGCACCCTGCGGAAAACCGACCACAAACAAAGGGCAAATAAATACAAACAGTGGGGGAAACTGGGCATTGGCTCAGTGTAGGCTGCTTGGGAGACAATGAAATGAAAATAGGGAGAGCCCAGCTGGAGGTTGGAAAAGCTAACTTCCCACAGTGAATGTCAAGAACGTTTTCATTGAGAAATGCCCCTACCTTGTGAGCTTTTAGAATAAGCACAACCTTTTCAAACCCATGCTACTTCTTAGCAAACAGGTGTCCAAGCTGAAAATATCACATTTACATTCCCAGGTTCAAGTTTAGAGACCATAATTCAATGCCTTCACCTTGGAAGGTCGCCAAATGTCTATAAATTAGCACATGGTGCCCATACTTAAGATAAAATCTGAGTTACATGAAATGTCATACAAAGATCTTTCTAAATTGTTTTATTAGAAATATACTAATTATCCCAAGAATGGGTTTCATTAGGACATTTTTCATAATGTATTTTGTCTATATTCACCTCTTACTACCCCATTCTCTCCTCTAACTTCAGCTGATTTCCTTCTTTCCAACTAGTTCCCCCTCTATATTCGATTAAAAAAAATCACCGGGCGGTGGTGGCTCTTGTCCTTACTCCCAGCATTCGGGAGGCAGAGATAGGCAGATCTCTGTGAGTTCAAGGCCAGCCTGGTTTACAAAGTGAGTTCCAGGACAACCAGGGCTATACAAAGGAACCCTATCTCAAAAAATAATTTTTACAGAGGTAGATTTTGATGTATGGATGGAGTTTCATGTATTTTGAGAGTTTCTCTACATAGCTCAGGCTGATCTTGAAGTCATGGTGTAGCTCAGGTTGGCCTAAGGTTGACCTCAGACTATCTTCGTGCCTCAGGTTCCTAAGTATTCCACAACTGTCTTAGCTAATGTTAATGGCAAAATCCAAGTGTCTTTCCCACTAAAGTCATGAACAAGGTAAGGATGTTCCTTCTCACTGGACTCCTTTTCAATATCATTGCTGAAATCATAGTTAATACGATAAAACAAAACAAAGTAAAATACAGATGCACATTTGTAATCCCAGAATTTGGAAAGTTGAAGGAGAAGGATCATGAAATTGAGAGCAGATTGAGTTATATAGTGAGTTCCAGGCCAGCCTAAGCTACAAAGAGAGACCCTGTCCAAGAGTCCAGTTGTACAACCAGTTAATTTGAGGAACTTATATGAGAGACCTGTTTCAAATAAACAATAAAAAGTACACCAATGTACTTTTTGGAGAAGAATGAAGTCAAATTGTCTTTCTTCAAGATTTCCCAACTGTTGGTTTAGGAACCAAAAGAAAGCCCAAAAGGCTCTTGAAACTGGTAAACAGATTTCAAATAGTTACAGGATACAAGGTCAACACAGAGGCCAATCAAATCCTTAAGTTTCAGCAATTACCACAAAAATCAAAATTAAAACATAATATTTTAATTAACATCCTCAAAACTACTTAGGAACAAGTGAAACACTCATACACAAACTTTATTAAGAAAACTACAGGGATCCAATGAATGAAGTCAAAGAACTAAAGGCAAAAACGTTCTAGTTCATGGATAGCAAGACTGAAAGCTGTGAAGTTACCAGCTACTATCAATTTTATATATTAGTGAAATTAAATAAAAATTGCAGCAAAAGAGCATATGTCAGTTAATGGTTATGAGGTACCTATGGAGAGGCAAAAGTCCCCCCAAAAGCTGATGCCATCCCAAAGAACAGTGTGAGAAATGGACCCTGTCCAATGTCAAGTCTTACCATAAAACCACCACGATTGAGATGATGGATTCTTGGTTAAAGAGTAGAAAAGTTAGTCACTGTAACACAGTAAAGAGCCCAGGAAAAACACACATAAGCATATTCAGTTGACCATTAACAAAGAAGCAAAGACCACCCTTGAATTTGCGATCCTCCTGCCTCGTCTGAATAGCTCAGATTACAGGCCCACACCATCAGGCCCAGGTTAAAATAGTTTTCTTTCTGGTGCTGGGTATTGAACCCATCTCCTTTTACAAGCTAAGCAAGGGCAAGTGCTCTGCCAACAGAGCAAGATCCTCAGCTTTCAAGATAAAAAATTTAGCAGAAAAGTACAGGGATGAGAATACACCAAAAGAAGCGGTTGGAGAGATGGCTCAGTAGTTAAGGCCACCTGTTACTCTTACAGAGGATGTAAGTTCAGTTCCCAGCAAACATGTCAGGTGGGATCTCCAGTTCCCAGGGATCCAACACTCTCTTCTGGCATCTTGGCTCATGCACGAATGCACACACAGACATACCCATACACATGGTGAAAAATGGAACCTTTTTCTTAAAAAAAAAAAAAAAAGACAGTTTTATCTTTGCATTTTCTTTTATTTTGTTTTGTTTTGGATACAGAGTGTCTCTCTGTAGCTTTGGAACCCATCCTGGCACTCACTCTGTAGACCAGAATTTACAGAGAGCCACCAGCCTCTGCCTCCCAAGTGCTGGGATTAAAGGTGTGCACCACCACTGCCTGGCTTGTCTTTGCATTTTAAGCTAAGCATTGCTATAAAATAAAAAGTTATATAAAACTAGGTTTATTATGGAAGAAAGAAACCCAACCTAATCTTGCCTCTGTGCAGCTGTTTATAATGCTGCAGTAATACCACAGCCATGTCCTAGACCATTATGGTCAGTGCATACTCACCCTCAGAAACCACCCAAAGCAATGCCCAGCCCTGCAAGCTCCCTTGATGGGAAAAGTCCTGGACAAGTGTACCAGTTTTTCATCTTTTATAACACACTTTTACTGTGAACACTCTCTGTTTAGAGATGTTCAAATATTTTTAAAATGAGTGTGCTGTGCAGATCCATAGCCTGGAGCAATAGACTGTTCACGTGGTTTGGGCATATGGCAGGGTATTCCTTCTAGGTTTGTGGGTGTACATCAAGATGTTTGTACAGTGATAAAATTGCCTAGCAACCGATTTCTCTAAATGTAACCCTCCATCAAGCAACACACGACGATTTCCACTAAAAGCCACCCAAACCTGGGATCTCTCAGTTGCCTCAATATCACCCAAACCAAAGGCCAGAAGTGAGATGCTTATTATTATCTACTATTTCCTTAGGTTCCATGGACACCCTCAGCCACATGCCTTGGTAACCATTAACTCTGCACTTATATGTGCTGGGCATGACAGTCACAAAATTTGTCACAGTCACAAAGTTTTGCTTGTCCAGGGATTGAACACTGTAAAGTATTATGGCCAAGCTCCCACCCTCTTCCTTCTTTCAGGCAGTGCTTCGAGATCATGGTCAATGCCCCGTCTGAAAGGCACGTTGTTGTAGGGGAGTTGAATCCCTTCACTGAGGCAGCCTTTTTCACCTCTCTCTAGGTGGTACCATTATGTATGTGAATTCCAGCCAAGCTTGCCTAGCTCTTACAGGTGAGCTAAAAAGACCACTGTTTTCCTCCCTTCCTTGTTCTTGGGCTTGCTAGCTCTCAACCTAGACTGTCTACTTCTCGCGGCTACTGTGGGATTTTGTCCTGAGGATGCAGGAGATATGCGATGATTATGGTAACATTCCTGGTACAGGGAACACACCACATCGCAGACCAGGAGCAAGACACATGCAAGAGCATGAGTGTAGGTGTGAGCATTCATTTGTGCCTAAGTAAGGAGAGATTAGAGGGGTCTGTCTCAAGAGCCAGTTTCGTTCCAGACATGCCTGACAGTCTAACAGAGGAAGCCAAATAACCCTGACCACGAACAGGATTCTGTATGAGTCCATTTGCTCCAACTTAGTTACAGCCTTGTTCCTGCCCCTTTGATGAAAGGAAGCCTTCCTGGAGCTTCCAAATGGGTAGTATTATTCAGAATCGCTTAAGCTCCCTCACGCATTTTTATACTACCAGCTTACATTAACTCCCTAAACATTTATAATCCCGAACAGGAAGCTTTAAATATTCATGCTTGGTCCTTTAACGATAAAGCTTTCACAATATAAATGATAAAGTCCATAAATCAATGTTCTTCCAGTGAGATAAAATTATCTGCTAGTGAAAACATCCTTTGACTAATAAGCACTGATTAATCTCACTCCTACATGTTTATGTAGATGACAAATATTTTATCAAAAGCTTGAATCCTAGCCTAGAGCAGTGGTTCTCAACCTTCCCAAAGCTGGGATGCTTTAGTACAGTTCCTCATGTTGTGGTGACCCCAACCCTAAAATTACTTTCATTGATACTTCATAACATAATTATGAATCATAATGTAAATATCTGATATGCAGGATATACAACCCCTGTGAAAGGGTCATTCAATGCTCCCCAAAAGGTCATGATCCACTGTCCTACAGGGAAATATATTTTCTTTTTCTGCCTGTGGGCAAATAATTTGGGAAGTAAAAAAATGTAAGATTTGTGATAACAGGTATTTTTAGAATGTAAGAATGAAATAAGAGCTGGAGAAGTAACTGAGTTGGTGGGATGCTTGCCAACCATGCATAAAGACCCACTATTCTATAAACCGGGCATGGTGGTGCACACTTGTAATCCCAGCACTCAGAAGGAAGAGACAGGAGAATCAAAAGCAGGGTGTCATCCTTGGCTACATGGTAGTTGGGGCACAAAGCCTACCTGGGCTACATGAAAACCTGTCATAAAACATAAAAGGCGACTGAGAGAAAGAAATGTGGGGTAGGAGGTCCTTCTGTATTTTTGTTGCTTTCATTGGTTAAATAAAGAGATTGCCTTGGCCTTTTGATAGGGCAGCCCTTAGGTGGGCCTAATAGACAGAACAGGATGCTGGGAAGAAGGGAAGTGTGGCAGACGCCATGATTCTCCTGCCCAAGACGGACGCTGGTTAGACTCATGCCGGGAAGTCACAGTCAAGTGGTGATACACATTAATGGAAATGGGTTAATCAAGATGTGAGAGTTAGCCCATAAGAGGCTAGAGCTAATGGGCCAGGCAGTGTCTTTGATTAATACAATTTCCGTATGATTATTTCGGGTGTAAGCTAGCCAGGCAGCGGGACGCAGCCCACTCCTCATTACTACAGAAATGGCTTAAAATCAATTAAAACTGTGGGTATCAGAAGATGCCTGTCAGCAAAGAAAGGCTGATGAATGACATTTTCAGGCAGTGTTAAGACTCATGATCTAATTATGAAGATGGTCAGATGTTTGAGTCCTTAGACCCTGCTGCATGGCTGGCTGCTGAGTCACAACCCAGGCCACATGAGAGTGAAGGAAAATTCCAGATCTCCCTCTTTCCTGTTTGAGTCCATTTGTTAAAAAAGTAAAGTTCCTCTGACGTCTTTCAACAAAAAGCAAATGCCAAGAGAAAAGAGAATCCCTGGAAGAGTTCCCAGAAACCAGATCTGGGAGCCAAAGTCAGGAGCTGAACTGCTCTACTGAAGGTCTCCTGAGTCTGACGTTCCCTAGAGTCCTGGTCAAGACACACTAATTCCAAAAGCTTACTAGCGCAGTTTCCACTAATCTTCAAAAGGATCATCTCCATGAAGAAAATGACAGCACCCAAACCTATCACTGCCCGAACAACTCCCACTTGTAGGAAAGTTTAGCCAAAGTAGGATAGGACAATGAAAAGTATCAGAGGCTCTGTGAGTTCGAGGCCAGCCTGGTCTACAAGAGCTAGTTCCGGGACAGGCACCAAAGCTACAGAGAAACTCTGTCTCGAAAAACCAAAAAAAAAAAAAAAAAAAAGTATCAGAGGGCTGCTGCTAGGTCTCAGTGGTACAGCATTTGCATAGCATATATGAGATCCCATATATTGATCCTCATCACTGGAAAAAATTAAAAATGTACAGATTGCAGGTAAGGTTTATTGGGCAAAATTGTTTCACAAAAGACATTGGAAAAAGAACTGGCTGCAGAAACAGCTCAGAATTAAGATTGCATACTGATCTTTCAGGGGACCTGAGTTCAGTTCTGGGTACCCAAATTGGGAAGTTCACAAATGCCTGTAATCCTGACTCGAAGGAAGTCAATACCACTGCATTCATACATATGTGCTTACACAGATATATGTACATATACATCACTTTTTAAATCTTATTTTATAGGCACTAGAAAAGACTCTGCATATAATGTCTAGAATGTGTAAATTAATGGACAACCATTGGCCCTAATGATGCCACAAAATCATCCAAACTGAAATTGTCCCAACAATAACAAGAAAAGTAGCTGAAGAGAGTTTACTCTAAGATTCTAGTGAGCCAGGATGAACCAAGTCCAGATCACTGTCTTAGGAAATGAGGTACACAGCTAGATTAGGTTAAAGTGAGGCTTTTTGAGAACTATCGCCTGATAAGACATTTCTACAGATGGCCTCAGACAATGAATACCCTCAGAACAGTAGTATTTGGGTTCCTGTGGATCACTGTGACAATATGTCTGAGACCAGGGAAATTATGAAGAGTAATCATTGATTGCTTATAGTTGCACAGATTGGGGCAGGGGTCCAAGGTTAATTTGCTGGCGTATTTATTGTCTGCTATGTGTAACCTTCATTGATGGTGTCTTTTGCATGTCCTCCAGTAGACAGAGTGAATACATTCCTCAAGTGTCCTTTGAAAAGGTACTGCTAACTGCATTGATGAAGACAGAGCTCTCATGACCAAATTGCCTTCCAAAGGCTCCATCTCTTGTTTTTACCTTGAAGATAAAGAGTGATGTGGGATTTCCCTCTGTATGCTCTGAATACCATTGGTTAACAAAGAAACTGTCTTGGGCCCATGCAGGGAATAGAGGTAGGCAGGGAAAACTAAACGGAATTCTGGGAGAAAGGGAGGCAGAGGCAGACACAGACACTGGGAACTTTAGCTGGTAAGCCACAACCACGTGGCGATACACAGATTAATATAAATGGGTTAAATTAAAATGTAAGAGATAGCCAATAAGAAGCTAGAGCTAATGGGCCAAGCAGTGATTTAATTAATACAGTTTCTATGTAATTATTTCAGGGGTTTGGGCAGCTGGGAAATAAACAAGCAGCCAGGTGGCCTCCTTCAACAAATTGGCAAACCAATGTGGTAGACTAAATCCATGTAAAACCTGAGAAAGCTTAAAAATCTTAGACACAAAAGAACAGAGTTAGGCATGGTTGGGTAGCGACATTTTCTTGGGTGGGCAAAGGCATGGCTCCTTTAAGAGAGGTCTTCCCGATTTAGTGGTAGCAGGAAATAAGCTGCGCACATTTGCTAACTTTCTGTGTCGTACTGCCAGCATGACCTCTGGCTCTTTCATAAGACTGAGCATTTGGATGGGGTTTGTACGAAGCATGTTGTGGCTTTCTTGATAGAAATGCTATGTGTCTGAAAGTGGGGCAGTGTGCATGGCTCTTGGGAGCAGTGAACAGCTCCGCCATGTTGGGCAAGGCAAGCAGGAAGTGTTATATTTCCCCTAGCAATGTCACAGCTTAGATTCTTAAGTGCTTAGCACTTTAAGAAGTTCTTCTGGTCAGAAAATAATTACAGATATGCAAAAAATACAAATCCAGATTTTAAAAAGACCTATAATTGGGTCACAGTGCCTGGATAGAGGTGGGGGGGTCCTTGGACTTCCCACAGGGCAGGGAACCCTGATTGCTCTTTGGGCTGACGAAGGAGGGGGACTTGATCAGGGGAGGGGGAGAGAAATGGGAGGCGGTGGCGGGGAAGAGGCAGAAATCTTTAATAAATAAATAATAATAAAAAAAGAAAAAAGAAAAAATAAATGGTTCACAATGTTGGATAAATGTATGTAGGCTTGGGAGAGAGAAGAAAAAGAATATAGATAGTTATAAAAAAAGAAGTAAATGTTTTTTTTAAAAAGGGTAAAGTCTTTAAAGAGACAGAGTACAGACAGTCATAGATTAAAAGGAGTAAAAAAAATAAGCCATGTAAAGATGTAAAATTCACAGGGAGTCTGAATTCTGTATATTATTGTGTTTTCTTTGAATTTTTTCACTGTGAATGAGCTAAGCACAGAGAGACATTTCATTGTATGGGCTGCTAAGCTAAACCAGCTAAATATCTTAAATTTATCTTGATTTCAAAATATACATGTAAGGATATGTTGCTTTGGAAAAGGGGTTCATTTTTGTTTCCACAGAGGATGAAAACCTGTGAAATTCTTCCAGACTAGTGCTTTTTGACAGTCCAAGAGCCCCTGAACAATCACCTTGAACACCCCTCAAAAAATTATTTCACCCCAATACACATCAGGAAGCAGTTTGGAGAAAAACTACACCCATATTCCCAAATATTGTTTGTAAATGTTTATTTACATTTAAAAAGGGATATGCTATAGAGATTTGCATTGGCATGGACCTTGGTTTATTGATACAAATTCAAGGTCAATTCTGTTATCTTGATTAAGGTATTGTGTTTATGCAGTTCATTTAAAAATGTAATGTATAATTAAGAAATATAGGTTAATAGATAATCATCTATAACAGTCAAGCTTGTACTCATGTTAGTTAGGTTTTCTAGATATATAGAGATATATTTCAGATAGGTATTCTTCAAATCTTTCAGAGACCTTTAGAATATGGCATTTAAATGTTTTAAGAAGTTAGTACTTTTCATGACAATGAGACATACCTGTTCGTGGCAGTAACAATTACTTCAAGAACAAGATAGGCATCAAAGACACTCCTTATAGAGTTTGCTAGCCATTTGGGCAAGAAACTGCTCTTGCCTGGACTTCTTGATAAACTGGACATGCAGGACCCACAGAGAAATGACTGCTGAACTAGCCTAAAAGTGAGACAATCTTTCAGGGTTCCTACTTCATGAAAGAGTCTGCCAAGCATTCTGCAGGACACAGAAGAAAGTTACTGACAAACTGCCAATATAGGTGGAACTGTCTTTGAAATTTCCTGTTTTGTAGAAAAGTCTGCTGTATGTTATGAGCCTGTAGGCTGAAGATAGATGCCTCAACAGTACAGAAGAACTTTGGGTGACTGTCCAGACAGTGAGATGTCTCTGTCAATTTTAGAGCTTTAGAAGTTGCTTAAAATGCATTTTCTGTTTACTTAGGTAATATTATATCCTTCTGGAGTCTTTGATGGAGTTGAAAAATTTATAGTTATAGTTTTCCTTAGTTATGATGAGAGATAAAGTAGACATAAATAGTGTAACTGTAATTATTGCTTAATACCTGTTTTGTTATATGTAATTTTACTATGTTAAAGATAAAGCCTTCCTTTATATTTAAACAGAAAAGGGGAGGTGATGTGGAATTTCCCTCTGTATGCTATAAATACCATTGGTTAATAAAGAAACTTTGTTTTGGGCCTGTGTAAGGAATAAGGGTAGGTGGGAAACTAAACAGAATGCTGGGAGAAAGGAGGCTGAGGCAGAGACAAGCCATGTAGCCCCACTGGAGCCAGATGGAACTTTACCCAGTAAGCCATAGCCACATGGCAATACACAGATTACTAGAAATGGGTTAAATTAATATGTAAGAGTTAGCCAACAGGAAACTAGAACTAATGGGCCATGCAGTGATTTAATTAATACAGTATCTGTGTGGTTATTTTGGGGCTGAGCAGCCAGGAACTAACAAGCGGTCCCGACTTTCAACAACAGAGTTTCAATATTTGAATGGGGGGAGGTATTCATATTGTAGAATCAATTTCACGAAATAATTGAGAAATTCCCTACAGTCTAATGTGTTACAAATAATTCATAAAGTGTGTTTATGAGACCTCTCAAAAATCACTTGCTGCAAAATTAATTAACCACAAAGTAATTAGTCTTGCAGACCTGGGATCCTTATACAAAATCTGAACACCCAAGTCCAAAATGTGTGGTGTGTGTGCATATGTTTGTATATGTGCATGTACATGAGTGTGAGTCTGAGTGTGTGAGTGTATGTGTGTGATTTGCATGTGTATGTGTGTCATTTGAAAGGCTGTTTGAGGGCACATTTCCTCAAGCGACATCAATATACACATATAACTAGGACTCAATTCTCTAAGCAGCAACTTCACCAAAGGTCATCACATTGAAAAGAGGTTGACCAACATACAATGTCTCACAAGGATTTCTCAGTGTTTCAGCCAAACTGATGGATAAACCTAGAGGGGAAAAAATTCCAAAATTCTGATCTGGATGAAAACAAGTGTTTTCCAATGCCACAAATATAATTAATTGGAATGTTAGCCTTCGAGCTGGGTTTAGGACACAAACTTATAATTCCAGCAACATGAGAGACTGAGGTATAAAGATCAGAAGCTTAGGTCCAGCCTGGGCTTCAGGGAGAGTACAAAGTCAATATGGGAAACTTAGTAAGGCATTTTCTCAAGGCTCAAGGAAAAAAAACTAAAAAGCAAAGTTAAACCAAACAAAAAATGGGCTAAAGGTTTCTCTCTATGCCAAGCACACATGTTCAGAGTTCAACCCCAACTATAGAAGCAGAAAAAGAAAAACCTTCGCCAATAAGATTAACCAGAACAGAATATGTTTAGATAATTTATATATAATGCATAATGATATATAATAATATCCAAAGATCAAGACATTCAAAAATAAAACCTTGAATGGAGAGGATTCTGACTTGATGGGCAATTCGCTGACTTCATTAGGAACAACAAAACTAAGGGAATCCACAGGGTGATTTGCCAAAAACATGCCAAAAGCTGCATTAATAACTATTACCAGAGCTCTCCCAGACAAAATATCAAAAAGTTTATTATTGTCGTGGGTAAAGCTCCCAGGTTAAGAACAAACTTCTTAGCTACTCTTCCCAAAAATAACAGTATAATATGGGAGTGATGACCCAGTGCACACATGTATATTTGAATAGTATCTCCTGAAGAGTTTGTTTTTTAATGTTCCAGAATAAAATAATTAATGACAAAACTCTTCCAATTAATTCTTTGGGAGAGGAATAGAGTGAGTGACAAGTTTAGGGAAGGCAAGTCTCCCCAGAAGACATTGGGGAGTGCCATGAAAGAAATTGAATTCAGTAAAGAAAGTCCCCAGCAAGCATAATCCATCAAAATTAATAAAGATTCAGTTTTAAAAAGAGAAATCTCTTGAGAAAGAGAAAAGACAGCTCATCCACAGAGGTAACAGTTAATCAGGTGGTAAGAAAACCTCATAAGGGTTGGGGCAGGGTTCTGTTCTTATCTGCAAATCTATACTTTGGCACCAGTTAGAGAGCTATGATCAGGTTACGTAACCTCTCTGTGATGCTGTAGCCCACCTCCCTCACAATTAGAATGTTAGTGATCTTACCTCACAAAATTATTCTACAGTTCCCATGAGGTACTAGCATGAACAGGCACTTAACATATAGTGGGTGTTTCTCTTGTTTCCCCAACTCAGCACTGGATGCTGAGATCATCACATTAAGAGTGCTCTCTGGGATCACTTTTTTTATCCCCATGGGTGTATATGGGAGTTCACACATGTTATTATGACATCCTTCTCCTGTTCATGAGATTGGCTGCTTACACCTTTGTTCTGAAAGTGTCTGCTGCCAAGAGGTCACTGTTCCCATCTCCTCCTCCTCCTTTCCCTCCTCCTTCTCATCTGCTCCCTCCACAAGTAGAGAACCTTGAAGGTGGAGCTTTAATGGTGGAAGTGAGAGAAAGAGTCTTTTTCTGCTTTGGGTCACCCATTACTTTTTCCTGGCCATGATGCCCAAACTTACAAAATTCTCTCTAGTAAAAGATCTTCCAGTCAATGTCTTCCAGAATAGGACTTGTAAGAATACCAGGAAGTAAATGGAAAGAGAGAGCTTTATAATTACAATGGCTATTTTGGTTTCCAACTTAACTACAACTGGAATTAACTAAAATCCACAAATGGCTAGGCACACCTGTGAGGGATTTTGCTTAATTAAATCCTTTGAAGTGAAAAGATCCAAATCTAATCTGGATCTTTGAAGTGGGAAAATCCACCTCTAATCTTGGGCTCATATTTTCATGGCAGACAGAAAGACATGGAAAAAGGAAGCCTCATTCTTGCCTGCTTGCGCTTGCCCTCACTAGCATGCCCATTACTTCGCTGGCATTAGAGCTTATTTATTCAGGATTGCAGTGTATACTGAAGACCAACTGAGATATCCAGTCTTGTAGACTGAACAACTACTGGATTCTTGAACCTTTTGTTCAGAGGCAGCCATTGTTCGAATAATTGTACCAAAGCCTGTAAGTCATTCTAATAAATCCCATTTATATATTGAGAGTGAAATTCATTCTGTAGGTTCTGTTACTCTAGAGAACCCTGACTGAAACACTAATGTATTGAGATAGACACACAAAGTCACTCACCAAAATATTCCCAGGTATGGATCACAGAGTTAATTCACATGTCTATTGGGAGTGGAAATGAGGTACTGCAAAAGAACCATACAATGTGTATGTGGGTGTGGGAAGAGGACAGAGATGGCAGAGAGTGGGGGCAAAAGGGGATGGGGTTCTCCTCATTCTTGGCAATGTTTTTTCATGAGACTCAGCATTTCAATAAAGCCCTGTTGTATAACAGTAGCCTTGTTGACAAAGGTTTCTGTTCCACTCAGTCCTGTAGTCCCAAAGAAACACAGAGACCTACATTAATTATAAATTGATTGACCTATTAGCTCAGATTTTTCTTATTAACTCTTATAACTTATATTATCCCATAATTCTTGTCTGTGTTAGCCAAGTGGCTTGGTACCTTTTTTGGCGAGGCAGACACATCTTGCTTGCCCTGTGTCTGGCTTCCTCTGTGTCTGAGTTATGACTGCAGACTGAAACTTCCCTCTTCCCAGAATTCTTGTTGCCTCCCCTCTACTTCCTGCCTAGTCACCCCACCTATACTTCCTCCCTGCCTACTGGCCAATCAGCATTTATTTAAAATACAAGTGACAAGGTACAGACCATTGTCTTACAGCATAGCCTCCTTCATTGAAACATTCCATTCTGCAGGAAGCTCCTTAAATGGAAAGGTAAAGAACTAAAAATAGCTTCAGGAAGTCCCTGAAACTGAATCCACCAGGCCCCTCCCTGCCAGAGTAAACAGTAAAAGCTGAGAGTCCCTCCCAGATGAGCAAACTCAGCTGCAGAAGAAGAGCCACACACAAGCCAAGCTGCTAAGAGGGAGACCAAAGCAGCTGCCAGGAAGAAGAATCTAGCTGAGCTATGAGGAAAAGGTTTCAACCAACTGGGGCACTTGGAAAGGACACTCGCCAACATGTTAAGCTGCCTGTGCTCCAGGTTCCCAACTTTGTGAACTGTTACCCATGTTGTTGGGGTGGGATTTGGTGATGTAGCTGTCTTTGAGTCATTTTTGTACCTGTAAATAACCCCTCATCCATCTCCTATAACACCAATAAAACTCGTTTCACCAAGTTGGGTTTTGATGGTGTCTACACTTTGGTCTCCTATGGGATCCCTGTGATAGTTTAAATGTAACTGACTCCTATAATCACATAGGGAGTAGCACTATTAGGAGGAATAGCTTTGCTGGAGTGGGCATGGCCTTGTTGGAGGAAGTGTGTCACTGTGGGGGTGGACTTTGATGTTTTCTATGTTCAGGATAGTTCCTAGCAAGTCAATTGACTTCCTGTTTCCTGCAAGCCAAGACGTAGCCAGCAACACATCTGCCTGCATGCTGCCTTGCTCCCCACCAAGATGATAATGGACTAAACCTCTGAAACTATAAGCCAGCCTCCTTAATTAAATGTTTTCCTTTTAATAGTTGCCATAGTCATGGTGTCTCCAAACTAAGATAATCCCTATCTGGGGTGAAGAGACAAATACATTGCATCTTCCCAGGCAAAGTTTGGTCACACAAGCCCTTCCTCGTTGCATAGCTTTTCCTTCAATACAAGATAGAAGGAAAAGACGAACTTAATTGCAGGTTGCTAGCAACAACTTTGGTTGCCTCTCTCCACCACGAGAGGGCAGTCTAGAGCCGGAAAGGAAGTGGTACTTACCTGATAACCATCCTCTGTAAGCATCTCAGGTTTCTAGTGGACTGAACTCTAGAATCTTGTTTTATACACCAGATTCTGACCCTTAGCATCTAGCCTTCTCTTAAAAGATCTGAGGATTTCCTTAAGCAACCTCACAGAACAAAGGCAAAAATGCACAAATGTGAACTGAACAGAAAGAGAACCATGTATAAAATAATAGTTTGACATGGCACTTAAGTTTCTTAAATATTTTAGGCATTTAGGTAGATGGAACAGAATTCATCATAGAAAGTTTCCACTAATGTAGATGAGAGGGTGATAAGTTGCTTATCGTCATACCAAACGCATTATCTAAGAGCACAGAGAACAAACGAGAAAGATGGCCAGTAGAGTGACAGGATTGCTTCTAACTTTGTGCTTTATTGTGCTTTTATGCATCACTTCAAGTTCTCTATCATGATTCTGTGCCCTTTATAAAGTTCAAAACATATAAACAAAAATTTCATTTGCAGAAAATAATTTTAAGCAAACCTTATTAATAAGAGAACGCACAACTCGGTTTCTTCTGTTGTGCCTCATGAGGCCCTGGCATGAGGCTCACTGAAACTTCCTGAGCCTAGCTAGAGTTTGGAGACCTGTCGCCTCTGGTTACCGGACCTAGGCCCATCTCTGCCCAGACATGGCTAATGTGGCAGAATATTATTGGCCCTTGTTCCTTGCTCTGCCTTGGCACATCCCAAGCTTCTTCACCCCCATCACAACCCTATATAAGTCCCTGCTTGATACTATTAAATGAGACCCTGCTTTGACAGACTCCCGACTCAGTGGATGTGTTTCTCCCTGGTGCCAAGGGGAGGGGGGGGGGCTGAGTCGCGACACTCATCATCCCATTCAGCCCCAGGAAGAGTCCGGCGGTCCAGCTCTGTCCCTGCTTTTTCTGCCAGAGAACCCCGGCATTCTTCCTTTTCACCAGTGTGAAATCCCGTGTGTAGTTTAGCTCCATGGTGACTGTTACATGGTATGGTAGTTTGGATGAGAATGGTCTCCTGAGACCATGTTTGAATGCTTGGGTCCCCAGTTATTGTAACTGTTTGGAAAAGATTTGAAGGTTTGAGTTCTTGTGGAAAAACGTATGTCACTAGGATCAGGTTTTGAGGTTTCAGAAACTGACACCAAACCCAGTTAGCTCTCTCTCTTCCCCCTCCATCTCTGTCTCCCCCCATCCCCACTCTCTCTGCCTCAGGACTGTGGATGAGACATGAGCTCTCAGTTACTACTCCAGTGTCATGCCTCGCTGCCTGCTCCCATGCTCCCTGCCACGATGGCCATGTCTCCCCCTCTGCAACTGTAAACCCCCAGTAGGCTCTTTCTCCTGTAAGTTGCCTTGGTCATGGTGTCCCTCTGTTCACAGTGATAGAGAACTCTCTAGTATCTGACTGTCATGAGATAACCCCCCTGACTGCTTCCCTTTCTGTCCTGCTCTCTGGATGCCTGGATTGGGAGAGATCTATAGTCCTGGAACCCTGTTCCTCCATGGGGCAGGACAGATGCATTAATGCCGCACTGTAAGCTTTGTCCCCTTTGGTCTTCTGAGTCTACTGGTCCTTAGCTGAGGCTCAACGGATCTTTGGGAGCTTCCAGAAGTCTCCCTACCCACAGTGCAACGGGAAAGTTAGGGTTAGGGAAGGAGAGATGAGGTTCATCATGATCGTGTGATTATCCATCTCATCGTCTGAACAGGGAAGAAGCCACTGAGACGCACCCATCCCTAGCTTCTCTCTAAGTTATTCTGTAAAGAACACTTAGAAGGAGATTTCTGAATCACCAAGAAGTGCCCCCAGATGCTGGTGATGCAGTAACATCACGGTTATTGTGCTGGGCTCACATTATTTTAAGCCCTTCTTCAACTGAACAATCCACCCTCCTTCCAGTGCGTCCTCTCTACGTTTTTCGTTTTGTAACCACAAGGTGGCAGCAGTACTTCATAACTTTAACTTTGCTCTATTCCAGCTAAGGCTTTTTTTCCCCTTTGGGTGTTGGTGTTTTGCTTTGCTTTGTTTAATTTTGTTTGGTCTTGTTTTGTTTTGTTTGGGGGGAGGCTTATCTAACAAAAAATATGTATATTTATAATATACAACATAATGATCTGAAATACATATACATTGTGAAATAACTAAAGAGAGATAACTAGCATATGCATTACTTATTCTTACTATTTTTCTTGTAGTGAGCTCACTTAAAATCTAATTCTTTAGTAATTTTCTTACATGCAATACCTGATTAATGTTGAGTCCTTGGGGGATCACGCAGACCATTGAAGTCTAATAAACCAGAAGCAAACTTTATTCCAGGAAAAATAAAAATAAAAAATAAATCTCCACAGGGCACAAAAAGCTTATCAGATACTTGAGACCACAGCCAGAGGTGGATTTGTAAGGCTGTGGCAAAAGCCAGTTTTCAGACTCCTCTTTTTATAGCAAGCATTAGTCAATAACAAAAGAATTTTGACAGTCTCAAGGTAAAACTCATATACAAATTGCCCTTCTTTGCAATTTTTATTAATAGGGTTTTTTTTTTCAGTTAAACTGTATTTTGCCCATTGTTTCTCTCTAGAACTTGCTGATGGTGTTTATGGGAAAATATAAAACCAAAAAGTCAAAAGTCACATACATCCCATCATTTAAAAGTTAACTCAGCTCACCTCAACTGCTGGTCACGAATGGCAGGGGGGGAGGGGGTATCTCTCAGTTTGCAGAGCAGACCCTCAGTTTCTAGAGTGACCCTAAGTTTGCAGAGGGGCTTTAGTCTCACAAATAGAGCTATGGGTTGTAACTGTTAACCCTTAAGCTGCCGAGAAAGTTGCCGAGAGCCTGCTCTCATTCTCCTAGTCTTACAACTTGGATTTCCTTATTTCTTTGTTCTCATTTCTGGAATCCACATATCTATATTCTCATTCATGGACTTTTCAATTAACTATAGTCTCCATACTAGACAACAGATCTCTTGAACTTATTCTTTCTGGCTAATGGAAATGTGTCTTTTGACCAACTCCCTTATCTCCTACCCACCCCCAAACTCTGGAAACTGTTCTTTGAAGTGGTTAGTTCTTAGCTCCGAGGCCAGGCAAAGGCAAGGCTCCTAGTATCGGTTCCGTCATCTTGGGCAATAGCAGAAGACAATGAACTCTTTCATGAGCTTCAAATAGTGAATAATTGTCTGTGGACTGCTCTGTTACAAAGGAGACATCTACAAGACACACACACACTTAGAGAGAGAGAGAGAGAGAGAGAGAGAGAGAGAGAGAGAGCCAAGGGATCGTCACAGAAGAGAGGGTAGAAAGCTTGTAAGAGCCAGAAGTCCAGGAGGATGAATCTGCACGTTCCAGACACAGCAGGAAGATTGCATTTATAAGTTCACAACTGTGGTTGCCTGCACAAGATTAAATCAGTTTACACTCCATCATGAAGGAGGAAGAGGCTCAGGAGCCCACACCCCTAGTTGAGTGCTAGCCAGAGTCATGACTTCTAGGAAAGGGGGTCAGACTTCTTTAAGGGTAAGGCCCTGGTAAGTTGACCCCATTCTCTTGTGAATAGCCCCACGCCCATGACTATATGGGCAACACAAACTGAACTCAATGGATTAATAAGACAAAATAAAACAGAAACAGATAACACAGGTGGACATGGGTCTGGAAGAAGTTAGAGGAGGAGTGGAGGGAAAATATGATCAAAGTATATTGTATGCATGTATGAAATCTCGAGAATTAATAAAATGCTTTTTTTGGGAGGGTTGGATTTTTTGAGACAGGATTTCTCTGTGTGTGGTCCTGCCTATTCTAAAACTAACTCTGTATCAGGCTGGCCTTGAACTCACAGAGATCTGCTTGCCTCTGTCTCCCAAGTGCTGGGATTAAAGGTATGTGCCACCACACCCTACTTAAAATACTTTTAAAAGGTTTAAGAAAGGGGGGCTTGTTTTAGGAGGCCACTTGTTTGTTCCCGGCTGCTCAACCCTGAAATAACCACACAGAAACTGTATTAATTAAATCACTGCTTGGCCTATTACCTCTAACTTCTTATTAGTTAGCTCTTACATCTTAATTTAACCCATTTCTATTAATCTGTGTATCGCCACATGGCAAGTTTCCGTCTGGCATCTGTCTCTGGAAGGGCTGCATCTTCTTGATCTGCCTTATTTTGATAGATAGATAGATAGATAGATAGATAGATAGATAGATAGATAGATAGATAGATATCTTCCAGCCTGGCTATACTCTGCTAAGCCATTGGCAGAGAGCAGCTTCTTTATTCATTAACCAATAAAAGCCACACATACACAGAAGGACTTCCCATACCAGGGGCTTCCTTTCATTTTTATTTTCATGAAAATTTAATTTGAACACAATTTTGGGTAAAAAAAAAAAATCCCCTGCTTTGACTTTTATAAGTCTCAGTGATAGGCTACATAATAAACCAAGGAACAACTCAAAACTAATAGTGATTGTTTATTGAGCACCTACCAAGTTCAACCACCTCCCTGTCATGCACTTTCCTCATTATTGCTAAGTAATACCATAAGAGTGTTAAGTGCTATCAGTGAAATAGAGGGCACAAAGAGAAAGTCATGTTACTGTATGCTTAGTCCTGTCCGAATCCCTTTTCTATTTCTATGATAAGAATACTGAAGGCCGCATGAATTATGGAAAGGGTTTTTGTGGTAGTGGTGGTGGTGTTTTCTTTGTTTTTGGTTGGTTGGCTAGGTTTTTTGTTGTTATTCTGTTTGGGGGTAGGGGCTTGTCTATTGATTTTGGAGGCAGAGAAGAAATTTCAAGAGTGTGACATGTCCCTGGCATAAGGGCATCATGCTGCGTTACAACATGGCTGAAAAGCAAAAGGGGAATCCAGGATGTACAAAGAGGAGGCATGTAAGCCAGAGAAAGGACAGAGGACAGTGACTTATTTTGTACTAAGCAGCTGTTGTGCAGCACTGTCCTCTGCAATCTGTCGCTGTCTTTATGTGGTCATCTGTGCCTGGCAGCAAAAGACCAGGCTGGGCTTGGAGACCGTTGACTCTCCCTCATAGAAAAGGGGATTTGGGGAGTCTTTTGAGCCTCACTTGAGTATTCATCCAGACTTTCCACCTAGTCATTTGTGTACAGTTCTGTCCTGATTTAATATGGCCTCGGGGTCTCAGAAGAGAGGCTAAAATATATTGTTAAAGAAGGCGTTTAGGAAGAAGGCTCCATCTATGAGCCTATGGGAAGCCATCATTCATGCAGGGTGAAGGTTTTCCAGTGTGGCTGCATTGTGGTCACCACACTCCTATCAGTAAAACTAAAACCTCACCCATGCTCTATAAATAAGCCCAATAAACCCACTGGTTCCCCAAGAGGAAGTTTTCTGGAATCCTACTGTGTTTTGTCATTGGGACCTTAGAAGAAATGAGTATAGACATTGCCATGCCCCCTCCCCAACAAGGAGAAAAATTTCACACCAGCTCTCTTGGTTATCAACCCGTTTCTTGGAGGCAGAGTTAATCCTTTCCAGGGTGATACTCTCATGATCCGATCCCCTTCCTCCTTTTAACGGTCCTACCACCTCACTGTTACATTAAGGACCAAGCTTTCAGCTTATAACCCACGGGGCAACTAACCACATTCAACCCACAGCCAGGCTTATGGTTCATTTGATCAACTTCTGTGGAAGGGTCAAGGTGTGTATCCAGAGTCTTCTTTACGTTATACATTCATCTGATAGTTCTAGCACAATTCATTGGAAGGACTGTCCTTTCTCCATGGAATCACTTGTGTGCTTTTGTCAAGGATCAGTTGCCTGCATTTGCCTGACTCTATTTCTAGCCTTCTCCACAGCACGAGCCACATCTACAGTTGTTGTGTCATGGTCTTAACCGGTGCCACTGCCTAGGAAGCCTTGAGATGGGGTAGTGAAAATACATCAACACTAAAGTAGTGGTTCTAAATTCTTTGCATTCCATAGAAACTTAAATTCAACCTGTTGATCTCGACACAATACCTTCCAGAGGTTTACTGAGATTTCATTGACTCTGAAGTTCAAGTTAGGCACAGTTGGCATTTTAGCCATCTCGAGTTCTTCAACCCATCAACAAAGAAAGGCACAGATAAGCATAAACTGATGTCGCTGAAAGGGAGGCTAAGGGAGTGGCTCATTTACAACAGTGATGGGTCCCAGGTTTCAGCACCAGATGAAAAATGGGGAAAAAATGAAAAGAAAAGGACGTGGCACTCCTGTGTATGGTGGAAGAGACAGTTTATTGTAAATAAATGGAAGAGCATAGCCAGATGTAGGCACATCCGGAAGAGTTCAGAGTGGACATAATCAAATTCATCCAGGACATATGAGGAGAGGTGGAGGGAAAGGGAAAGAGGAGAGAGGAGCTGCCAACCTGCCAACCAAGAGGGGTAACCTGGGCCAAGAGACTGGCATAGCCAAAATGACTGGATTGTATAGGGAAGGACAGCCCAGCTCCTGGGCTGGAGAAATTGAGGATACAGGGTGAGGTATATCACCTAGGAGGGCTCTGCAACAGGTAGAAACTGAGGGCTGCTGAGAGAATCTGGAGGCCAGTGTCTACTTTGATGTGTTTAATAGGCACCTCTGCTGTTTGTCTTGGATTTGAAACCTAACACCTACCTGCATCTGACTAAGCCTTTCTTGCTGCTTCAGGCCCTGGGGAAAAACAGAAGGGCAAGAAATGAGCAGGGGTGGGAGGGACATTCTTTCATCAGAGTCCACTCCTACAATAACAAAGCTATCTGAAACTATTCTTGATAACAGCATTCATTCATGAGAGTGGAGCCTTCCTAATCTCATCCTATCTTAAATGTGTTTATCTAAGGAGCGGGTACCAAGTACGGATGGGGGAACCTCAGGAGATTCCAACACTGCACAAAGTACAGGCAACTGAGCAATGTTAAGAGCCAGAGAAAACTGGTTATCGAACACCAAACAGTCGATCCTGAAAACATAGAAGTGCAAGTAATGTTACATTGACCGAGCAGGTTGTATTTATGTATTTAGGAATCTCTCACAAATAAACACGTACACACATTCACATGTAACATCACTTAAAGAAAAGACAGACATAAACAAAGGGAAGAGGGTTGTGAGGAGATGAAAGTGAAGGGGGGGATTATATAATTATATTTTTTAATTAAAAATTATTTAAAGGAGCTGGAGAGATGGCACAGTGGTTAAGAACCCTGACTGCTCTTCCAGAGGACTTGGGTTCAATTCTAAGCACCCACATGGCACTTCACAACTGTCTGTAACTGCAGTTCCAGGGGACCTGGCACCCTTACACAGACTTAAAATGCAGGCAGAACACCAATGCACACAAAAATAAATAATTAAAAAAGGAAGCAGCTTTCAGTTTGAACTCCTTTAAAACATAAAATGTTTATTAAAAAATATTTTTGAATGTCTCATCTAGCAATAGCACTGAATAGTGTCTGTGTTTCTAACATGAGCTTGGGGAGAACACTTTCTTCCTCAGCCCTCCAACTCATGCCTTCTCATATGCACTTATTCCATACAAATGCGAAGTCTAAACCTCTAGCACTGACTGAGAAGTTCAAAGTGCAAAGTTTCATCTGAATGAGCCATGGGAGACTAATATGACACCTGGAATGTTCTCTCCAGGTCTGAGCTGATGATATGAATGAACTAGCCAGTGTAGTGGTACACTCTGTATTTCCGACACTCTAGATGCTCAGGAGATGGATGTCAGGATCCTGGAGAAGTCCCACAAAAAAACCACTGTGGGTCCCTGAGTGGCAGCAGTGGGCAGCGGGCAGCAGGCCATGGACCACAGGAGATGAGGGGCAGCAGGTCCCAGGCAGGGAGTCGTGTGGGTGAGAGACCTCAGAGGGTCAGCCAGTATCTCACAGCTGCTGATGAGAGATGGATAGGAACGCCATGCAGAGTGAGGTTGGATGTTTATTTAGTGGGTTATGGAAGGGAAAAGGAAAGGGAAGGGAGAAGGGGGACCAGGAGAGAGAGTCACAGAGAGATAGGGAAAGAGGGGAGGAAGAAGAGGGAGAAGAGAGAGAGAACAGAAGTTACCTCTTCAGGAGAGAGATGGGAAAAAGAGCTCAGGCTGGAAGCAGAAGGAAGATTCAGTTGCCTGGGTAGATAGGGGGAAGAGTGTATGGGGCTTGTCTCTTAAAGGAACAGGACAGACCAATACACAGACCAGAAGCCCTGTAGTTCTGAGATCTTGGCTCTCTAATGCAGCTGTCTATAATGGGGCACTTTTATTTCGATTACTTTTGGTATTTTCACTTCTGTTTGCATTACCTGTTGTAATAAGAGTGGCGGGCTGCGTCCTGCCACCTGGCTGTCCGCATGGCTAGCTTATGTCCCGAAATAATTACATGGAAACTGTATTTTTTTAATCACTGTCTGGCCCATTAGTTCCAGCCTCTTATTGGCTAGCTCTTACATATTGATCTAACCCATTTCTAATATTCTGTGTAGTACCACGAGCTGGCTTACCAGGAAAGATCTTAACCTGCGTCTGTCTGGAATGGGAGAATCATGGCGACTCCTCACTCCGCTTCTTTCTCCCAGCATTCTGTTCTGTTTACTCCACCCACCTAAGGGCTGGCCTATAAATGGTCCAAGGCAGTTTCTTTATTAAATGAAAGTAATTCCTCCATCAATTACCCAGCAATTAATAATGCATTTTGTCCATTTCTTCCCATTCAGGTCTTCAGCATCTCGATCATAGTTATGTCGGAGTCCCTCGCCTATTCCAATACTTGCGTCACATCTTCATCTTTTCAAATCTGCTTTAGCTAGTCATTCAGCAGCTGTCTTGACTTTTATTGTGTGTTGTTTCAGGCCCATAGGAGCTGTTCTAAGTAGACTTTGGTCTGAGGTGTTCTCTCAGGAGGAGCTGTGCAAGTTTGGTGTGCACTGGTACCATAGGCGACTATCCCCAGGTCCATGTTTCTGTCTCCCTATATGATCATCCTCGGAAGGAGTCTGTGTCTTTTTCCATGGACACAGTAGACCTTTACAGTAATGTGCCAGTGTGTGTGTGTGTGTGTATGTGTGTATGTTTTATAGGATGGCTGTAAAAGTCTAAAAAAGTAAGGAGTTTCCAAGAGGCCTGAAAGGGGAAAACTGAGAGAATAACTGGGAAGTGAGAGACTGCAGGGGTGACATAAATGACCCAGTCGAATTTCTCTGGAGAGCCACTGCCTGTGCTGTCACTGCTGCTACTGCCTCTGCCACCAGTAGTGACAGGTTGGAACAGAGCTGCAGCGTTGAGTCCAGCAGAAATGAGTGGGCAGGTTCAGGCCCAGACAGATGTAGGTGGAGAACGGACAGCAAAAGGCTATTCAAGTAACCTACGTCAGCAGCTAGAGCCAAGCTGAGCTGAAGTCCCCATCTCAATAAGAATCCTCTGCCTGTCTGCTCCTTGACATGCTCCAGATAGATGGGGTTCACCAGCATTGCAGTGCTAGCTGTCCTTCTCTTTACGGGGTTCATGAAAGGGATTTCTCTCCTTGTCGGCTTGCCCAGTAAGTTCTTGGACCTGGTTTCCTTGATATAGTTTCCATATGTCTGTGTGTCATTACACCCAATTCACTGCACCCAGATAAATTTTCTACTCCAAGGATTAAGTCGTTTGTCAGTCTGTGGCATGTGAGGGGTGCTAGACAGGGGGTGCTGGACAGACGGTGCCATTCACATGTCCACCCAGGTGCAGCAGAATCCTCCATCCTCAAAGCAGGGTTAAAAGCTGCTTATGAAATAGAGTCTGTCGCAGCCAGGCAGTGTCTGAAAGCCCACTGTTTTACACAAGGTGGAGTAACTGAGCGCTGAGCACAGCGTGATCTCAACAATAACCTGAGATAGTGCACATAAAAGGATGAGCATCGTGCCAGGCAGATGGCAATCATGTGGTAACTTGTAGTTATCATAATTATTAAAATAACCATATCAGCCAGCCCATAACTGTTGAGAACCTATCCAGTGCTGGCCTGTGGTGGTGCACATCTTAAATTCCAGCACTCCGGAGGCAGAGGCAGAGGTGGAGATAGATAGAGCTACAGCCTGGCCAGCCTGGGCTACATCATGAGTTCCAGGCCAGCCACGGCTACTCAGAGAAACCCTATTGGGCGGGTGGGGTGGTGGAGAATGGGTGGGTGTAACCAGTGAGTACCAAAGCGTGAGCCATGTATGCTTGATGGCTCATACCAAAGAGAGATTGGAGCCAAGAATGATAGCATACATCTGTAACCCTAGCACTTTGGAGGCTGTGCTGGGCAGATCACAGTTTGTTTAAGACCAACCTGGTCTACATAGTGGCCTTTCTCCAGAAACCCAAAAGAAAGAGAGATTGAGCTCAGTATGGTGAGGCAATCCTGTACACCTAGCTCTCGGGAGGCAAAGAAGAGGTATTGCCACAACCCAAGACCTGCCTGGTCTGTATATACATTTCCAGGCCAGTCAGTGCTATCCCAAAACAAAAAGGAAGAAAGAAACAAACAGAAATCAGTCCAACCTAACTAATCCTTCTCACCTAGGAGAGGATCAGTAACCACACCCATGGTGGAGGAAGCCATACTTTAAGACAGGCACCACACTACTGAGAGCATTTAAAGCAGGAACACTGGTTCTGGACAGCATGGGGAAGGAGAATTGTCCTGGACTTTGAGATAAAATGCAGGCAGGAAGTGTAGTACCAGAGGTCAGACCCATAGACTCAAGAGAGAAATCGGCTACACTGTTGGAGTTTCATTTCCTGGGTGAATTGAAACACAGTCTACAGCCCATAGAAAGGTCCAGGTGATAGTCTTCAGAGATCCTTTTTAAGTCATGCGCTCTTCTTGGTCAAGGCTTGCACTGACCAGCAAGACTCCTGGATCATAATGGTAAAACCCTGGGGTTTCATGGACTTCGTTTGAAGACAGGAGCTGTGGTGTCTACACATAGAATATTCTAACACACTCAGATGGAGCCTAAGCACTACCATGGTTTCTCCTATCTTGCACACACACCCCTAAGGGCACTTAGCAAGACCAACCCATCCTCAGCGATTTCCTTAGCACTCCATTACAGTCCAGTGATGTGATATTTCCTGGAGACCATAAATCAACCAAGGTGCTTCCCCTAAGGGGTGCGTTAAAGCCTTCAGGAAGAAAGTGTTGTTGATTTGGGCCTTGGTAGAAAGAACAGAAGCAGAGGTTGGGACTAAGTCCTTGTCTCAATCTAGGAAATAAGCCCGTTCTTCAGTCAGCGGCATCGGCTTTGGTTTTCAGGTGCCTTAAAACATACTCATAGCCCAGGGTTCTAGGGCTAAGACCTGGAAGCCAGTGTCTGATTAGGACCTTGAGCTATTAGTGTTCTCTTGCTTTCTTCCACGGAAGCACAGCCTTGGTGAGATAAATGACTATCTGTGCTTATAGATAAAGCCTTTCATGTACAGAGTTCAACTCTGACCCTGTTGACTGAAATTTAATAGCTCTGTAATGCTGATTTCTAATGAGATAGGACTAGGGATGTAAATTAGCATAGAGGCAGGGAAGCAATCACACCTCCAAGAGTTTGATATTCAGTGACACCCCCTTCCCCACTCTGCAGGCAGAGCCATTCCAGGAAGGAGTCTCTAAAAGCAGGAATTCAGAGCTCCATCCAGGCCAACTAGAAGAGCTAGAGGGAGGGTGGTTTCTGCAGGGAATGAGACTCCTTCTGCCAGGCTCAGAAAAGTCCCCAGGGACTGTGTGTGCCTCATTTTGTCATTTTTTGGCAGCACTCTGGGCTTCTGCCATCTTCAGAACCAGTGCTGGACCTGGCAAATCAGTGAGATCCCAAAACAAAAACAAAAAGAAAGGAAGAAACAAAAGGAAATCAATCCAACATATATACATATATATTCCAGTAATATATACTAGAAGCTCAACATCATAATAAAAAAAATGAAAACCACAAGACTAATGAGAACGTAGAGATTCTCTGGTCTGTGTATATGTATGTTTATGTGTACATGTGGTTATGAGTGTGGGAGTGGGTAGTCACAGGTCTGTGTACATATTTATCTACGTGTGTGTATATATGTGTGTGCGTGTGTGTGTGTGTGTTGAGGCAGGGATGTGCCCACAGAGATCAGAAGGGAGCCCAGAGTCACAAACTACAGACACTTGTGAGGCACCTCATGTGGGTGCTGGGATCTGGACTCTGGTTCTCTCACTGAGCAGTAAGTGTTTTGTTTTGTTTTTTTTCTCCGCTGACTGGCTTTCTCTGTGTAACCTTGGCTGTCCTGGAACTTGTTTTGTAGACCAGGCTGGCCTCAAACTCAGAGATCTGCCTGCCTCTGCCTCCTGAGTGCTAGGATTAAACTCTCATCCACTTCTCCAGCCTGATTTTTGTTTACTTAAATTTTTTATTGTGATTTGTAGAAACCAGACCACACTTAGACAGTTCAGTAGCATAAATGTATTTATTTACATTGCTGCACAAGACTCCCAGAAGCAGTTTGCCTTACAGAATTGAAACTCAACCCTCATTAAATAACTCCCTATTTTTCTCTGCTTTTTGTCTATGAATCTGACCTGATATTACACATTCTTCATAAAAGTAGAATCCTGTAGTTATAGGTATCCTAGATAACTCAAGGTATTTGGTTTTTAAAATGCTTGGAATTAATAAACTGGCTTAGGATTTTGCTTAGTGATAGAAAAGTGCCCTGCATGAGCAAAACTTCAATTCCCAGAACCATGAAAACAAGGCATTTTTTTATAATCATATGAAATATTAATATATAATTTAATATGTATCAAGGACTGTTCTAAGTCTTTTTATGTGATATTCAATTAAATTCTTGTTACAGCCTTTAGAAGCATCTTTATTTATTCTACAGGGAATTTTTTCAGGGATAATAATTTGCCCGAGTCACTGTCCTGGTTAGTTTTTTTCAACTAACACAAGCTAGAGTTATCCTGGTCCCCCAACAAGGAAAATGCCTCCGTAGATTGTCTATAGGCAAGTCTGTGGGGCATTTTCTTGATTAACGATTGATGTGGTATCCCATGCATGGGGCAGTGCTAATCCTGGGGTGTATACTAAAGGAGACTGAAAGCCGTGGCGAGCAAGCCAGTAAGCAATAGTCCTCCATGGTCTTTGCTTCTGCTTTTGAATCCTATGTTCCTGCCTTGAGTTTCTGCCTTGGCTTTCCTTGATGATGGATTGTAAACTGTAAGATGAAATAAACCTTTTATTCCCCAATTTTATTTTGGTCATACTGTTTTATCACAAGGATGGAAACACAGTGGAAGAAAGTCACACAGATTGGGTCAAGAGCAACTCTCTTCTGGTTAGATTTCATGATGCCTTGTGTTGTGAAGTACCTCTCATCATCGCATACCATAGAAGGGTAGCAGAACATGAGGGATTTGTGCCCACAAGTATCTGCAAATACTGGAAAAAGATTCCATTTATCATTTACAAACAGTAGAAAATATTTATGTGGGGTTTATATTGATCCAGAGAGATGCAAAAATTATATTAAGGAAACCCAAAAATATTATTAAAGCTCTTAAAAGAGGATCAAATCAGACAGGAATGCATATCGGTTCTCAATGAAAAACTTGAATATTATGAAAATATTAAGCCTTTTACTTATTTATTTTATTTATCTATTTATTTATTTATTTATTATTTCTTGGTTTTTTTGAAACAGGGTTTCTCTGTAACTTTGGAGTTTGTCCTGAACTAACTCTGTAGACCAGGCTGGTTTCGAACTTACAGAGATCCACCTGTCTCTGCCTCCTAAATTCTGGGATTAAAGATGTGTTCCACCACTGTCCAGCCAAATTTATTAAGCTTTTTAAATGAGTTTTTCTAATGTGTTTTAAAATAAATGCTTTACAGTATCGTTTTTTGAAAAATGAAATATTCTTCAATGTAAAAATGTGCAGGCGCTACTGTCCTCTTGGCTGTTATCCCCATAGTCCAACCACAGTTGGACTCAGCAATGTGTAGACACGACTTGTTTTCAGCAAGGTTGATTCCTACCTTATCCCGATGAGCTATGTACTTGTTACACCAACCATACACTTCTTTGCTAGTGATTTGTCCAAGAATGGGTGTGTCACACTGGCCTGGAAAGATTTGTAAGAGCCAGGGGCCTCTTGAGACAGGCTGTCAGGAGGCCTCATGCCCCTCTTGCCTTAAAAATGTCTCCTGTGTGTCCCTGTTCCCGTCTTACCCCATGCACGTCCATGGCCAAGTAGCAAGTTACTGAGTATCAAGGCATCCCTTGGAGATTAAGTGGCGCCACAGTGCAAGGGGGCAGGTCTGGGAGGGAGCTTCACGTCTACTCCACCCTGCAAGCTGGTCAATGGACTTTGGCTCGGCCCTTACATCTCTGGGACTCATCACTACATAAGAGGATGCAACAGGCCGGGCGATGGTGGCGCACGCCTTTAATCCCAGCACTCGGGAGGCAGAGGCAGGCGGATCTCTGTGAGTTCGAGACCAGCCTGGTCTACAGAGTAGTTCCAGGACGGGCTCCAAAGCCACAGAGAAACCCTGTCTCGAAAAACCAAAAAAAAAAAAAATAAATAAATAAAAAATAAAAAAAAAAAAAAAAAAAAGAGGATGCAACAGAATCAGGCTCAGTGGTTTAGAACATGCACTGTTTGTACAAAGGACCCAAGTTTGGTTCCCAGTGTCCATATTGGGTGGTTCACAACCGCCTGTAACTACATATCCATGGGGAACCATGCCTCTAGGAGCATCTGCATTCACATGCATCCCCACACAAAGACACTTACATGTAATTTAAAAGAAAATGCACCATTTAAAAAGGGGTATGGTGGCTAGGGGTTTAGGGGAAATGGGTTTCATGGTCTGAGTTAATGAGGACAACTGACCAGGTCTCTTCCTCTTTGTGTGGTAGCCTTTAGCCAACCACCTGGACCTCTTGCCACCCACATATTAAATTTCCCAGGTTCCCCATACATAAGAAGAAGGACAAGCCGGACTGCTCAGACTACAGGGGCATTAGTTGTTGTGCCATAGCAGCAAGATCTTCTCCTCCATTATCCTGCAAAAGATCAAGGGCAGAAGAGAGGAAATCCTAGCAGAGGCAGATTCAGAGTTAACAGGAGCACGATTGATCAGATCTTCACTTTGAGTCAACTGGCAGAAAAATACGAAGAATTAGGGAAAGACTTATATGTCTGTTATGTCAACTTCAGGAAGGCATTTGATAGCATTTAGAGGAAAGTGCTTTAGGAAACAATGAGGCACACAGAGAAAATATAAGAATACTAGAAAATGCCAACAGTCAATACATCAATCTTTCTGCGTGTATTCCCCACTAAAAGTATACCAGCTACCCGACCCTCAAAGCTACTTAATGGTTTAGTATACTTGGCCTATAGTGGTTTGAATCAGGAATGTCCCCCATGGGCTCATATATTTGAGAACTTGGTCACCAGTTGGCAGCTCTCTTTGGGGAAGTTACAGAACTTTTAGCCACTTATCTCCAGAGAAGACCACATCCACTGAGTCCAGCAGCCCCGTACAATTGGCTATCGGACTGAATTCCCACAATAAACAATAGTTATAGGAAGAGGCCAGTGCAGGAGTAAAAGATGAAGAATCTTAGTGATGTGGGTGTTGCTGGAATTTAAGCCTAAGTATTAAAAATAACACAGTGACAATACTAAAAGCTAAAAGTGTCCTCACATTCCATATGCTGGGTACCTGGGCTCTGGAAGATGGCTCTCTCCATCTCTCATTTAATCATTGTTGTTATATAGAAATCATTTATACTGCCATTGAGTCTGAAAGGACTGGGAACTCTGAGATGAAGAGAAGCCTTGTCTAGAAAGACCAATGATTCCGTTCACAAGATGTACTCACTGGGTACTCTCAGCTTTAGTCTAGAAATGCTTCCAAGAAAAAGCCTTGGAGGAAGAGTCTACATGTGTAGTCCTTTTCCTACATCCTGTTCAGTGAGACATGTGTCCAAGACAGAAGGGTCTCATTGGGATGAGGAAAAGCCCTGTCTTCAGGCCATGGCCTGCTTTGAACAGTATATACTGCCAGCAGCTCCTACCTGCCTCCAGCACATTGCTGGAGACTCTCTCCATGATATCTCAAAGTACCAGCTGTATTTTCTCATTGGCACAGGGACAGATACCTCAGGAGCTAATGTGGAAGCAGCAGATGTTGTTCTGCTTTCAAGGGACGCTCCTAAACTTCTAGTTAGAGGTGGTGTCACTAAGACTACTTCAGGGAGAGGCTAGCAGCAGGCATTTTGTGCTCATTCCAGTATAAGACATAAGCCATAAAACATCAGCTCAAAGCTTTTGCCTCCTAGGTCTTCTCTTTGGTGATTTGGAATTCCTGTCACCCTGTCAGTTGCACAGAAGTGATTCCTGTGTGGCCTGCATGCAAGCTTTCTTTCTTCTGGAGCTCAAAGTAATAACTGTGACTTCTCCTTGGCCAAATGCTCTGGACACAAAGGATGGTAGCCAAGGGAATGAATGTAGCCAGGGGCCCTGTTCAGAAGCACTCACATCTCACTAAGAGACCCCTATAAGTCTCAACACGTAGACCTGCTTCTATGTAGACACATTGCCATTCTGCCCTGCCTCCAGACTCCCAGATGCCTTTGGACACACACTGTTCCTCTTAGTCTGGACTGCCCTTCCTCATGCTTGTCTGTCTATGAAAGTCTTCCTACTTCAATGCCTAGGTGTAACACCTATTATATTTCCCCTTTATACTTTTCTTGAGTTAGTTCCTTTCTTTGAGGTTCCTAAAGTTTGTTCTTGATATCAGTACCGCCTTCCCTACCTCTCTCAACCCTCTCTACTTTAGTCTCTCTGTAAAGGCAGAGACTTGTACATCCTATCTGTTAGATCAGGATTGATTGTAGTGACACAAAAATCAAACAAAGATATCAACCTCCTCAGACACAGAATTCTCCTTTAATCAGAACAGTGGAAGACAGTCAGTCTTGCCATAGGAGCTAGGGGTCTTATAGGGCAGAAAATCAAACTTTAGGTTGGGAAGATTGTGGAGGCTTAAAAATGTGGGTCCATTTCAACCTTGTCTGATGGTCAAAGAGTTTGGAGGTTGCTCAAAATGACTGACAAGCATAGCTGCAGGTCCCAGCTCAGGATGTGATTGCTTGATTCTTTTAACATTAAAATAGCTCAGTCAAGTAAGTTCATGCCATCCTGACAGGTGGGCAGGATATGCAAATGTACTTCTGCTCCTTCTTTTATAACTATGAGGTCACCTCAGGAGGGAGGTCTTCAGGATACATGATCTATAGCCGCATCAATACACAGACCACAGAATGCTAATGATTTGATGTCTCAGAGTGTTAAAGTGATTCACTGAGTTGCCCTACCAATCATGTTAACAAAGTCTTTTGTTACCATCCCCGCCCCCCCCCCCATTTACATTGGGTATTAAAGCTATGGAAAAATAAATGCAGGTGATTTCAGTATTCATTGAAATGCCCTCCCAGTACTATTCTATGGTTTCTGTCTTATTATTTTTTTATCCATCTTCATATTCTTTACTTATATTCCTAAATTTTCATGCCCATACCCTGGCAAGAGGTATTTTTGAAGATTTTGTTAGGAGACTGATTTTGAGTGGGGGCTATTATCATATGAGCCTTAGCGCCAGGAGTTTTCCTGACATTTTGACCACTTGACAGGAGCTCCCAGCTCCTAAGACAACTCTTCCTATGGGGAGTTTCTGAGACCACCTGAGGCCTTAGGTTATTAACCCTTCACTGTCCATATCCCGGGCAAAGAAATAGTGGCTTTTAAGAAGAAGAAGAAGAGCCGGGTGGTGGTGGCGCACGCCTTTAATCCCAGCACTCGGGAGGCAGAGGCAGGCGGATCTCTGGGAGTTCGAGGCCAGCCTGGTCTACAAAGGGAGTTCCAGGACAGGCTCCAAAGCTACAGAGAAACCCTGTCTCGAAAAAAAAAAAAGAAAAAAGAAAAAAAAAAAAAGAAACCATTAACTTCTTCTGTGAGTTCGAGTCCAGCCTGGACTACAAGAGCTAGTTCCAGGACAGGCTCCAAAACCACAGAGAAACCCTGTCTTGAAAAACCAAAAAAAAATAAAAGAAGAAGAAGAAGAAGGTGATTCTCCTCATAGTGTCATTTCCCTTGTAAGAGAGGAGAGTACAAATACTTCTGCCGAAGAGTGTCATTCTTCACAAGATATGGTAAAAATGTTCTAATCTAAAAGAAGGTTAGAACAGCTCATAAAAACGTCTCTGGTACTTTCACTGCCTGACACCACCAAAGTCACATGCGTGAGGCCAGTCCACAGCAGCTGACATGCGCTACGTTGTCTCTTATTTGCTTGCCGCCCTTGGGGGCAGTGCCCCTCCTAGAGCCAAAGATATTAAGACAATATTAGACAGCGTGGGCATCGAGGCAGACAATGACCAATGACCAGCTCAACAAGGTCATCAGTGAGCTGAATGGGAAAACCATTAAGGATGTCATCACCCAGGGTATTGGGAAACTTGCCAGTGTGCCTGCTGGTGGAGCTGTGGCTGTTTCTGCTGCCCCTGGCTCTGCAGATCCTGCTGCTGGTTCTGTCCCCACTGAAGCAGAGAAGAAAGACGAGAAGGAGGAGTCCGAAGAGTCAGATGATGACATGGGATTTGGCTTGTTTGATTAAATCTCTGCTCCCCTGCAAATAAAATCTTTTTATGTATCATGAAAAAAAATGTCTCTGGTATGAAAAGGGGACAAATTCTTCAGTTTTGATGATTTCTTCTGCTTTCTTCTCTCCTGGCTCCTGCACCCCAACTTCCTAATTTTTAATACTTTTTAAATTATAAGCATTATTTATTGTGCGTGATGCATGTGTGAGCACAGATACATGCTTATCACAGCATGCACATGTGGGGGTCCAAGGACAATTTTTGGGAGTCAGTTCTCTCCCTCCATCGTGGTTTCCAAAGACCGATCTCAGCTCATTTGGCTTGTACAGCGAGAACTTTAACTTGCTGAGTCATCTCATTGACCTTGGTTTTTATGCTCCTTTAAGAATAACTGTTTGAAACTGTATTATTCAGGGTTCTCTAGTAACAGAATGTATGGAGTGAATATATGGAGTTTATTAGGATGACTTCTAGGTTGCAGTCCAGCTAGTCCAACAATGACTGGCTGTGAATAGAAAGTTCAAGAATCTAATAGTTGCTCAGTGTGCAAGGCTGAATGTCTCAAGCTGGTCTTTAGTATGTGTCAGAATGCCAATGAAGTAGGCTCCAAAGCCAGTGAACGAGTGGAGGTGCTAGCAAGGCAAAGGCAAGCAGACAAAATCTTCTACACGTGTGTCCTCCACTTCTGGATTGTAGCTCGTTCCATATATAGTCAAGTTGGCAACTGATAATAGCCATCACACAAGTATAAAACATGCTTCTTTCTATAGAAACCCAAAAGAGTACTAATAGCTAACAAGGAGAGAGGGTCCTGGTGAACCATTCACTCTCCCTTTCTTAGTGTCTTTGTTTGTGTTGTTTATTTTCAGCATTTAAAAAAATATTTTATTTTTAAAGAAGAATAACTGTTTGGTCAGGGGGTGGCACACATTCCTTTAATCCCAGAACTTGGGAGGCAGAGGTGGGTGGATCTCTGTGAGTTCGAGGCCAGCCTAGTCTACAAGAGCTAGTTCCAGAACAGGTTACAAAGCTCTAAACCCTGTCTCAAAATGACCAAAAAAAAAAAAAAAAGAAGAAGAAAAAACAAGAATAACTGTTTGCTTACTGTTGTATTTGGTATGAACCAATGTGCACAACTATATACTCAAAAATCTCCTACAAATAGAAGCCACACTGACTACATACAACTTACTAAAGGTACAAAAGTAGGATGAAATCTTTCACATGAAACAGGTTTTATAGCTATTGGTTACTATTGACAATGGAAAATACAGGGGGCAGAAAGAATTTGGTTAAGAACATTTTTATATTCTGTAGTAGAAGGATGATATTCACTTCGTGTTGTAAGAAAGAATCTGTACATGCATCAATAGCCTAACACACAATTAGTAGCAGTATGTTTTGAGTTAGCACTCTATATCTTAGATGGCCCTCGAGAAGAAGCACCCAGAAAATGTGGTGGGAGAATAAAAATGAGAGCGACATAGACGTCTCGTGTCTCAGCTATGTGACTGATCACCTGAACAGAAAGATAAGAACAAACTGTGGAATAACTGATTGCTTTCATTTCCCCATCCCTGTATAATCTGCTGGACAGAGATGACATGTAAGACAGTTTTATTTCAGGGAACTTATTTGCTGCCTTCTCAGACTGCTGACTCACTAACTCATCATTAAAAGACTCAGCTTGACTCTGAACATTGGTGTTTGTCACGACAGGCACCACAAACTCTGTCATCCTAGCTACAATGCCATCCAAATGGAGTGGGCATTTAGATTATGAGCATGAACCTAAAATGACTATGGATCAACACAAGCTTTTCTATAGTTCCCTCTAAAGAAGGTTCTGTGGTTAGTGATTAGTTCTTTCTGCACTTCAATCAGCAGACACGCCTACACTCAAATATCAATCATCTTAATCATCTAATAGTCCCTACCGCCCCACTGAGTCACCATGCTGGAGGGGTAGATTCCAATATTTATGAACATGCTTTCAAGCCTGATCTTGGGACAGACCTTTCAACTATGCTGCCCAGGACAGAAAACTTAATCTTTCTTTCTCTGGAGAATATATAGATTCTAAATCTTTTTGTTTTCCCTTAGAGGACCACATGCACGGATACATTTAGAGGATACTTTTCTGCATACCTGGCAAGTCATCGCCAATATTTTCATCAAGTCAATTCAGGACTTATTCAACAAATGCTTTATATTAATAGTATCTTAGGTAGGGTTTTTATTGTTGTGAAGAGACACCATGACCATGGCAGCTCCTATAAAGGAAACATTTAATTGGGGCGGCTTGCTAACAGTTTCAGAGGTTCACTCCATTATCATCATGGCAGAGAGCATGATCACATGCAGGCAGACATGGTGGTTGAGTTGATAGTCCTTACATCTTGACTGAGAGGCAGTAGGAAGTTGACTGACTCTCACACTGAGTAGAGCTTGAGAAAAAGACTTCAAAGCCCACCCCCACAGTGAAACACTTCCTCCAATGAGGCCACACCTTAGAATAGTGCTACTTCATTTCCAGGCCATTTTCTTTCAAACCACCACAGGTATACAGCCATTATCATAAAGTGATTTCTGTTAGGCCACATAATGCCAGGACTGCTTTTGGAAGGAACAACTCTGACTTCTTTTGTTGGTATGACTTTAAGAGTTTCAGGTATGCCAAGGCTTAGTAATCAGAGATACAGCTGTAACATTAGCAAAAAGACGTAGTCTTCTTGCCCAAAGGGTGCACTCATTATTTGCTTTTATTAAATTTGTTTATCTCCCACTATTATGGATGTACAGAACTAGCTCTTTGTTTAATTAAAATTAGCATCATTCTATTTATAATATTTGCTTTTAGGTCCTGGTAAATAATCTGTTTTCAGGACCTGAGGCTATAACTCAGTTGCATAAAACCCTAAGTTTGAGCTCCAGCAATGTACAAACCTGGTACAATGGTATATGCCTGAAATTATGAAACTTGGAAGACAGAGGCAAGAGAATCAGAAGTTCAAGGTCATTCTTGACTACTCAATGAATATGAGGTCATTCTAGGATATAAGAGATCCTGTTGTAATAAGGCTGCTTGTTTGTATTTGACTACTCAGCCCCCAAATAACCACGCAGAAACTATACTATTTGCAATACTGTTTGTCCAATAGCTTAAGCGTATTTCTGGCTAACTCTTATATTTAATTTAACCCATTTCCGTTAACCTGTGTATCACCATGAGGCTGTGGCTTACCGGCAAAGTTTCAGCATGTCTGTCTCTGGTGGCTCCATGGTTTCTCTCTGACTCTAGCTTCTTCCTCCCAGCATTCAGTTTAGTTTTCCCACCTACCTCTGTTCTACCCTATCAGGCCAAGCCAGTTTCTTTATTAACTAATGGTATTCACAGCATACAGAGGGAAACCCTACATCAAGATCTTTTCTCACAAAGTATTTAAATGAATTACTTTTATTCTTGCTACATTTAGGGATGTTATAGGGAAGAGTTGTGATTTTTTTTTCAACTAAATTCCTTTGAGCACCTATTAACATGATAAGCAGGTTTGCCACATTTAATGGGTCCATATAGACTGATGGACAGATCTGCTGATACTGGCACAGTTTGCATTCTTAGGCTCAATCCTGTTTAGTTGTTGTCCTATTTTTGTTTCCTGCTGCCATGATAAAATACCCTGACGAAAGCAACATAAGGGAGGAAGCACCATGTCTGCCTGCACACTGCCATGCTCCCCTTCATGATCATAATGGACTAGACCTCTGGATGTAAGTGAGCCACCCTCAATTAAATGTTTTCCTTGTAAGAGTTGCCATGGCCATGGTGTCTCATCAAAGCAATAAAAACCTAACGAAGACACATGCTAAGTCTTTGCTCTCTTTTTCCTCTCTTATACAGTTCAGAGCTCAAACCCAGGACAGTTCTCACAGGCATGACCAGAGGCCAACCTAACCAAAACAGCTCATTATTAAGACTCCCTTCTTAAAAAGGTATGGAAAGATGGTAAGAGCCAGAGGTGACAGATATTCCAAGGAAAGTGTTCTCCAGACACACCAGGACTGTTGCTCATATGACTCAGAGACTGTGACAGCACTCACAAGAGTTACACAGGTTTAAGCCAGCCCAGATCCCAGTGCTGAGAAGGGGAAGTGGACCTGGAGTGCTACCACTAAGAGTGAAGCTACTAGCAATAGATATATCTTAATACCTGTGGCAGAGGAAAATCAGTTGCCTCCAATTGGGTGGCAACCACACTCCAGGCAGGCTCAAGAGCATTGACCAGCACAAAATGAACTCCAGATTTTTTTATTTCATTATGTTTTGGTAGACTTTTTGTTTAGTTTTATTTTACTTTAAAATTTTTTGTCTTATGAATATTTTTGTTTGATTTTTGTTTTATGAGGTTTTTTTTAGAGAGAGAGTGAGAAAAAGAGAGGGAGGGAAGTAAAAAGGAATAGAGGGAAAAAGAGAAAGAGACCATTAAGTTGAGTGAGCAGGGATGTAGGGGGAACTGGGAAGAGTTGGATAAGGGGAAAACATGACCAAATTATATTGTATTTAAAAAAATTAAATTAAAAACCAAGGAAAATGCAAAGACTCCCAGATGATTCTAGACTGTGTCAAGTGGGCAATTAACACAAACTGTCATGGGAGCCTAAGTGATGTTGTTGAAGCACCTCATTATTCGGAAAACAGGGGTGAAGACATTTTTTTTAAAAGCCATTGTTACAGAATCACAAAGCTTTCGATTTTTAATTTTCATACCTCTGAAACTGTGCCATGTATTTCAGCCAGTACTATCCTACAATTGCAAGTGGCTGAAAAGCAGGCATGACCTTGTTTACATCGCCCAAACACCTGTCAATGTGGTCATAACTGCTGAGATCATGGACCCTTTATTTGAATTATGTTCATTGTGGGATTTTAAAAACTATATGTATATGGGTGCCAGGAGCGGGGGTAGCTGGAGAATGCTCATATGTGAATGCAGCTGCTTGCAGAGCCCAGAAGAGGAATTCAGCTCCCATGGAGCTACAGTTGCAGGCAGTTATGAGCTGCCAAGTGTAGATGCTAGGAACTGAACCCAGGCCCTCTGCAAGAGCAGTACACACTCTTAACCATAGAGTCTTTTCTCCATCCCCCATGTATATTATTTATAACGGTATGAATTCCATCTCATAAATCCTAAAGCATTACACTGATATGTCTCTTACCTGAAGAGGTCCTTCCATGTACATGGAATCGGAGCATCAAAACAAAAATTTGATAACAACAGAATAAATCTTGTCATCAAAGCTAATTTAACTCCCTTAGTTTCCTGCAGAACAGCTGAAAGGCTTAGAGTACTGAGGAAGAAAGGAACACAACACACATGAAAGTAGTCTTTTATTGTTCATTGTTTGGGCATTGAGCCACAGAGCAAAGAACCGTAGTAGACTGTCAAAGTTGCTGAATCTCTTAAAACATGTAAAGAATTTCAAATAATGAGGGGTTACAATTAGCATGCACGTGTTTTACTTTTCATGTTTGTTAGTTTTGTTGTTATTTTGGGTTCATCTCAATATGCCCACGCCAACCTTGAACTCCTGATTCCCCCACCACTTCCTACCATGATGTGCTGGGATTCCTGACATACACCAACACCCTCAATTATCTCATGTGTTTTGAAAGATTGTCATTAAGATGTGATACTTGAAGAGAGTTCCAGGACAGCAGGCCTGTTACACAGAGAAACCCTGTCTCAAAGAAACAAAAGCAAACAAACGAAAAGATGATGTGACACTTGTTTTTATCTCATCTAATGTTTCCACGCAAACTTTGAACAGAATGCAGGGGGAGCATCTTTGAAGAGATGCTGTGTCAGCTGGGCTGGTATTGGCTGGTTGTGACTACAGCACTGAGGAAGTAGAGGCAGAAGGACCACAAGTTTCAGGTCAACCTAGGCTATATAGCGTGACCTGTGTCTCAAAAAACAAAAAACTCGAACAAGCAAAACACATGCTCACAAGAAAAGAAGAGGACATACTGGATAACTAATCTCCTGATGGCCAACTGATAATATTGTGTACAAATCCAGACATCAATGACTGAGACTAAAAATAGCAAAGAAGGATTAACTTTGGCTGCAAAAAAATGTAAGGAATGCCTTAACATGTTTATTCCATTTCTATTTCCTACTAGATCCACAGTGACACTGACTGAGATCAATCAGGTTACAGCTTTATTCAGACCACAGGACTAGACAGCACAATAAAGTTCCAGTTCATTCATTATTTAGTGTATAGTTACTCTTCCTCCCTATGCTGGGTCCTAGGAACCATTCCAGAATGACCACAGAAGAATCGGCCTTAGTATGAAGCCAACAAGTAGCTAACAGAGCAGGAAAACAAACCTGGTTACTTCCATACAATTTGAGGTGTTTCTTTTTTCTATTACTTGTTAAAAAAAATTAATAAATAAATAAAACCTTTAATAAATAAGCCCTAGCTAAGCAAAGGTTTAGCTAATAGTTAGGATAATAGAAAGTACACTTTAGCAGTCTTCTTTAATCTGGAGAGAATGTTCTCACCACCCAGCCTCCAATTAGGCATTGGTTCACCAGGTAATCCACTGGGAAGGCTCTAAAAACAAGGCTTTCTTTACTGACTTTGCTCTGAGGCACACCATGGAAGAATGGTATCCTCGTGCTTCAAGACGTAAGGGAAAAAAAACAGGTATGATGTTTCACTGGCAATCCCAGCAGTCAGTAGGTGCAGGTAGGAATGCAAGAATTTGAGAACAAAAGAGCTGAATTAAGAATGTTGACAAGTCAGGTAGATGCGTAGAGCTGATCAGTACTCACTTGTTTTGGGGGTTCACAGAAAATTTTTGGTCTTAATTTGATTTTTTACTCATGCACAGGATAAAAATATGGACATGTAGCAGTAAAGTCAGGCAGCAGTTGTTTCCTGTTTTGCATTTACTGCTAGCAGCTTCTTGAACTCTTCCCCCTTGAGCCCAAATTCTGCAAGGTCATCACTTCAGAGAAGCATGTCATGGTGCCTGCTTGGGTCACTACTGAGCAAGCAGTTGAAGCCAGCTGAGTCTAAAGATGCTGGACACTGAGTGACAAGTCTTTATCTAGACACGATTCCTGTTCTTAGTGCTTGCTGTCTGATCTAATGACACTGGTGGTACAAAAAAAAAAAAAAAGTGACCGAGTCTATCAAGATGGGAGAACACATTTGTTATCTAGGCTGTCACAAGGCTCCTAGTCAGCTCTGACATTTATTTCCTTGGGTTCAAATTGTAAGGCTAGCTAGGCATGATCTAATCCCAGCACTCAGGAAACTAAGGCAAGAAAATTATAAATTTGAGGCAGCATAGCAACATCCTACTTCAAAACAAACTTACGTATCTTTTGATCTGTACATGTCTAGAATTACATTTCTTTTTTAATCTTGCAGGTTATTTCGAGTTTGGAGGGATTATTTCTGGTTTTAGGGTTTTGGGGGGCTTTTGGGGGGCTTTTTGGTTTGTTTGTTTTTTTTTCTTTTTGCTTATTTGTTTTATTTTGAGACAGAATCTCAACATATCCAAGGTTGGTTTTGAATGTCACTTATTAGCTTAAACTTCTGGTCCATCTGCCTCTATCTTTCAAGTTTTAATTTCTAAAATTACAGGCATGTACTACTTACAAACCTGGGATTTGAAAATGAACCCAAGACTTCATGCAATCACTCTGCCAACTGAGCTACATGCCCAGCCTATTATTCAAGGGTTTTGTTTTGATCTTTTAAAAATTGATGAACTTTACAAATAATTTTTCCTGTGTTGGCTTTCACATAACTTATTTTTCTGGTCTGCTGGCAGTTTAATGAGTTCAGCCTGTTACTTCTTGAACAAAAAGGAATTTAGGATTGTGCGTGCATATTAATGAGCTCTCAGATCTTGCCTTTTTTTGAGGTCCAGAGATTTGGGATCTTAAAGAATAATTATAAATAGAATCATGGTATTTTATATTTGAGTGGTATGTATATCTCAACAGACTCTTAGTGTTCCCAAACCCTAGAACTTTACTGTTCCTAACCAGAACAACATTATTATTAACCACCAGGTTCTGAGTGTCCACATCTCAACAAAACGACTTTCTGTTTTATTCAGAATAGCTTCCCCTGGGACTCTGTCTCACCTTTACCCAACATTCCTATTTTAGGACAGATACATAGTGAGAAGCTAGGTACATATAAGCAAAGTCTTCTGGGGGTGATGAAGAATTGTTGTTTCATAAGCATAACCACACTGTACAAGAAGTATACACTGTACTCTTCTCTGCAAGATCAGGTCTGTCCGGTCTAAGACACTTCTCAGTTTAGACTTTCTTCTTTCACAAACCTTCCCAGGTACATCTGGATGCTGTTCCAGGGCCAGACTCTGGGGGACCCAACAATGAAACAAAGATATTCACAATATGGCTCGGCTCGGAAGAGATCCATGAACAGAATCTCTGGGCTGGATGTTGCCATAGATATATGGAATGTGAGATTGACTACAAAGTCAGGGATGCAAATCTGGAAAGCCTTTGGACATTGTACACCATTAAGTGTTTCCCAGGTGAACAAGGTAGGGGGCACACTGCAGACAGATGACCATATCTTGGGTTTAGGATATGCATCAGCAGCTAACAGCATTTTCTGCTCAAGCATGAGGACCTGATTTCAAACCCTTATTATCAGTAGAAAGTCAGATGTGATTGCAGGGATGCAGGCTTGGAGCCCTAATGTGACAGCCAGAGAACAGAGGTTCACTGGGGCTTGCTGGCCACAGTCCAAGCTCTAGGTTTCATGAGTCTAAGAAATACTTCATTATGATCCACTAGGAGGCACAAGGGCTGATTCTGTTCATTTATACCTGGCAGATAGCACCCATTTGTTTAGCTTTGTTTATCTTAGGGTTGGAAAGTCGGTTTACTACTGTGCTGGCTAGTTTTATGTCAACCTGACGCAAGCTAGAGTCTTTGGAGAGCTGGAAGCTCAATTGAGAAAATTCCTCTCTCTCTCTCTCTCTCTCTCTCTCTCTCTCTCTCTCTCTCTCTCAGGGTTTTCAGTTCTGTGAAGAGACACCTTGACCGTGGAAACTGTTTTAATTTTTAACTGGGGTGGCTCATTTAGAGTTTCAGAAGTTCAGTTCACGATCATCACGATGGGGAGCTGGTGGGTGGGGGCAGGCAAATGTGCTGGAGTCGAGACTGTTACATCTTGCAGGTGACAGGAAGTCAACAGATTATCACACTGAGGGAAGTTTGAGCAGAAAAGACCTCAAAGCCCACCCATAGTGACACACTTCCTCTAAAAGGGCCACACCTACTAAGAGTGCCACTCCTTTGGGGGGACATTTTCTTTCAAACCACTGCAGCCTCCATAAAATAGGGCTGTAGGCAAATCACTAAGCAACACCTTTCTGTGATCTCTACATCAGCTTCTGCCTCCACGTTCCTGCCCTGTTTGAGTTCTTGCCCTTTTTTCCTTCAATGATGGACAATAGTGTGGAAGTGTAAGCCAAATAAACCCTTTCCTCCCAATCTGACTCTAACTCATGATATTTAATCCTAGCAATAGTAATCCTAATTAATATTATTCCTATACATATCAGGATAGTGGAGTATTGTTGTGGCAGAGCTGACCATGTTTTGGAGAGGATTGTGGGAGAACTTTGGAACTTTGGGCTCAAAAAGCCACTGAGTGTTCAAAGATTGCTGAGCTGCTTTGTGGGAGCGTGGAAGATAAGAATGTTGAGAGAAATACGGAGGATGGAGGCCTGGACTGTGGAGTTCCAAAGAGATGTTTGACACTTAAGGAGTCTGTGGTGGAGATTGCATATTTTGAATTAAGAATCTGTGGTCCAGATCAGCTGGGGCTAACGAATCAGCTGTGACCAATAAGAGACCGGCATCACTGAAATAATATTGGAACACTAATGCTGGCTACCTGCACTTGAGAAGTTAGCAGGATGAGAAGAAGAGAGTCCATCACTGACGTGAATCAGCATACAGAAGTTGTGCTCCTGAGGCAACCAAGGTTGTACCTCACATAGGCAGCTGAACTTCTCACCACGTCTCACCACGATGGTACCAGTTTTGAAGCTGTGAAGGAATCATGGAGAGCAGCTGAGGCTTGGCACTGTGACAGGACAGGAGAAGCCATTGGTGAGGTGCAGCCTTAATTAGCTATGGAAGCCCCAGGATCGAAGAGAGCGTGCAAAGACGTTGAGACTTGGCACAATGAAGAAAGCCCAGAAGAGGCTACTGGTGAAAGTGCAGCCCAGTTGCTGCAGGCATTTTGGAGATGTCAGTACCATGGGGCAACCGCCAGTCGTAGCAGCAGGTACAGGCTGGAGCTGGCCTGAACTTGGAGACAATCTGTGTGGGCTGCAGAGGGTGGAGTCTTAGAAATTACTCAAGGCCTTTGGATGAGCCCAGAAGATCATGAGTGGATCCCAAACCTTGGACACTGAATTATTTACACAGTGAACTTTGGTTTTGCTTTGTTGCTTGATTTGAGTTTTGTCTGTGGCCTAGTTCTTCCCTCTTGAAGTTAGAAAGTATTTAACTTGTTTTTATAGAGCCCACAGTTGAAAGACTTTTTTTTTAAGAGACTGAACTTTTAAAACATCTGAATTTGTAAGATTGTGGAACTTTTTACATTTTTAAAATATTTTGCATAATATCAATATTAATGTGTGATTAATACAAGAAAGGAAAGGTTGTGGCTTAATAGTAATGTGTTTGAGTGTCAAATTGACAAGATGTCACAAGCTAGAGTAACTGGGGGAGGGAGCCTCAATTGAGAAAAACGCCTCCATCAGATCAGGCTGTAGGCAAGGCACTAGGCTGCACCCCTCCATGGTCTCTGCAGCAGCTCCTTCCAGGTTCCTGCCCTGTTTCTGTTTTTGCCCTGACTTCCTTCAATGATGGACTATGATGTGGAAGGGTAAGTCAAATAAACCTTTTCCTGCCCAACTTGCTTTTGGTCATGGTGTTTCATCAAAGCAACAGTAACCCTAACTAGGACAGCTACTGACTGAGCGACATATCAGGAAAGAATGACAGGGTCTTCAATTCTAGGGGGATGGGAAATTTGAAGTGAGTGCTATGCTAGATGAGTGGGAAAGATTGTAACTCTCCAAAGTACCCTGCTCATGGGAAAGGGGGCAAAAATATTTACCATCAGGACTGTAAAAACCACTGCTTGACACCAAATTGGCAGGCAAGTCATTCTTGCCTTTGTCTACAATAACGCCCAATTTAACACCCAGTTCCACAGGATAAAATCAAAACTGTCTTACTTTCCCTAGCCTCTTGAATTTGTTAGTACGTAGCAAGGGTCTTGTTTCCCACAGGGAGGACCGTGAGAAGAAGATAAAGAGTGATAAATCAGGACACCCTTGCTGGCCGGGTGCTCAGCTCAGCACACACGCGGACACACCCCAACACTGTGGAAGAAGTGACCATTTCTGATCAGTCTGACTGCTTCAACACTTCTTTGAAAACTACTGTGGCACCTCTCTCTGCTTCTGTCTCCCCCCACCCCTGCATTTACCTCTTCTGTATGACTCAGTTAATCCTGTCCCTGAAACTGCACGAACACTTATAACAGGACTGAGAAAAATGGGTGAAGGCCGGGCATGGCAGTGCACGCCTGTGATCTCAGCACCTGGGAGACTCCGGCAGGAGAAGGAACAATTCCCCACCAGTCTGAGCCACATTAAATAAACAAACACGAATGAGTGAAAGACAAACCGGCCCTGGGGTTGCTCAGAAGCTGAAAGGAGCTGGTATTATCCTTAGAGCCAGTTCTCATCTGTATTTCTTTACTCTGATAACCAGCATTTGGGGGTGAAGAAGAACATGGAAGAGAGACCAGAGGAGACCCGCGCAGAGGCGACCCGGGTTCTACTGAATCCGGAGCCCCGCCAGGCGGGGCGGGGGGCGTGTCCGTCACGTGGAAGTGGCGTGGTGGCGTATGGGCCCAGCTGCGCAGGCGCGGGGAGCTCCGGGTCCCTCGGCCCCCGACGCTGAGCTCAAACGGAGGAGAAGGCGGGCGGGAGACACCTATGTCCGCTGGCACAACTCAGCGAGGCCCGTGACGTCCACGGAGGTGGGGTCCTCGAGGCTCAGGTGAGGATCCAGGCAAGCCCGCGACCGCGGAGAGTGGTGCAGATGGATAGAGGATGTGGCTCCACCTTCTCCTGGGGCCGCTCTCCAAGGTGCCCTCCGCCCACCCCAAAGAGGTTGGGAGAGACTCCACGCTTGGGGCCAAGAGACCCGGTCCCGAACTGGCACTGGTGGTACCCAACTGGGTGTCTGAATTGTTGGGGCAGAGGACTGAGAAAACTCTTGTCCAACCTCGCCGGCAGGAGTTCTGGAGGCTGCCGGGGGTGGCAGTGGTTGTCCTGTCTCTGTTTGGGTGCCCTGTGAGGAAGTCTCAGAGGCACCTGTTCCCCGTCACTTCCAAAGGTTACCAACCTTTGACTTAAAAAAGCCCAGTTGTAAATTTCAAAGTACAACTGAGGTGTGGTGAAGAGGAGATGAGCAGAACACATGGCAGCCCATCCTCTGGGTTTTTAGGCGGTGAAGGAGTTGGTGGAAATGCTCTAAGGGAGAGCAAGGAAAGTTAGGGTGCACCCTGGCAGGTATGCGGAGGCACATCCCCAGAGTCCTGGTGGCACCGTGCCTCCTATCTGTCTTCAAAGCCCTCTTACCTAGATATCAGCTTAATTCGGGGTTTTATTTTTATTTCAACATTTTTTTTCCCTTGGAGCCTAGTCGATGATCTATTTGAATAGAAAACAATCACTTAGGTTTTATTTTGAAAAGTGTTGTCATGGAACCTGCTTATAGTGTCTTATATGCTCCTGTTTTAGCCCAGCCCTGGAGACAAAATTGGGGTTCACACTGCACACCCTGATTCCTCAGAAGATATTCATCAGAAAATAGTCTGTTTCATATATTTGGGGTAGTCGTTGACTAATTCAGAAATGAGTAAGAATTAAACATCTCTGGCAGTCTTTGTAAAGAGCTTATAGCATCTTCCATGTCTTTAATCCTGATTCATCTCTGTAGAAGGTGATTCAGGAATTGTTCCCATTTTACTGAAGCAAAACAGTGCCTGGTCCAGGTTTGTACAACTTGGAGGAATTGGACCTAGGTGTACGTTCTTGGTCTGGCCTTTCCAGTAGTCTCCTTCCTCATAAGGGAAGCCATTTGCCCTTTGTGTTGTTCCTGAAGGGGTTCAAAACATTCATTCATTCTCTCTCTCTCTCTCTCTCTCTCTCTCTCTCTCTCTCTGTCTTCCCTTTCTCCTTCCCTCCCTCCCCCGCCCTCTTTCTTTTCTTCTTCCAGACAGGGTCTTATTATGTGGGTCAGGGCACCTTTTAATTTTACAGAAGCTGTCTTTGAATTTGTAGTGCCCCTCTCTCAGCCTTCTGACTGCTGGCATTGCAGTCTTGGTTTCTAATGATCGTCCCAAGCTGCGTAGCACCAGACAGTTTGCTTAGGCCCGGAATCATGCCCAGGCTTTGTTAGTATCTCAGGTTAAAGGTAACTCTCTAGCCAATTGCTAATTGGCTGTCTGCCTCTGCAATGTTAAGAGTTTGTTTGGACAGAGGTTTGTGTGGCAGGAACTGTAGAAGGTACTATAGAAGGAGCCCTGCTCACCTTTGCACTCAGTGGCCTCTGCCAAGGGAGATTGCAACTGAGTATTGCCCTTTGCCTTTGGCACCACCAGTTGGCACAGCCAGTGCAAAAGGCAATGCTGGGGAGCCATAGTTAAGTCAGAGTATGTGCTGTGGAGAAGGACTCCTCCAGACCTAGAACTTCCACCTAGCAAGCAGACTTGCAGCAACGTAGCTGGAGAAGTTGTTCCATGTTCGGTATGTATTTTGCCCCACTAGGACAGTGAGTGGATCCGAACCCTGGAAAAGATAAAGACAATAAGACAATGCTAAAGCCAATGGGGTGGTGTATGCCTAAAACCCCAGCACAAAGGAGGCTGAGGTAGGAAAGTGGCAACTCCTGGGCTATCCTGGGCTACAGATCAAGAGCTCATCTTTACAGTTTTCCAGAGTGCTGCCGTGTTTCGTGTTGTCCTTCTCCCACACTCCTTATGACAGTCCTGCAGAATGACCTACCTCACCTTTTCTGACCTCATCAGTAATCCTCCTGCCTCAGCCTCTTGAGTGCTAGGATTACAGACATGGGCCACCACTGCATTCAACTTGTTTCCCAGAAGATCCTGAGGTGATGAGGGATAAAATGACCTCTCGGGACCAGACTGGGAGTTAGGACTTGTTTGCTAGACCCCAGTGCATTTTGGAGGCTTGCCTCATCTTCCTGTCCATATACATGCAACTTGAGAGAGCAGGTCTTCTAAGCCTAGGCAGGAGAATGAAAAGTCAGCTGAATGGCCAGATCTTTGGGGGGGGGATTATTTCTCAGAGGAAAAGACTTTCCCAGTCAGCTATACCCCTTACTCTTCACTGTGCCTGTGTCTCAGTTTCCAGGTTGCTGACAATATTATCTTTTTCTCCTCTGAGTGCCTGTTCATGGTTCCAACCCTAGTGTCTCAGTGGAGGGCTGGGATAGAGCCAGGCATTCACCCCAGTGAACAGAGCTGAAAGTTGAAAGTTTTGGCAAATAAATGACAGCTCACTGCAGGTTGCCAATTCCAGAAGATGGTTGTGAAGGCTCTCCTGTTGCTCCCTGTGTTTTCGCTCTGCTAAGCTGGCATTTATGATGGCATCTAGAAATAGCATGGCCTTGTTACTGTGTATAGGAAAAAATGCAGACCTGCTTCTCAGCGGAGAATGGGCAGTATGATCCTAAAGAAAACATTTGGCATTGGTTTGTAAACTGCTTGCCAGGGATTAGGCCTGGGAGAGACTGGGGTTCTCTCCAACACCAGGCCCCATCCAGGAGTCTTGCTCCCAGCTTGCCTAAGGCCAATGATCCAGTTTCAGCACTAGCTGCACTTGACTCCGATGCATGTGCATAATCTTCGAGCTTTAGGGCCCTGGTTCGTGGCTGGGTGTGTGGAACCTTAGGAATGCAAAGCAGGATACGCTGGCTCTGATTGGGAGTTGGGAGACCCAGACCTGAGCCCCAGCATTGGCACTGATGCCCTTCTTACCCATGTGGCTTTGGGCTAGTCCGCTCCTCGTTTACTCAGTAAAGGGGTTGCTAAAGTAGAACTTTAATAGCAGAGGACGGTGGAGGAGAAAAGACCTGGGAAACATCCTTCCAGTCTGTTCATTGAAAGCCCGAGGCAAGGAAACCACTGCCTCTTCTTTCCCTGTGTCTTCCCTCTCTTTCCTTTCTTTATTCTCCTGGGTCTGCCTCAGGCCAGCTTTTCCTGAGGTGGAAAGAGTCCCTGGGTGAGGCTGGGCAGGGCAGTGTTCTCTTAATATTTAGACTGTCTTGCTGTCCCTACACGTTTCAGACATGAGTTAACCCACCCAGTGCTGACGCTCTGTTTTGTTAAGACTTTTATCGGTTCCTGCCCAGAGGCAGCTCTTTGAACCAGCAGGAGAAAGTGAGAATGTGCTCACACAGCAGACACTGGGTAGCGCTGGGTGCCCTCAAGGCTCTCCCTGTAGAAGTAGTCATTGGTGCTGCAGAGTCTGGCTGTGAGAGTGAGGACAGAAGATTTCTAGTTTCTTCTGTCTGTTCAGTGACTATACTCGATCTCGGATGTGTCCGCTCTCCCTGCCAGTGAGCAGCAGAGCTGGGACTCGATGCACGATCAGTCCCAAGCATGAGTGTCTTCTCTAAAGCCAGGTTAGCAGTGTGCAGAATTCCTTCCACACAGAGGCGAAATTGGGCAGCAACAGGCTAGCTCCAGCTTTGCTCCACTGTGAAACTTAAGTAAAATTCAGATCCCTTCATTACGAATTTGATAAAATACGAACCTTCCATTACCTATATTACACGTAGCAGAGCCTTGGTAAGCGCTGTTAGTGTAATAGTGACGATCTCCCCGTGTCCCTTGTACTGGGAAGTCAGACAGATAACCAAAACACAACACATGAAGCCCATTTTTCACAGTGCGCAGGGGTGTGCATATGTTAACACATGTGTGGGCCCTGTAACCAGATAGAGCATTCAGTTGGCAATGCTTTCAGGGAAGGGTTTAGCAGGATGTATTGTTTATGCTGGGTTTTACCAGCAGGTAGGCATGCATTTAGTTGGTATGCCGGGCGAGGGAATTCTCGGTAAATGAATGACATGAACAGTAAGAGTGTGATCTTGCAAGCAGAGTAGTGTGGTGAGGGTGCTGGAGGAGCTGGGGATGAGACCAGAATGGTGGGCTGAAGTTAGACCCTGTCAGCTCTGGGGAGACGCTCACTGTAAGAGAAGCGGAAATGGAGAGTGGGGAGTGATAAGATCACTCTGGCTAGGGACTGGAGAGACGACTCAGGAGTTAAGAGCACTGGCTGGACCTCCAGACTCTCTGGGTTTGTGTTCCAGCACCTACCTGGCAACTCACAACCATCTGAAACTCCAGTCCCAGGGGATCCAAAACCCTCTACTAGCCTCACTGGCACTAGGCAGGTCTGCACATGGTACACAGACATACATACAGGCCAAACACCCATACACATAAGTAAAATAATAAATAAGAAAGACTACTCTGGCTACAGCATGGAGAGTGATGTATAAAGAACCAAAGTAAAGGCTGTCCAAGTTCATCCGCTTCTGAGCAGTTCAGAGTAATGGGGATTTGAGCTTAGACTGTAGCCATGAGGTCAGAAGAGGCTAACAGACCCATGAGAGATGGACAGAACTCCGACTGATAACGTGTAGGCAGTGAGAGCCAAAGAAAGGAAAATTGACATTAGGTTTCTGGCTTGAGCAGCTGTCTGGATACCTGGGTCATTGAGTCGGGAGCCCTAGGAGAGAAATCAATAGTGGACAGAGGTCAGTTTTGGATGTACTGCGACAGATCCATATAAACCTCCTACCTGGAAACTTTGAGTCAGTACGAGGAATGGGAAGTTGGAGGCATTGCCAAGCTAGTGGGTGAGGTGCTGGCCTTAGATGAGGTCACCCAGGAAGGGTGTAGGGATTCTGTAAATGGCAGAGAAGGGAAAAGAGAGGTGATGGATAGATACCAAGGCTCCTTGGTTGTCCAGTTGACTTCCTGGATGTAAACTTAAGAAGTGGGTACAGAGCAGGCCACACAAAGAACCATGGACAAAAGGACCTGTCCCTTTGATGCTGTGACTGTGTCATGTGGCCTGTGTTAAGAGCCTGACTGAGAGTGCACCCATAGCAGAGGGGGAGTCTGCTGGCACTTGGGAAATGTTATAGTCTGCATGACTGCAAATGACTCAAATCTCTGCTCAGTTTTCTGAAGGGCTAGGGGGCCTTGGCAGCTGGCCTCTTCGATGTTTTCTGGAGATTAACCATTGGCAGCTGCAGGAGCCCTAGGGTTTCTGTGTGGCCCAGTCGTGCCTGTGGAGTGGCTAAGCTTAGGGGCCTAGGCAAACCTCCAAAGCCCCACCTCCAACTCTCCCTGTGCCTGCTCACCCTGCCTGCACACCCTGTGGGCCAGAACCGCTTGTCAGCAGAAGCAGAGGTGTGGACGCCGCAGATGGTAAGTGCAGCTCCAGGTTTAGCCTGCTCAAGGGTGGATATGGGGAGGGGGCAGCCAAGCTGGATAAAACCTGACTGGGCAGTGGGCCAAGGTGGGGTTAGGTTAATGAAGAGCAGGAATGTTGGGGCTCCAAAGAGAGCTGTTTGTGTTGATATCAGAGAACGTCCTTGTGCTCTGAGGAGCTGCGGGACGCCTTCACTTTGGAGTTGAGAAGATGGGCCTAGGGAAGATGGCCCCGTTTGGCATGGGGATCCAGCTGGGTTCCCTCTACCAACTCTCAAGCGTCTCCAGACCTGAGCTGCCACTCTGAGCTCTGACAGCTGCTGTTTATTTGTCTTCTTATCCAGCTTCACCTTCTGGGAGACAAGGGGATCAGATAAACCCCACCCTAGGGAGCTGAGTTGTGGAGCTTGGGGCTAGCCCTTCTGTAAACAATCTGCCAGTTGTCATTTAGAGAGAGACTGGCCCCCTCCTTAAGGAAAGAGACAGAGTGGGAAAAAGAGAAGGGACAGCTGGTGTATGGTAAATTTCCTTTAGACCAGACATAGTGACATTGTATTTGATGGCTGAAGGCAATAAACTGCCTGTTTGAAATTTTCCTGGAGATGGAGGTTCATGCCCTTGACCCCCACAGACCTACTTCCGAATGTGTGGAGAGAGTCCAGGTGTGGCTGTAGGGAACAGCTTTGGCGCAGCTTCTCCTGTTTGCTACAGATGGCAGTATTGCTACCTGCTGGCCCTGTGACAGCAAGGAAATTCCTGGATGCAGAACCTTGGTGTCGGCCCCTTCGAAAACAATATTCTTTGCTACACAAGACAGTTGAGAGAATGAACTTGAGCCAAGTATGTCAAGTGACGCTCAGAGAATTCAGGATTACTGGCCTCCCTGCTTCTGTGCTCAGTGGTCTTGGAGGCACACGTGGAAAAGCACTGACTGTTCCATCTAAATATGAAAAATCTCTCCCTGTGGGAGTGGGATTAACTTACTCAGGGACTAAGTCTGTGCAGCAGGTTGTCGCGGTATCGGTTCCAAGGCTTGCCAGGGAGAGAGGTTACTTTAAGGTCCGGAAGCTAGGTGCTTCTCCGTGCTTATCACCAGCAGAAGAGCCGCAGCTGGGGTGGGAGCAGTCTGAGCCGGGTCACAGAGAAGTCCGCCTCCCCAGGGTACTGCTGATAAAGCAGAGCCTGAGCGTGTGCTCTCCCCCAGAGCAGTGGATCAGAGTAGGCGAGGGCCTAAGGGAAGAAAACATCATGCCTGGCATAGCTTTCATGCCCACATCTTGAATCCAAGTTGAGGTAGGGAGAGAGGGGAGTCTCTGGGGCATGATCAGTTCCTTTAGGGAAGAGTTGAGTCTGTTGGGTGGCTGATTCCTATCCTATCCTATCCTTGACCTATGCCCAGTGATCTAAGCACACAGAATGAAATGGGGGCTTAGGGAGGCCTGGGAATAAATGAGATCCTAGATGGCATGAGAGTCCCATGGAAACACAGATGCTTTAGGTGACTTTCAGCAGGTAGGCTGGGTTGTTGCCATAGGGGTGGCGGCTTCTGGGTTTCCTCTCCCCTCTGGGAGTCAGTCTTCCATGCTAGGCTCAATCATTCCTGGCCCAGCCAAACTTTCACACTGTGAACTGTGTCCCACACCAATTCCAAAGCCGCTCTGTTTCTGTGGCTGCCCAGATTGGCTCTCTTCCTTGTGGCCCCACAACCTAAGTGTTCTTACTCAGCCAAGGTGCCTAACCTTCCTACCGACTTTCCCACTATTCTGTGAACTGAGCCTATGTCTTCTTAAGGATCATGTGTCATACTTAGTTCTCCCAAACTGCCATTTAGTCAACAGGTCGGTACTAAATAAATTATAAAAATAAGTGTTCAGTCTAGTTGAATTCCCTAGATGTGATCACTGAGCAAATGAGCCAAATGTTTGCCATTGGATGATGGGGAAATGTAGCTTGGGGGTCTCCAAGAGTTCAGTAAGGTTGTGTTGATAGGAGAGGGGGGTCCCTGGACTCCCCAAATGCACTGCTGGGTTCCAGGAGTCCATTTGTAGGGTAGATGTAAGATGGCCTGTGCCTCCTCTTACAGACATGCTTAGCACATCTGTGCACACGATGACAGTACTCGTGTGCTCCTGCGTTATGTACACTGGCTTATAATCCAAAACTGCTGTAAAAGGCATAAAAGCACTAGCTTTTTTCCAGGCTGTGTGGATGCTCCTGTTTATAGCAGGTGTCTGGGAGCTGTGATTCCCTCCCAATTGTTCTGCGAACTATAATCCAGTAATGTGTAACTTTGCCAAAGAAAAATTGGAAGCAGGCCTGTGAAACATTCTTTCCTGCTTTGCCCAAGAACTTGATTGTACATAAGTCATGTTCATCACTCAACTGTATTGAATTCATTTCAGCACTTGTCTGTGGTGAGCCATTGACCATAGACCACACTTTGTGTGGTTCTAAGGAAGCCTTCCCTCCCAGTTGAAATCCCTTGCATCAGCGATACAGTGGCAACCACCACGCCTTCAAACACCCACACTTGCCTCCTCTGCTTTCCCTTTCTCCAAGTGTATCAGTAACAGATTCCTCTTTTTTTTAGGGTCATATTTATTTGGCTGTCCCTTGCCTGGAGTTCTCTTTCAATTAATTAATTGGTTTATTTAATTTTAATGGTACTGAGGATTAAACCTAGGACCTTGTTCATGCTAGACAAGTTTTCTACCAAGAGCTAGTCCCGTCCTCTTTTTACTTTGAGACAGTGACTCAATAAATTTCCCAGGATGACCATGACCTTGATAGTGTCCCCCTGTCTCAACCTGCTGAAGACCCGAGATACAGGCCTGTGCCACTAGACCTGGCCTCTCTTTTATTTCATAACTCAAATTTGAACTTTTGAGGCTGGCTTCAGTACTGGTCTGGTCTACCTTTTCCTTCCCAAAGTCCCCACCATGGCTCACTTCTGCCCTCCTTAAAGACCCTTCTCATTTGCAGAGATGTGGATTTCCCAACCTTCACTGGGTCTTTGAGAAATTTCTGGGTCAAAACTTGCAGGGTAGAATAAGTGTTTGGGGGGTGATTACTGTCCCTGTCCTGTCTCCAGTCATCCAAGCATACAGAGTCAAGCTGGGAGAAGAATGTGGGGAAGTATTGGGGTGAGTGAGAACTTAGGGGGGAGTGAGAGCCAGCAGAAATGCTGGGGCTACAGGGAGTTGTCAGGAGAAGGCAGGCTGGATGGACTACTGCTGTTTGAGGATGGGATGTGTAGTCCGGTTTTTCTTTGGTCCGCCAGCTCATGAACAACAACATGGAGACTTACTATTAATTATGAAAGCTTGGCCTTAGTTTAGGCTTGTCCCACTAGCTCTTTTTTTTTTTTTTTTTTTTTTTTTTGGTTTTTCGAGACAGGGTTTCTCCCACTAGCTCTTATAACTTAAATTTGACCTGCTTTTATTAATCTATGTTTTATCATGTGGCTTTTTACCTTTCATTCTGTATGTCCAACTCCTTCCACGTCTCCTTGGCGGCTCCTCTGTGCCTTGATCATGTCCTACTTCCTCTCTCTCTGCCCAGAAGTCCCACCTGTACCTCCTGCCCTAATGGCTATTGGCCGTTCAGTTCTTTATTAAACCAATCTCAGCAATTTATCTTCACAAAGTGTACGAATATCCTACGACAGGGATGATTCTGGATTTGCCACCCAGAGACAAAAGGATACCCCACTGCAGAGAGCCTTACTGGTGAGGTAACCAGGCCCCAGGTGGGAATAAGGCTAGATTCCATAGGGTCCCCTTCTCTGTGCATACACCTCTGACTCGGCCTCCACTGAAAAATTCTGCTCCTTCTGATGTGACACAGACCCTACTCCCTGCTCCTATTCATCCAGCAAAAATCCCTGCGGTTTTGGTCTCGTGTGTGTGCGTGGTGGCAGGGCTGTGGGAAGGGTGCCCTCTTAGATACCCGTGTTTTTAACAGTGGCCATCTCCAAGTGGTAGGCTTCACGGAGTATTGACTTTCTCGTCTGCTATGGTTTTATGCACTGGTGCAGCTGAAACTGTTTTTTGTTTTGTTTTTAATGGAAGCCTGTTTCATTTCTATAATGAGTGAGAAAGCTATTCTCAGCTGGGAGAAATTTACTGATATTATCTGTCTATCGTGAGTGAGGCCCTGCTGGGCAGTGGCTGGGGCTTTGATGAGTAGAATGTCGCCCTTGTTTCTGGGAGATTCTTAAACTCAAGAGGAAGACTGGGCAACAAAACAGGAATCCTCTGATCTCAGATGAGAAAGCTGTCCCTACCCAGAGGGGTGACAGCTGAGTCACTTACTACCCGTGCTGTGAAAGAGAATGAGGCTTGGTGAGGAGAGGACTATGGGACAGGCTCAGTGCGGCAGAGGCACAAGAGAGGCTCCTAGAAGGCTGTCGTTTCTCTAATTACTCCTGATGCCTGCATGAACTTCTTGGGGCACAAACCAGCACGTGTCTGTGCTTTTCCCACGCTCTTACACTAGGGCTGAGACAAGCAGCTGAGCAGTTCTGACCAGTCTCGTGTTTCCCTGCTTCAGGCCCTCCTCCCCTGGGCCCCTGGCCCGTTGCCCACTGGAGTCTTGGGCAGGAGGTCAGATTCCAGCTGTCCTGTGGGAACAGTAATATCTTCCTTCTTCTCAATCTCCAGACATGTCTTTCCTCCAGGACGCAAGTTTCTTCACCATGGGCATGTGGTCCATTGGTGCGGGAGCCCTGGGGGCCGCTGCATTGGCAGTACTCCTGGCCAACACGGATGTGTTTCTGTCCAAGCCCCGGAAAGCAGAGCTGGAATATCTGGAAGACATAGACCTGAAAACGCTGGGGAAAGGTAAGGAGTGACTGCCAGCCTCGGTACTTTTCCAGGGTGCTGGGATGCATGTTTAACCTCTTTAGTTTCCTTCCTAAAATCGTTCCTTTTGCTTAAAGCAATATTAGAGGAAAATCTAATAACAGTTTTTAAATTACCAATAGTTATACCACCCTAACACAGTCATTTTTACTTTGCTGTATTCCTTTCCATGCTTACATATAGTCGCATAAATGTAATCTGGGTATTATTGTCTAATTTATCTTTTTCTTATCAAAGTCATTTTTCACTCTCTATTACTGTTGCCTTAACTGCGATGATAAATTGCTCCGTAATATTTAGTAATATTTTACCACCACTTAATAAGCCAGAGAGTATTCTGAGGAATTCCAAGTCTTCTGATAATGTCATAAAGAATAAAATAAAATGAATAAGGTTGTCTGAGTTGAATGAGCTCAAGAAACACTGCTTTATCCAGTTCTGTGTTCCTGATGCTTGATAGTGGGCCTGCTGCATAGTAAGGATTTGTACATAGTAAGTGGGGGATCTGGGGAGCCACTGGTACTTCATGGTTATCCTGTGATGAAGCTGCAGACAGGGCCCTCTGTACCCATCCTCAGGGCCACCTGGAATTCATGGCAAGAGCTGTGAGCCTCACCTCGTCACGCTGTCTCTACCTCTGCCAGGTGCATTCCACACAGAGCTAAGGCTCAGTGGGCTTCAGTCGTGTCCAGTTGCGGCAGGAATTTTTTGGTACACATGAGGGCTCACTGTTGGGTGGTCCATTGTCTAGTACCCCAGAGAGAAGCCATCATCATTCCCTCAGTTGGTGAGGGAGCTGTCCTCGGGAGACGGGAGTGTGGAGGTTCTGACCCAGGCAGGCAGCCTTAGGACAGTGCAGAGAGACTCCTGCAAGCTTTGTTCAGTCTCCAAAACCTCACATGACGGCAGCCTCCCTCTCCCTGTTTTTGTTCACACTGCATTTCACAGGTGCTTGGGTACCTCTGGAGAATACTAGAACAATTAAGACTCATCCTTAATGACTCCTCACTAACTCTCCCAAGCATCTCCTTGTTGGGTGTCTTCCACTTTATTCTGTTTACAGTAGTGCAAGCATTGGAGTTAACATGTTTAGACTAATTTAAATTTTTAAAATGTTGATTTTGCTGGGAGATCATGGCTTTTGTTCCCAGCGCTTAGGAGGCAGAAGCAGCTGATCTCAAAGTTTGAGGCCAGCCTGGTGTATAGAATGAGTTCCAGGAAAGCTGGGTCAACACAGAGAAACCCTGTCTTGAAAAATTATAAAAAATAAAGACAACAATTTTTTAAATATTGTTCATTTCTTTTAATATGCTTTTAGGGATACTTTTGGGAGGGGTATCAAAGTATAAAACTTAGTTTGGGCTCCACAGAATTATTACAGTGTCCAGTACTGCTAGCCATAAGTGGAATTTGCCAATTTTGCTAGAAATTAGTGAAATTTGGATGTTCTAGTTGAACACTGATTTTTGTGGAAGAGGGATCATTGGAGTGTACGGTGGAGTCCTTAAGCCTTATTAGTGTTCTTTGGGAAGGTGAATCCTCCCTCTCTGTGCTTGCTTTCTTCTTCTCCCAGGTGTGGAGTACTCGTCCTGGCCCCGTCTAGGCTGGGTTCTGCCCTGAGCTTGGCTCCGTGTAGTTAATGAGCATCTAGGAGGAGATCGTAACTCTCCTTCTTCTCCTTCAGAATCAAGGACATTCAAAGCAAAGGAGCTATGGGAGAAGAATGGGGCTGTAATTATGGCTGTGCGAAGGCCAGGCTGTTTCCTCTGTCGAGCGGTGAGTGCCTTTGAGGATCTCTTGGAAGGGAAGCATCTGACAGTGGGTCTGGAGTATTTCCAGCCAAAACCAAAGGGCTTATGTGTGCTTCTGAGCCTTCTGTCAGTTCTGGATGCTTCTGTTATTTGCTCTATGCATTTGTTTTGACATTTGCTCTGTTTTTTGTTTTTTGCTTTTTTTCCTAACAACTCTGTATATCCTGGTGGGGTTAGTAACAAGTCTGCTTTCTTTGTCCTTCAGACCTTTTTCCCAGTATGGTAGCAGCCATGTCCTGCCCTGCCTTTTCATTAAATCTAGAAGAGCAACAGGAGCAAATTCTGAGTTCCTATTGGTCAGCATAGATGCACACTTGTCGAAATAATGGTCTGGAGAGCTGAGGAAACCTGACTGTCAGCCATCAGCTGTTGTGAAGATGCTACAGCATGCAGGGACCTTCCTCAAGGAGGCACTGTAGAGCATTTCTGTATGTGAGCCTCTCCTTGGGACCCACTGGAGTCCATTTCCACTCAAGATCATGGCAGCTCCTCCCTCTGTGCTCTCACAGAGGGAGTAGTTGAGCGTTTGGCCTGTTGGCTTGAGTGAGGTTGAGGCTCCCTTACAGGGTGGTTCCAGGTTGGCCAGTCAAATGGAAGCCATCCCAGTAATAGAGAACACATACCACGGCAGAAGCTACAATAATCGAGGCACAAAACGCTAGTGCAAGAAGGGATTTTGCAGTGGCCCGAGCCTGGTCTTGTCAGTCTATAAATGAGTAAAAAGGAGTGCCAGGGTAGTTTTGGTGGCCTGCCTAGGTGGCACAACAAGCCCCAAGTTCTGCGATAACTGCTTTGACTAGGAGAAAATTTATTGGGGTTCTCTTGCCCTTGAAACCACTTGGCTTCTCACATAGCCCCTTTGTCCCTGTCAGGGTCATCACTCTCCATTTCTCTGGAAGCCTGGCCCACCACTAAAAGATTTCTTTCTGTTGTGTATGTGTGATACAGAATCCACGGATGCTGCTGAGTACACAGCCTTTGCAGCTCCTTACAAAAGAGCCAGGCCCCTCTTTTCCAGTTTTTTTAAGAAAGGTTCTCATGTGGCCCAGACTGACTCCACTTGCTAGGTAGCCCTTAAATTTCTGGTCTTCCCATCTCCACCTCCCGAGTGCTGGGATTTCAGACATGTACCACCATGTCTAATTTTCTGTGATGCTTGGGATTGAACCCAGCGCTTCATGCATGCAAGACAGCACTCTACCAACTGAGCCACATCCCAGCCTGTGCAGGTCTTCTGAAGGGCATCTTAGCAATGCAACCTGTTGTCACCATTCTCATTCTACAGAGGACAGTGGTACAAAGGTTGCCACAAAGCCAAGCTGCCCGCTTATTGTGTGCTCACTTATTGCTGCTGTAGCAAAATGCCACACATTTGATGGCTTTCACAGCAGTTAGCTTACAGGCTGAAGGTCAGAATTCCCAAATGGAATCTGGTTGCATTCCCCTGGAAGCTGCAGTGGGAAGTCAATTTCCTTGCCGTTTCCACTTTTCCAGAGCCCACCACTTTTCTTCGCTTGTGATTTCTCCCTATGTTTCTAAAATCAGCAACTGCTGCTCACCCATTGTCGCATCACATCCCTAAATACTAACTTTCTTTCCCTCCTCCATCCAAGACCCCAGTGATGGCCTTGGCCCCATCCAGTTAGCATAGGGCCTTCCTCCTTTAAGGCCAGGTGATCGGCAAGCTGTTTCCTGTCAGTCTCAGTTCCCTCTGGCCATGTGACAGGTCACAGGCATTCAGAGCCGACCATCTTTACGGGTTCGTTATTTTCTTTCATCTTGGAGGTGGAGGGTAAACTCGGGGCTCTTGATTCCCAATCTTGGATGCCTCAAGACACCAGCAGAGATGCTGTTCTGACATGATCTGTTGAAGTCAGTGATACTGAGGGGGGTCCCAGTAGCCACAGCTCTTGGTCACTGCAGCCAGTTTTCCTGTGTTCTGCTCTGTGCCCTGGAGCAGCGTTTAGTGGAAACTTACAGTGTCCAGAAAGCTGTGTGGATAGAAACGAGTGACTCAACAGACACATGGGCAGGAGTTACAGGACTCTGTTTCCCCTCAAGGGATTTAGATGGTGACATACCCAGAGGAAATAGCCCCGGAAAAGCAGAGAACCTCATTTCTAACAGGTGGTCTTCAACCATATCAGAAATAACAGCCCCTCTCTTCTACTCCAGTCAAAATTGGCTACTCAGTAGAGTTCTTGATGAAATTGTTATAATCTATCCTGTTTTGTCTAGCTATGCTTCCATTTCTTTCTTTTTTTCTTATTCTAGGAAACATAGTTGCTTTCATGTTACATTGTATTTGTATCAGAGGTGGGCCAGCTACATTTAAAAGAACTTCCTGATGATTCTTTAATTGCAGCATCTTATGTGAAAAAGGAAGTGGTTCTTCAGGTTGAAGCTTTTCCATGATTTATGCGGTATTGTTTATTCTTCCAGAACATGGTTCATGAGGGTCAAAGATGTGTGTACCAACTCAACTCTGCCACATCTTCCCATTGTCCATCTTCAGCTCTTCCTGCCATACATTCAGGACATTGGAACATCCAGCCATGTTCTAGACACTATGAAACAAAAGACAGAATGTCTAACAGTGAGACATACTTAGGAATCCAAGTGATAGTGCATGATGATGACATGAAGGCTTAGCACAAATGAAAAATCACAGAGAGAGAGAGAGAGAGAGAGAGAGAGAGAGAGAGAGAGAGAGAGAGAGAGAGAGAAGGCAGAGAACATGCTTGAGACGTAGGGACAGGTCCAGGAGACCTTTCTAGAACAAGGATACCTTTCCATTAAGTTAGATTAGAGCTGGAAAGAGAAGGAGATATCTAGGAGGGAATGGAGGGGGTCACCTTGCATTGAAGCTTGGAGGCCACAGTTGCATGGCCTTCACACATATGTCTGATGGACCCTTGGGCTAGTATACAAGGTAGGAAAACTTGTCCTGACTGAGCATAAAGGACATGTTTGGGACAGCCACTGTTCCAGAGACTCCCTGGGCATATTTCGCTTTCCCACTTTGAGAAGATAAGAAGCCTTGGCTGGGAGTGCACCTGAAACCCTGTCCAGAGGCTTGGTGTCTAACACGTGCTGAGCTACAGGGCCTGACTTCTCTCTGGGATTTTTGTCATCTTTCTTCCTCTGCTCAGTGTCAGACATGCCCTGGGCAGTAGTTTGGTTTTGTTGTTGTTGTTGTTGTTGTTGTTTGTTTGTTTGTTTATTTGTTTTAACATCACCTCTCCAAGTGCTCATGTCCCTGAACTGTCTTCTATAGGAGGCAGCAGACCTGTCCTCCCTGAAGCCCCAGTTGGATGAACTAGGTGTCCCTCTCTATGCTGTGGTGAAGGAGCAGGTTAAGGCAGAAGTGAAGGACTTCCAGCCTTACTTCAAAGGGGAAATCTTCCTGGATGAAAAGGTGAGTGTGTGTTACTGGAGAGAAACCTCAGTGTGTAAGAGACCTTCCTCTTCTTCCAAAGGCCCCTCATTCAGTTTCCAGCACCACAGCCTGCAAAGCCAGCTCCAGGGGGTCCAGTGCCCTCTTCTGGCCTCTGTGAACACTGCACACACTCACACACAAATGCATGTATAAACACAGTTAGAAATAAAATGCAGAAAGACAGAGTATGTTACAGGCTTGTGGGCCCTAGGCTGGGAGGTATGGTACTTATCTGGAGGAGGTCGCTGGCCTGGGACTGAAGGAGGGCCTTCCCATTCTGTTTGCCTGAGCTGGCAGGGTCCCCCAGCTCTCTGAGCACAGCACAGGCAGACTCAGGAAGGTTGTTGGCTGTTATTTCTAAGACTTTCTTTTTAATTGACCCAGGAGGGTGGAAATAGCAGCAAACTCCAGCCTCTTGGCATGAACCCCTGCCCCTTAATTTATGCAGTTGTGCCTCCCTTCTCTTCCCCTGCACAATGTTGTAAGGAGAGAGACGGTGGGGGCAGAGTTGTTTCCCTAGATTGGAGCTACCTTGAGACCTGAAGTTGACCTCAGTGGTATAGTGCTTCACTGACAAATGCAAGGCTCCAGGTTCTATCCCTGCATCACAAAAATAACATAAAGTTTTGGGTTTGTTTTTTTTTTAAAAAAAAAAAAAAGGTTTTTTTTCTTCTTTTCTTTTTTCTCTTTTTTCTTTTCTTTTTTTCTTTTTTCCTTAAATCAGAGCTGGCAAATCTTTATTTCCCTAGGCAGTTTAGTACGTCCCTGTGTGGAGTGATGTGTTAGACAGGCTCTGGGGCTTTTGGCATCCTTCCTGGGGATGAAAGACATACAGACTGCTCACACAAGATCTTCTTGCTCCCTAGAAAAAATTCTATGGTCCAGAGAGGAGGAAGATGATGTTCATGGGCCTCATCCGTTTGGGTGTGTGGTACAACTCCTTCCGGGCCTGGAATGGAGGCTTCTCTGGAAACCTAGAAGGCGAAGGCTTCATTCTCGGAGGGGTTTTTGTGATAGGACCTGGAAAACAGGTAGGATCTGTGTTTGCGGAAGATCTGTGGAATTGAGGCCAGATCTAGAGAGGGGCAGGCATTGGGTGTGGGGTCTCCATGTCTAGAGTCGCCCATCCTTTCTCCCAGCTCTTGTCGCTGGTCACACGTCTACCGTATGCTGGCCTCTCACACACTTTACAGTCATTCTAGGAGACAGTCCTGCTGCTCACACTGCAGGTGCAACCTTGACTGAAAGGAAGTAAGCAGCTATACCACTGCGCTTGGTCCAGCGTGGCACTGCAGGGACCTGAGCCCGGGTTTTCTCATTTCAATTTGTGTTTCTGTTCTCAGCCAGATATCTCACTTTTATTCTATTTGTGAATATACTCAGTTGGGATGTTCCCAAACCATCAAGGATGAATAAAGAGAAAAGCAGAGAGGAGAAGAGATAGATAAAAGCAGTCTTGCTGAGTGGTGGCAGTGCATTACTTTAATCCCAGCACTTGGGAGGCAGGCAGATCTCTGTGAGTTTGAGGCCAGTCTGATCTACAGAGCTAGTGCCAGGACAGACTCCAAAGCCACACAGAAAAATCCTGTCTTGAAAAACAACAAATAAACAAACAAAGGCAACCTGATGAGAGAGGGTGGCAAGGAGGTATGAGAGAGACCACCGTGCTTTTCCTGTGGAGATCTTGGTGCCTAGAGAGAGAACCTATTCCTCTATGGATAGGGTGTTAGGAGTCCTGGTAGTGAGGACCCAGAATCAATGTGGGGACCCTGAGGAAGAGAAGGGGAAAGAGAGATGAGGTCCCTGGAGGCCTGGGAGGCAGGTGGACACTCCACATTGGACTTTGCGGCCTCCAGAGCACATATAGCAGACATGGGTCACAGAAGGAAGACCTGGTTATGACATGCACATGTGTACGGAGTGGTTGGAACTTTGGTGTTTTGTTTCTGTAGAAAAGCAGCCTTAGTCTGCATTGATGGACCTCACAGTATAAGAGAAATAAGAATGAAAACCAAAATCTTTGACTGTTAATTTTTATTTCTAATCTTTTAAAAATGGCATTGGTAATTGTTCTTACTCATATTAGAATTTAGTATTAAATTGTGTCGAATTTGGCATAGTTCTGTCTGTTGATTTCTAGTAAACATACCAAGTGTCTTAATGGTAATGGCTGCAAAGCACCTGCCTGTCGTGTCTTCTGTATGACCAGTCTAGGATGTTAGCTTTTCTCGTTTCCATCTCTGTGTAAGGAAGTAGGCCTAGAGATAGCAAACCAGTCAGCCAGAGGCACCGCTGGTAAGCAGCACAGGAAAAACTAAACCCAGGAACACAGGATACCGCCTACAGATTGTCTACAATTGTCCTCAGCTGTGGTCCTCAGTGACCTGGCCCACATGACCCTCCAAGGTGCCTGCCCTGCCCACTCTGGGCCCTGTGGGGTTTCATTGTCTTCCCTCTGCCTCCTGTGGTGGCCTCTAGGGCAGGGTTTGGCACAGCTGCTAGCCTTTTCTTGCCTGGTGATGACTCACTTGGTACTCATGGCTGGGCTCTCACATTCCTGGTATCCTTAGGTGGGGTGTTGGTTCTCTGTGGAGTTTCTGGAAAGGTGGAGGGTAAACTGGGATGGCGGGCATCAGGACTCACCTGGGTTCCTAGTGAAGGTGGCTGTTGCCTCCCTGTTATGCAAGTGCCTCTAGGTATGAATTTTTTTTTAAATAATGATTTGTGATTCCTACTTTAAAGAAATGCATATACCAGAGAGATTCCAAAAAGAACAAACTAGTGGAAGGTGGGTGGAGCCTTCCTGTCAGCTGCTGAAGACAACCCACGGGGATAGAGCTGATGGCAGTGGGCTTGCTTCCCGCGCCATTATATATTCTTCCCCGAATTTTCACAGCCTGCATTTGGCTTATTGAGCAAGTAATTGCAGTTTCGCCATTCACTTCCCAATAGTCAACACAGCATGATGGGATTTTAATTATTGTTTATTTATTTGTGTGTGTGTGTGCGTGCACACGCGTGTGTGTGTACAGCAATGTGCATACACAATGCATGTGTGGAAGTCAAAGGACAACTCTCAGGAGGCAGTTCTCACCTCCCTTCCTAAGATCCAGGGTCTAAACTCAGGTTATTAGCCCTGTATATTGCAAGTGCCTCTACTGGAGAAGCCTTCTTCTGGACCCAACTTCTTTTTTGCTTTTTGCTTTGTTTTTGTTGTTATTGTTTTTATAATGATAGAACACCTTACAGATCATTTTAAATGTAAGGCTAGTGTCCAGATACATTTAGTTAGAGAACTCTGACAATTCGTGATATCATTTTACTACTTCAGAGAAACTGGGATGTCCTATGTCCTATGTGATATTGTGTTTTCTTCACAGTATTGGAAGTTGTGACCCCAGTTTGGTTTCTTTTCTTTTTTTTTTTTTTTTTGTGTGTGTGTGTGGTTGTTTTGTTTTGTTTTTGTTTTCCGGGACAGGGTTCCTCTATGTAGCTTTGTTACCTATCCTGGAACTCATTCTGTAGAGCAGACTGGCTTCTAACTCACAGAGATCTGCTTGCCTCTGCCTCCCGAGTGCTGGGATTAAAGGCGTGCGCCACCACCGCCCGGCTGAGTGTCCCCGGTTTTTTAAGAGGATTAAAGGGGTCTGCTATCTCAGATGGTCATTTAACACCCATCAAGGTGGACTCTGAGCTATATTTTGTAGGATTTTTCTGTTTTCATTCTCTTCTCTCCCAGGGTGATAGATTTTTATCTGCCTGTTATCCAGGAAGTCTTCCACGCACCCTGGCTTCCTGTGTCCCAAATACTGGGGTGTAGACCCCTCAGTCCCCTTCCTCTTCCTCAGGGGCAGGTGTGGGTTTCATTCAGTGCTGGGTTCTCGGCTGCCCAATCACAGGGCTTGATGGACAGCAGAAGTTCAGAGTCCACATCATGATTGAAAACTGACATCCCTTCCCGTTTCTGCTGTAGGGTGTCCTTCTTGAGCACCGAGAAAAAGAGTTTGGAGACAAAGTGAACCCATTCTCTGTTCTGGAAGCTGTAAAGAAGATCAAGCCACAGACTCCAGCCTCAGGAGAAAGCTGATCATGTACAACAGCTGACTGGGGGAGAACAGGGCCTTCACGCATCTTCACTGAATGAGCTGTGCTTCCATATTCACTAGGGATTGATATATTAGTATCATCTTCTGTGTAGGCCCAGAGTAGTTCCCAGAAAAAAGTGATTAAAATCTAGCAGATCAGTCAGAGTTTATTTGAGGAAAGATCTAGAAAATCCAAGTCTTAAAGTTGACTGTTCCACCTCCTTTCAAATGATATAGCCTGATTGCTAGTATTTGAAGTGAATTTTATTATCGTATATAAGAAAAAAATCTAAAATCTAAGAAAAGTGGGACTAAGAAACAGCTCAGTGGTAGAACATTTACCTAACACGCACAAGGCCCTTGGGTTGGATACACACACACACACACACACACACACATCTAAGAAAAGTTGGTGATTAACTCGACAATTAGAGAATATAAGGCTTTTTGTTCCATGTGTTTTCTGATAACAGCTTGTTATGTAATGCCAATGGACCACATACAGCAACTGTTGTGTTCGTGGATGGTTTGATAAAGGTAAATTACAAAGTGAAATTTCTTGTGGTCTTCTCTTCTGAACTCAGAAATTTGTTTCAGTGGATAAAGCTGTCACCTTTGGCTCTAATAAAGCATGCATCAGAAATATCCTCTGTACACAAGTTTTCCTTTTCCTTGTTCCTCTTGCTTCAGTTTCATGTTCTGGTCTTACGGACACGAGCCACCACAGCTAGCAAGTCACAAGTTTTTTCATTGATGAGTAACAAAAAAAGTGTCACCATATTGTTGGCTAACAGTGAAAACTCAGTATTCTCCTGGGAGGGAGTAAGGAAGGGCAGCTCACGTGACCGTGACCTAATGGGGTTAAAAATGGTCAGAAAGATGCATCCCTTCATGCTTGTTAGTAGTTAGTTATGCTGTCTTCTCGGGAGGAATGATCTCTGCATTGAAATTTGACAACTCCCTTCATATTGTTCTTATGTCCTAATCTGGTAAACCAGAAAAAGAAGGACATCCTGAAGATGAAACATAACTCCACCCATTTGCTGAGTTTGAATTTTGTCTCAGAAGTATAAGGTCAGAGCCCAGCAGTGGTGGCATATGCCTTTAATCCCAGCACTCAGAGGTAAAGGCAGGCAGATCTCTGTGATTTCAAGACCAGCCTAGTCTACAGATTGTCCCAGGACAACCAGGGCTACGTAGAGAAACCCTGTCTTGAAGCAAACAAACCAAAAGAAGTATAAAGTCAGCGGAGCCCCCAAGGAGAGTCTTCCTGCCTTCCTCCACTAAGACACCAAGTACTCCAGTGGCAGAGAGGTGGGTGTGGGAGTCAGGAGGAGGACCAGGCTAGAATCTGCCCTCTAGGAAAATAGGGGAGCAGACAGGCCAGCAGTCAAGCCAGGAAAGGAGGCAAGGTGGGACTGAGTATGCAGATCGAATGACGGGGATGGCGTAGGACCGAGATCAAACAGGGGTCTGACTTTGGGTGAGGATGGCGACATGGACAGTGCACAGCCCATGCTATCCATGATTCTGTAGTCTGAGGCAACGTCCTTCCAGTCCTTGCGTGGGGCTGATATGACTTCTTTCCCAGAAGCTGTATTCCCTGGGCCTCTGGTACTTGATAAGATAAGTAAATAAGTTTTTTGGAGGCCCCAAAGACACTGGAGGGCTCAAAAACATTTCTTTCTTGTGCCAAAAACCAAAAGGGAGACGCCTCATGGGCAAAATGTTTGTTGTGCTTGCCTAAGGATCTAGATTCCCAGCACTCATGAAAAAAGCTGGGCGTGGCACTATAAGTGCCTATAAAGTAATGAAAGGTGGGACATGGAGGAACCTGGAGGGCTGGGGTAGGGTAGGGGCAGGAAGGGTGAGGCTGCTAGCCAGCCAGTCTACCCAGTAGGTGAGCTCTGCATTCAATGAGCTTTGAGAGACCTGTTTGAAAAGTAAGGTGAAAGCTGGGCATGGCGGTGCATGCCTTTATTCCCAGCACTTGGGAGACAGGCAGATCTCTGTGAGTTCAAGGCCCTCCTGGGGTACAAAGTGAGTTCCAGAACAGTCAGAGCTGTTACACAGAGAAACCCTATCTCAAAAAACAAACAAAAACAAAACAACAACAGAAAGAAAAAGAAGGAAGGAAGAAAGGAAGGGAGGGAGGGAGGGAGGGAGGGAGGGAGGGAAGGAAGGAAGAAAGAAAGAAAGAAAGAAAGAAAGAAAGAAAGAAAGAAAGAAAGAAAGAAAGAAAGAACAAAAAAGTAAAGTGGAGAGTGGCAGAGGAAGGCACCTAGCCTCCACCTGTAGCCTCTACACACACACACACACACTAATGCACACAAAGTTTAGAAAAGCACACTTCACGGATGAATGCACACATCTTATTGGTTTCTCATCCACCAGCCATGTGCTCTTGGTCCTCAGTTTCCACACAGTCTTCTCTCCAGTTAGTGTGGCCTTGTGGAAACCACACGAGGATGAGTGGAGAGGGCCCTAGTCCTTGTTTGTGCCTTTAAGCAAAGCTGCATCCTCCACACTGGTAAAGAGGGTGTGAAAACTGCACTTGTCATTCGGAAGTATTTATGAAGAATCCCGGAGGGCTTGGCGAGTAGGATGCCGGCACTCCACTGGAGCATCTCGTTAAGAGAGAGACGTGAAGCTGTAGGCTAAAGGCTGTAGAGGTATATTTCCTTCTCCTTATAGGACAGTGAGCATAATCATGGCTACAGACCCACAATCAACACTGATCTGCATAGACATTATTGGGAATTTTGATTATTTACTTTAAAGATTTACTTTGTGTGTGTGTGTGTGTGTGCGCGCGCGCGCGCGCCTGCAGGTATATTGATGTGGTTCCTGATGCATGAAGAGGCCAGAAGAGTGTGTTGAATCCCTTGCAACTAGAGTTACAGGTGATTATCAGCTACCATGTGGATGCTAGAAACCAAATTTAAGTCCTCTGGAAGAGCAGCAGGTGCTCTTAACCTGTTAGCCACCTTTCCAGCCCCTTATTTTTTTAATTATTATTTTACATGTATGATTGTTGTACCTTCATGTATGTCTGTTGCCATGTGTGTACTGTATCTAAGGAGGTCAGGAGACAGATCACCTGTAATTGTAATTACAAAAACTGGTCCAAAGCCGGGCGGTGGTGGCACACGCCTTTAATCCCAGCACTCGGGAAGCAGAGGCAGGTGGATCTCTGTGAGTTCGAGACCAGCCTGGTCTACAAGAGCTAGTTCCAGGACAGGCTCCAAAACCACAGAGAAACCCTGTCTCGAAAAACCAAAAAAAAAAAAAAAAAAAAAAAAAAAACTGGTCCAGGTTAATGTGATCAGGCTATGTTTGGTGACGGGCATGTGTTTGAAGCTAGACTTCTAGCCTCTCATGGGTCTAAGAATTATCATACCTTTCTTGATAACTATACTTGGATTATGTGGCTCTCAGGTCCTTACAGACACTCTGTAAGGTGTCCCAAAGAGATAAGGGACTGACAACTATAAATTTTAAGTGATTTTTTTCTTGAGACAGGGTCTCATATATCCTAGGCTAGCCTCAAACTCCCTATTGAATGATAAATTAGGACATAACTGCCTCTAGGTATGATGAAGGAGATGGTTTATTGTAAATATGAGGGGGAGCAGACCCAGAGGCAGCTGGGAGGGTCTAGACCGAACCAGGCCATGAGAGGAGAGAGTGGTGGGGGAGAGCATGAGAGGAAGATACAAGAGAGTGGAGAAGACGGCAAAAGAGGAGCGGTGGCCAAGAAGCCAAGAGTGAGGCAGGAGACCAAGACACCTTATATCCAAAATGGCTGGGTTGTCTGGGGATCAGGCTGGGGGAAGAGAAGGGAAGTGCAGTCCCTGGGAGGCAGAGATTTAGGCAAGGGGAGGGGTGAGAAGTGCTGAGAGGAGACACAGACAGACACTGGGTGGGACTTGTCCCAAGTTTCTTTGAGACCTAAAAACTATGTAACTGAAGATGACGGCCTTAAGCTCCTGCTATCCTCCTGCATCCGTCTCCCAAGGGATGAGAAGCCTGTGCTACCAGACCTAATTCATTTGGTACTGGGGTTGGAACCAAGTGTTTCATGTATGCTAAGCAAACATGCTATCGACTGAATTACTTCACTCTACCCTAACAATTGTAAATCCTATAAAAAGTATTCTGCCTAGGGATATAGTTCAGTAGTAGAGTCCTTGCTTAAAATAAATGTCTTATGAAAAGGGACTTTAGCTGCCTATGGTTAATGTGTTGGCTGGGACAAATGCTAAATTGTCTTGGTAGCCTTGATCTCTCCCAGGTTGAGGGGAAATCCAGCTTTGGACTGCAGAGGACTGTGCAGTGTTTGTTTAGTTCTCTTGCTGGGCATTAGGTGACAGAACCCTTTGAGCTGTTAAGGTTTGGCACTGTTAAGATTTCTGTATAGCAAAGTAGAGCAGGCAGTTTTGAATAGTTAACAAGGTCAAGGTGATCTTGATGTTAAACTATTCCATGGGTCACTCTTGCAGCAGCAAGGCTCTAATGACAACCATGGAAAAGTATTCACGTCTGTGGATTCCAGGCTGGAAGCTTCAGCAGTCCGTCCAAATGCCAACAGGCTCCTCTCTCATTTATCTGATAAGTCAAGGAGAATCTACAGTGGAAGTGGAGAGAGAGTCCGACATCTCCTTCCTGTAAAACCAATGAAAACATTCATTTCCTTCCCTTTTCACTTTTTAAAACAACTTCGGATGCTGAGATTGCTGGTTACTCCAGAATCTCTGGGGTGGGACCCAGGAGACTTCTCCACCCCCCGAGATAGAGGGTCTCTGTGTAACAGTCCCAGCTGTTCTGGAACTTGCTTTGTAGGCCAGGCTGGCCTCAAACTCACAGAGACCTGCAAGCCTCTGACTCCCAGGTGCTGGGATTAAAGGCATGTGCTGCCTGGCAACATTTTTTTAAACTTTTATTCTTCTCTCATATATTATATCCAAAACCCAGTTTCCCCTCCCTCCACTTCTTCCAGTCCCTCCCCCTTCCTCTCCTCTCCCTCAGATCAACTCCCCCTCTGTTTCCCTTTAAAAAATTAAGGCAGACCTCCCAGAGATATCCAATGGGCATGGCCTATGAAGATACAAAAAGATTGAACACAAACCCTCATTTCAAGACTGGATGAGGCAACTCAGTATGAGGAAAAGGGTCCCAAGTGCCAGCAAAAGAATCAGAGACACCCTCCACTTCTATTTTTGGAAGTCCCACAAGAACACCAAGCTACACAGTGACAGGGAAAGAGTTAGAGGAGTAGCAACTTGTTCACATTGTAACAATGCTAGTGATGCCTAGAATGATAGCTAATAGATTTCATTTACACACATAGTAAGACATATGTAAGCTCCATCCAGGAGCCCGGACCTTTAACATCCCATTTCCACACCTAAAGATGGCTCACAGGTAAGGGTACTTGTGGTACAGGCATGAGGACTTGAGCTCAGACCTCTAGTTGCACAGAAAAGCCAGGCATAGCTGTGTACACTTAAAAACTTAGCACTAGAGGGTGGTGATGGTGGAGACAGAGGATCATTGGGACTTGCTGGCCAGCTAGCCTAACCAAAGAAATGGCAAATGGTAAGTTAACTGAGAGATTGTGGCAGCCAGATAAGACACAGAGTGGTAGAGCCATAAATCCTAACATACACACACACATACACACACACACACACACACACACCATGTTGCTCAGACAAGACCCTAGTCCAGTTAAACAAAGAACTTAGAATATATCTGGGATTTGTATTTATAAAAACTCCTCTAGGGGATTTTAGTATGTAGGCAAGGTGGAAAAGCACCGATCTAAATTGAGAAACAATTGCGAAATCTTTAACAAACAAAGGAATTTTCCTCTTTGTAGCAAAACCTTTGTCAGTGTCTGTTTTGGATTTAGGCAAGAGATGCCCATGTCCTAAATCCCATGATGTTCATCCAAGAAATCTGGGTAAACTTTGCTGGGGGCGGTTGAACCCAGACTGTGGCTTTGCAGTAAGTCTCTACAAAAACGGAACTCCTTGGGGAGGTGCTTGATGGCTAGTCACCAGAGAAGCTTGTCTTTTCAGATGTCAATCAGGCTCTCAAAGACCCTGAGGGCTGTGCAGGGAACAGACTCCAGAGGCTCTCCTGTGGCAACGACTGGATGATTTGAGCATCAATAAGCATTACTGTGACTTGGATGATGCTTAACACAGAAGCTCATGACTAGTCAATCAGTGTTAATGAACGTCATGTATACCACACGCATTACCCCTCGCTCAAGTTCAGGGAGCATCCTGGAAGGAGGGGTTATAAAAATAGCAAGAGCCCGAGGTTGGGGAGTACCAAAGTAAAACAGGCTGCCGGACAAGACAGAACTACCACATTCATGAACTCAGAGCAGCCATGGTTACCCACATAAGATCAAGTCAGTCAACATTCTAGCATGTAGAATAAAGAGAGGTGCTCCTAACCTAACTTCTATGAACAGTTGATAGCTTCTGGGGGGGGGCTTCCATTCTATTTAGGGGTGTGTTTACTGGGTAGAATCAAGCATGCTCCAGGAGATGTCCCACACCCAGAAGTATGAGAAGCTCAAGTGCAGCTGAATGAGGACAAAAGGGCCACAGATCAAACATATCTGCTAGACTTTATTTTAGAGCAGGTGAGAGGAATGTCTGATAATGCTAACCTTGCTCCAGCAACGGCATAAACACCCTGGGTACCACAGAGGTAAAAATGGAAGAGATACAGAGGCAAGTCTACCACAGTAGAAACCACTGCGGGATTCTTTGCTTTCTTTGGCAGTGAGTTCTCTGAATTCCTGCATCCGGGGCGATGGAACTGGGCCACGTGAACAGGGCATTCGATGATTGTTCTCTTCCCGGACTTAGCGAGATAGATTCTAGTTATGCCTTCATGCCCTCCATTGAGATGATATCAAGATGTGATAAAGCAAGTGACACGAAGTTCTGCCTCCACGTCCTGAGAGGTTGGTGTGCCTAGGAAGCAGACTAGTGGGCTAGGGAGATGGCTCGGTGGGCAAACAACGTGCTGCACAAGTATGGGAGTCTGCCCATCTAACACTGATGGTGGCACACATCTGCAATCCCAGTTCTCTTGCAACAAAATAGGAAGCGGAAATATAATTCCCGGGAGCACATGGACCAGCTAGCCTGGCTTCTGTGCACCAGTCAAAAACAAAAGAAACACTGTCTCGAACAATCAGGAAGGCGAGGGCTGACAGTGGAGAGAATCCTTTGACCTCCACACTGTGGCTGCACTTACACAGCACATGCATGTGTGCATGCACACGCATGTTTTCAAAAGATTTTTAAAAAGCTAGCTTTTCTAAGCGAGGGGCGGGGGCGGGTGTCATTCAGGTCAAGGAAAAAGGCTACAGGATAATTCTCCACTTGACTTCGAACACTCAGTTCTTTATTCTTCGTTTCTTTGGGCCTGCTGAGCATCTTGAGGTCTTGAAATAAGGAGGAATTGGGGAGAACAGATGGGGCCTCTTTTCTTGCTGCACCTACAGGAAGGATATTAGTACTTTAGCTCAATTAGTCAGTCATTTTGCTTTGAGACGTAACACCCAGGGTTGACTAATTTCTGGGGTCTGTTGGCTGCAATGCAGGCGGGGCACAAAGAGACCAAACACTACCCACCCTCAGCCTTGCAGGACCTGCTCATAATTCATCCTAGGCTTCTATTGTTTCTCGCTACTTATCTGTAAATAATAAACCTGATTCACGTACTTGGTTTTGTGTATCTTATGTCAGGCAAGTTAGTGAGAAGGTCACAACGAACCTGTTTCCCAGAGAAGGAGTAAACCATTTAAACATGCTGGAATCCTATCAAAGCCTCCCTGACAAAGTAGGGAGTGAAATGCCCATATTCAACTGTTTTTGCCAGTCTTGTCCCACCAAAGGAGGAGGGAAAAGGAAACAGAAAAGGCCTTGTGAAGGTCACATTCCAGAAGGACAAGCTTCCTGAAATATTAAGGGTTAGTCACAGGACGAAGAATTCCTCCTCTTTCTCCTATTACTAAATTTTATCACAAGATCACAACAGAGCAATTTATAGGAGCCTTCTTTATCTGCTACATTGTGCCCAACTATCAAGAAAAAAAACATGAGGCACAGTAAAGCTCCAAAGGTACAGTCTGAGCACACAGAGCAAGCGTCACCACCAGATTCAGACATGGGGTAGGACTGACACAATCAGACTGAGACGCTGAACACCTCTGGGACTGGGAAGTGACTCGCTTGAGAGAGCACTTGCCTAGTGTGAAGAAGCCCTGGGTTTGTTCCCCAGCCCCACAAAAACTAGCTATATCTGGACTCCCAGGACTCGGGAGGTAGAGGCAGGAGGACCAAGTGTTCAAAGTCATCCTTGAGTAGGCGAGGTTAGTTCAGCTGGTGGTGCATGACAGAAAGACAAGTCTAGACAGACGGGTCTAGACAGACAAACAGATAGGTAGGTAGGAGATAGGTGTGTATACATATTTAAATATGTAAACATCTAAACACGAGTAGATATTTAGATAGAAAGACAGACAGAGTAAATAAATCAGTAAATTAAATAAAAAAATCATTAATGCACTAAAACTCAATGACTAAAATAGACAAGCAGGAAATGTCAACTGATGAAAATTTTTAGAGAGAATGAAAGACGGGCTAGAGATAGAAAGCATGAAAATAAAGAAACTGCTGAACTGCAAGGAAAGAAGGCTAGGAGACGAAGGAGTGTACTGTGAGACGGCTATAAACATGACAAACACTGAAGGAGAAGAACAGATAGCAACAGGAGAAATACTCGAAGTAACAAGGAGTGTGAATTTAACCTAATTAGTAAGGGTGATAAACTGTTGATCTGAACTCAGAGAATGTCAAATAAGATAGTGTTTGTGCTTACATATACACACGTACACACTCACGCAAGCACACACACATGTATATTATTATCATATGCACCCAGGCCTATTATCATAGTTACTTTTGTTTGTGTTACTGTGACCAATTTACCTAACAGAAATGACTATGGGAGGAAAGGTTATCTGGGCTCTGATTTTTTGGAGGGATTTGAGCTCACCATTCTGGGAAAGACGTGATGGGAACAGTTCTACCCACTATGGTGGGAGCATAACGTTCCTCAAATGCTGGTAGACCAACAAGTAGAGAATGGCTACAACCAGGTAATAGTCTTCAAATGCTTGTTCTACTCTCACCAGCCAGGTCCAACTTGTAAGGGTCCCACATGAGTCTATGGGGGGCACATTTTAAATTCATATCATTTTTAAAAAGATTTATTTATTATGTCTACAAGGTTCTGTCTTCATGTATGTCTGCAGGCCAGAAGAGAGTACCAGATCTCACTACAAATGGGTGTGAGCCACCATGTGGTTGCTGGGAATTGACCTTAGGACCTCTTGAAGAACAGCCAGTGCTCTTAACTGCTGAGTCATCTCTGTAGCCCTCAAATTCATATCTTAACAGTACATCATATCCAAACTTAAAAGAATCTTAAAAGAAATCACAAAGGGGAAAAACACTTTTAGAAAAGCAAATAATTGCATCCAGTTTTTCCTCAGAAAGCATGAAAGGAAGAAAAAGCAGAGCATAGTTGTTGGCACATGCCATAATCTCCCTAATAGGGAGGCTGGGGCATTAAGATTTGGAGTTCAAGTCCAAACAGGCTGCATAGTGAGATAGTGTCTCAAAAACACAAAACAAAGGCTAGCAAAATGGCTCAGAGACTAAAAACACTAGTCACACAAGCATTGTGATCTGAGTTCAATTCCAAGAATTTATATAAACTCAGAAGAGAACCAATTCTACATAGTCACCTGTAGATGTACACACACACACACACACACACACACACACAATACTAATAATAAAATAATAAATACAATATTCTTAAATTATAGTTCTGAGAAGCTAAGGAAACTCTAGTAGGTACTTCAGAATGAGGCTATTTTTTTTAAGTATTGGTATTAGCCTCTTCATAACTCATTGCACAAAATCTGATTTTTATATCATTAGAGACTGAATAAATACATCATTTAGCTTGATTTTCTCATGAAAAGCTCTAACTTTTCAGATGGGATAATATTTGAAACTTCAGAAGTCGTCTCTGAAAGGAACTCTTTCTAGCACTCCTTTTCAGAGTGTGCTTACAGATACAAATTGCAGCATCTGTGGCTTCCTAACACTCCATTCATCCGGTTTGTCAACTTCCAAATTGACGGTATAAAAAACTAATAATTTGTGTAATTTAATATTTACAAAGTCAAGCTGGAGAGATGGCTCAGCGGTTAAAAGCACTGACTATTTTTCCAGAGGTCCTGAGTTCAATTCCAAGCAACCACATGGTGGCTCACACCCATCTGTAATGAGATCTGGTGCCCTTTTCTGGCCTGCAGAAATACAAGAAGGCAGAATGATGTATACATAATAAGTAAATAAATAAACAAACCTTTTAAAAAATAAAGATTGATTTAAAAAATATTTACAAAGTTGTGTGTAACATGGATGGAAATACATATGTCAGATATATATTTGTGTATTGATATGAGACTGTATTGTTTAAAAATGTGTCCGTGTGTCTTTTTTTAGGTACACTAGTTCCTACTAGTGAGTGAATACTTATTGCAATGTACTTTTACAGTATGTTAAAATGCAGCTAATTTGGTAATAGTTGGTGAGCGAAATATGTTATAGACTGCCTTATCTTTCACTTTTTCAGTAAAAGTTTTAGCGGTCAAGACAGTAGAAGTTGCTTTTGTGGAGTTAATTCTTATAAAAATAAAACTGTACTTTAAAAGCCATGGCTTCTATTGGATGTGGTTCCCACTTACAATCCCAGTAATAAGGCAACAGAGGCAGGTGTATGGCCACAATTTAGAGGCAAGGCTAGTGTATACAGGAAGTTCCAGCCAGCGACGGCTTAATAGATATGTTTCAAAATAGCAACAGCATAGCAAAGCAAGATTCTGACTTCCTTTAATTTGATAGATATGTTAATTAGGTTGATTATTTCAACAAGAGGGAAATAGTTCAAGCATTCCATACATCCTGTTACTATACATGGTTATCAATTTAAAAATGTTTTTAAAAGAATTTCAGTCTGAAAGATGCAAGTAATTCTTAAAACTCTATCATAGCAAAATGAGTGCATGTATTTATATATGCATGTGTTTTAAGATATTTTGTGCATGCTGGTGTGAACGTGTGTGTGTGTGTGTGTGTGTGTGTGGCTGCCAGAGGACAGCTCAAGGCATGAACCTCAAGAATATTACCCACCTCTTTTGAGGCAGTGTTTCCTATTGACTTGGGGCTCACTACATTGGTGGTTTTTATCTGCCAATAGATGGTCATCAGTTGTAATAAACCTAGGCACAGGTTATTAAAAATGGGCAGAGTTGTGCAGGTATGAAGTGGGGGATACAAAGAGAAGTCTTTTCCTTCCATTCTGCTTTATTGTGACCCTAAGACTGCTATAAGCCACAAAAATTTGAGGGTTTGTTCTGCTGTTGTTTTTTGTTTTGTTTTTGGCTAACAACTCAAATCAACTGGGCAGAGTTATGAACAGAACTCAAGATAACAGGAAATAAAACTTAATTATATAAAACTAACTGATTTTATTCATAATTATTGCATATTAATAAAATAGTCATTACATATATGAATGTATGCATATTAGCACAAATATCCGCTGAGGCCAAATAACATGTAGCCATCATTAAAGTGAAGATTTTTGTTTGTTTGTTTGTTTTGTTTAGAAAGAGGGTCTCTCTACATAACCCTGGGTATACTGAAACACACTTTGTAAAGTAGTCTGTCCTCAAACTCACAGAGATCTGCCTACCTCTGCTTCCCAAGTGCTGGGATTGAAGGCATGTTCTTCCATGCTCAAAAAAAGCAAAGAAAGAATGTTTCATGAGTTTGGTAAGCATATCATATATTACATATCAGTATATTTGAGGTGTGTTTTTGATACAGGATCTTAACTGTTACTCAAGTTGGCCATGAACTCTTGGGCACAGCTAATCCTCCTGCCTCGGTTTCCTAAGTAGCTGGGACTTTGGGCATATACCACCATATTTAGCCTATAAGGTATTTGCAATATTAACTATGTTGACAAATCAAATTGGTATATTATAAAAACTGAAGTATACAGAATTCCATGTAATTTGTCTAGATCCACCTATATATTGTTAGCTAAGGTTAAACACAATTGGTATTTCTCTTGGATGTAATAATCTATACATAAGCAACCCAGGTCAGGGACCAGTTTTTTCTATACTATCACTATATCATCCTAGGCTGTGTCTTCTGTCTGAAAGATCCCCATGTTCACTGGAGCTGGTGTAGATGGGTACCTTTTCCTCCTAAGGCCCGCCTTGGAAATTGCACACCTTACTTTTGCTCACAGCCTACTGGCCAAGACTCAGGGATGTAGTTAACTGCAATAATAGCAAGAAAATCCATCTTTCCTTCTTCCCTCCTTCCTTCCTCTTCCCTTTCTTTACCCCACCTTTGTGATTCTTTCTGGAGCCAGGGTCTCTAAGCTTCATCCCTAGTCCCAGAAATGTAGTCTTTCTCATAAATGACTTTGGCCTTGTATACTTCAGTGGTTATCACTTATCCCTTTTCGCCCCCTACTTCCTCCCAAAAGAATGAATTTCAAGTGAAACCAACTGTGTGTGCCCTGATACATGCACAGAAAAAAAATACATGAAAACCTGGTAATAGCATTTGTCTCTCAGACAAGGTACAAATAGTTGGGGACATGGGTGGGAGGAGAACATTCCACTTAATGCTCTTTTGTACATTTATAACTTGCCCCATGTGGATCTATTAACTAGCCACACATTTTAAACAAAGCTAGAGCGAATACTAGCAAATTTTGTGCTCAGTAAACCTTCTGCCTGGTTCACCGACAAGGAGTTGGCTTTTTTCTTTTTCCACTTCAGCCCCCTCAGAGAGGGTTATAGATAGATGTGGTATGAAACACGGGCCACATGAACTGCACAAAATCCATATGGCTCGAGGAGCCTGAAAAACCCCGTGGGCAGCATGAGCAGGGACCTGGAAAAGAACACAGATCCAGATAAGGGTCTGAGAGAGCCAGGCTTCCTGAGCCAGTGGGCCTAGGTGGCCCTGGCCATTCTTCCAGACCATGGTTAGCTTTAGCTTGCTAGAGACAGGAGGCCTGCTGTTGCCGGGAGCCTGCCTCCAGTGAAGCTCAAACCGAACACAGGTGGGGGACACTGGAGTTCTTCAGGCAGGGTTAGGGGCACTGAAAGAGGGATCTGGAAACCAAGGTATACATTGAAGGAGGGGCCTGAAAACTGAGGCACAGCCAACTCTTAAGGCAGTGGGTGCCTCTTGCCCTTTGAACCCGGAGCCTTTGAAGTCTCTGCCAGGCAGAGACCAGACTCCCCTTATCTGACTCTTGTTTCCTTTACAGCTTTTGTGGCTCATGAGAACATTGAGGCAAACCACTGGACTGCACAGGGTGGGGCCTAAGAGACCCTAGTGCAGGAGGGCATTCCCCATTCCCCGCCTCCACCACTGGGCTGCAGAGACATCACAGGACCGACTCCCCTCTCCCCAGGCAGAATGTTCAGGCCTGCTTCCTGGCCTACTTCCCAGCGCCTCTGAGGGTGACCATGGGGTTGTGTGCACATCGAGGAACATAGATAGCTACCTCCACATTTTGCCTAACTTTCAGTGAAGGAAAACAGAAACTGCCCCTCCCACCACCCCGTATCCACATACTACTACAGTGAATAGATTGGGGATTTATAATTTGAACTCAATAGATTTCCCCAAACACTTAAGCATTAAATGTGATCATCTTCCAGATTCTAAGTCTAAACACCTTTAAATATCGAGAACAACAGCATAAGTATTGCAAGACTGCCTCAGCACACACACTAAATATGCTTACAAGTGCTCGCTAGCATGCACTTCTACACCGGCTTCATTATGTATGTCTTGGCATCAGCAGTCTTAAAAGCAAGAGGCACAGACTGAATATGCTCGCATGTTGCTCATCACTGTCCTCTCCTGGCAACACAACCATGCCACACCCACTTAGATTGTTCATGGTCTTCTATGTCAGGGCTCTTTCTTTGTACTTACAGCCCCTTTAACCTGAAAATATTTTATAAGACCCCAGGCAAATTGCTATATATATGAGCTGACTAGATGGTTCGATGGGTGAAAGTGATTTCCATGTCTTAGGGTTTCTATT